>NC_138906.1:164502693-165093787 GCF_965231255.1 Vanellus vanellus | reverse complement strand
GATGTTTGTGCATAGTCCTTCGAGGGATGTGGTTGTACTTGGGTTTTGCCTCGTGCGGTGTTTGGACATTCTCATATTGGATGTTCCTATTGACTCTGGATTCCTGGCCAAACCAAACTCCCACTTTTTGGGAGCACAGTCTCATGTCTCTAGGTAACGCTTCTTTCTGGCTGAGTCGTTAGGACTTCTGCAGGTTTGAGGGATGTGCTTCATTAAGCTTGTGTTTTTCTTCTGATTTTGCTGGGGAATTTTGGAACGATTCCTCCTCCCATCCCACTCCTCTTCCTTTCCTTCCCAAAAGGGTGCATTATGGCAGTAAAGAAAAATGAGCCACAGAGAACAGCAATGTCAGTTAGACTGCAGTGTGGAGACTGTTTGGTCAACCTTGTGAGTGGGTGCTGTGGAGAGGGATGATACAGGCATTAAACCAGTGGTTTGTAGGGGCTTTTCAAATTATGTGGGTTTCATGCAAGGGATTATAGGGGGAGATGCTAGTGCTTTGTCAGTACTCGTCTCCCAAGCCACTGTTACAGTGTTTGGCTACCATGATGGTGACATTTGGGTGGTCACATGAGCCTCTCTGAGATGAAGGAGGAGAAGATAGGAATCTTTGCGCTGTCAGCAAGGCCTTGGCCAAATCCTGGTGAGTCAGTGAACTGAAAACAACGTGCAATTGGAGAGCTATGGGGATGCCAATTTAATTGTAGAGAGTTCCCATTTCAGGATGGTGGCTTTTTGACTATCCTTTCTCAGCTTTTATTTGTTTTGCTTGACACTCTGTAGACACAGTCTTTCCACTTTTAAAATTTATTATGTATTCAGCTGGGACATGCACAGACTGATGGATTCCCTATTGGATTTCTTTTTGGCTCCTGGGCTAGATTTTTACAATGGGCTATGTACTTACAAGGATTATTTTCTGGTATTTCCTTCTTCATTTTATTCAGTCTGACTATATCTGTCCAGACTGAGGACAAGCTTGAAGTCACAGAATGATAGAATGGTTTAGGTTGGAAGGGACCTTGAAGATCCCTTGAAGATCCCCCCTGCCATGGGCAGGGACACCTCCCACCAGACCAGGTTGCTCC
This sequence comes from Vanellus vanellus, assembly GCF_965231255.1. Taxonomy (NCBI): domain Eukaryota; kingdom Metazoa; phylum Chordata; class Aves; order Charadriiformes; family Charadriidae; genus Vanellus; species Vanellus vanellus. Next base: position 165,092,699 of record NC_138906.1, on the reverse strand, counting down.
AAGCCCCATCCAGCCTGGCCTTGAACACCTCCAGGGATGGAGCTTCCACAACTTCTCCGGGCAACCTGTTCCAGTGCCTCACCACCCTCACAGTGAAAAATTCCTTCCTAATATCTAATCTAAATCTACCTTCTTCAAATTTGAATCCATTCCCTCTTGTCCTATGACTACATGCCCTTGTAAAAAGTCCCTCCCCATCTTTCCTGTAGACACCCTTTAGGGACTGGAAGGCTGCTATGAGGTCTCCCCAGAGTCTTCTCTTCTCCAGGCTGAACAGCCCCAACTGTCTCAGTCTGTCCTCATAGGAAAGGTGCTCCAGCTCTCTGATCACCTTTGTGGCCCTCCTCTGGAGTCACTCAACCAATGTGATTCAAGTCACTTAACTGCTTGTAATGGGCAGGGAGTAGTATTTCTTATTGTCTGCTTAGGAATTTCTTCACTTGATAGTAAACTTTTTTATTCCATATCTGAGGCAGAGTGGGAACCAATGTGAGACCATTTGGGAAGTCTGAGGTCAAGCCCTGAGTAACCCTGTCAGTGAAAATCTCAGGATACTTGCCTGTTTCATGTTGCAAGAAGATATTTTGTGGTGGAGACTGCTCCATGATGTGCGTGTCACCTAAAGTAAATCTCTAAGGTGCTGTCAGGAGGTTCTCCATCAACATGAGAGGAAAGAGCAGGTACATTTTTAGGCATTATGTTTTTCTAATTGATGGGATTTATGTAGGAACTTTTTGTCCCTTTATGGCTTGAGTGCTAAAGACTGGAGCATGTTCTTCAGCAGCTACATTTGATTGATGCCAGTTCAGCTCCCCTGAAGCGTTGTGCCCTGGGGTCACTGCAGCTACTGGACAGCAGAATGATACTGGTGGACATCAGAGAGGCTTTTGTACAATAAAACACCTACTGGAGCAGACCTGACCTGAAATTTGCTGGTCTGGCATTTCCTACCAACAAGCCTGCCATGAAGCTCAGTGGGGATGGGATTGGAGTGCTTTTCTTTTTCTTCTTTAAAGTATAATTTCAAAATTTTTGGTAAATGACAAAAATTAACAAGCTTTCAGGCAGTGATGTGTAAACAAGAGATAAATAGCTGGTGGCTAAGTCCTCCGAATGCCATGAGTAGTAACGCTGTGTTAGATTAAAAGGACAAAAATACCATGTAAAATCTTTTCAGTATGTGTAGGTCTCGTTCATAATAAAATATTACAGTCAAAATGTGCTGTTTGTTATACAGTATCTTGTTAAATTTGACCTGTTTAGTGACTATGGAACACCTAGAAAATAAAAACCCCTGTACCTCATTGAATGTGTCAGTAAGTAAATACAAATCATATTATGTTCTGGTTAATAGATGCCCAATAAAACAAGGTAAGCAAATGCTGCTTTTATACTTTTCATTAGAAGACTATAAAAAGCATAAAACATTGTGGAAAATACACACTGCTTTTAACTCAAGGAGGTTTTAGTACCAGAAGTCATGAGAAAACGTACACTGAAGTACTTCTTCTAAGTATATAGTCAAAAACATGTTCAGGATGACCAAAGAATTCCACAAGAATGATGCAGAATTAAGTCTCTGTTGATATTTTGTTAAGGTTTTTTTTTTTTTTTTTTTACTTTCCAGACCATAAGGTTTCAGTAACAGAAAGTGGATTTGAAGAGCAACAGCGACATTCACATTCTGATGGAATTGACTCAAATAATCAATTCCCTTGTCTGAATCATTCAACTTTTCATCAACAGATTCATGTCTCTTCTTTTTTTCCCTTGATTTGACTATTCAGAAGTGCCACTACTTTATCATAATCACAAGAGACCATTTTTAGTATCTTCAGCAAAATGATGTTTGGTGGGAAGGGGAAATGAAACAGTGAATCCTAGCGAAGACAAACAAAGGTTTTTTGTGTGCTTTTCTAGCAAAGGTGCTGCTAAAATGTTAGGTGAAAATTATGAGATGTTTAAAATTGAAACAATACTTGCTGTTTGCTCTTTCAATTAGTGGCGTCAGTCATGATCTAACTTCCACACCAAACCCTCAGTGTTTCATATCTCTAGGGCCTTGTGCTTCTCTACTATCACAGTGACCTCCAAGCTCTCAGAGCTTTACAACAGAGGGAAGCCTGCCAACTAAAATCCACATAACTCTTATTTAGTCCTCATTTGTTGTTCTTTCAGACTTCCCCCCGCTGTAGTATCTATTGAACATTGTCTTTTGACAATTTTCCAGCAGGAGGGAGGGTGAACTTGTATTTATGGTGCTCTTAGGGTTTAGGGTTCCTGCTACACCTGAGGCTGTGGGACTCTGTTGAGGAAGGAAGGATATACACACCTCTAAGTGTCCTATAAACCAGTCGCAAACATGGGATCAGTAGTCCTAGAAGTGCCTGCACTGACATCGCTGCTTGTAATGCAAATGCGTGATTAAGTCATTGCTACCTTGTAGTCTTCATTTGTTGGCACCATCTATCTGCCTAGCTCAGGAAGCGTCACAGGCCTTACAACTGCATCCCATTGAGTCCATTCTTAGGACTGTAGGACCACTGAAGGGATCTGGGGGCAGCCAGAGCTGCTCTGTGCTCCAGGAAATTTGCCCCTGCCTATAACAAAAGCCTTTTGTACCTGCAGCAAAATTAAACTAATGCTCAAAAGCTGGAAGGAGAAGATTTCTCCTGGAAGCCACGTGAGAATTCAAAACTAAATTCTAAAAACATTTAGAGGGACAGACGAACCTCCCTGAGATGACAGTCAACCCGGTTCAGTGGGTAGATTTGGGGTAGATATCCTCTTAGTGTTGTTCCTTCTCTTCTTTGCTTTATTGGGTCATTCAGAGCCAGTGGCTTACATTTGCTGCCTCAGTTTCCTCTAGTTACCTACCGATTCCTACCACTGCCTGCCTTCCCGAGTCCTGGCTGAGCATTATTTAGTTAATGTTGGTAAAGTTCGGTGGGAGTGAAGAAATACCTCCAAAAGTGCTAATTGTTAACCCAAGTGACGAAAAGCTGTTGCGCATGATAATTCATTGGTTTTCTGGATGAATTGGCCAGTAGTGGCAAATTAGCTGACGCTCAGAACAGTTCACTCCAAGGTCCTGCTTAGCTGGGTTTATCAGCCATTGAATTATTAGCCCGGCATATTGTTACGTGTTACACAGTGAAGCCATCAAATATGCATCGGTGAAGCCTCTATTAGCAAGACAGGATGGGTGTAATGCTGTAAGTTGCAGCCAAGCCCAATTACCACGCGAGAACGCCTCTCCTGCTCGGTGGCTGCCAACCATTTCGATTGCATATTAATGGTGTTTATTCCATTCAAGTGGCTTTGCCATCCTGTCCCCGGCTCCTGTTTCTCTGGCCGTACCGCCTGGCTGTACGCAGTGACAGTCATGTTCAGAGGTTGTTTTGGCTTCAAGGTGGGATTAATTGTCCTTTGAAGATAGGACTGGGGTTGGGGGTTGATAACGCTCAGCAGTACCGGTTGCTGCCCTGAGCACCTCCATCACTGGCGCGGGGTAGGAGCTTGCTCTGTAGCCATCTCCCCCAAAACTTTCCCTCCTGTACCTCCATCTTCCCCATCTTTTAGTTCAGCATTTGCTCTGAAGAGCTCCCGCTTGGCTTCTGAACAGAGAAACCCGCGCAGTCGGGCTTGTCGCTACCAGCTTTTTCAAGCCACTGTGAGATGACCCATATGATGGGGCTTCCTCCGCCTCAGCCCTCTGGCTGCTGGTACAAAAGAGGGATTAGGCCCACGTCTGATCCTCCCTCGTAATCTGAGGCCAGACACGGTCTTTTCTTTCAAGAACAGTTGCTGAAAAGATTTTGAGAATGTTGTCACAGCCGCACTCACGGGCAAATGGAGCAGTTCGGCTGCTTCAGGCTGTGAAGATTTAATTGAGCTCTGAGGGAAGGCTGGAAGATGAATTCAATCTTTTTTCTGATAGAGAGCAAGGTCTGCTGTAAAGACATTCTCCCGATGCTTGCCTTCCCCACGCTCGCTGTACCGACCCGGGACCAGCTCTGACCAGGACAGAGTTTGTGCTGTTTGCCCTGCTGGAGTTGCTTCCCACGAGCAAATAAACTATTTTCTTCTCTGTTCAGCACGTGAAAAAGACATTCAGAGCAACCGAACTGCCATTTTTTTTAATTGCCGTTGCTCTGTAGCTAGAGATCTTGAGACGATTCTATGATTTGATGATTTGCAGGCTCTCAGTTGAAATGTCGTAGCAAGATTGTTCCTTATAATCGAGTAAGAAGAAACAGCATATGTGGGAGAGATGGGCCAAGACAGAACAGTTTATCTGTTTTCCTTAGTAATATAAGGATGACGTGTATTAATTTTGGAGCATGCTGTGGAGATTTCTCGTAGGACCTCACAGGTTTTACCCCTGAATTTTACTCCTGAATAAATAAATACTCAAACTCTAGCATGTGTTGAGTCTCGGGCCAATTTTTCAGCCTCTTTACTGCCGAAGGTACCTGATTGGTCCGTCCCTGTGAGGATTAAATTTGGAGATCAAAAGGGACTAATTTTACGCTGGTTATTTGGAATCAATTCCCCCGGATTTCTGCACAGTAAACACCTCTTAAAATGGCTTTTAAACAAGTGCCTTCAGCCCTGTGTTGCTGTTAGTAGGATTGGCAGAGACATCCTCAGCAGCCACCAGTCCACTGCTGGAACGTGGGTTTGTGGGATCCTCTGGAGATGGACGAAGGCTTTGCCCCTGAGCCTCAGAGATCCTGCGGCATCTTTAGGGATGCGTCAAAAAGTGCTTCCATGGAACGGGTTCTTTATACAGAGTGTCAACAGCTGACATGGGCTTGTCTGTTTTTTGTGAACAGGAGGATTTTGGTTGTTCTGAAAAAGAATATGTTTTTGTTTAGGATCTGTTTGGTTTGGGGTGTCGTTTTGGGTTTTTTGTTTGTTTGTTTGTTGTTTGTTTTTTGGTTGTTTTTTTTTTTTTTTTTTAAATAAAGTAAGAAATACTGAAAAACTCTTAAAAAAAAACCCCAAACTCTCTCTTTTGAGCACTTTGGCAAAACCAAGAGGGTCAGATGTCTGGGTAAGGATCAGCACTGCAGGATATTGGTGTGAATGAAACTTCTGGTAATTTGTAAGGTACTGCTTTTTGTTACATACTATGGAGAGATGCTTGCCAAGAAGATACTTTTGCAATCACACAATCTTTCCATGGATTTAACAGGAATTCAGAGAGGTCTCCTGGTATCAGATCAGTTCATTAAGATAACCCCAAACGTGAAGTCTCCTAAAGAGTTTATCATAATTTTTTTTTTTTCCAGCGATCCTCCTTTCTTGTAGCACGTCTGAAAACGTTTTCATTCAGATGTAACTGACCTGAGACCAACATTAAAGTGTCAGGAGTATTTAAACTAGAAAAGAGTTATTATAGAATTCAACCTTGAACTACCTGGGGTTACAGGAAAGTACAGAACTAGACATGAATTACAGGGAAATAGATGTGAGGTGAGTGATAGGTAATATTCTTGAAGACTGATTCCAGGAAAGAGGGAAATGTGAAAAGGAAGGTGAGCCAAAATTAGAGACCCTTCAGAGACACTAATAAATCTGAGGGGTCCTGATTAGTACAAGGTTTGTGAGCAGCTTCCCATCTTTTGTGCAATTGAGGGAGGATTCTTTCTGAATCAGCGCATGCTACCTGGTTCTTACCTTGTGCCATCATTTACACAGGCACAAAAGGTGACATAAATCACAGAGGTGATCTGTTTTGGTAGCTTTTTACCAACACTCTGGACAGATAAAAATGAAAGCAAACGTCATGGCAGCTATACTGAATTTTGCCCTGTGACTGTGAGATTTCATTGCAGAGTTCTGGTCTTAATTCTTTTGCATTTGTCTGGGTCTTAATTCTTTTGTATTTGTCTGACATGACAAAATGAAAGGAGTCTAAACCAGACATAGCCTCATCCATACCAAAACTTGAACCAAATCTAATGCAAAAATGAACAGGCTGGTGCCTGTGACCGAAGCTTGCAGACACCTCACCCCTTCTTATGCTAAAAGAGCACTGGGAAGGGATTACCTCTCCTGTAGGAGATCCAGGGTCTCGTTGTGCTGTAATTCTTCCTGGTGATTTAGGTACTGTATCAACTAATGCTGCATGTAGCTTACTGCTGGAGCTAAGGCTCTCTGTGACCTTGGTGAGGTTAATCCTCATGTGTGCTAGCGTGAAAACAGAATCCAGTCCATATGTTCAGCCTTGTGTGTGGCTCCGGGAAGTGCCATGGATAGGTTCAATATCAGAGTCATATGACTGTCTCCTTGGGTTGATGGATGCTTGCCAGGACTGGAAGGGGAAATGTTAGCTGATACTCATGAAAGCAAGGACATATTCATGATTTTTCCTTCTCCCACCTAGGTTAGACACCGGGAGAACCTGAGGACTTCTCTGTTTTGTTTTATGAGTGGAGAGATGGAAAGATTGATTTTGATTTAAATGTCAGATGAAAGAATTATAGCCTTGCCAATGCCTTGGGTGACCTTTTATTTAAAAGAAGAATCTGTGCAAGAATTGGTACCCTCAACAAAGCCAATGTCTCAGACAGAAAAATTAAAGGGACTCTAACCAACCAGTAAATGGAAAGCACAATTGTGCCTGAGTCTGCTTCAGAAACTTCAACTTCTCTTCAAGCTTCAGGGTAGGGGCGACAGATTTTCCTAATCCTCTGACTCACATACGAAATTGTTCAGCAAAGCCTGTGAGCCACGGGATGTATCATTGTCCCTGGGAGATGAAGTGATGGGAAGATTCAAGAATAGTTTACAGTGGGAGATGATGGTGTTTTCTCATGGGTTGGTCACTCATTTGACTTTGCTGGGTAATTGATGGGGCTAGTCTCAAGAGCTCTGGCTAGTGTCAGGGGTCCTGTGTCCAGTTCTGGCCTCCCCAGTGCAAGAGAGACATGGACATACTGAAGAGAATCTAGTGAAGGACCACAAGGGTAATTAACAGACTGGAGCATCTCTCCGATGAGGGAAGGCTGAGAGAGCTGGGACTGTTTAGAAGAAGAGAAGGCTCAGGGGAGATCTCATCAATGTATATAAATACCTGAATGGAGGGTGCAAAGCGGATAGAGCCAGGCTCTTTTCAGTGGTGCCCAGTGATAGAACCACAGGAGGGTCAATCTGAACACCAGAAAACACTTTTTTTACTGTGAGGGTGACTGAGCACTGGCACAGGTTGCCCAAGGACGTTGTGAAGTCTTGATCCTTGGAGATGTTCAAAAGCCAGCTGGACATGGACCTGGGCAACTGGCTGTAGGTGGCCCTGCAGGGAGGTGGGGCAGGATGACCTCCTGAGGTCCCTTCCTACCTCAACCATTCTGTGATTTTGTGATTCTTTGTAAAACTGAGGGTCCAATTTACAGAAAGGCCTTGTTCTTGAAATGCGAGTGGCTCTTGAACTATTCAGCCTGAGTGCTACTCAAAAGCCAAAGCCTGGCCTTACTTTTCTTGGTTTAGAGGTAGACTTCACCAAAACCCAGATCTTAGCTATTCCAAATGGAAAGGAGAGCCCATTTCACACCTGGTAGTCCTTGCAGGTATAGACCTCACCCGCTGTAGAAGAGGAACTACATCTGTCTAACCACAGCTATATGACCACATATCTTTCTTTGAGAAATCTCTAGTAGAAAGTATCTCAGTTTCTAGAGCACCACTTGGAAACACAAAGCTAGCCCAGATTATGGGACAAGGATGTGCAGGCTGGTGTTGAGGTACAGGCTCTGTGAAGTGATATTTCACTGTGCTTTGCTCCCATAAATGGGCTTTGATGGAGGGAGTTCCCTGCCGTGGGGGAACACCACAGCACTTCTCAGGTCTAGATAGCGGCAGTGTCCTCATTCGAGGGGTGAAGCTGCAAACTCTCAGTCTTCGTCCCAGTTGGGCTTGCTGGGAGCTTTGCAGCATACCCAAAATAGCAGCACAACATGACTGACTCACCTTATGCGCCACTGAAATGCTGCGCAATGTTGCAGGTGACCCAGTAGGGGTTAAATAATATCTGCAAGCCCACTGATGTCTCCTGGAGAGGTCTGAACTGCTGGCACCATGTAGTGCAGTGGAAAAATGGGAAATGACTTTTGATGGGAGGGAGGGTAACAGTAAAGACGAAAATCCCTTCTAGATCAAGAGGTTAATACAGGCCAGGCCAGTGAAGCGTTGCTGATAGAGGTGCAGATAGGCCATGAAAAATTCACAAGCTAACATCTCAAGCCCCTGTCAGACTGCAAATTGTTGGCCTTAATCCCCTGAGCCTGTGATGCCATTGCCAGGCAGTAGAGGTGGAGCCTTTGCAGAAGAACGAGATCGAGCACTGATGGTCAGTCTGCTTTCCCTGCAGCATTCTTCTAGGATCCTCTGATCCCTGCAGCGTTCTTCTAGAGTCTGCTGATCTCTGCATCTCACTTGGTGTCATCCCAAATATGGCTGGATGTCTGGCAGGAAGGTGTGAGCTAACTGGTTTCTCACCAACAACTGGAGTGTTGGCAGGAAGGTGTGAGCTAACTGGTTTCTGTGCTGGACCTGCTGAACAGTGGGCTTCACTGGAAACACAAAGAATACTTCTTGTCCTAAAAGGTCCTAAAAAAATCTCACATTCCATATCAGGCAGGGATCTCTCTGGCATAGCAGGGGCATTGCAACTGCTTAACATTTCTTTTTCTTCATTGATGCTTTTGCTTCTTTATAAAAGTGCTGAGCATGCTTCTCTTTACCTGAAGGAAGGGAAGACCCACTAATTCAGCTGGATTAAATGAATACGAGCCTAAGGTGTTCAAAAGTTGTTGTTCTGAGGATGCGGATTTAAAACCTCATGCCTCATCTAAGCCCTGATGTGGGCTATGGAAAGGCGTGATGTGGCCAATGGAAAAACTGAGGAATCTCCCAACATCTCGGTCCCAAAGAGGAGAGACTGGTTGGAGGACCAGGCTAGAAATTAACTGAGCTGTGTTTTCCTCCCAGTTCTGATCCTGACTTGCTGTGAAGGTTGTGTAAGCGCTCTCCTCCCCCTCCAAAGCAGATAGCTCACTGTCTCACTGGTGTCAGAAGGTCTGATTGCCTGGTGTTTATAAAAAGTTGGAAATCCTCCAGTGAAAGGCTGAGTGCTATTTCACTCCTTTAACAACCCATCGTCTTGCGTGAACTGTAACCCCAGTGACAACAGTATGTCACTCTTATTTTAAGCCTAATCTGATTTACACTCGCTTGTACAAAAACAGGGAAAGAGATGAAGAGAGCTGACCCCATACATACCTACTTAGAATTCCAGTTTAAATACAGTGCAAATAAAGAGTAAAATCTGAGCAGGGCCTTCAGAGCTTGGCCTCTGGGGAGCCCTTTTCTCCCCCATAGAACGAGTATAGCCGTACTGGGAGGCCCTTGTCTCACACCTCTGGGCCCACCTCTTCATGTGCTCTTGGAGACACGGGTTGTTTCCACCTCTCTGAGATGTGGCACTCTCCACTGTGTGCTGTCTCACCCGTGCACCATCGGGCCGTGACAGAAAAAGCCAAATCCAGCTGATGGCGTCAGCACTGAAAATGTGGTGGTCTCCAGCTGGTGTGCAAGGCACTGGCACCGCAGATTTTGGCCGTGCTGCTTGGCAGAGGGGTAAATAGATGCAAAGGATACAACCCAAGCCAGCTGGGGTCTTATTAGTGGTCTCTGGCCCTGGTAGCGGTCAGGCAGCTGTTTGTCTTGCGAAAGATGGAGTATCTACTTGCAGGGTAAATCAAACAGATAGATGTGAGGCATCCAGCTGAAAAAGTCTCCTAACACATATTGATTGAGTATCGGCTAATAAAAGTATAGATTGCATGGCTTCCATTGAACTATGTGACCGCAGACCTCAAAGATTTTACTGCTGGTAGTCAGGGGAAAACTTGGGTGCATAAAATGGTGATAAATCAGAGCCTGAAAGGCTTTTGGATTTAGTGGGGTAGTGAACAGCATGGAAACAAAATCAAATATTTCCCCTTCTTCCATATCCCTTTCTGTCCGTCTCTCCCTTCAGCTTTTGTGTATGCCATAAGGAAGTACTGAGGGAGGCTGCACAACATCACTTTTCCTCAGATGAAGTCTCCAACTGTTGGTTTGTTGTTTTTTTTTTTTTCATTCTGCAGACACAAAATTTACTATGACGATAAATCGATGGTGGTAATATGCTCCCCAATTTATTGGTGAATTCATGTATAAAAATGAATCTGAAATACAGCATTCCTACTGCTGACCTGTAGTTTTGTAGCAAGGCAGCCAGAAGCCCTAGCTCCCTGTTCCACAGAGGTGGTGACCCCCCCTTCTGGCTTCATTCATGCGGAGGTGATCAGGCTTTTCATAAAGCTTTGTGGGCTTCCAAGTGATGCATCATTTTCAAATTCATTTCCTGCTTGGGTTAATAAACAGTTGATTCATCTCCTTCTTCCTAGTTACAAGCTAGTTGCAATGACTCTAAATACTAGACCGTCAAGGTGAAAGGGAGGCGATCATGGGCAATAAACAGACTGCAGAGGAGTTCAATTACTTGTTTGCATCAATCTTCACTCCAAAGCTGTGTTCATATTGAATTGGAAAGGGTTTGGGTGGCAGGGTGAGAAGAGATGTGTGGGAGGGAATCCCTTTCCTCTTCTGAGTTTTAATTTCTGAGTACCATTGAACTATTCCCACAAGCAAAGCTCTGTGAGCCAGAGTATTTCTGACACAACGTCTCCCCTGTGAGTGCATCACATCAAAGCAGCTAAAAGACTATCCTGACACTGGGGTTGTAGGTAATCCAGGATCCCGTTTCGGAGAGTTTTTCCTTCTTTGCTCGTGCTTTGCCAATAGAATAATTTGGGGAGGGAGGGCAATGCAGCGGTTGAGAGAGGGAGCCAAAATCAACATGGCATTGGAACAAATGGGGATTGTAGCATGGTAAGGAGCACGTCATGGACACATCTCTTGTACCCACTGAAGTTGGCTTGGCACAGGATTTTGTTCCTAAGGACCAGGTCCCAGAAGAGAGGCACACATCAGGGCAGTGGGGAAAATCTAGGTGTCTTGAAAGGGCCGAGAAATTCAGTATTACATGCGAGATGCATAGCCATGCTGTTTAGCATCAAAAGCAGCTGGAGGAATGGAACAATAACGCAATTAAAATAGAGTTTTTGTGTTTTTTTTTGTGACTTAGCTCTTGACTTCACTACGCTTTGCTTAGTTCACTTCATGTTGTTTTCAAGTATACTGAGAGCCCCAAAGAATTTGGGAAAGCATCTTTCAGTCTCTAAAGTCCAGTGATGATATATCAATTTAACATTGATCAATGATTTTCCAGTGTAGTGTGTGGCTTCTCTAATAAAGCAGTTACAAAAGGTCATGGACATGGGGAACCAACTAGGAACCAAACATTAAAAGTGAAGTCAAAGAAAATTGTTTGCAAATAACTTGAAGTCTATTTGCCAAATGCTTATAAACAATCAATACATTTAAAGAAAAACAGGATGGTTCCCAAACATTCTGCTAACCAAAATGGGGCTTTATTCATAATAAATACTATTTATGATGAATAATTTGACTAGGGAGGACTGGAGAGAGGCCAATGTATCCATCTCTTTAATAGGAACTATGGGTGATCCAAAGAATTACAGACTTCTCAGTCTTATTTCAGTTGCTGAAAGAATAACTGAGAAATTAATTAAAGAACAGTCAGTAAAACACGAGGGTAAGTATAAGTTGAAAGTAGCAAAACTCCATGGATTTTAAAGGTGAAATTCTGCATGCTTTCATTCACATTTTCATGAGTCAAGGTGAGAATTGTTCCTTTCGCTGGCATATCTGTGTCTGCTAAGATCGTGGACAAACAGGGGTGGGGACTTCCACTCGCTGTAGACAGAACTTAGCACGCTGCCACCTAATCTTTGCTGATGTCTTTGAACACGGCAGCACTTGAATACAAATACTAAGTTATGTCTCTGATGTTAATAACCCCTCAATTTCTTTGGAAAGATTAAGAGCAGAGCTGATAAAGGATGATGGGTAAATACAGTTAATTTAGATTTTCAAGATGTTTTTTAAAAAGTGCCTCACGAGAAGCTATTTAAGGGATTTTGTGACTATAGAGGGAGAAGGAAAGCAGAGGCATAGCTTCAGCATTGGTGAAGAGGAGGGACAGAAAGAGGAGGGCTAAGAGTTCAGTCCTCAGCATGGGAAGAGGTTAATAACAAGGTCCGCCCAGAATCAGGTTCGTGGAGACCAGTAAGGAATAAAAGCAACTCCATAAAGGCCTAATAAACCTCAAAAATTGCCAGCATGGATTTCAATATAGCCAAGCACAAGGCGATGCTGCTAGAAAGGACTGATTTAAATGCTTCGCACACGCTGATGATTTCTGCGTTCATTTTAACCCTCCAGACCCGGGGACATCGTTGCCAACAGCTGAAAGAGAGGATTCACGCAGTACGCAGCGGGGGCTTGCGGTGGTGAAAGGGACCGCTCAGCTGAGTTAAGGAACGGGTGGAAGAAGCTGTGTCTAATAATGAGGTGGCTAATAATAATCTGATGAACTAATGCTTCATCTGTACCACCTGCTGTATTCCGTCCTGATCGCCCTTTTGTTGAGAAGAGGAATGGTAGTGCAAATAGGAAAAAAAATGAGAGTAATCAGCAGTATGTGGTTCCTCTGTACCGTGAGAAAGGAAAGTGATGGGGTTTAATCCGTAGGGAAAGAAGATGAATAAGTTAGAACTGACGTATTTTACAGGGTTAATACTCATAGGGAAGAGCTCGTCTGCCACTCTCTGGTTTTGCTTTTTCTTTTTTAATCCTTTTTATGGAGTGATGAGTGCCGAGAAGTACAAAGAAAGCTAGAGGCAGTTTTTTTCAGCGAGGAGAAGTGTTCAAAGGCTGCGTGGCAACTATTTTCAGGTTGTGGACCTCAGTGGGGGAAGTATTTCTTGGAGGTAGCTGTATATTTTTGTAATATATGCTTTTATATATATATGGAGATACATATATTTAGTTAAGGATCTAGTACTTTAAGGGTCTAGTACTTTAGTACTCTAAAGGAAAGAAAATGTCCTGGGCTGTGAACATTCAAGGTACATACTGATGTCGAACTGGGAATGGAAAGGGAAATATCACCCTGTTCACAAGCGCTGCTGTACACAAATCCCTTGCGCACAGCAGTGATTGCAAGATGGGTTACCTCCGTCCAAACTGCACATGGTTCAGATTTGATAGCAGTTTTGGGCTCTAGGTCAGGCTATCTAGAAGTTGCCAGTGCCCAGTGCATGGTGTCCCGGACCAATCTGAAATGACTTGGGCAGGGGTGGGAGGCTTTTCTTGGGTATGACTGCAGCTGGGAGAAACCCAGCAGTTTTAATTCAGTCTCCGGCTCAGTTTCTGAGCTCTTTTGAACCCCAGGAATGAAACACGGGCAGGTCTCTTCATCCCAGCTCTCGAGCAGCAAAGTGCTAAATCAATTTCCCTGGAAAGGTGCGAAGTAAAATCCACCCGAAGCTGAAGATCGCCTTGAGAAATTGCCTGTGACCTGACACTCCTGTGTGTGCTGACACACTGCTGCTGTGCATGCATGTGCTGGCATGGGAGGCACACCAAGCTTCAGGCAGCTGCGAGATGCTTGCTGATGGGTAGGACTGTTGCTGTGAGTGAGATGTCAGTCCCCCACGACACCGATGGGAACGGGTCGCTGGAGGACTGAACACGTGCTGTCTATTCCCCTTTTTCCTGAAGCCACTTGTTAAGATGTGACTGCCCGAGGCACCCAATACATCTGTTTTACCCATAATGGTGTTTGCTGCCCCAGCCTTATGCTAACCGGGGTCCTCCAGCTGGTGCTGAGAAGTCATCTGCTCTCCTGCCTCACCTCCTTTGTCCGAAGCTCTGTTGCTGTTGCTGTCACCCTCAAAGGTAGCGAACAGGACAAGGGAGGTCTAGCTGGATGCTAAATAAGTGCTTAAGACACTGATCAAATGTGACAGAGAGATCACGTCTCCCCTTTGCTTGAGAAGGCAGGGAAGTGCTCCATCCTTCAATTATCACCGGAGAGCTGAGGCACAGAAAATGTCCTGGCCATACCATAAGGAAACTCAATGCCAGCAACTGGCTCTGGCTTTCCTGGATCCCAGCCCTGGGTGTAAAGCAGAAGCTTGACCCTTCGTCAAGGCTGTCTTCTCCCCTCCTGCCCGTTTGTCACTGTGACTCATTGCATCGCGCTTAGTGTTGGCATCCACACGTGCTATGGACGGGTCAGGTCTTCCTGGGGTGCTCTGTGGGGAACGAGCCTCACTTCAGGGCTGTTATGCAAATTCATAACAACAATGATCCAGAAATAGTAATCCTTAATCATGGGTAATTTCTAAAATGAATCAAACACATCCTTTCCTTTCCAATGAATAATTCTTTTAGTGCTGAGCATTAGTAACAATAAGGAATTTCTAAGGTCCTTACAATATGTTTTAAAAGGCATCGGTCTCTCCTTTTCATAAATCCCCTTTGGAAATGTCCTGTTTAATTTGAAAATGTTAGAATAAAAGAAGGGTCTGGTCGAAAGCAGTCACTGCTGTTCAGCCTTAATCACATCAAGATGGTTTTCGTCTGCAGATTTAACGCATGTGTGTGGATGTGTGGCTCAGACCCTTCCTTAGGCATGCACTGACTTGATAAGCCTTAATGGCCATGTCAGTGATCCACGGATGATAGGTCACTGGGAGATGGGGCATTTTGAAACTGCACCTTTCAATCCATACTGCTGTGCCTTTGAGGGGTTTCTGAGACAGCCACAGGAGCCAGCCAAGCAGCAGTGATTTTTTACCCATCACAGAGAAATCCTAGAAACACCTTGGGCAGTGACTTTCATCATACCCGTGGCCTTTGAACAGCTCTGAAGAGCAACTCTAAAATGCGGGAAGTTGAGCAAAATCAGAAGGCCAGGGGAGGTAGTATTGAACCACTTTGCCCTGCACTGGTATTTCTTTGCTAATTGGGGATAAAGCCACTACGTGCTTGCTGAATAAGCCTAGAAGTAAATGCATGAGCATAGTCTGTCCTGGAGGCACTGTGTGGAGTCAACGGAGGGATGCCAGGAGGCATCTGCCTGGAGGTGTCTGCCTTGAAGTGCTTGGACTCTAATAGGGGATTTAACTGAGCCGGACTGGAGAGACACAGGTGGTCACACATGTGCAACACGTGCACATGCCCTCACTGTCAAGAACGTAATGCTTTCAAATAATATTGATCTTTCCTTACTGCCCTTCTACTCTTTCCTCCTGCCAGTCTAGATGAAAAAAGCACAGATTGTTTCCATAGAGCTGTGACAAGGAAAGACCAAGGGATGAAAGTTTAAGGGACATCATCAGGGCTCAAAATGCAGAAGGACTGTCAAGGAAAGACACAGACGCTTGTGGCTCTGCAGATGATACGGTAACGGCATGTTCCAAATGCCTGTGCCCATCAATGTGCCAGCTGCCCTGCTGCACGGGGAGACACGATTTCATGTGGTTCCCCACTGACGTGCTCACAGGACAAGTTTGTGAGCACTGAGATTGTGAACGCTCAGTCCCATCTTCAGGAAGACAGAGTTACACTCGGGAGTTCTTGGCGCTTTTATTCATTCTTCTCCCATAGGATGCCCTGACCACCCGACACAGTAGTTATTTTACCTACTTATTTTTGGTAAGTCAGAAGTAAGAAGGCATGGATTTAACAACAGAAAACCTTTATCCCTTTCAGGAATATGTTTCAGCAGGAACTGAGAGCTTGTCCGAACGTGCAGTGCCCGAACGCAGAAGTCCATTGCCAAAGATACAAAGCTTTCTGCTCCTGCAGTGCGCTTGCACTAAATACCCAGCACGAGTAGCT
Organism: Vanellus vanellus; assembly: GCF_965231255.1. Taxonomy (NCBI): domain Eukaryota; kingdom Metazoa; phylum Chordata; class Aves; order Charadriiformes; family Charadriidae; genus Vanellus; species Vanellus vanellus. Next base: position 165,076,811 of record NC_138906.1, on the reverse strand, counting down.
GATCTTGGATTTTCCCTCTGTTTTCAGGGTTGTCCCACAGACAGCAGTGAGATCTCTACACGGGGATGCAGCATTAGATTTGAACTCTTGCTCTGTGTCTCTATATCGTTCAGTCTTGCATGAAGAGTCTGTAAATAGGGAGAATATGGCCTCATGTTACAGACCCAGAAATTAGAGTCTGAGCTTCCCTTTACGCCCCTACTGAAGGTTAAGTACGTTTTAGGGTGGTGTGAAGAAAAAGACCCTCACCTGAAGAGCTGATGATCCAGATGGACAGCATTCAAAGGAAAGGGGAGCGAGGGAAGTGAACATCCAAACCGAGAGCTGAATAGGGAAACTAACGGCCCTTTCTATCCTGTCCAATGCTGGTTGGATGTTGGTCTCAATGCTTGGGTCACTGGAACTAGTAGCCTTTGATATAGTTTATTTAACTATAGGAAAGTGGTAACTAGCTTAAAAAGTCGTATCACTGTGCGTAAAGTTGAGGAAAAGGTAAGTAGCGTATGGTGAAGTCTCTTGGTATGATTGACTTTTTTTTAACATATTTGTTTAATTATCTTTCTAAAAGCGAGAGTGCTGGACAGATGAACTGTGGTGTATACTGCATCAGGGAAAGGGATGGACATAGGCAGACAGGAACATATGGTTGGGGCATGGGAATAATTTAAAGCGGATTTGCCTCTGGAGATGTTGTCATATGAACTGCCCCGTTCAGCATATCTGTATGAGGATGGTCATCCTCCTTCCCCATACCCTTTGGGATAACCCAGCTGATTTTGCAGTAGTTTGCTGGAGTTAAACAGCAGCTGCTTCTTGGCTTTCCATTTGCTGCTCTGTGCTGCACAGACCACGTGGATCGTGGGACAGGCCATTCCTGAGCAGTGCTCTCATCTTCTCTCAGTCCTCTTGCAGCTCTGTTCCCCTTGCCTGGGATTGCAGTCCCTGGGATTCATGTGGGGTCTCCACCTGGGTCTGCTCCCTTCCTGCTCTCACCCTACCCATGAGGACCTCTAACTATGCAGAGTTGGTGGGATAATTTGACTGAAAATTATCCTTTACCTGTTTTGGATGTCATGTAAGACCCAAAGTGGCCCTATAGGATGCAAGAGACAATTACACGCTTTGTGGGACTCGTGGGTTAAGTAATGCATGGGGGCTTAGAACTGCATAAGGCAAACATCTACTGACAAATTATTCCTATCCCGTTCTGTACATGCTTTCTTACAGAGAAACTGTTCTGCAAACATTATAGAGAGCTGTAATGTATTAAAATTAGGTTTAGATTAGCATCCTCCCACCTGGAAATCCAGGTGCTTTACTTATCATGAGTTGAGCTCTCCGGAGCTTGGAGACAACCGTAAAGCTTCTGTGAACATCCTTAAATAGCCGTTCAACGCATATAAATGCTGCTTCTTTGAAATCAACTGCCTAATTTCCAGCGCTACACACGCTCTCCTTCCCTGGGTATGAATTGCCCTATTCTTCTGCTAAAGAGCATGGACCAGGGCCCAGAGTGGCAGTTTTTGTATTACATACTTCTGTCTGGTTGAATTTTCCTTCTCCATTTAGTGGAAGGTGGAAGTGGGCAAGGGAGAAGAAATGCTCTGTTGGAGAAAAAAAAAAAAAAAGAAGGAAACAGTGTATGGAAGATTTAAAAAATAATCATCCGTGGTAATCATTTGGGGGTGTCCAGATAAGATGGTGGAGGGGTATCATCATGATGTATCAGTATTCTCGTAATCATCAATGTTATCCTAACGATTCTCCAGCTCATCACAGCTCATCATTTCCCTAGGTGTGGAGCATATCAGTTATTAAGGGCAGCCTGAAATCTAAGCTGTGTCTTCAGCTGGCATGGGGTGGCACAACTACATGACCTCAGAAGAGCTCTGTGGATTTATTCCAGCTGAAGTTCTGGTTTCTTGTCCGATTGCCATAAAACGCCCCACACATCGGTTCGAGGTGGCGAGTAGGGAGTGCTGCAGCCGAGGGAAATTTTAAGGGAAGCAGAAATAATACAAAACTCGCTCGCCGCAGCTGGCGTCCTGCCAGGGTGCTGGGATTAAGCTGGTGAATGCTTATGAACAGCGCGGCTGGCCCTGGTTGTAGCTTTCCCCTTAATCCACACAGTGCGGTTCCCCCCCGAGCGGCATCCTGAGCCTTGGGGTCAGTACCGCTTCTGAGGAAGAAAAGCTGCTGATGAAGGGGCTGGTTGCCTGGTGTTCCCTTCTTCGGGCTTACGTGTTGGGAGGCTAATTGCAGAAAGTTCCCGGCTTGGGGGGACAAAAAAAAAAAAAAAAAGTGGAAAAGACAAATGGGGATGATTGGATTTTGCTGTCAGCCTGAGGAGGTGAATAGTTGGAGTGTAGAGTTTATTGTGAAATGGAGGCCTAACCCAGTGGCCTTTGAAATCAATAGAAAGCCTCCAGCTGGCTTCAGTGTCTTTTTGTTCTAAGTGAGGGGAAGATCGTGGAAGTAGGAAAGCAAAATGATAACAGGCTTCAGACCTGCAGAATGCACACTTGTCCTGGGCTCTACAGAGATACAGTTACCTATCTAGGCTCATGCAGAGACAAAATAGTCATGTTTGCCTTAAGGGAAATGATTTAAAAAACAAAACAAAACAAATAATGCATTCAGGGAAATTGGATGGAGGTGTCAGCAAAGGATGAGGGTTAAAGGTTTGGTCCTGCCTGTTGCACTCCTGCCCAAACCTGGGTTTTAGAGGCAGTGTAGTATAGTGCAAGGAGCAAAGGAGCCAGTTCCGCTTCTACAAGGAGATCGTGGGGATCATTAGCCAAAAGATAAAGAAGGCTAAATAAAAAACAACCAATAGTTTCCTGTTGCAGAGTCAAAGAACTGAAAAGATCTGTTAGAGAGTATAAAGGAGGGAGCAAACCCAAGTTGACAATAAATTGAGGACAGACAGGTTGTCTTGGAGTCTTCAATCTACCTGGTTGTCTCTGCACATATCAGCCATCTTCTACATGGGGCATCCTATAACTACAGTAGAAAACCAGAATGGTCCATGACGTACACTGAGGGCGTTGCTTTGCATATGTATACCTTAACAATACCTGGTTGCTATGGCAATAGGCACTATAGAAAGTCTTTATATGGATTCCTTGACAATTTGTAAACCAGTGGGGTGAGAGAGTGGTCTGAGAGGGAGGTCTTTGCCAGATGGATAGCCTCTAGAGAACACTCCTACAGGGACTAATGGATCTTCACTAGAGATCTTTGATTCATCTGTTGAATTTATATTCTTTAAGGGAAATAAAATGAACTCTGAACACCTGACCTCTGCAGGTAGGGTCTTTGGTGGCACATGACTAGGCACTAACTCAGAAACTTATGGGCACCTGAGTAAATACCCTGAATTTTAAGTTTAGTGAAGCCCATCAGGCATTTAAACATGTATCTCCTTTTAAACAGCTAAATCCATTATGTAGGTGATATTAATATCCTTGAACAGCCAATGAACTGGGGTGAGACTCACGGAATCACAGAGTCATGGAGGTTTGAAGCAACCTCTGGAGATCATCCTATGCCCAGCTCAAGCAGGGTCAGCTAGAGTGAGGTTGCTGAAGGCCGCATCCAACTGGGGGTTGAATATCTCCAAGGAAGGAGACTCCACAACCTCTCTGAGCAACCTGTTCTGGTGTTTGTCCACTCTCACAGTAAATAAGTTCCTTATGTTTAAGTGGCATTTCCTCTATGCCACTGTGTGCCCATTGTCCTGTCAGGGGCACCACTGAGAAGAGTCTGGCTCCATCTTCTTTACATTCTCCTGTCAGATATTTATACACATTGATAAGATCCCCCTGAGCCTTCTGTTCTCCAGGCTGAATAGTCCCAGCTCTCTCAGCCTCTTCTTATGTGACAGATACTCCCATCCCTTAATCATCTTCATGGCCCTTTGCTGGACTCGCTCCAGTTTGTCCATGTCTCTCTTGTACTGGGGAGCCCAGCACTGGATGCCTTGGCTACAAGCACTCTCCTTTGGAGACCTTCCACGTTGTCCATCAGAAAATGATCAAGGGAGGCAGGACCTGGACCCGTGCGTCCCAACTCCCCGCTCCAACAGCAAGGCCACATTTTCTAGCTGGGCTAAGAGATGGTTGTCTTCTCTGGCTTCTCTTCCTTGCTATAATGAAAATCTGGTTGGACTGATTATCAGAAGTGGAGAAGTTGATGAGTCACTGTCTTGTTAAGTAGCGCAATTTTGTGTGGAGTGCTGCACCGATCTGCCTACCTATCTCAGGCGAAGATTTATTTATGGCGCGCTCTGAAGTGATACTGTAATATCCTCTTCTAGCCCACATTCCCTCTGGTGCCTGCTCACTACGAGATTTCTTTTTTTTTTTTTTTTTCTTTTCCAATGTGTTAAATAAGATTATAGCATATTGAGGTTGAAGGGAGCAGGATATTGTTAGGATTTTTATCATCGAATTACTACTTTAAGCAAACTGGAAGCCTCTGATCAGTCATGTAGAGCACAGTGTACTGGGCCTGGCCTTGACGTCCTCTCTCCTCTCAAAGCCCCGGCAAGATTCAGCGATGATCCAGAGGTTACCTGAGGTAAAGGTGGAAAACATATTGGTGTGAACAGCTGCTCCTGGTGCTGGCTCCTTCACTCTTAGGGAGGGTTCAGAGGCAAGAGATTTGTCTCAGTGAAACATTTCTCCTGCTTGGTAAGTCGTGCTTCACTAATGTTCTTATCTACCAGGAGGCTATTTTCAGTTCATGCCCATTCCAACAGGGAATGTGTATCTCCTCACTCCTTCCCAGCCTCCTTGCTCTGCCCTGGGAGGGCTTGAGGGGCTGGTGGAGGCATCTGATGCCTGCAGGGAGATGTGGGTGCTTAGCCATCTTCATCTGTGTGAGAAAAGAGATCGGCTGAAGGTGTCTGGGGCAGGCAGAGCTGGCCGGCCACTAGTTTCTCCTGTTGCAAGCATAAAGGTGGTCAAGTCACATTTAATTTTGATATAAAACTAGAGGCAATTTCAGTGTGTTTCCTGGCAAGGGACCTACGTTGCACTCGGCACTGCTAAGTTTAGATTGCTAAGTGCAAGTGATAAAGTGGTATCATCCATGCTTCAGAAGAAGTCCAATGTCTCTCTCTGTTCTACAGTGGGCTGGTGGATGTGTAGTGGTGATGTCCCTTTCACCTCTTGAAATACTAAATTCGCCTTATTTTGACTTGTGCTGTCCTTCAGTCAGTGTACAGAGGCTATTCGATCTAATACCCAAAAAAGTTAACCCAGAGGGGCAGCAGTGAAATGGTTAACAAAAAGGGCAGGGGAGCGCAGCGAGATGGAGATGAAATAGAGATGAAACGGGATTATCCAGGACAAGTTGTTTGCTGCAGGGGGATGAGTCACTGGTGATGGTGGCTAATGTAGACTGCGAGAGATGTGCGTCTTTTCTTCTGAGTGAGATTTTCAATGGAAAACATGGTTTAAACATGGACTAATGTCAAACGATGTAAAGGGGACAGTAAAGTTGCATATGTTAAACTGAATAACTCTGCAGCCAGCCACCCGGTGAAAGGATTGATGGGTTATTTATTGCAGATTATATGACAAGGGAAGAAATCTGGCTCATCAGGGGCTAGGGAAATTAAATGTTATTCTCCTGTCACTGTAGGTGCTGAAATCAGTCTGTTACCTCCTGTTACCTCTTTTGATGAGCATGCAAAGCAGCCTGTTGCTCAGTGGATGAGGCCAGCTTTTTCGAGTTGTAGCTGACTAATTTTGAGGGCAGCACTAACATTTCTGTTTATGAATTTCAGAACATAAAATGTTTTCTGCATAGATCAAGAAAGATGACATCCCTGCCAGGTAAAATATTGATCACCCATTATGGAAGTGTTTTTACATAAAGAGAGCTTCTTTGAACCATCAAATAATGGTGCTACTAGAAGCATGATACTGAAACAGACCTGCATTTTTTTTTTTTTTTTTCCTGTTTTGTGCAAAGTTTGGACTTCCATAGGTTTCAGGAGACGTCACCCAGTTTACACCCCTATAGGGCTTGACCCTGTTTCTGTGTCATGTAATTCTGTGCCATTATGTGAATACTGTGTCTCTACTTCCCTGTGGACATGTAACAACATTTATCAAAGTCCAAAACCATATGTTGGGAATGTGTTAGCCAGGGCAAATTCAGTCCTATGCCTAGCATCCATACTGCTTCCCAAACCCTTCTAGATCTTTAAGCCTGGTTGTGATAATGGTTCTGCACACACAGTTGGTGCCCTTGGTGAGTGATTTAGTTGGCCTAACTTTTTCTAAAGTTTCCTAAAGCAGGAAAAGATATTTACTGCTTTGGAAAGAGTATGTCACTTCTTTGCTCATCTGCCAACATCTGTTGGTGTGTGCCAGTCACAACTTATGTGTCTTAATCCAAAGTATACCATGTTCTAACACCTACCAAACCCCAGGCCTAAAGGGACTTGGGTCATGCCCATGGCCGTTGAGGGTCATCGCTATGCAAATGATTAATTGTGATAGCATATATGCTGTGGCCCTCTGTGACTGTTAATACCAACATCTGGCAGAGTGCTGAGAGCTGAGGGTTGCCTTATGGCCATCCTTGATGCGTTATGTGGTGCAGATAAGTGCTAACAAATACCTCAGCTGGTAAAGCTGGAGAGATGGAACCGATGCTTTTCCAGTGGAGGGACAGACTACAAATCCAAGTCTACTCAATGGTAATATACAGCTCAGTTTTTGGGGGACTCTATGTGCAGACTGATTACTTTTTAATGGAGGGGCATTTCTTCTACTATAAAGAACGTGGTGCCTTAGTACCTGACAATGGGGTTCATTGCATTCAGCTTATAAAAATATCTATATATTAGCAAAGATTAAGGACCTGAGACTGTTCCTACTGAGACGGCTGCAAGGTTACCAAGCACTCAGCATTACGAGGCAATTTTGTAAATCTGAATGAGATCAGCAGTCATTGTTGAGAGCAGCCTAAAAAACACCACAGACGAGGCAATCTAAACACAAGCTGAATAGACAGGACATGCTGCTTTATGCAAGAGACAGTCATATGGAGTCAGGACATGGGCAAAAAGCAAGGCTAACCAGCTTAGGAGACAATTAGGCTGTGGCTGAGCGGAAGGATAGTTGTGTGATTTAAATGCCGACAGAGCTGTTGGATCAGGGTTCTGCTCCTGACTCTGCCGCAGGCTCCTTTGGTTGCTATTGATGCTGCACAGCCTCGTGTCGTGCTTCAGAGCTGCCGAAGTGCAGGGGTTGCCACATGGGGAGCAAAATGTTTTGCTGAAGACTTTGAGCTCGTTGCAAAAACAGTCAGGTCTTGGATGAGAGAAGGATGCTGGTGGCAAGGCTGGCTCCTGCAGTATCTATAGCCATATATGCATATATATGCGTGCGTATATATATTTATATAGTTACTTATGTATGTGTAGCTGTAAGGCTGTCATTCTTGCCTCTACCTATCAGAGTTGGTGGTGCTTTCTTGGGGGTGGTAGCTTTACCCTCGCCTTCTCCACCCTGATTTCTTCTGATGTCTCCGGCTGGCCACAGAGAGAAGGTGAGGGGAGCTGCACCGAGGGCTCCAACAGGCGAAAGCAAAAGCTGAGACTTTGTCTGCTTTATAGCAAAAAGTATTGTAAAACAAGGAGTTGGTGGCCTGTTGGGTAGAGCAATCTTCTCACTGTTATCATCAAGCAGAATGGTGGCCCTTCTGAAATACCCCTGGTACGTGACAGACCCATATTGGGAAAATAGATCAATCGCCTGCTCAAAAGGCAGTATTTGCCAGCAGGTTTTATGCCAAAGTGTCTGAGTCAGTGTTCTGTGCATGAGGAGCTTCTGGGTTTCCCGATGCAGCCTCGGTGGCCGGTAAAGCTCAGCGGTGCAGAAGCCAGCACTGGTCTTTGGAGGTGGCTAGTCTTCCTGCCACCGCTCACCGGAGCCGTGGAGGGGCTGAAATCTTTCACCTGACGACCACAGGAAGCTCAAAATCACTTGTGCTTGTCTCGTGCACGTGGAAAGCTATCTAGGAGTGTAGAGTTTGATGTGGAAAGGGGAAGGGAAAGGGAGGGACAGATGGGAAAGAAAGTGGCAGGTGGGAGAAAAGAAAATGGGCAAGTGCAGGACAGACTTGGAGCCAGTGGTGGCCAAACTGGCTAGCCAGAACATGCCAGGAGGAAGCAGAGATCATGATCAGCCATCAAACATCCCTGGTATCTCTTTTCAGTCATTTCCCCCTGGAAAGGCAAAGCAAGTAGGAGGCGAACTGACTCCATGTCATCCCAGGAGCCTCCAGCACAGTGTCATCAGCCGTAGCATGCCATAGGCTGACCTTGTCTACCCTGAGTCAGACTTTGTCCTCTCTTGGTTTGGAGCCCTTTCTCAGATGGGCTAGAGAAGATCAGACTGCCAGGAGCCAGAGTGTGAAGGGCTCGACAGGCCGTGACGGCCATGCCCCACATGGCCAGCAGCAAAAATGAATGTGACATGGCTCTCCAGCCGAAACACGAGAAAATGTGAAGAGCGCTGTCCCTAATTTGTCAGTCAGGCAGAGCTCTAGCAACGTGAGGAATGGGAGGTGACACCCCATGGCACAGCCACCGTTCGGGAGGAGGATGGCGTGTGCATGTGCTCAGCCCTGCTCCGCATCAGCGGGGCAGTTATTTCCTACCGGTCCCCCCTCCCACAGGTTTACCAGAAAAGATCTGCCAAATAACCTGAATTAGCTGTTTGACTGCAAAAGCCAGTGAGACAGTAATTTTAGCAAAGAACAAGTTTTCTGGAAATCAATTACCCAAAATTCAACCTCCAGCTGGGTAAGGTTCTGCAGATTCCAGTATAGCGTTTGCATTGCCTGATGGATTTCTTGTGTTGGGGATTGCTCTCTCCTCATTTTAGTTACGTCTACTTTCAACAAATGCAGCAAGGAACACCCTTTAAAATCAAGTCAGGCAGCTCTTCCCTACGCGCCTTTCAAATATGGGCAATGAGGCCGTTGATCTTGCCACCTTGTTACATCCAGAGATCATAAAATGAGACTTGTGCTTAAGTGGATTATATAGTTTTTCTCAGTGGTTTCATGTGGAGAGCGGAGACCGTGAGCCAAGATTTCTGGTTCCCTGCATTGCCTGTTGGCAGTGGTTGGGCTCTTCCACAGCATGGGACATGGCCACCTGTTTCACTATTTGGTAGAAAGCTGGGGCTTCCTTCGAATTCACCTTCCTAGGGACCTGTCCTGGGTCCCTCCCACAGAGCTGGATTTCTTCCCTGTTTATTCCTTTCCTGTTTTCTTTGTATGCCTCGGTCTTTAACTCTGCAGAATGCAACTGGAAAGATGCTACGTAGGTGAGCTGAGAGATTGCAGCTTGTGTGTGAATCCTCCTGGACTCTTGGCATGACCTCCAGATATGCTGTAGGTGCTCGGAGATGAGCAGATGGCTTCATGCCACGATATAAAATGTGCAACACTTCCTACAAGCAGAAGCATAGTGGGGAGAAGCAGTCACCAGTGCAGCCACTGGGAAGAGAAAGGAAGAGACTGAAGGTATTGTACCCTATTAAGAAAGGGGAGTCCCCCACTCATAGGTTCAGTAAGGGCAAATATTCAGACCTTGTTGTGCTATTTAAAAAAAAAAAAAAAAAGTGGTTTACCAGGAAATGAACAAAAAGCAGTGGGAAGGCAATGCACAATACTAGTGGAGGGTTAAATCTGGAGAGCTTGTCTGCGGGATGAGTAAAAGGGCTTGTGCTACCTAACTACAAAAATTTAATGGATGTAAAAACTGAAGAAAGAGGGGAATGATTTGGCTTAGTCAAAGGGCATAGCACTTAGCAGTTAAGGGGGGAAATTATGGAAGGTTAAAATCCAGGTTGAGCACAGTACAAATTTACAGTCAGATGTGTTAGTTTAGAGAACAACCTCCCATGGAGATGTGTGGCACTTAGTTGGCATTTTGTAACTAGGTAAGTGCACAGAATGGTTAAGGGCGAATGGGCACGTGGAGAAGGGAAGGGCGTGTGAGCAGGTCTGTTGAGATATAAATGCTTTTGAAGCTGGGTTGTGAGGATCCATGGGTACTTTGCCTGTAAATAATGTGAACAGAAGAGCTGAGAGGATCCAGTGGGATGGCTTCCCAAGCAGTTTCCCAAGGAAGACTCATGGGAAAAATCACAAATCAGCAGGGTTTGTTGGAACATTTTTATGTCCAGTGCTTGCTGTTCAGAGATCCCACACCCATTTTCACTTATTGATGGACAGGCACCACTATTCCCAGTTTGCAAAGGTGGTAAAGAGAAGACTTGGAAGGCCAAGACTCTCTGTAGAGAGATGTTTGAGGTCCTTTCAGCAATCACACTAGCAATTTCATCCGGGAAACAGCAGCTTTTGGACTTTCTGTTGCACCTGTTGTTACGCCCAGTGTGAAGGAGCTGCTATATTCAAAATTCACAGGAAGCCACAAAGTTCATGTGTTCGTTCATTTATTTGTCATCCATGCAGTGAGCAGGAGGCTGCCAACAGCTGTTGCACCAGGATCCAGGGCGGAAGGGAATGACAGCAAATCAAGGGTTACAAATAATTCTCTCCTCCGGTTGGAAGTGTAGCAGAATTTGCAGGTGAACAAGTCAGAGACAGAGAATCTGTAATTGCTGAGGAGCTGGTCCCCAGCTAAGAAGTTGGTCTAGTGAAGAATCAGTCTGGAGCTCTGAAAAAATGTTCAGAGAACCAGAACCCTTTTAAGTCTGCAGATTTTGGAGCAGTTATGAATGTCCTGAGACAGAGAAGTCCAGTGGTGACAGGAAACATTGCATTTTCTTTTCTTTCCTTGCTCATTTGATTTTCCTGTTTATTCTTAGCATCACATACAAGACAGTTATTTTCCCAACCTCTTTAAAGCCCTAGGATCCAGTTCTGCTCATCCTTCACTCTGGATTTATTTAATATGTGCAAACAGAAGCTCGTTGATAAAACATGCTACTGAACTGAATGAGGCCATCACAGGAGAAAATGGGTTTATTTTTCTCCTTAATGACAATTCAGATAAGTAGGCAATGAATCCTGGAGGATTTTGCATTGAGATCATGGAGTTAACAGGCAGCTCCCCTTCCATAATTCCCTTCAAAGCCTTAGCCTTGGTCCTTAGAGATTTCATATGCTTTGACCTCTCGGTATCAATGATGTTACGCAGTGAGATGCACTTGGGACTTGGAACAGAGCAGGCAGGAAGGACTTGGTGTTCAAAGATCCCATGTTGACTATCAGGCTCACAAATGACAGTAAAAACTACTACCCAAGCACCACACCTCTAAACCTGGACAAAACCACGGAGCCATGCCCTTTCTCTCAATCTCTGTGCAGTGTTGACTGATGACGATGAAGGAGACAGTATCTCTCTTACCTAAGGGCCATGTTTGAGCACAGTGGTCTCCAGGTTAGTATCGGGAGAGACAGTCCCTGCAAGTCCATGAGCATACAAAGGCACTAGGGTGATGTTGCTGTGAAGACAGGCTTTGACATACATACAGCAGGCAGCCCAGGTACCTGCTGCAGTGTGATGGTTGGTAGTTGATGTCATAGCTAACACACCAGGAGTTTAACCAGCTACACAAGATTAGGTTAAAGAAAAGCCATGCAGTGGTAAAACTTCCAGGATTGGCCATTGAAGAGGATATTTAACACACAGCGGTATATCCCCAGATCTGTATGTGACCGTATCTGATACTCTTTACTTCTTAACTTAACTTACAGACTTTGTAGGAGCAAATATCTTAGGCATGCAAACAGCAAGATCTCCTTCCTGTCTTAGACTGGATTTTTTTCTAAATTGGTTAATGCCAATTGCCTGTGCTTCCTGATAAGCTAAATAATTGCAGTTGGGATCATCTTCATGGAAATTTCCATATGCCCCTTGCAGAGAAACCAATAACCAGCTGTCAAGCAATGAACCTCAGCCCCAACACCCAACCAGGACGGCTGCTAAATGGGTATGGAGGGAGTGATGACTCCACAGCCACATCTGACTCCTGCCTCTGTGTGACGACAGGGTTGCGTGACTGCTTGCACAGTGGGCTTGGGCTGCTGCAGAGTGGCTGTCCCAGCTATGCAAGAACCTCCCAGGTGGAGATATGGGAACTGCTGCTGTCGGGCTGCCCATAAATTCAGCCCAATTAGGGATGGAGAGGATGTCATCTTCGTTTGGTCCACATCCCTTTCTCAGTGCAGAGGTGGAACGAAATGCTGTGATCATCAGTGCTGGGTTATTGTAGCTCTTCCTTGCAGTCATTAAAGGTCATCTTACCTCCTCCAGCCCCTACAGAGTTCCCACGATTAATAGCAGGGTTCCCACAATTAATAGCAGGGTGGGCTTTGCTTTTGTCACTTATCAGCTCTGCAGCAGTACAATTTTTCTTGCAGCTTTGTTCTGTCTTTCCTTGAAAGGTAGGCTAGTGTCTCCCATTTCCCTTATGCTACTCAAGGAGTAGTAGAAATGGCATATTTGGAGTATTTAGAGTAGAAGTTTACAGTTATCTAATCTGCAGCTTGAGAGAAGTAATACATGTCATTCAGGAGCATAGAGAGTTGGTTTGTTATTATTTTATTAAAAGTGCATTTTTTGGTAAAGGGGATCCTTAGCCAATAATCAAATAAGAGAAGCTGCAGATCATTAGGAAAACAATAAAGGATCAGACTAATGACTCTTAGGGCCTCATTTGCTCTCCAGTTAATTAAACAGACAACACAGATGCTGCTGCTGTTAATAATATCATTCAATTACTGTGCTGCTAAGTATTATGGTCCCTAGGAAACCATTACCCAGTGCTGATTGAGAAGGGGAACTGTGAAGGGCTACTTAGGGGACAATAAACCATGTCTCTGTTGAAAAGGGGGCTGAAAGCAGTTTTACTGGAGACACTAGGTGCTCTAGTACAAGTAGGTGCAAGGTTGTTTGAGGTGATGGAGGAGCTGATGGGCTAATCCGAAAAGCTATGCTCTTACCCTGAGTGTGTTAATGAAGCTCCGAGCAGCTGGTCAGGGGTCAATGGGAGGCATTTTTGTGATGAAGGGGCTGGAGAGGAAGGCTGTTTGCTTGTGGAAAAAAGTGTGTGTAGCGGTCGGGAGATGGATGGTGAATAAAAAGGTATTGAAAATGGAAATGAATGTATCTCAACACCCCAGAGTATACTAAGCATCTCTCTGAGGGGGACAGAGGATATCATAAAAGCCTCGTTGAGCAGTGCAGGTAATAGATGCGCTTGTCTGATATTTCCACTCTTTTAGTTTGAGGCCGAGTCTGAAACCCAAGGCTGCCAGTAGAAAACCTCATCTCAGCTCTTGCGACTTTATCAAACTCAGCTTTCTCGTCCAGGCACTGGACTACCAAGCTGAAGGAGCACAGCACAGTGCGATCCCAGGTGGCTGCTGTTCACGGCACAAACCCGCTTCCCCCAGCATCCCAGGAGTGTGATGCGCAAGGGTGTGAGAGGGCAGTGGATAGGTGTTAGAAGGAAACCTGGACCTTCCCCAGAGTCCTGATGTCTCCTTGTACCCTTTCCTCTGTTGCAATCTGTCGGGTATCTCTCATTTCCACGACAACGGCCAGAATGCTTATTTTTTCTGTTGGTTTTTTTGGTTTTTTTTTTTTTTTAATCAATTTCTCTGTGCTTTCTTGTGCAAAAGGAGCTTTTGTAGTTTTATCTATACTGTGGTAGCAGCTGGAGACCCTGACCAGGAATGTAGGGAGACTTGTACACCACGATGCTCAAGCTGGCAGTTAACAACAGTCTGGGGTTAATGGTCTGTGTGCCTGGTACTTTCAGCTGTTCTCCGGTCCTCAGGAAATGCCTTGGGTCATGGTCATAATAGCTTAAGTCATATGAAGAAATGTGTTGGAAAATGCTTGACAGTAGCTCCGTATAAGAAAACCACTCCTGCATGGCTGCACTGACATTTAGAGCACAATGCCGAGGAGTTTGCTGCTGTATCGGGCTACCTCTTTGTGGGTTCTCAGGGTACACGAGTGAATACGGAGGGTTTGGGATGCTAATATTGCATCCGTAAGGAGGTATGGCAGTGTCAGCGGCTGCACTGTCATGTGGTGACACCGAGCTGCATTATAACTCGTTTTGCTAGTTGCAGAGGGATCCTTTACTGGCCTCTCCTGGAACACTGCGCCAAGATCAGGGTTGCACGTTAAGGGCTAAAAAGATGTATGTTTGTGTGTGGATTTGCCCGTGATACAAAAGGATTCAACTCCAAACCAGTAAGGAGGGAATTATATTCACGTCTGAAAGATGCTCTAGGGAAAGTGGTCCATTTTCTTTAAAGCTCAATTAAAATAAAAAAAATACCCATATGATTTTTTTTTTTACCCAAACTTGCATTTATTCATTCAGGTTTTCCTTTGTCACTATCTTAATATACTATGCCAAAATAATTTCAAATGGCTTTAATCCCACAGACATCTGTGCCCGCACTGAATTATTGTCTGAGCACCTCCAATCCAGAACACAGAGACGTTCTGGCCCCTGGGACTGATAGCGTGACCTGGCAATTAGCCTCTCTTTGCTCTTTGGCCATGAGCAAGGTATGGACTTGAGAACACGCTGGAGTCTGAGACCTGGGCATAGAATCATAGAATCATAGAATTGTTTCTGTTGGAAGAGACCTTTAAGATCATTAAGTCCAACCATTAACCTAGCACTGACAAGTTGCCACTAACCCATGTCCTTCAGCACTACTTCTATGCATCTTTTAAATACTTCCAGGGATGGTGACTCAACCACTTCCCTGGGCATGCACCAGTGTCTTGACAGCCCTTGAGCTGGAAGGAGGCCATGAAGACCAAGGCCAACCCAGATCTGTTGATGTTGCCAGTAGGTGGACCTGCTACTTCATCCTCAGACTGGGATAATCCAGATGTTTTCAGCAGCTCCATCTCACTGTGGGGGCTATGTAACACCTCTGTCTGAAGAGTGGGGAAGTGTCTTGGTCCTCAAGACACTGCATGTTCCTTGGCCCAAGGCAGTGGCCAAGGACAGTGCAGTGTAAGACTGAACCTCTCAGGATGTGTCCTAGCACCGTGGCAAACTTGAGCAGAGAAAAGTTGAAATAGGAGGATCCAGTGAAGCAATAGCAAAGGATATTTGGACTCAGTTCTGCGCTTAAAGCATGGTAAAGTGGGACTAACGTCAATCAAAGGAATTAAAGGCAAGAACAGCCCAGCCCCTTGCGATCGCCACTGCTGAGAAACGAGATTTATTGTGAATGAAATCATTCTCCGGGCTGCTTCGGCGTAAGCAGTGTCTCCTCGTTTCCGTACAATTTGTCTCTGCTGGCACTGGCCTGGCGAAAGGCAGCTCCAAATATCCTTGGTGTCAGCAAGATGGGGATCGGCTGTGCAAGACAGGGACATGCTGCTACGCTTGCCTGGTCACTCAGGTTGCGTGAGAGGCGGGAAGGGTCTGGGGTGACATGGTCCCTGCTTCATGTCTGGGGAGGTGGAAGCTTTTCCAGGATACCTTTTTCCTTGCGTTTCAGCTCTTTCAAAGACCCCTGGAAAGGGGCTGGCAGCCTGTGCTGCTGAAGACACTGGCCTCCTACATTGTCAGGGGTGCTCGGTGGCTGCGCAAACATCCCAGTGCTCCCACCTTCATTTTTGGTGGTATCAGCTACAAACTCCTCCTTTCTTATGCATGTAATGGGGACAGGCTTTTTAGCAGGACCTGTTGTGATAGGAGAAGGGGTAGTGGCTTTAAACTAAAAGAGGGGAGATTCAGACTAGATAGAAGGAAGACATTCTTTATGCTGAGGGTGGTGAAGCACTGGCCCAGGTTGCCCAGAGAGGTGGTAGATGCCCCATCCCTGGAAACACTCAAGGTCAGGTTTGACGGGGCTCTGAGCATCCTGATGTAGTTGAAGATGTCCCTGCTTATTGCAGGGGGTTGGACTAGATGACCTTTAAAGGTCCCTTCTAACCCAAACCATTCTATGTTTGTGACTTGCTAGCTGGCTTATCTCATCACTGGCATCCCGCTTCTGTCCTAGGAATGGAAATATTAATTAAGATCAACATCCTCATGAGGAGCTCCACGTATGCTCTTCTGCAGCCTGCTGAGTGAGATCTGTGGATCTCTGCCCCTGCCTCAGCTGCTCCTGCCTCTGACATTTCTTCTCGTACCCATCATTGTTCTAAAGGCTTTGTCTACCTCATAAGGGGTCACAGACATCTCTTTAACCATGGTGAGAAACCACAGCCGTTAACTCTTTCTGGACCGATCCTCTCCCATCCCACACAATGTGTTGACATTACTTATTTAATCCTTCAGCATTCCTCATTTTCACGAGGGATTCCCTGTGGGGCATATTAATTAATCTCACTGGAGTGCAACAAGAAACACACCTGCAACTTATTTATTTATTTAATTATTTAATTCTGATATAGGGACATCTGTTTTCTACATTGGAGGATGTGGGGAGTTGTTCAGGACTTGTTACAAATTCTCTATCCCAGTTCCTGGTCTCTATCTGCACTTTGCCTGAGTATTAAGTAACCTCCTTTCTGCTGAAAACCAAAGCAACGTATTCTTCTAATGTATGGCATAATGTATCTGTGTCCTCCCCTTGTTCCCTAGCTGCCTTCTTTCCTTATATATGCAAAGAATCCTCTTATATTTGTTTTAATGTTCTTTAGGCAGTTCTCATCTTACCCTTACATAGAGAAATTTAGCAGACATGGATTTGTTGATTTGTCCTTTTCCCACTCCTTTTAAATGTCTCTGTCAGTTCTTCCCTTTCAATAAATGTTACTCTAATCTTGCAATAAGTTGCAAGATCTATTGCAATGAGCATTATTGTAATCTAATTCTAGTATTCTTTGTGCATTTGTCATGGGGAAATCTCAAGCTGCTTTTTATCATCTCTGCATTCTTCATACCAAGTGATTCAGTTATAAATCCCTTTAATTTTTCACCGTTGCACTTCAGAAATTAAGGACTTGGATACCTGCTTTTGCTTATCCTTCTTTTTAATTTAAACAGTATTACTGGTTATTTGATCAAACACTTTTCTGTAGTGTCCTCACAGTTCACCTGAACCAAGTATAGAATAGAATTGCTTTTTGTTGGCTCTGATGCTGTTGGAGGGGGAGGCGGCGGGGGGCAGAAATCTATTGCCTATTACATCCAGGAAGGATTGAGCTCAAATATTGCTAGCAACAGTAATTCTCCACTTGCCATCTAGAAAATTGCAAAATGACACATTTCCCAGTTTTATTTACCTTTCCATTAATTTGCCAGAGATCTCTTTCCATGTCTGGATCCAATGGCAGAGATCTGCAACAGCTTCCCAGAAGATGAATTGTATTCAGGTGGATCCTGTTATATATGTGATCTCATTTTTTAAATCCTTATTAGCTACTGTGTTATTCACCGGCACTGCATTTTTTGCCATTACAACTTTTATTTCTCTCTCAGATCATATGCCCCAGTGCTGGGGATACTGATTGTATCATGTTCCTGTTATCACAGAACTACTCTTTTTCGCACCTGGCACCGGGAGTTCTTGTTCTTCCCAGCACTCACATTGCATATCTGCCATTTTCCGTGGGCAAGTTTTCCCCACCTCTTTTTATTTCCTTTTCACTTTCTCTTTTTCTCTCTCCTTTCTCTTTCTTCATATCCTCCTTTCTCTTTTTCACCTCTTCACTCTGCTCATTTAATCTCTTTTTTTATACCTTTTCCCATCTCATCTTATTTTCCTCTTTTTTCCCTCTTTCTCTTTTTCCTCTCGCGTTGTGAAACAGTTCCCATGTCCTTATAAATCCATTTGCGCTTCCCTCCCTGCTTTAAGTTAGCCTGCAAAAGAGTCTCAGGGAACCACACTTTAAAGGCATTTAAGATGTGCTTAGTCTATAGAATACGGAGCACGCTCAAACATAGTGAATCTGTCTCAGCTAATGTCCCAGTACGTCAGCGAGAGTTAAACAATCAAGGTCAGTGCAGTTCGGGGCTTGTGTGCACACTGGATTACTCAAAGCCCTGCACATAATGACACTTGTTATCTCTGATGGCCATGTTTAACTATTTTGCTTGCGTTTCTGTATCCTGATCATTTTTACAGCCAACTGCCCACTCCAGGCTACAAGTGGAGAAGGGAGAGGATGGGTCCAGCCTGGGAAATAGGGGAGAGGGTGTAAGAACTGAGAACTGATGAGGAGGGGAACATGAGAAGAGGCTGGAAGGTGTTGAGGGTGGAGAGGGGGTAATGAGAGGAGAAAGCTGAGAAGGTTTGGGGGGAACCGTGGTGTCGGAATGGGGTAAGAAGGGCCGTTCAGGCACCCGAATGGTGCTGGACATGGTACACTGGCCAAGACGAGCTCCAGATCTGTGCTGTATTGCATTTCTGCATGCGAGGGGAGGGAAGGAAAAGGGGGCACAAAGCGAAGAGGAGCAGATGTGTGAAGAGAAAGGCATGGAAAGGGGCTGAGAGTTATCAAATGTCCAGAGTGGGCTGGAGGTGAAAGAGGGGCACTCCTGAGCCCCCATACATGTCTCTGGTATAGTGGGAAGCCACTGATCTCCTCCCCAGTCCCACTTGGTCTCTGGGGGATGCTGGCACCACCTCGATGTTGCCTGCCTGCTGCACCGGAGGAGCACTGCCCGGCCGAGGCTTCAGCTCTCACTCCTTGGAGCAGCATCGGCAGCGCTGGCAACAGCAGCAAAGTAACGGGGTCAGCCGCTGGCAAGGTGCTATAGTTAAGAAACAAAACAACAACAAAAAAATATATATACATAAGAAAAGGAAAATGAAGCAATGATGGGTTGGGCAATTAAGCTAAAAGCATTTGAGAGTGTAATCCAGCTCTCTCTATCAATAATTCAGGAGTCCAAGATCAGTCTAATTGATTGAACACCTTCCACAGTAGTCAGCCACTAATAAGACAAATGAAATGTCTTTTTTATTGTCAAATCTCCATCTCACATTCACGCAGGCAAAATCCTGCAGGGCTTTTCATTTGGGGAGCTCGGGTATTTTTTCTCTTGATGGAGATAAATTGAGGGCCAACGTCTGTTTCTAAACAGCAGTAAATTGAGCCGCTCTGCTCCTTTGGCTGTGGGTGGGTGGAGAAACAAAGCTGTGCCAAACAGGATTCACACGTAAAACTTGTGTGGGTCATCAAAAGTTGAACCCAGTTCCCAGAGGACGTGTTATCACTGTGTAATGATTTGAGTGCCTAAGACACTTGGCCTTGACAGTCAGACTCCAAGGGACTACAGATCTTAGCCTAAAGCCAGTGCCTCTTACCTCCCTTCAGCTAAAGAAGAACCACATTATCTTGCTTTCCTAATAGTGGTATTGATGCTTACCTTCTGACATGGCATAGATGTTTAAAGGGGGCTGGACAAATGTTCCGCTTTTCCAATTTATGTGAGAAAAACATTGCAGGTTTTGAAAAAAATAAAAAATAAAAAACGGTGGTTTGAAACTGTCCTGTGTTTTATAGCTTTCTTCCAAAATCATGCCAAATTCAGTGATTTGGAGGACCTCTGTGATGACAAAGTAAGGCATGCTCAGCAAATTTGCTTGATTTATTTACTTTGGACTGCATTTTCGAGTTGGGGGGAAGTAGCCCCAGCAGCATGGAGCTTGTGGACACCAGATCCAGACCATTGCCCACTACCAATCAAAAGTGGATACCAAGAAGTGAGGGTTGAGTTGCTACTGATGTATATACAAGTGCCTATCGGCACGGTGAAAATCTGTGTGTGAGCAAGGCTTCTTTAAGCCCAGGTGCTCGCCGGTTATGCTAACATCGTCTTGCATGCACAGAGGCTCTGGGACTGGAGTTTTAGCCAACATAAATCAAAGTAGCTCCTCTGGGGCACTCTGTTGACTTATATGAGCCGAAGATCCAGCCCTGGGGTGAGGGAGCAGCTCTGATTATGATGTGTGCGTATGTGTTTAATTAGGAAAGACCGCAGGCTGTGTGCATGCTCTGGAGTCCCCACCGAATTAACCTTTTGTCTGGCGCGGCACAAGTTACTTTCTGAGCAAACCCGAAGTCTGGAGATCTGGTAGCGACTTTTCTCATTTGCTATTATTACATGCGGTTCCCTGCGGCTTGCTGGGGTGGGAGGGAAGGAGGGAAAGTGCCTAAGAGCAGTTTCATTTTGATTGTATTACCTCTGAAACATTATATAATGTGTTCAAATGCTTGATCTAACCAAAGAGTAGTTGTTTTACTTCCTAATCTAATAACTTTGTGATGCCTGTCTCCTCTTAGCTTTCCTCTAGCTTGACTGTGCAAATGCCATTTAATTGTGTTCTTGTGAAAACTAAAGGCCAGTAGCTTTGCCAAGGATGGCTAATTTTATAATGCACCATGCCAGAATTAATCTTGACTGTAAAGATAAGGCTGATGGCTTATAGTTGGCAATTATGGTCATAGAACAACTTTTGTATGGGGTGGTTGTAGGCTATGAAGTTCTTTTAACTATTCTATATTGCCTAAGGAGGCAGGTGTTTGCCATATTCAATTCAGAGAAGAATGAAGAAGGGGTGGATGGAAGTGAAAGTGGGCAAAGAAAGAGGGGGGAAGTAGGAGAAAAAAAGAAGGGGACAACAGCAAATGAAAACAAGTAGGGTGAAGGCATGAGAATGGCATGGGAGTGAGGTATAGGTGGAGCAGGGGAAGAAGAGGAATAGATATGGCCAACAAGAAGGGAAAAGGTATGTAAGGAAAAAAATAGGAAGAAATTGATGGGAGAAATAGGCCAGTGAGTACAGAAATCTATCTGAGATGCAGTGCAGCCAAAGGTTGTTTTTTTTTTCTTTTGACAGCTATTTTCAGATTCTCTGTCTTTAGGCCATGTACCACCTATTTGTCTAGTAAGAAAAGCAACTGATTACCCAGTAGATGTGATGATGCTTACTGGAGTCTTCTCCCTGGGACAGGTTCTTTCTAGCTGAGAGCTCATCCTCTGCAAAGACAAATATAACATTGCCAGGTTTATAATTCTGCTGCTGCTACAAAGCCAGGAAGTCAAGAGGTCTTCAGGACTTGGAAACTGCTTCAGCCTCAGTGTGAGCACTGGAAGCTGGTGGCAACAGCTCCATCAAACTGCTTACGGTTTTGCAGAAAGAATGAAACCCAACAGCAAATATGGTAGCAAGTCTAAAAGTGGAGGTGTTACTTCCAAGACTTACAAGCAACCAAGCAAGCAAATAAAAAATAGGTGTTGATCTGTATTGGGTTTACGTAGTAAGGGGCTGCAGGGGTGGCTTCTGTGAGAAGACACCACGAGTTGCCCCAGTGTTGGACCGAGTCAGCTCCAGACGCCTCCAAGACAGACCTGCCGCTGGCCAAAGCCGAACCTATCAGTGATGCTGGTGGCACCTCTGTGATATATTTTAAGAAAGAGTAAAAAATGCTGCATGGTAGCTGTGAGAGAGGAGTGAGGAAATGGGAGAGAAACAGACCTGCAGACACCAAGGTCAGTGAAGGAGGGGGAGGAGGTGCTCCAGGTGCTGGAGCAGAGATTCCCCTGCAGCTCGTGGTGAAGACCATGGTGAGGCAGGTTGTCCCCCTGCTGCCCGTGGAGGACCATGCCAAAGCAGATATCCACATTGCAGCCCATGGAGGTCCCATGCCAGAGCAGGTGGATGTGCCCTGAAGGAAGCTGCAGTCCTTGGAAAGCCCACACAGGAGATGGCTCCTGGCACGTGCTGCAGCCTGTGGAGAGGAGCTCACGCAGGAGCAGGTTTTCTGGCAGGACCTGTGGCCCTGCAGTGGGACCCATGCTGGAGCAGCCTGTTCCTGAAGGACTGTACCCCATGATAAGGACTCATGCTGGAGCAGTTCTTGAAGAACTGCAGCTTGTGGGAAGGGCCTATGGTGGAGCAGTTCATGAAGGACTGTACCCCTTGAGAGTGGCCCCATGCTGGAGCAGGGAAAGAGCATGAGGAAGAAGAAGTGGCAGAGACAAAGTGTTATGGACTGACCACAACCGCTATTTCCAATCTTCCTGCACTGAAGAGGAGGGGAGGAGGAGATAGAGGAGTTGGGAATGAAGGAAGGATGTTGAGCCAGGGAAGAAGGGAGGGGTTGGGGGAAGGGTTTTTTAGTTTTAATTTTGTTTCTCACTATCCTACTCTGTTATTAATTGGCAATAAATTAAATTAATCTTCCCCACTGTTTTACCCGTGATGGTAACTGGTGAGTGATCTCCCTGTCCTTATCTCAAGCCACAAGTTTTTTCATCTTATTTTCTCCCTCTGTGCAGCTGAGGGCAGGGTAATAGAGCAGCTTGGTGGGCACCTGGTGGCCAGCCAAAGTCAGCCCACCACATAATTATATATATTGATTACCTGAAATGTGCAGTGGAGGAAACTTCACTTCCACAAAACTGTGCTAAGATCCTTACTGACATTCCAAACTTTAGCTTGTGTCTGCAACTCAAGTCCCAAACTAAGGAGTGTGAGATGATATCACACTGGAAATCACAAGGATTGCATGGAGGGGTAGCGCAATGAAGGGTCATTATGTCTTATAGATGGGAACTCTAATGCTCCTCATTTATATAAACGTCAAAGCTTGAAAGTGAAGCTGAAACTGTGACTTAAATCACTACAGGAATGCAGTGATTTATTCTGGATGCTGTTACCCAGGGTTTTGTCCAAAACAGTTTTAAATAACCCTTCTCGTGGGTATTCTCCCTTGTTGAACAGACTAACATTTTTTCCTTATTACATGGCCTTTTCTGGGGGCGGTGTCAGACTCTTGGTCTGATCTGTATTCTTCATGACTAGGACCTCTCCCTCTCTGGTATCCATTATCTAGACAGTGCAGATGGTATTTCCCAGTGTCAGGGGGGAATTGTGGATAGTCAGGGACCATCTCACGTTATTCTGTGACATTTGTATAGCCCTGCCACTGGGGGGTCTTGGACCACAATGGAGGTTCTCAGGTATAAAAATGATGGTTATGACTTCTCAGAAATGTCACATGAAGTTTTTTGTCAGTCTGATTTCTTGAGCTACCTTGTATGAAGGAGTTCAGGGATGAAAAAAAAAAAAAAAAAAGAAAAACACTTGGTTGTGATATTAAAATAATAGGACACCGTTGTCCACCCAGCAAAAGAGAAATGGCCATGAGAAGAGATTTGGAGAAGTTTTGGTAAGTGGCTTCCCAGTTCTTCCCACTCAGTTTCACTATTCCTGTTGTCTGGGAATAGAAAACTGAAGTGATGGATTGCTCTGATTATGCCTAGTCAGGTGCATTAAATGGTGTCTCACTCTACTGCCTTCTGCAATCTTGCTGCTCGGTGTGCTTATCAGGGCTGACGTGGAAAAAGTAGATGTCTGTAAACAATGAAGAAAATAAAGGGGAGGTGAAAGATCTCAGATTGGTCTCAGCAAAAGAATTTGTTGGGAACTGAAAATGTGTTGAGGAGATTAAACTGAGCCACTTTTAGAATAACTAATTGGGCTGTGCCTGTCAGCTTCGAGACTCCGTAGCACACACGAACCCCATCCTGCTTTTCATGGGTCATTTGCTGGAGAGATGCTCGCAGTATATGGAAAGTTTCTCTTTAGCATGCATCTGCCTAATGCTAACGTGGAGCTTGGCTCAAACGCTTGTCTCTAGTTAAACCACGAACTCCTGTGTACTTGAGTTATAGCGCCATGAGTTCATAGTCACCAAGAAAGATTCCTCTACTTTCATCAGTGTGAGACAAAATAAGATCCCGTGGATTTTTAGTACTGCGAACCAAAGACAGGTAGGTTTGAGATGCAGTCAAGTTTTGTGTCAGTGCTGTCTACAAGATCTGTCTAAAATTGCATGAAATACTATTCAAAGTCTGTACAAATGGAGCATTGAATTTCTGTGTTTCTGTATCTAAATTCGGGTTATTGATGTACAAGAAAATGGAATTCAAGCTGGAAAGGTGCAAAATGCTATGAAAGCAAAACTGTCTAATGCAGCAGACTAGCAGTGGCTGGTTTATTCATCCTGGGGAAAAACAAACAAAAACCACATGCTGGTGAGATATGGCTGATCTTTATTAATCTATGGGAATAGGGAGGACAAACGAGGAGGATTGCTGGTTGAGCTAAGGACTTTACTTTTATCAGAACAAACAGACCATGAACAAGTTTAGATTGAAAATAGGAAGACTTCTAGCTCTAAGAGCAGTGAATTTAGGGACAACCTTACAGCTTGATTAGTGGAGACCGCAGCCCTAACACAGGTGGAACTCCATCTTTTTAGGAAAGGAAATTTCACTGCATGTGACAGCAAGTTCTGAGTTTATTATCTCTTAGGCTCAAGTTCCTAAAACTTCTGACTTCCTTGGATAGTTCCTGCTGGCTGGAACATCATCCCATGAGAAACGCCTCTGGTTTTTGGCTTGGTGGGGAAAGGTACTGGCAGTTTTTACTCTCCTGGTGCATGTTTGCTTGTTTAAGATAAAAGTTGCTATCAGAAAAAAAAAGGATGAGGTGGCTTCATATGAAAGTGTCAGCCCAATGAGTTAGACCGGTCTAGCTCCAATGGTATAATTATGCTGACACAGCAATTCCAGCAAATCTTCCAACAGACAGCCCTGAACAATGTTGCAAAACTTTGACCTTCACATTTTAGCTCAGCTCTTCTGTCTTCAAAGTGCAAGGATAAATGTACCTCAGAGTTAGTACTGGCTCGATGGAAAACTGAACAGGACAGTGGAGTTGGGCAATATATTTCCATTAACTTTCTTGGTTTCAACGTCCAAAAATGCTTTCTCAATCAGAATTGAACTTCTTCCTTCACAGAAGTTTTGGTTGAATTATTTCAGGTTTTCAGAGACAATTGACAAAACGCATGTAAAATTTGATAAATCTCTTTTTGCTTGTATTTTCAAGCATAAGTCTGTTTGGGGGATAAGAGCAACAGAAATCAAAAATCATATATTTGTAAGATAAGCTCAAGCCAAAGCATTTGAACAATTTTTTTTATTTTTTTTATTTTTTATGAAATACATGTACCCTTTTGATGAAATCTATCTATAAATCTGATTGAATTGCTGCTCTGTCTATATGTGAGGTAATGGGGGAAATTATGATGGACTCCACTTGCTTTGGCTGTTAGATCACTGAAGCCAGGTTTCAGCTAATAAAGCTGCTGGAAAATTAGAGTGTCTGCAGGGAAAATAGCCTTGGCCAAAACTGCAGCCAGCCAGATTCAGAAGACGTGTTTGGGAGTGCTTTTTCAGAGAAGGGTACAATATATGCTGTAACTGATGTAAAGAAGTCTGTGATTGCAAAGAACTAAAAGCAGGAAAACTAGTGTCCATCTGACAACTTCCTTATTGTGGTCACGAAGGGACAGAGAATGAGAAGCAAAGGAGAGGGAAAAGGAATCAGTGGTTCCTCCACACTCGACTGTTCACCTGCCGAGAAAAAAACTACCCTGGAAGAAGTGCTTTTGTACCTGTATAAGTTTGTCTAGATCAGAGCCTGTACCAGTTTATCTATATTAGTAAAACTCGTGTCTCCTAATCGATTTTCTGGTGTGTTTTTCTAGCAGGGACTGAACTTGTGCACAGGGGGAACCACTAACCCTTCCTTTAGCTGCCCTTTTGGATGGGGCAAGCCCTGGTTTCTCAAACAGCAGAAAAATAGAATCTGCTCAAAATACCACGTGCCTATTAGTATTTTCTAAAAGTTTGAAAAATATCCTCTTTTTTTATCTTCTGCATGGGAGCAATCTGCAGGAAATACAGCACGAAATAAAAACAGCTAGACAAGCAAACGCATGGCAAGTTGTCTGTGCCCTTCTAAGTCTCTTACTTGTGTAGAGAGTCGCGGAGGCAAAATGCAATTGCTTCAGTGAAAACACACCTGAACCGCTTCCTTAAATGTCACCCCACATCCCTGGCTGGATGTGCTGGCAGCGTTTGATGTCACACCGGTTCGCAAACAGAACTCTGTGGGCTGCAGTGGATAATGACATCACAGGTTCGGAGGAAGTGGTTACGACGTCAGGAATGATTTGCCCCTGATGTTTCCAGCCGCTCAGCCTTCCGTAACATTTGTTGAGCACGGTTTTGTTGAGATCGAGCTTCTCAAGCCCCGGCTGTGTCAGACTGAGAGCGGTCTCAGGCATTCAGCAGGTCTGAGGGCAGAATCTTGTTAACCCTGTGAAGGCTCAGACTTGGTTGTCTTTAGTTTGAAAAGAGCTAAACCTTTGAACAGTGGGAAATCAGAAATTTCTCCTGTCCCTTTTCTTGTCGTCACAGCGTAGTAAAGGAAGAAGAAACCCATTTATTTTTGGCCTCTTGTTACGCTTCTTCCTGAAGTATTTTTCCCTGATCCCCCAGCGTGCTGTTTGGATCATCCCACCAACCCTGCAGGTGGTGAGTCCTTCATCTTCTCCCCTCACGGAGAGGTCTCAGATCATTGCCAATAAACTGGGAGCAACCAAAATCAGTTACAGAAAACTATTAATAATGCCTCAGAAGGCAATTTATAGAGGGGATTGAGGAAAAATAACGCTTATTGCGAACATATACGTGCAGTAGAAGGAGCCTTTGGGATGTAAAGAAATGACAGCATCAGGAAAAGTTTGCTATACAATGAGGACATAATGTTATAGTGATGGCCATTTGGACCTACATACCCAACGAGGATATTTTGCAGTCCAGTGAACTGATAACCCTGCTACCGTGGTCCTGCATCTATAAGCACTGTGCACAACTCTATCAAAGATCCTGAAAGTTTCTGAAGAGCAAGAGAGATCTCAAACAAGTGGAATAAACGTGATCACATAAGGAGCTGCTTCTGAAGAGACATTTAAAATCTGAATCTAGGTATATGTTGTAAAACACTCATTGTCTTCTTTGCTGAAGGACTCTGCCCCAAAGAGCTCTATTTATAGCTAATGTTGGCTAAGGGATGAAGCTGTGACTATCTCCTAGAAGTGTAAAGGAGCGAGTAATGACTGAGAGCAATGAGGTGTATTGGACTGAGGGCTATAAAACAACACTGTGATAAAAGACAGCATAGAAAAATACAGGCTGTGTATCAAAAAAACCCTTCCTAACAGCTGGATCTGCTAGACGGGGTAATAATTTCCCAAGGGAGAGAGCAGAAACCCTGTTATTTCAATCATTTAAACAAAACTGGACAAAGCCCTGGAGAATATATTGTAGGGAACAATCATATGCCGGCCTCCGGGAATGGGCAACATAGCCTGATAAGTCTTTTCGTAGTGGTTGCTATGATTCTCTTCAGATTGAGAACTTGTTCTGGGCATGATTTGTCTTGGGACTAGATGTGATATGAGCCTCAGGTCAATCCTCTGACTGTTTCAGAGAACAAAATGGAGAGGCAGAAGGGGAGGAAAGGCGTGCAGGGGCAGCCAGAAATGAAGAGCATGGGAAAATGTTGACTCAGAAGTGCTACAGAGCTTTGTGCAGTCACGTATCTCAGTGCCAAAGAGATATAAAACACACTCGGGTCCAGATGCACAGGTTTTACATGGAGCTGGTGCTGTGCAGGCTCCAGAAAACCTGATCATTTGGTGCTTACCACAAAGATGTATGAACCCAAAGAGTCACAGTCAACCTGATTGTCCTTGGACTTCAGAGGTTTGTTTTTCTTGCTGTTACAAGAATCCAGCTTGTTGGCCGTTTTGTCTTGCTGCACCCCTGTGATGCACACACGCTCTCCTGGTGGTGTGCCTGGCTGCCAATTTGTACCGCTGCTGATTTCTTCAGAAAGGTGGCCAGGCTCAGCTGCAGGCCAGGGAACTGTCAACTACTGCCCAGTGGGAAATCCGGAACAGAGCTGCTGTTGGTTTCGGGAGGAGTTGCGGAATAGTATACCAGAAACATGGCCCAAATCACTGCTGTTTTCAATGCTAGTCTCATGACAGAGCTGGAGAGGAACCTCTTACCTCTTCCCAGCCTCTGTTCTGAAGCAGCGGAAGTCGCAGAGATGAGTAGAGATGATGTTGTCATGTCTGGACAAAATTAAGTGGCATCCTTGATTTCCTGGGGGGGTGGTACACCAGGTGGCAATTACCGCGGATGCTCTGTCATCTTATTCAAAAGAATCGCCAGTGATCACAGACATCTCTTATCTAAACAGCAAAAGTAGAGACTGCCTAAGTTCAACAAGAGAAGCTTTGAGATAATCAAGTCTTCTGGGTCATATAGCTGAGCAGGAAGATTGTCAGTGGTTTCGTGTGGCCATTTGAAAATTTCCACTTTCACTCTTTTACTTTTTTAGTGCAAATTTTACACAGAAAAAATGGGAAAAGTTCATGTGCAAAATAAAAAAAATAATAACAAACACAAACAAATGCAAAACTCTCAAATATTTGGGTTTTTTTAAAGCAATGTTTTTCAAGTTTGTCTTTTGCTAGAAAGAAGTCATTTCTTGAGCAGCAGCAGTAGTCAAGCCTGGTGTCCTGTGAACTCCAGAACATCCCCTAGTTCTCTTGAACCCTGATCTGCATCCTCATCCTCTCAGGCAGATAGGTATTCTGTCACAGGTTGTTTTATAAGATGATGGAAACATCCTATTCCTGCATTCCTCTCCCATGGCCCTACATCTCACCTCACCTTGCAGGACCCCCAGCTCCAGTTTCTTTCCCATAACTGGCCAGAGAAAGAGCGGATCGCGTTGCAGCTGAGTCTGCATTATGTGTGTGTTGATTTTTTGGCCCTTTTATGTGTATTCACAGATTGGCCAGATGGCCGGCCCAGCAGAACAGATTACTATCAAGTTCACATTACAGCTTCTTCTAAGTGGTGGAAAATGGTGAGCAGCTTCAAAGCTACTGGGGAGGAAAGACAGATGGGCAGAGATATAGATATAGGGGGCTCATCCTTATGAAGAAATGACAATAAAACCAGAAATAATTAGAAAAAGAAAAGTTTCTTATGGCTTGGTTTAAACTTGCGAACCTGTTCCTTCATGCAGTGCGCTAGTGGGTATCTGGAAGGGCCAAATGTTGTGACCAAGTCTGTGCTTCCCTGTTAGGCAGAAGCAGTATCTTTCAAAACGGGGAAGCTGTGTCCCATTGGGATATAAGTTCAGGAGGAATAAAAGATCTTTTCCAGGGGAAGCAGAGAAGCCCTCAGGTCTTTCCAGCTGTGGGGAGCATGGAAACTGCCTGGGCGCAGACCTCTTGACAGGCACACCACTGAATGAGCAGCACTTCCAGCTACTCTACCCCAATGAACTGAATAGACTTGTTCCCTCACCACCCCACGTAGGGATCCAACAGGACAGAGGAGACACCATCCCTTGTACATGCTTGTTGGTGGAGTCCAGGCAGGGAAGGAGGAGGAAAGCCCAATCTAAGCAGTGTGAGAACCTCTGAAACACAGTTCTCCAATGAGTCCTATGGAGGTGACCTTACTAAGAGCCTTACTGGGACAGGGACACATTATTTGCCTTGATCCTCTAAGAATCCAAAGGAAATCTTCTCTAGAGGGGCAACTTCTTGCAGGAAATGCCTGACTGTATTGCATGTGATGTGCAGATGAAACCAGACAAACCTGAAGTCCTACGTCTTACCCTGAATCAGAAATGAGCACGGCAGTGCATGGCTGTGTTTCACTAAATTGCTGCCTTTGGTTCCATATAATTTAAGGTAGCATGAGAAACATATTGTTTTCCCAAGCTACGCCCACAAGAGGACTATCCAGGAGGCTGTCGCAGCTGGTGGCCTCAGTTCTTGCTCTATCATGGCTGTAAGAGTTCGGGGCTATGTTTATGCAGTTGCCCAAGCACACCTGACGTAGTGCTTTTCCTACGGTTGTATCTTCCAATGGGACATGGTTTAACAACATCTGGTAATGGTCAGGGGTGGGAATTTATGCCAACAGGCAGTGTGGGCAATGCAAAGCATTCACCGTGCTGGTATTTACTGCAACGTGGTGCGGCTGGAAGAGAAGCTCTGGGAAAAAATTGCTATCAGGAATGCACCAGAGCGGGATGTTCAGGGTTCATAAGGAAGGAGGGAATGTGTGATGGATGCAGACCTGACTAACGGAGGGAGTGGGGAAACGTGGTGGAGGGATGAGTGGCACAGAAGCTGGCGTTGTGCAGTAGTTATCGGTCTTATCAGTCATTTTGGATGAGTCCTTCAGGTGTGCTGCTGGGCTGTCATGCTCTGCAGTTGCTGACAGGCAGTAGATGCCTGGTGAGCTTACAGCAACTGCTGTGCTGGGGGTAATTTCTGAGGCTGAAGCACTTGTCTGCCCCAACTCACGATGCGCACGGGTCAGGGTCGGCCTCCTGCCTGCAAGAAGACCGGCTTTGGCTGCGCCTTCACCTGCCGGTCAGCGGATCACAGAGAGAAGCTATTTCTTCTTCTCCTCATGTCCTCTGCTGCAAGCTGCCTGTGTGTATGTGTGCACCTGCCTATCCAGTCAGAGCTGCTTTTGAAGCTCTTTTCCCTGAACATCTTCACAAAGTTTGGTTCCCGGATCAACAAGAAAAGACGTCTGTGCTCAAGGTGGGGAAAATAAAGTGAGGGAAGCCTGCTGTACCCCTACTGGCCTGAACAGGAGGTCTTATGCAAGTCTTGATACAATGCAAAGCAATGAGTGTAATTTCCGAGGTGGCATGGCCTTACCTCTGCAGTCAGGACATGGAAGCCATGATAACAGACCAGGGGTGAGAGGCTGCGCCAACCTTGTCGAGGAATTTTGGATTTGAGGTTGCACCTGGGGGTTGGCACATCCTTCCTTCTCTCACACAACGTCCATGTCTGCACAACATGGGATGATATCAGCCCATATTTCTGTGTGTTCCAGTAGGAAGCCGTGTGCCACGCTTTGAGACTGTCTTTTGAGCACGGAAAGGGAGGGTGTCTCTGAGGATGGAAGGGAAAGCTGTGCAAAATAAGAGAGGTTATGCAGGTGATGTGCTTCAGTGAGATGAACTGAGAAGGGAATGAAAGCAAAAGAGGGTCCTGAAGATATCTGGGGAGAAAGGCAGCAGGGTTCAGGGGGAGCCCAGGCAGGTGGGACAGAGAAGAGAGAGCCGTCAGCGGTGCTCGTGTGCCAGAAGGCTGGTGTAGTTACACAGCAGCATCCACAATGTGCTCGCAATTGCTTTACAGGAGAATGTCTTTGTTCTGGTAAATGACTTACTACCAGGTAGTTAGATGAAGCATCTCCCTGATCCCTACTGAAACCTCTTTCATTTGTACCATGAAGGCCACGTTGTTTCTTGTCCCTGCTGAAAGCACGGGCAGCAAAACCAGCGGAGAGCCAGCCTGTTCTTCGTGGCAGCTTCACTGACGTAGGTGAACCTCTGAAGTGAAGTGTGTGACATCAGGAAGATGTTTTAATCTGAATTGTGCTTGCCCATCTGAGTAACAGGTGCCTTTTTCCCCTTTTCATTATCTCGCGGCCAGGGCTGCTGCCAGCATGAGTAAGAAAGGTTTGAGTCACAGGGATGGAGTAGTTCATTTCTTTCCAGAGGCTGTTGTCAGAGATGAGCAGGCCCAAATGTCCATCACGGCGATGAATGATGTGTAGATGAATGAGGGGAGAAACCTACTCCTGAGAGAAATGAAGCATCCCTCATGAATAACGCAGAGCGTTACTTTGAGATTCAAGACGTCTAAAACTTGTTGTACATTGAATGTGGATGTGAATGAGACTTAGGCTCTCTGCAGCTACGCACTGGCCCAAACGCAAACTATAAATAACTTACCACTGCCACATTTAATTTTTGTTTTTCAACACTGACCATGTATTTGGCCTGGTACCAATGCACATCTAGAGACAAACCTCTCCCAATCTCTGACAGAGACCAGTGTAGAAAAATACCCTTTGCTTTGCACCACACAGGCTCCATCGATGCTGCTAAGTAGAGCCAGGACCTGTGTTTTGTGACATGGAGGCCAGCCAAGATGGCATGGAGAATGCCAGTAACAGCTAAACACATGTACTGCTCCAGAGTGGTTCTTGCTGCAGTGGTACCTGGCCAGTGTAAACCTCCATGGGTGGACCAGGCATGGACATTGCCTGGGACAGTGCTGGTCGGTCCAGGGTAAAGCCATGACAGGAACTGTGCTAATCATTTAACAGTGTGAGCAATCATGGGTTGTTGTTGGAATCCATCCCTTGTCCCAATTCAGTTCGCTAGAATAGATAGCACCTTGCAGTACTGGAGGTGTTTACTGTGTATATGCAACACACTGGAAGTGTTCAGGGTTTTGTTTTGTTTGTTTTTTTATTTTTTTCCCCAAAGGTTTTATTTTTGTTATGGATTAACTTATTCTGGCCAGTCTGCATCATTGCAATAGCATGAAATTGTTTATTGAGACCCTTTTTGTCCCAGAAGCAAAGTGTCATTCAAGACAGTTTGTGTTGGAGGACAAGACAGACATTACAGGCCTGTCTATACCCTGCAGCTGAGCGTGATGCAAAGATCACTGATATAGATCTACGCAAGCTGGTCTGTCCACATGAGGCTACACAGTGCCAGAGATATTTGCTTAGGGCCTGGATGCAAGCATGGCCTTTCTGTTGATAAAATGTCTATAAAATCATGAGTGACACAAAAAAGGACAGTAGGAAATGATTGTTCCTGGTCTCTTCCATAGAGGAGGTGGGGACATCAGGGGATAGTAATGGGAGAGAAGAAAAGAAGCGATGGTGACGTTTTTAAAGAACACATGGTTGATCGATGGACCTTCTTGCCACAGGATGTTGCAGGTGCTAAAAGTTTATATACATTCAAGGGACAATGCCCAAGCTCATAGAAGAGAAATCTGTTGTGTGTTACTAAAACCAGTGAAACGATATGTGGCTTAGGAAATCCCTGAGCTCCAAATGATGAAGCTGGGTACATGAATACTTGGGGGAAATGTCACATATAATTCTACCATTCCTGTACTCCACCCCTGCCATCTGCTTGTGGTCGCTGTCGGATTCAGGGTGGCTGTGAACTGTGTTCCACTGCACGCTATGGTTGTGGCCTGGTACCCTAGCACAATGTCCCTTTAGAAGTGAGCAAAAGCTATTTGGGTTGTCCCAAATGGTCCTCACATACATTGTAATGAGGAGTTTCTCTCTGTGTCTCATCTGAAAGGATGGAAAAATAAGCTTTGAAGGAGACTGAGTGGGTTTTCCCCAGACTTTCATAGCTACGCTCTGGCAAACAAGAAAATAGTATTCCCTGTTTTTCTAGAATTATATATAGATGCACATGGTCTTTGACACTTTTCGACCGGAGAACAGACAAGGCCTGGAAAAATCAAAGACAGGGAAGACCTCATCAGAGTACTCATTTGGTGTCAACTCTTACGGACTGACCCTCTGCCTCCCTTGCCTACACCTTCCTGCAGTTCATAGAATCATAGAATGGTTTAGGTTGGAAAGGACCTTGAAGATCATCGAGTTCCAACCCCCCTGCCACGGGCAGGGACACCTCCCATCAGCCTAGGTTGCTCAAAGCCCCATCGAGCCTGGCCTTGAACACTTCCAGGGATGGGGCCTCTACAACTTCCCTGGTCAACGTGTTCCAGTGCCTTACCACCCTCATACTGAAAAATTTCTTCCTAATATCTATTCTAAATCTACCCTCTTCCAGTTTAAAACCCTTCCCCCTTGCCCTATCACTGCATGCCCTTGTAAAAAGTCTCTCTCCAGTTCTGCTTGATATCTGTAGCCCAGCCCTTCCATAACTGGAAGGAGATGGCTTTTGTGGTGCATTGTTGCTCTGCAGTCCAGAATTGGAATAACACTGTGAGACATGACATTTCTTCATGCCAAACTATTCTTTTTGGTGCCAACCCAGATGAGATCTGCCTTGAAAGCCTAAGCAGCTGGAAGGGATTATGAAAGAGAGAGAGAGAGAGAGTACTAATGACATCACTTCCAATCAAGGTGAAAGTTATTTGGACTGTCCTTGATCATTGAAATTATATTTTATGAAATATCAGACAGACCTGCCTGCTGTGGTCATATTGCTGTACCATGGGACCTCAGCAAACTGGTTAGTACACTGGAGTAGTGTAGGTAGTATTTACCTTGGTGTGGTCCAATGTAAAGCTCCATATATACCTTTCTCATTGTTATCCCAGCCCCTTGGCTTGTTAGGGGATGCATTTCCTACACTTAGTTTTAAGGTCTTCTATTTGATGTTTCTTCTTCATCACAGAAGAATGATAATTACCAATGTCACGATTAACCTATTCATCTTTAAGCCTTGTGTTTCTTACGGTTCATGTGGAGACGTCTCTTTATACTCTGGTAAAGGGCTGTGGCATTCATGTAGAGGAAGTTGGGCTGGATTTTGGTAGCTGAAATCTGCCACCAAAGCAGTTGCTCCTGCTTCTGCCTTTACTTGACACAAGTAAAACCCAACAACTTGGGGACTAACCCTGTGCCCTGCGGGGGGCTATTTGCCAGCGTTAATGATCCTCTGTGCCCCTCTTCCTCTGGCGATTACTGACCTTCAAATTTTTCCCAGAGGCAGCCTCTGATGTTAAGACGACAGTGGTTTGTTTTAAATTTGAGATTTACTGAATTTCAGAGAATGCGCACTGCTGGAGTTTGCTTTTTCTGCATTGCTGTCTATATTGCTGGATAGATTCTGTAATGCTGAAGTAATGGAGAGTTAAGTCTTTCTTTGGTATATTTTGAAACCCCTCATTTCAGAGTGCTGAAGGCAATGACTAAGGTGCTTATTCCTTTAAAGCCATGTTGCACAGGAGAAATATATGACTCTGATCCCCTATATATGAATCTATTTGTAAAGTCTTATTCCAGCTTCATGAATAAAGTCCTTTCTTTACCCCAGCTTCATGGTGAAAATACAGTAAAAGACATTTATCTGATATTGTGGAAAGTGAGTATGACATGGGGCAGAATAGAAATCAGAATTCCTGGGTATTCTGTCTACCTATGTGAATTGGAGAGAAATTATAGCCTGCTGGTGTCTGTGCTTTCCTATCTGTAAGACAGGGATATGGATATATTCCAACTTATGGGAAAGCTGTAAGTCCTAAGTTAATTACAAAGTCTGTGACAAATCATAGAAATTCAATTGTGAAATAGTGTGTAAGCATATAATATTAATGTTTTATAGTCTCCCTAAACCGTCTCTCTGGATACCTTTAGCGAGAGGGATATAGTGATATCAAAAGAAATCTTTTTTCACCCCAACCATTTTCTTTAGAACCCGAAGTGAAAGCTGTTTCCACCAACTGCCATCTCTGCAACCATCTGGAAAATCACATTTTCTGAAGCTTTCCTTCTCTTTATCAGCTGTAACTAAAGCTATAAAATGGGAAGATGTCCCCGGTTTAATTAACACCCCTGTAGTTCAAAAGCTGATCTTAGTAATGAGAGGCAATTATAGCCTTTATTGAGGGACGGTCAGGTGGAACAAACCTAGCATCAATCTACTGAAGACACTTCCCTTTCCAGGTAATTTGGAAACTGCTTTATATGATGAACAGACTACCTGGCCCAATACAACAGGTGAATCTCCTTGTTTTGTAACCTGAAAAGAACTTCCTATTTTGAGTTGTGTGCTTCTTTTGTAACCCGTTTTTTACATTCCATCTGTCTGCCAACAACTAACAACTGAGCTAAGGAAATACCTGTTACTCTTTGGAGGGCATTCTTGCTGGTTTTCTCCTTTTATTTTCCTTGTTCACTGTTGCTTTTCATTTTGAAGGTTGCCTGGTGTTCATATTTTTGTTGTAGCAAAACTGCAGACTCCGTGGTGACTACACATCCTGAAAGCTGTGCAGAGTTCTGGTTTCTACACCTCAAAAATGATGTGGTAGAGCTAGAGAAGGTCCAGAGAAGGACATAAATGATCAGAGGAATGTGAATTCTGCTGCATGAGCTAAAAATGCTGTGGCTCCAGCTCAGACAGGAGAAAACTGAGAGCAGAGATAAAGCTGAGTTTAGCTGAAGCCATGAAGGTGATAGATAAGGTACATGTAGAACTTTAATACAGAGCTAAGGGGCACTAGATGAAACAAGATCTGCTTGAAATTATGATGTATGTTTTTAAACAACAAATAGTGAGCTTCTGGAATCTGTTGCCACAGGAGATTGAGGAGGTGGGCAGTGTCAACAGTTTCAAAAAAAGGATTAGACAAATTCAGAGCAGCAGATCCACAACTCGAGTCTAAAAGTGATGGGCAGGGCTGAGGCAGCACGAGGGGAATGGTCCTGCTTCAGCAGTATCTCAGGTGCTGTCTGCCTCCAGCTTCTGATCTGTAAAAGTGTGGGTTTGCTGTATGCCCCACATTTTTTCTGCCAGCCCTTTATGGATATCCTAATATCTCGGAGGTGTCAAATGATGCTAGATACGTCTTTCTGGAAAACTGATTTAAACCCTCAGTGTCTACAATGCAGGCACCTATACTGGAGCTAGTCACTGAAGGTGGAGTTCTACTCATTATTAAGATGCCCACATTGGGCTGTTTGCAGGTAGATGTCTACCTGTGCAGTAGGTGTCTAAATTCTTCTGCAGTCAACAGACATTTATAGTCAGACTAGTGGGAACCTAATGAATGTCATTTCGCCCTGCCATAAGGTAGACTTGGGATGGTCAGTTAAATAACTCACTACTGCCTGTCTTCATTAAATCTTTGTTGACTATAATGGGAGCTTGGACACCTGGCACACACATAAATACCAAAATTTAAATTTTTAAATTGAAGAGACATGGGTTTGACAAATGGACCACTTGGTGGATAAAGAACTGGCTGGACGGTCGCACTAAGAGAGTTGTGGTCAACAGCTCGATGTCCAAGTGGAGACAAGTGACAAGTGGCGTCCCTCAGGGGTCGGTACTGGGACCTGT
This sequence comes from Vanellus vanellus, assembly GCF_965231255.1. Lineage (NCBI taxonomy): Eukaryota > Metazoa > Chordata > Aves > Charadriiformes > Charadriidae > Vanellus > Vanellus vanellus. Next base: position 165,039,965 of record NC_138906.1, on the reverse strand, counting down.
ACTGTTCAACATCTTTGTCGGCGACATGGACAGTGGGGTCAAGCGCACCCTCAGCAAGTTTGCCGAGGATACCAAGCTGTTTGGCGAGGTAGACACGCTGGAGGGGAGGGATGCCATCCAGAGGGACCTGGACAGGCTGGAGAGGTGGGCCCAAGCCAACCTCATGCAGTTCAACAGGGCCAAGTGCAAGGTCCTACATCTGGGTCGGGGCAATCCCAAGCACAAATACAGGCTTGGCGGGGAATGGCTGGAGAGCAGCCCTGAGAAGGACCTGGGGATGCTGGTTGGCGAGAAGCTCAACATGTGCCAGCAATGTGCGATCACAGCCCAGAAGGCCAACAGTATCCTGGGCTGCATCGGAAGAAGTGTGGCCAGCAGGTCAAAGGAGGTGATTCTGCCCCTCTACTTCACTCTGGTGAGACCCCACCTGGAGTACTGCATCCAGCTCTGGAGTCCCCAACATAAGAAGGACATGGACCTGCTGGAGTGTGTCCAGAGGAGAGCCACAAGGATGATCCGACTGCTGGAGCACCTCTCCTATGAGGAGAGGCTGAAAGAGTTGGGGCTGTTCAGCCTGGAGAAGAGAAGGCTCTGGGGAGATCTTATTGCGTCCTTCCAGTACCTAAATGAGGCCTACAGGAGAGCTGGGGAAGGACTTTTCACTAGGGCAGGTAGTGATAGGACGAGGGGGAATGGCTTTAAACTGGAAGAGGGCAGGTTTAGATTAAAAATTAGGAAGAATTTTTTCACTTTGAGGGTGGTGAGGCACTGGCCCAGGTTGCCCAGAGAGGTTGTTGAGGCCCCATCCCTGGAGGTGTTCAAGGCCAGGCTGGAGGTGGCCTTGGGCAACCTGGTCTAGTGGGAGGTGTCCCTGCCTATGGCAGGGGGGTAGGAACTCGATGATCTTCAAAGTCCTTTCCAATTATAAACCATTCTAAAATTTAGGTATATTAATCTTTAACTGAGTTCTGCCCCAATATTTCTATTATAATGAGTGTGGAGAAATAGGTGTCTCCTAAGCATAACTCACTGACCTGATTTAGACACCTGGGTGTAGATGAGAGGAGCTGCACTTGTGAAGTGCATTATTTCTATTCATTGACTTTAAGGGGAGTCTAGATAGTGGTACCCACATGGTCAATACACATCATACCCAGGTGAGTCCTAGCCATCCCATTTTGAAGACTTTGGTACTGTCACTTAGAATCTCAGCTGTAAGAAATCTAGATTTTTAATGCAGTGTGATGTGAAAAAGTGAAATTATAATTTCAAAACATCTGCGTTGCCTCCCCTTATGGTTTGATTTAGAATAAAGGCTTAGCCACAATTTTAACATCTGTAAACTATGGTGTGAAAAGTGCTACATCCTCTGTCCTGGATTAATTTAACTTCCTGATGAAATTACCTTTGCCAGACTAGCTGTAAAAGCTTTAAAACTCTAAAACAAGCTGGTAAGTTGTTTGTTCTTCTATAATTATCCTGGGCTGCATCCCCAGCAGTGTGGCCAGCAGGTCGAGGGAGGTGATTCTGCCCTTCTACTCTGCCCTGGTGAGAGCCCACCTGCAGTGCTGCATCCAGCTCTGGAGCCCCCAACATAAGAAGGACATGGACCTGTTTGAGCTGGTCCAGAGGAGGGCCATGAAGATGATCTGAGGGCTGGAGCACCTCTCCTATGAGGACAGGCTGAGAGAGCTGGAGTTGTTCAGCCCGGAGAAGAGAAGGCTCTGGTGACATCTTATTGCGGCCTTTTGGTACTTAAAGGGTGTCTACAGGAAAGATGGGGACGAACTTTTCAGTAGGGCCAGTTGTGATAGTACAAAGGTTAACAGTTTTTAAACTAAAACTGGTTTTAGTAATGGTAATGATTTTTAAACTAAACTAAACTAGTAATGGCAATGGTAATGGTTTTTAACCTAAAGAAGGGAAAATTTAGAGTAGATACACGGAAGAAATTTTTCGCAATGAGGAAGGTGAAACACTGGCACAGGTTTCCCAGAGAGGTGTTAGATGCCCCATCCCTGGAAACATTCCAGGTCAGGTTGGACGGGGCTCTGAGCAACCTGATGTACTTGAGGATGTCCCTGCTTATTGCAGAGGAGTTGGACTAGATGACCTTTAAAGGTCCCTTCCAACCCAAAGTTTTCTATGATTCTAAGTAAAGATAGAGCAGGAATTAAATTCTTAAAGTCCTATGGTGTTCCAGCAGTGAGTGGCATAGGATGTCTAGGAGAAAAGTTTGTGTAGTGTGGAAGAGTTTGTAAAGGAATTTCTTTGTTTGGTGGGTCTGTGGATGTTGTTAACTCCATGCTGCCAGCAGACACAGAATTTGGATGCCATCAGTGTTCTCTGGTTTTTGGACAGGGCAACACCAACTCCTTTCAAAAATACTGTGGAAAATGCTACCTATTTCCAAAGTGTCCAGTATTACATGTGATCCAGAATGGATGTGAAATTTCTTTAGTGAATGAATGTGATATAATCTTGTGTAGGGGAGTGCACAGTTCTTTGAAGTGGGATGGATTACCCATTCTTTCATCTTTCCCATTCCTGTGCATGCGACTTTGTTGTTCTGTGTCTTATTTGCTTTGTTTATGGGGAATGGGCCAGGAGATAGGAAGACTGCGTGACTGCAATGTTCCTGTAGCCTTGGATCTCGCTGCAGCATCAGACTCTCTGTGATTCATGTGGCTTGTGTGAAAGGGGGACCGTTGTCATCACCTGCCTTGCTGACTGTTTTGTCTTTTCATTCCCTCTCCCAGGTTACGGACATGCCGCCCCAGGGACGGATGCAGGAAAGGCCTTTTGCATGTTCTATGCGGTCCTGGGGATCCCACTGACACTCGTCATGTTCCAGAGCTTGGGCGAGCGCATGAACACCTTCGTCAAGTACCTCTTGAAACGCATCAAAAAGTGCTGTGGAATGAGGAGCACCGAGGTCTCCATGGAAAACATGGTCACTGTGGGTTTCTTCTCCTGCATGGGAACACTCTGCATTGGAGCAGCAGCCTTTTCCCAGTATGAGGAATGGAGCTTTTTCCATGCTTACTATTACTGCTTTATAACATTGACTACGATAGGGTTTGGAGACTACGTGGCCCTGCAGACCAAAGGGGCCCTTCAAAAGAAGCCTCTCTACGTGGCTTTTAGCTTTATGTACATTCTAGTGGGGTTGACAGTCATTGGGGCATTTCTAAATCTGGTTGTTCTCAGGTTCTTAACCATGAACAGCGAGGACGAGAGGCGGGATGCCGAGGAACGGGCGTCCCTGGCAGGGAACCGCAACAGCATGATTATCCACATCCAAGAGGACTCCCAGCATGGTCGGCCACGGTACAAGGCCGAAGTAACAGACCTTCAGTCAGTTTGTTCCTGCATGTGTTACAGGTCCCATGAGTACACCAGCCGGGTGGTGTCCCACCAAAATTCGTTCAGCTCCAAGCTGAACCCCCAGTACTTTCACTCCATCTCTTACAAGATAGAGGAGATCTCGCCAAGCACATTAAAAAACAGCCTTTTCCCGTCTCCTGTCAGCTCCATCTCACCTGGGTTGCACAGCTTTACAGATAACCACAGGCTGATGAAAAGGCGAAAGTCCATTTAAAGGGATTTGTCTTCTTTTGCTTTACTTGTTTTCCCCAGTTCTTATCCGTTGTTTTGGGTTTTTTGTTCCCTGAGTGAGACGGAGCGAGGCCAAAGGGAGTAGAGAAAGCCAGTCCTCCTCCGAGACTCAGCTCTTGAGCATGAAGCATGGATTATTACTGTTCCAGCAAAGTATGCCTTACATTACCCCCTCGGTGGATGTCAGAGGATTCAAGGTGACGTGAAGTGGGTACCAAATCCAAAGTTGCACACACAGCTGAGAGCCTTCATGTGCCGCTGGCACTCCTGACCTAATAAACTATTTTCCTCACGAGCAGGTTGCAGCGTGCGTGTGTGCGTGCGTGTTGGGTGTGTGTGCGTGTGTGTGCGCGCGGGCAATTCCACAACTAGTGCCATGTGACAAAAATTAAAGCATCAGGTATTTATTTTATTTTTATTCTTTTTCCCTTGAAGCAATTGTGTTCCAGCCTGCTTTTAACTTTTAGATTGCTTCCAAAAGGAACGGGGAGGGTGGGAGGGGAGCCAATTTTTTTCTTTTCTTTTGCCAAGACAAGCATGCGCCATAAGCAGTCAATATACCAGGTGTATCATGATAAATTTTTTACTGCTAGATTTTAGATTGTATTAACATTAAAAAAAGGCAGGAAAAGATGGATCATTTTAGCTTGCCAGTTCAAAATTTAAAAAAAATAAATAAATAAAATAAAGCATGCACTTTGTAAAACTGGTATGCATAATAAAAACACAAGAAAAACTAGCAATGGAATTAATAATCAAAAGCAAATAATCCTATTGATTTAACTATATTTACTTTTATCATTTTCAACTGTTCCAACAATTTTCAAGTGGAATTTTTAAGAGAAATTGGGAGAATTGTTGGAAATAAGAGTGTATTTTGTTATTTTTATTTTATTTATAAAATTATTATTATTATTATTATTATTATTATTATTATTATTATTATTATTATTATTATTATTTTGTGCAGCAATTACCTGCATGAATAGGAATTATATTTTTTTGGAATGCTTGGATTAGGATGGGTATAAATAGGTGGATGTATATTTTTTCTTATATAATAGTGACAGGGCATTCCTTGTTTTAAATAAAAAAATAAAGATGATTGTCTCTAAATGCTTTTGATTTGTAAATAATGGAAAGCCTTTGTTGGTCTCAGGAAGAATTCAAGGGACAGTATCTTGTGTTTGGCTCACTGGGAACTTGTGAGATTAGATGTGATATTGCTTTTTTGCTAGGCAGAAAGGCAAAATGCATTTAGCAGTAATGGGCAAAAGCAGTTTTACTCCAGTGTTCAGAGGGTAACACTGGGAGTGATTGCGTTGGCAAGTTGTAGTGGAGGATGTTGAGACCATGTCGTGGAGTTGTTCCTTGGAGATTGTCCATCTCTCGGTTGTTCATCTGGACCAAACAGACTTTACAGAGCCTAATTAGAGGCCTAATCCAGCTCCCTTTTAAGACAATAGGAATTTGCAATGATTACATGGGATTTAGTGCTTTTGGGAGATTTATCTTTGATTTGACAGGGGTAGGACTGGGAGTTTTATAGACCTGCACCTTTGTCTCTGATTTAATCCTATCTTTTAAATCGCCTTCCATGTTAACTTGGCATACAAAACCCATCTTTTTTTGGCACTAATCACCTCCTGCTGATTCTACTATTTTGTGCTCTTGGTGTAAAAGCAATAATCCTTTTTTTTTTTTTTTCTTAAACTAGGTGGTGTATTTTTGTACAAGCCCCAGCTCTGAGCTCTGTGTGCTGATGGATGTTGATACCCTTTCAAAGAGGCATCTACAAAAAGCATTAATAGGGAGAAATGAGGAACACCATTCCTCCTCTGTTCTCTTCTCCCTGGCTTTAAATTATTAGCTATATCAAATATGTTCATGTTCTTCTAATTTCCTTCCCTGTGTTTCAACAAGTAAATGAAAAGCAAGTATCCATGACTGACTCCCCTACGCAGCTTCCTTTGGGATTATAAATTGCTGTAGCGTGAAAACCTCCTTTAAGATTAGCGAAGAAATAACTTGGGATTCTTAATGAGGATGGATGAGGACGGACTTTTTCAGTCTAATATGTGGGGGATAATGTCCTTCAGCACAGTAGGAGAGCACGCTGGATGCATTAATGATACCATGGTACCATGTCCTAAGGCAAATGCTGATGGCAGAAGTATTGAAGCAAGCACAGCAAGAAAAGCAGTTTCAGGATGTGTTAAAACAGCTCAGTGATTGCCACCTAGAAGTTGCGAGGGTGGCCCATAAAGTTCACAGTGCTGTCCAAATTCACTTTCGTAGACTTCGCTTGTGGCATCCCAGCAGTGCAAATGAAAATAGGTTTCTTTTCCTGCTCAGGAGATAGGAAGAAGTGTGCCTGGAGGCACATAGGTGTCGATAGGCATCGATATCGGGTACAACAACACTGGGTATATTTGACACTGGAGAAAAGCAGGAAAGGTTTGGGGTTTTGCAGAACTCGAGTGAAATTCTCTCTGCCTCTCAAAGGAGAACTTTGGTAACAGGACTTTAAACAAAAAATTTAAACAGTTTTGTGAAAAAAACTAACATCACATAAAACATTGATTAGCCTTTTCCTTTTTTTTCGCTTTAAGAAAAGAGGAAAATTCTATTTCTGCTGCATATAAAAATAATCTTTAAATGTTTTATAAATCATGTTGAACTCCAGAAGTTCAAAGCCGTTACATACTCTAGCTGATTTGTTACTAAGTCTTCCCTCTGGAACCATAAATGAAGAGTAAATTTTAATATGTGGGGTATTTAACCAGGGGAACAACTTACCTCGGCATGTTTGTCTGCCACTTAGAGTCTTTGCATTAAAACTCAATGACTTTATAAAAGCTCTGCTTTAGCTTAGTCGAAGTGTATGGATGTGGTTGAAGAAATCTGTGTATGTTGATCTGAAGGAACCAGAGTAGATGTCCATAGTGACATTTTAAGTCTAAAAGCTGTAATGAGTGTGTATGTGGGAAATTGTTTTGCTAAAATGTATCTGCATTCCTTAGGATTTTAAAATATGTTTATTTACTTTAATTTTCTGCCAGAAGAACCTGCAGTTCTGTCCAATCTATATTTTTGTTACACACGAGATTTTAAAGTAGCAAGATATTCCCTTCGCAAGCCTACACGCATTCAGGCGTTTTCATGAGCTCTTGCAGGACTGTGCTTTGCGAGCAGCCACAACTACCAGAACTCTCGTGTGTACCCATGGGTACACCAGGCACAATGTGCCTCTCTCTTTTGTTGTTTTTGTGGTTCTTGAGCGGGCTGCCTGGAACTGGAATGGACAGTATCATGAAAGGGAAGTTTTTTCCCAAGGTTAATCCCAGCTTTTCAGTTGCACGTGAAAAATCAGTTGGTGAAAGGTGAGCTGATTTTTGTCTACTTTGTCTCTGACTTCTTACTACTCTACATGAATACCGGTTTTCTTCCCACGACACTGCTTTTCACAGAATATTTTCCCTGGTACATTATTAGGTTTATTCCACTTAAGACATTATTTCTTTCAGTTAAAGCTCTCTTGCTTGCTGCTTGCTCTTTTGAAATTCAGCTAGAGGCAGGTAGTAGTGATGCTGCTTATGACAAGACATCCTAATATCCAAAATACCTAACCTGTGTTTCCGTAGCACGCAGACGTCTGCTATCACTTTGTGATGCACTCTCAGTCCCTGGAGTCTCATTTCCCTTACCCTTCCCTATTATTAAGAATTAGAAATAATAATAATAAATCAGATTAGTCTATTTATGTCACACTAATGTGCTCTTCATCAAAACAACACAAATTTAGCTCCCTGCTGTCGAGTTTGATTATATAACCACCCCATTATCCTATTATATTTCGTATTATCATCAAAGGGAAAAATCAGTTTGATCAGTGAAGCACCAAAATAGCTTTGACTGAGCATGCTGTGATATGGAAACGAAAGGGGAAACTTAATAGAACAATGCAGACACAACTCTCCGCTTGGTCTTCATGACGGCGTAAAGGAAGATCCTGACTGATCTAACTGGGGCTGCTTTGCCAGAACTTTGTACATGTATCTTCTTTACAGGGATGACTGTAATGGTTCAGCTCTAGAAGGGGTGTTTGGATGTTACTTCAAGGGTTCAAAGTTGCTTCTTGGTTGTTAATGAATGGAGAAGGTGTACAGTGGCCTTCAGCAGTAGACTTCTATTTGGACTCCTCTGTAACAGCTCATGGGGACAAAATCAGCAACATTATAAAACAAAAGAAGAGAGGGAAGTGACCAAGTTAATCTACAGTATTGTAGGTTGTCTCATTAGTGCTTCAATCGAAGAAATGCCAGGGCAGTAATCAAGATTATTGCGAATCAAACCTGAGCAAGGTAATTTCTTGTTTTCTCTGACTTATTTGAAAGCTTTTGTTGCGGAAAAAATCATAATTTTTTGCTAAAAGCCTAAAAAAGAGTGGTCAGTGGAACCAATGAATGAAAATGTTCTAGAAGGATTTGGTGTGTGCAGACCAGAGGGCAGGGGCTTGGGTGGAAGTAGCTTTCAGCTGAATTTTATGTCCTCATTTAGCATGTAATATTCCTGTTAATATTAGGATCTAATTAAGACAGTAATTTAATATCTTTCTGAGGAAGTCAGACCAAAGAGATGTGTTGGAGTGTGTCCATTACACTAGTTATGGACTTTCTAATGCATATTTCAACACATCACTATTATTGACTGGAATATTGCACAAATTACAATGAGAATCACACTGCCACTACTTTCATCAACTAGAGATGCATAACACAGAACTGAAAAAGAAGTATTGCCTTTTTGACCAACCTGCCTGTCATCTAACTTTGATATCAAACTTTATTTTGGGAACTTCAGCAAGATAGAGTGTATGAAAAGGATTTGCCATCATAACAATACACCAAAGCCAAAACAAATGGAATAATGGATGAACACAGAAAAACTGATTACAGATGGAAGGTGCTGTGGGACTCTTATGCTAGTTAAGCTGAGCTCAGAGGCTGAATTCAAACCATGAAAACTGATGGTACCCTTTGCCAAAATGTAGTTTGCAATTATTTAAGATGCAGATAATGGGCATGGCAAAGGAACTTTCATTCAAAAAAAAGTAGCAGGAGGGCAAAAACAAAGTTGGAAAGAAAAAAAATTGTTCTCAACTGCAGGACTGGTTGTGTTATTCTCGGTTCAAACTACCGTCAGGTGACACTGAAGACTGTTGTGCTTTGATCTGGGAGACTGACTGTCCTTTGCTCAGTCAAGGTCTACCGCACAGTGTTTCACTGATTACTGCTGATAAGGAGATTCATGGAGTTCCTGATTCTCCAGTCAGGTTTTTGCTGCTCTCATCACTGAAACCAGGATTTTATTCAGCCAGCCCATCCTGAGCAGTGCCGGTCCCTGTGATGTATTATGTTAGTGATGCTATTTCCTTTACTGGTGCTCCCAAGTGCAAGGGTTCAGTAGGATGTAAGCAAACTCTTTCCTTCTCTAAAACCTGGAGTGGCAGAACCTTCCTCTGAAGCCAGTGGATACTTTACGAAAACTAAACTTGTTCAGACTGGCCCTAATCTTTCATTTAATAGGAAGGTATTCGGAGATGGTTATTATTTTTAACTTTTCCCCAAAGAGGGTTCTCCAAACCCCCTGACTGATTCTCAGTCAAACCATATTGTCATTTGCACAAGTTCCCAAGTCATGTACACGTACACATCAGTGTTCCTTTGGGGGGAAAGTCCAACATAAAGCTTCAAATTGAGGAGCTTTCAGCATTTGTGTTCCCGTTACACTGGGAGCTCCACAATGTTTCTCCTTGTGTGCGCTGGAGAATGCAGACATGGGAAATGCGTGATGGTTGGGTTTGCACATAACCTAGGTGGATATACAGCTGCTGAGCTGGCTTTTGCCAGACTATTTTCTGAAGTTGGTGGGTTTATATTGCTGTGAATTGATAAGCTACAGAGAAATCAAAACACTGTAAGGCTGTTTTTTTCTCACACAGATTTTCAGTATGGTAACCTAACTGATTTGGGTGCAACGCAGCGAGTCCTGGTTTATACTCCTTTACCGAAACTGTAATGCGAGGCTTTTTCTATTTACTGCTAGATATTATATCAGTGTCTCCAACTACTGCTTACCATAAAAAAACTTTTCTAAACCTAATGGAGAGCAGAAAGACCTAAAGACAACAGTCGACCTGTATAATTTATGGAACTGTATTTTGCTTTATGGAATCCAGTCATCCAAAGCTGCCTGCTAATTTTAGGCTGGAAATACTATCCCTGGATAGTATTCTGCCTTCATTTGTCTCTCCTTCTGTGAATATTGTAATTAACAAATATCCCAAAGCCCTCCCTCACCTTGCTTTCCGACAATGTGAGGAGTGCTGACATACATTAACACCCACAACAGTGGGGAGGGGGGAGGAGGAAAGGGAAAAAGACAGATTAGTGCTGCAATTTTATCGGTAATTAATATTCACAGTTCCAAGCTGTGTCGTCTTTTAGTTCACTTTGAGAAATGCAGAGCAAACAGCAGCACGGTAACATTTATCAAAGCTGGCTAATTCACAAGTGGAGCTAGCAAATGTAATAATTGAAACTATGCTCTATAATGCATCTTCCTCACGCATGAGTTCTGATACCACTACCCTGGCTTTGATTCATTGTTTATCTGGTCTGGGGAACAGCTTGCAGTAATTGCTGTATCCAGAGCACTATATGGGAGGCTAGAAGAGAGATCCGTTTCACAGACAGTGGCCCTCCGGCTTTCTCCATAGGCCCTCCCCCCTTTCCTACCCAGACATTAACTCATTAGCTTGCCATTTCATAGACCTACGTTCAGACCCAAGATCACCACACTCTGTACTCTGCCCCCCCCCCCCCCCCCCCATCTATTAATGAAAAGCATTATGCTACAGAACTGCACCCTGGGGAAGGAAATGTTCCACTCTAATTACTACTGACAAAAGAAATCTACAGATTGATTAAAAACAAGACGCGGGGAATCAAATAGGAAATGCAAAGTCCATGACCCTGCACGGGTGCGATCCATTTCTTCCCTAGCTGGGTTGCGATGCATTAGGCTGTGAGGAGAATTTGGGAGTGTATGTGTTTGTGGGAAGGCCATCAGGAGAAAAGGTAGCACAAATGACATGAGCAGGCAAAGTGGCACAGTGATTTCTCTCATTGTAGATCATTGGTAAGGTCTGTGGTGTGGTTTGAAATTAAGGAAGAGCCATGGATCTTCTGGGTTTAGTCTATTTCCTAGTCATCTGCCAGCATCCTCCCAAGCAGTAATGGCAGGAGGTGTGGGAAGGATGGACCATGGCTGGTGGAGCGGATTGTCATTGGTGAGATCAGATTACTGATGTTGGTGTCAAGCAGGAAGCAGGGAAAATCGTGTCTTCTAGACCATCTTCCCTCTACTATTACTTGGAAGAGACCAATTACACCATTTCTCCTATTGCCTGAAGCAAATCTGTCCTGCAGCTCAGAAAGACCTGGATTGTGGTATCCTTGCCCATCTTTGATTACATCTCCCCAGAGCTGTGCCATAGAAATGTGTGGGAAATGCTGAGCTTCTCCAGCTGGGTTCAGGAGGTGACAATACAGCAAAAAAACCTCTTCATATTGGCTGTGTTTGAACAGTTTCTACATGTCAAAATGTAATCAAAATTGACCTTTAGAGAAATAACATTCAGTATTGTTGGCTCCCCGTACAGCATGGGTACGCAGCTCCTTAATCATAATTATTGTTAAGAGACTAATTAATCTGATAACAGTATTTAATTAGATTAGCTAAAGTAGAGTGTGTAAATGATTTTGGCCTCCCAGAGTCTGAAATCGCAAGTCTACAAAATGATTTCCAAAAGGCCTGTTTGGTAATATCACTGCTGACACAGGGGTCGTGCCATGGCTGTCCTATTGACAAGCATCATCTTGGCACGTTGATTGGAGCTGGTCGTGGGAGTATCTGGGGAAAGGATTTTAGCTCAGATCCAATATATGGAGTGAGGCTCTTAATTCCCACTGAACTGAATAGGTGCTTAAGTGTCTTTGTGGAGATAGGCTTTGGGCCAGATTTTGCCCACTTTTGTGTCTTTCCAAGGGCAAGAACCAGTGTTGTCTCTTAGAGATATGGGATGATACAGACTGATGAGCAAGGCACTGTATTTCAGGATGGAACATGGTTCTGGTACCCATTTGGTGCAATGGCCAAAGTGTCTCAGCTGTGCTGTCTGGGATAGATTATCCTTCTAGGAGGACGGGTTGCTGGATACATGTCCAAACGTGTTTGGACCACCTGGGGATTGGGGAACATACAGTTGAGTTTCTGTGTCACAAGCTGGATTGATGAGAACACTGATGCTATGGCATATCCTTTTCTCAAACCCTCTCTGAACTAGGTTAAAAAAAGGCAGAGCAAAAGATTGGATTTCTTCCTGGCCCTTGGGTGAGGGTGATGAAGGACAGCGCTGATTTCTAACTTTCTAACTGCGCAAGAGCTCAGGGTAGCATTCTCCTTACGAACCAAGACAAGGAACTTTGGTGACAGAGCCTTCAGATAGCTCCACAGCTGCTTCTTCTAATTTTTCCTTTAAATACCTTGCACATTCCTCTGATCTCTCTGATTTGAAGGTCTTCTTCTGAGCACCCCTTCTGAATAGCAATGTGGGTAGATTGGAGTTTCTTCTTCAGCATGCAGCACTGGGCATATCTCATTATTTTCTTTGTGCCAGTTATCCAAATGGATCTGTGGGGAAGCTCATGGCTATTCATCGTGATTATGGCCATCAGAACCTGACCAAATTCTTCTGGTTGTTCTGGCAGCTGTCGTTTTGCCAAAAGATTGGCCGAGTGCAACACAGGAGCAAAGACATTTATGTGAGATCCATTTAGCAATGCACAGTTAGCTGTTGTGGGGTTTTTTTTGATCTTCACTGTTCATTCCTTTCATGTTCTTCAGCATCTAAGCCCCAGTCGCACTATGGTGACTTATCTATGTGACTTCTCTTTTCTTTGAAGGATTCCTTACGGTCACACACATTTTCCAGAAAAGATGGATGCCATATTGCTCCTTTTTAGCATATCTTTTCAATTCCCAACATGGAGAGATACTGCAGTCAGAGGCAGCAGTAGGAAATTCCTCTTCATCGTTGATACTGTGTCCTTTTTATTCTCCTGGGAAGATTAGTACAGCAGAGTCTGCTGTGGTCACCCCTGACCAACACAACTGGTATGCTCAACACAACTTTGTGATCTTCTTATGCCAGTTTACCTCCTTTTCGACTGCTCGGCTGCATTTACATTGTGGCAGATACTTTCTGTATAAGTTGTTAGTGGAGGAATATTATTCAGATATTGGAGAACATGTATACTACCTGCATAACAAGAGAGGCATCCCAGTGTCCAAGTTACAACAGGTTTAAGACTGTTAATCTAGCGGTTGGCTTTATTAAGTCATTTCCTGGGTACCACTCTGAGCATTGCTCTTTTGGACTTCAACATTAACAAATTTGGTTAATCCACACAAAGTTAGTTTGGGTGTAAGTACTGTTGGGTTGACCCTGTATGAAAAAAGGACTAGTATATATGCTTCAGAAAGAGTCCTGTCTACTACAAAACTTTTTAACAACTAACTAATAAGCAGAAATTATGAGAGACTGCCTCATTCTTTAGAATGCAAAACTAATCTGTCTTTCTTTTACAGAATGTAAATTTCCTATAATATGCCATACAACCAATAATCCATCTGTTCCTTTTTTGCAAGGTCAGGAGTGAACTGTGGAATTAAAAAATGTTTTCTTTTTCCTCTTCCCTTGACTTGGTAAGATTTGTGTGGCTGTTTGTTGCCATTGAGGAGTATTGACTAAAACCTTTGATCCTAGTGATATGACGGCAAAGGAAATTATTTGGAGCTGGATAGGTCAATGGGGAATGGGAGGGGGGCTTAACAGTTGTTTCCAGTAGGCCAAAAGAATGTAGATACTGTCTCTTCAAGGTGCAATTTCTTACTTCAACAAACTGTTCATCTACGAGAAACAGGGATAAAAGTGTTCAATTTGGGACCTAAGGAGTTTATATGGAAATTCTTGGATTTCTTCCAAACACACATACATGTTGAAATTAAATTGTGATTCCTACTTTGGAGACTGAGCCTTCCTGCTCAGACAGAAGCCTGTGTGTATGTGTGTGTTTGTGAGTGTGTGTTGATGCTATGTCTCTTTTGGATCTCTTGACACTTTTTGGTGCATTTTTGTACTTCTTTGAATGTGCATATGCGGACATACCGATGGTGTATTGACGGCATTCTAAAGGCCCTCAACAGCCTGAGATAGAGCAAAACTCTCTAAATTTCTACCCTGGTTGATACATTTTCTGTGCAGCACACAGAGCATTAGGAGCGCGGTCATGTAGAAAGAGGAGCTGCTTGGCTGTGGAGACTGCGCTGGGAATTTTACCTCCTGGAAGCGGTTTTCTCTGCTCATTTCAGACCTCTTAACTTCAACATAGTTGTTGAGCTGGTCCTAGCAAAGGACAAAGAGCAGGTCATAAGCATCAAGATGCGATTTGTTAAACCAGTGATAACTTGATTACAAAGAACCAAATTGAAGACTCTTTTGTGTTTTAATTTCTCTTTCTGGCCTTCTCCGTAATGGGAGAGGATGCCTTCACACATGGCCTTAGAATGCCGTACTGGAGTTAGAATGCAACAACAGTCAAATGAAAATAAGATGTATTGCAGCTTACATAAAGAATGAAAACTGTATCACAAAAATGTTTACAAGTCCAAGTAGACAGCGAACCCCTGTACAATATGTAATTTATGCAAGGGATTGCATCTTTCTTTTGTAATGAATGCACTAAGCAACCCTGTATATATTTTACAATGTCTTTACAGAGAAAAAAAAAAAAAGAATCATTTACTGTAGTGTTGTAAAATAATGCACTTTTCTAATTTTTTCATTAAAAATCCTATGGCACGTTTTCAAATGTATATTGTTTCTTTTATATTGAATGTGGAAATGTTAACTTCCTGTAAAATTGCACTACAGAAGTAAAATCCACTGATGGAACTTATTTTGTTAAAGAAAAGTCCCTTGACAACCAACAGATGTTTATGATTATACGATATGTATGTGTGTGCATATATGTGTATATAGTGTATATGTAATGTATATATATGTATATGCACACACACATGTATCTAGTGATATGTGTATATATATAAAATGGTATAGGTCCAGATTTATATATGATTGTATTAATATAATATCTATAGATTAATAGATATATAGATATGTATATATATTCATACATACACACAAGAATCACAATGTACAAACCCAGAAAGGATTACTCATTAAATTTAAGGGGGTTGGGGGGGAGAAAGATGTCATATACAGAAGATATTTTGCATTGCAATAAAAGCTTTTTTGACAAAAGTACGTGCAGAGTGAAGTATGAACCTTCATCAAATACCCAACCATGCTGTTCCCAGAGGACTACAGTACAGAATAAGCTTAGGGGAGGCATAAGAGCAGAGGCAGTGTGTGGTGGACTGGACTTAGCTGTTGAGACTCCCCCCACCTTAACTTTGTGGGAGCTGAAGGGCAAGATCTTAGCATACCAAAGTGAACACCATAACTTTTTCTAACTTGAAGAGATCAGTGTTTCACTCGCAAAATTATTAATCTTGTGCTTCCTAGCAAAGTAAGGGAAGTGGGTCTCAGTGCCAATTTTAGCTGGCAGGTGTTGCTGCGAGGCACAAGCATGATTTCTCATTTGGGATGGAGCGTTGGGGCATCTTGTGCTGTTGTTGCCATCCAGGTAAGTCACAAGTGGAGTCACATGCAGGACCTCACGTTGCCCTTACGATGTGATTTCTACACACTACCGCTCATGGAAGAATTCTAAAATCTTCCAGAGCTAATATTTCATATTTGACAAACATCTTACCAATAGAAAGAATCCCCTCTTTTTTGTTTTTTTTTTTTTTTTTTTTTTCCTGATGGTGCTGTGGGTAGAAGCTGATCCCAGCTGCACGGTGACAGAGAATGAGAGGTTTTATATTTCCTAGCAGCAGCCTTGATGGAAGAAAATGTCTACATGAACAGTGAGAATAGTTACCATAAGAATAAAAAAAACGGTTGCAGCAAATTTGCCATGACATGCAGCGATAAAACAAAGACTAACTACCTTGTGCACTCTTACAGGAAGAAACCATTGCCTTGATACAGGAGGTATTTGGTAGAAGTCCCAGTTCCGTGTGATAATGAGAGTGACATTAGCTTGTCGTCATAGCCTTCATCTGTTCTTGCTGTGTATGAGACTCACTTACAAATGAGTGAAGAGCCAATGTACCCTACACGTTGGGACACAGTCAATGTTATATATACCATATATTTAGTCCCTGGCCTGCATTAAAACAACAACAAAAAATGCTTGTAAAAACTTAATTTTCTGATGGTGAAGACAGGAGTTCTTATGGCACAGAAAGGAGAAAAACAGCTTTAACAATAGAGATAAACATACCCAAGCAATCTCACATGTGTTTTCTGTGCTGCATGAGATAACATCTCTGTTAGCAATTAAGATCAACAATTTCTTTCTTTTTAAAGTGGTATTTGCCAGCGTATTTTATCATCTCAATTTATCCAGCATGCGCAGACAAGCCAAAGTGTCATTGAATCCTGTCTGCCTCTTTTGCAGGCAAAAACCCCTTTTAGAGTAATTAATTAAGCAATCAATAATATAGACTAGAACACCACATTTAAAGGGCTCCATGTAGTGCGGCAGTGTGGCCAGGAGAATCTGAAGAAGACCTTGTGTGTTGAACTGTTCTTAGCAACCACAAAAATGTCAGACTTCAGGGGATGGGTCAAAAAAACCTGTGGATAAAACCCTTCCAATCTTTCATCTATAGGCATATAAATATCTTTATAAATCTGAATCAAAGTCACAGATGCCTGATTGTTCAGGGTTTGGCTGCTGCCGTGTGCCTGGGTCCTGTCTCAGAGGACGAAAGAAATTAAGCATCCTGCAGCAAAATGTAAGAGCCTGCTCAGTACACATCAACTGCTTGGATGACAACAAACGAAATATTTCAGTTGCTGAAAATGGGTTTGTGCCTGTAATCATGCTGTGACCAAATCTCTGCATCTTTCTCACCTAAGGCAATGTCTTCAGTTCGGCTTGCCCATTGTAAAAACAGTGACTTTTGAGAGGGGACAAATGAGGGAATTGTACTGGAAGTGTACAAAATAATGAGCAGTACAGAAAAGGTAAATAAGCTCTTCCCTGTTGTGCTTTCTCACTCTCTTAGGACAAAGCAATAGCCAATTAAAAAGAAATAAAAACATTTAGAACTGAGGGAAGGAAATATTTTTTATTTCCATTATTAAAAAAAAAATTATTTTTAGGAAAAAAAGAAAGGCATATTTCTAGGATCTTCAAAGCCAGGAAAAAAACTGTTACTTGATTAAAAGGCAGAAAACAAAAACTCTGGAAGACGTGCAATCATTGTGTCAGCCCAAGTTCAGCCACTGAAGGAGGTATAAAAGACTAGTTGCTGATTATATTCAGACAATCGTTGGCTCCAGCGTTTTACTGCTGGGAAATTTTGACTGTTGAAGGAAAGGAAGAAAATGTTCCTATAAATGAAGTCAACGTACTGTGCCACTTACATAGAGGCTATTAATGGAAACTCTTGGCTTTAACACTTGATATGGATTCAGATGAGTTGTCCTGTCCTAACACTATGGTTATTTGTTCCAGGTCTGGCTGGGATGGGAGTGTGTCACTTGGTTTCTAAGAGGGTGGAAATGCAAGAGTTAGAAACTACTGAACTATACAACATCAGACTATATGGACTCTACCTAGAGGTTAATTTTTCCCTTTTGCCTCCTAGTCAAGGTTGAGAGGAAGAAAAAAAACGCACTTTGATAGACACATTGCTTCTACATACCTCATACGCTAATGGTCTTGTGTCACAACAGACTCCAGTTTCACACTGGATGTTCAGGTCATATGAATGAACTTGGTATTTCCAAAGGGAACAGCCCACAGCTGTGACATTAGACTTAGGTTTGAATAAAAGGACAACATATAGTATGTCTTGATCACAGGGGATTTCAGACCTGACCCTTGACCTATTTCCACTTTGCACTTATCTGCTGGAGAAGACCTGTGAAGAAGGCGATGCTAGAATGCAGGTGGCAAAGGGCAGGAAGAGCATTTCCTCAGTGTGTCGTACCATAGTGAGCTAAGTTTGGTGTCCTTCTCTAGACAAAAGCCAGCAGCTGACTTTTCAAGTAAGGAAGAACAGTTTACGCCATCCTCTGGTGTCCTGTGCTGCACAGTACATCATAAGCAACAGCTTTTATCTTGCATTTCAATGTTGTAGTGTCTGATGAGTGTTACCAGCTGCATTTCGAATAGTAGGATGCAGAGACAAACTGCAAGATGCTGACAAGGCCAAGTGCAAGGTCCTACACTTGGGTCAGGGCAATCCCATGCACAAATACAGGCTGGATGGAGAATGGATTGAGAGCAGCCCTAAGGAGAAGGATTGGGGGTGTTGGTTGATGAGAAGCTCAATGTGAACCAGCAATGTGCGCTGGCAGCCCAGAAAGCCAACTGTATCCTGGGCTGCATCAAAAGCAGCATGGCCAGCAGGGCGACGGAGGTGTTTCTGCCCCTCTACTCTGCTCTGGTGAGACCCCACCTGGAGTACTAAGTCCAGCTCTGGAGCCCTCAACATAAGAAGGACACGGACCTGTTGGAGCAGGTCCAGAGGAGGCCACAAAGATGATGAGAGGGCTGAAGCACCTGTCCTATGAGGAAAGGCTGAGCGAGTTGGGCTTGTTCATCCTGGAGAAGAGAAGGTTATGGGCAGACCTTATTGCAGTACTTAAAGGGGGTCTACAGGAAAGATGGGGAGGGACTCTTTATCAGGGACATGTAGTGATAGGGGTAATGGTTTTAAGCTGAAAGAGGGTAGAGTTAGATTAGCTATTATGAAGAAATTTTTCACTCTGAGGGTGGTGAAACACTGGAACAAATTGCCCAGAGAAGTTGTGGCTGCCCCATCCCTGGAGGTGTTCAAGGCCAGGTTGGATGGGGCTTTGAGCAACCTGGGCTGGTGGGAGGTGTCCCTGCCCATGGCATAGGGGTTGGAACCAGGTGATCTTTAAGGTCCCTTCCAACCTAAACCATTCACAGATTCTATGATTCTATGACACATCTGCAGAGTTTTTGGGCAGATGTTTGCTGTGTTGCACACAGAAGTCTGAGGGAAAGAGGCCAACTCACAACGTGAGTGACCTTGATCTCAGACTATGAGTTATGTCTCTTGATGATGCTCACATTTAGTGCTATTGCTGTGCTTTTCTTTCATTATTTCTAGATCATAAAATGTGAGAAATTCCATGTATAAAAATGCTAAGAAATGCAATCACCCTGCTCCTCTAAGATTTCTTTAGGAATGTTTTCTCTGTATCTGTCTTTGAAGATATGAGTTGACATAATTTTCCCAAGAGACAAAAGGAGACAAGGAGCAGAGGGGAGCAAGAGGGCAACCTCCCTCTGCTCTTGACTCACATTGCTGTTGTGAAACACTGCACAGTACAAATGATCCCAGCTTGTATTTCTGTTTTAGTCTGTCTCTCCCCACACTGTGCATGGGCTCTGACTATCATGGTATGGACTCTGCATTTCAGAATTTATCTTATATGGGCTCACTGAATTCATATTACTGTAAACAAGAGGAATATTTGGACTGATGGGTTAAATTAATCTGTATTTTGGTGCAAGAGTCTGTGGGATGGTACAAGAAAATCTGTTGGGCAGTAGTGTAAACACCAACATCACTGAGATAGGACTCAGCTGAATATAGATATCACGGAATCACAGAATTTTCAGAGTTGGAAGGGACCTCTAGAGATCATCTAGTCCAACTCCCCTGCTAAAGCAGGATTGCCTGGAGCACATCACTCAGGACTGCATCCAGGCGGGTCTTGAAAATCTCCAGAGAAGGGGACTCCACAACCTCCCTGGGCAGCCTGTGCCACTGCTCTGTCACCCTCACCGTAAAGAAGTTTTTCCACGTATTTGAACGGAACTTCCTGTGTTCTAACTTGTGACCATTGCCCCTCGTCCTGTCACTTGGAACCATTGAAAAGAGCCTGGCTCCATCTTCCTTCAACCCACCCTTTAGATACTTGTAAGCATTAATGAGGTCTCCTCTCAGCCTTCTCTTCTCCAGGCTAAAGAGCCCCAGCTCTCTCAGCCTTTCCTCATAAGGGAGATGCTCCAATCCTGCAGTCATCTTAGTTGCCCTTCGCTGGACTCGGTCCAGCAGTTACCTGTCCCTCTTGAACTGGGGAGCCCAAAACTGGACACAGTATTCCAGTTGTGGCCTCACCAGTGCCGAGTAGAGGGGGAGAATGACCTCCCTCGACCTACTGGCCACACTCTTCCCTATGCAGCCCAGGATTCCATTGGCAATGGAATGGAAAAGAAAGATGGGTGAAAGAAATGATGGAAAATAAAGGAGAGGGTAGAGCAGTAATTAATAGAATCTGAATTATTTAACTAGTCAGATTTAATAAGAGAGCTTACCTCAGTTTTTAAACGTTGCACTAAGTTTAATATAGGCATAGCCTAGACTGAGGCTGAACTTTGTTTGTTTGAGTCAATCCAGAATTGGTGTAAGTTATCACACCTTGCTAGTTCTACCTGTATGGTCTTCCTGCCTGGTCTACTTGCACTGAGCAGGTAAATCTCAGCACTGTTCACATCACTGACAGTCTGATTCTGCTCTCCTCGGCTCTAATTTCATAGAATCATAGAATCATAGAATTAGTGAGGTTGGAAGGGACCTTTAAGATCATCAAGTCCAACCGTTAACCTACCCTGATAAAAACACCACCACTCCTAAACCATGTCCCTAAGCACCTCATCTACCCTTTTCTTAAACACCTCCAGGGATGGTGAATCCACCACCTCTCTGGGCAGCCTATTCCAATGTTTAAGAACCCTTTCAGTGAAAAAATGCTTCCTAATAGCCAATCTAAACCTGCCCTGACATAACTTGAACCCGTTTCCTCTTGTCCTATAACTTGTCAACAGGGAGAAGAGGTCAGTTCCCATCTCTCTAAAACCTCCTTTCAGGTAGTTGTAGAGGGTGATAAGGTCTCCCCTCAGCCTCCTCTTCTCCAGGCTAAACAACCCCAGATCCCTCAGTCGTTCCTCATAAGGTTTGTCCTCCAGACCCTTCACCAGCTTTGTAGCCCTTCTCTGGACACGCTCCAACACCTCAATGTCCTTCTTGTAGTGAGGGGCCCAAAACTGAACACAGTACTCAAGGTGAGGCCTCACCAGTCCCAAGTACAGGGGGATGATTACTTCCCTAGTCCGGCTCACCACACTATTCCTGATGCAGGCCAGGATGGTGTTGGCCTTCTTGGCTGCCTGGGCACACTGCTGGCTCATACTCAGCCAGCTGTCCACCAACACCCCCAGGTCCTTTTCTGCCAGGCAGCTTTCAAGCCACTCCGCCCCCAGTCTGTAGCGCTGCACGGGGTTGTTGTGACCCAAGTGCAGGACCCGACACTTGGCCTTGTTGAACCTCATGCCATTGGCCTCAGCCCATCTGTCCAGCCTGTCCAGATCCCTCTGCAGAGCCAATCTACCCTCAAGCAGATCAACACGACCCCTAGTTTAGTGTCGTCTGTGAACTTACTGAGGGTGCATTCGATCCCCTCATCCAGATCATTGATAAAGATATTAAAGAGAACGGGCCCCAGCACCGATCCCTGGGGGACACCACTTGTGACTGGACACCAACTGGATTTAACTCCATTTACCACCACTCTCTGGGCACAACCATCCAGCCAGTTTTTTACCCAGTGAAGAGTACACCTGTCCAGGCCATGAGCAGCCAGTTTCTCCAGGAGAATGCTATGGGAAACGGTGTCAAAAGCCTTGCAAAAATCCAGGTAGATAACATCCACAGCTTTTCCCTCATCCACTAAGTGGGTCACCTTGTCATAGAAGGAGATCAGGTTTGACAGGCATGACCTGCCTTTCACAAACCCATGCTGACTGGGCCTGATCACCCTGTTCTCTTGCATGTGCCGTGTGATGGCACTGAGGATGATCTGCTCCACGACCTTCCCAGGCACCGATGTCAGACTGACTGGCCTGTAGTTCCCTGGATCCTCCTTCCGGCCCTTCTTATGGATGGGTGTCACATTTGCCAACCTCCAGTCAGCTGGGACCTCCCCGGTTATCCAGGACTGTTCATAAATGATGCAGAGTGGCCTGGTGAGCACTTCCGCTAGCTCCTTCAGTACCCTTGGATGGATCCCATCCTGCCCCATAGATTTGTGCACCTCCAGGTGCTGAAGCAGGTCCCTCACCATTTCCCTTTGGATTACAGGGGCTTCATTCTGCTCCCCATCCCTGTATTCTAGCTCAGGGGTCGGGGAACTCAAGGAACAACTGGTTCTACTGCTGAAGACTGAGGCAAAGACGGCATTAAGTACCTCAGCCTTTTCCTCATCCTTGGTTACTGCGTTACCAGCCCCATCTACTAGAGGACAGATATTATCCTTGGTCCTCTTTTTATTGCTAATATATTTATAGAAACTTTTTTTGTTGTCCTTGACAACAGAAGCCAGGTTTAGTTCTAGCTGAGCTTTGGCCCTTCTGATTTTTTCCCTACATTGCTTCACTACCTCTTTGTAGTCCTCTTGAGCGGCCTGCCCTTCCTTCCAAAGGCCGTATATCCTCTTTTTTTCCCTAAGCTGCAACACTAGCTCCCTGCTTAGCCAGGCCAGTCTTTTTCCCTGACGGCTTGTCTTCCGGCACACGGGGACAGCCTGCTCCTGCGCCTTTAGGACTTCCGTCTTGAAAGACATCCAGGCTTCCTGGGCTCCTTTGCCCTGGAGGACTGCCTCCCAGGGGACTTTGTCAACCAGGCTCCTGAAGAGCCCAAAGTCCGCTTTCCGGAAGTCCAAGGTGGCAGTTCTGCTGACCCCCTTCCTTGCTTCTCCCAGAATTGAGAACTCTATAATTTCGTGGTCACTGTTGCCAAGACGGCCTCCGACCATCACATCCCCCACAAGACCTTCCCTGTTTACAAACAACAGATCCAGCAGGGCACCTTCCCTAGTTGGCTCTTTCACTAGTTGTGTTAAGAAGTTATCTCCAGTGCCTTCCAGGAACTTTCTAGACTGTTCCCTCCCTGCTGTATTGTATTCCCAGCAGATGTCCGGCAAATTGAAGTCTCCCACGAGGACTAGAGCTCGCGATCTTGAGACTGCATGCTCATGGTACACTTCTCTTCCTAATGCTAATACAATTTGCCTTTTTTATTTTTCCTTTCCAAAATGGCTGCAGAAAAGACTTTTCCATTCATGTTGTAAATTTGCCTGCCCAGAAGATGTGGTCACCAAGGAAGAGCCCTCCTGCAACTATAAAACATGTAGATGGTGGATGTGGATGCTAATAGCTTCTGGCTAATTAGTACAAGAGCACGTATCTGTGGGAGGTAATTGCTGTAAGGGTAATAACGTAGGAAACATCCAAACCATCGATCTCTGTGTGAAGGTGAATCCCCAGGTGCTAAATCACTGAAATTAATCACGCAGTGGTGTTACAGGCAATGATTAGTGTCTGCTCTTCTGAGGGAGAGGGATGAAGAGAGAGAGAGAAATCTAGAACGCAAATCACGACGTGTTTGTTGTCCTGCAGATATTTCCACCTCCTTGCAACAGCTTGTAGGCTAATGCGGCTTTGCAAGATGTGATCTTGTCAGGATTCCCAAGCGCAAACAAATCAATCAAGTCTGGAAGAGCCACTAACAAGAGCAACAACATGTGACCATGTGCTGTTTCAGTAAAAGTGAGATCTCTGGGAGCCCACTTGGTAAGTGGAATCCCAAACGCAGCCTATGGCAATTGCAGTTGGATAATTTCAAGATTATTTTGGCCTGTCTTTCATCATTTAAATCCATGCCATGTTGATATCACAGAATCATAGAAACATAGAATGTTTTGGGCTGGAAGGGACCTTTGAAGGTCATCTAGTCCACCCCCCATGCAATGAGCAGGGACATCTTCAACAAGATCAGGTTCCCCAGAGCCCCATCCAACGTGACCTTGAATTTTCCAGGGATGTGGCATCTACCACCCTGGGCAACCTGTCCCAATCCTCAGTGTAAAAAATTTCTCCCTTATATCTAACCTAAATCTACCCTCTTTTAGTTTAAAATCATTACCCCTTGCCCCATTGCAACAAACCGTGCTAATTTTTTTTTCCCTATCTTTCTTGCAGGCCCCCTTATAAGTA
Organism: Vanellus vanellus; assembly: GCF_965231255.1. NCBI lineage: Eukaryota > Metazoa > Chordata > Aves > Charadriiformes > Charadriidae > Vanellus > Vanellus vanellus. Next base: position 165,015,987 of record NC_138906.1, on the reverse strand, counting down.
CTGAAAGACTGGAATAAGGTGTCCCCAGAGACTTCTCTTCTCCAGGCTGAACAACGCCAACTCTCTCAGCCTTTCCTCACAGCAGAGGTGCTCCAGCCCTCTCATCATTTTTGTGGCCCTCCTCTGGACCCACTCCAGCAGGCCCATGTCTTTCCTGTGCTGAGGGTTCCAGAGCTGGACTTTGTACTCCAGGTGGGGCCTCATGAGAGTGGAGTAGAAAGGCAGAATCCCCTCCGTCGCCCTGCTGGCCATACTGCTTTTAATGCAGCCCAGGATATGGTTGGCCTTCTGGGCTGCAAGCATGCACTGTCAGCTCATGTCCAGCTTTTCATCCACCAGTACCCCCAAGTCCTTCTCAGCAGGGCTGCTCTCAATCCCTTCATCCCCCAGCCTATATTGATACCAGGGGTTGCCCCAACCCAGGTGCAGGACCTTGTACTTGGCCATGTAGAATCTTATGAAGTTCACATGGGCCCACTTCTGGAGCCTGTTCATGTCCCTCTGGATGGCATCCCATTCCTCAGGTGTGTCAACTGCACCACTCATCTTGGTGTGATCTGAAAACTTGCTGAGGGTGCACTTGATCCCAGTGTCTATGTCATTGATGATGATACTGAATAGTACTGGGTCCCAATACGGAACCCTGAGGGACACCACTTGTCACTGATCTCCATCTGGACATTGTGCTGTTGACCACTACCCTCTGCATGTGACCATTCAACCAATTCCTCATCCAGCAAGCAGTCCACCCATCCAATCCACGTCTCTCCAATTTAGAAAGAAAGATGTTGTGGGAGACTTTGTCAAAGGCCTTAAGGAAGTCGATATAGATGACATTCGTAGCTCTTCCATTGTCCACTGATGTAGTCACTCCACCATAGAAGGCCACTAGGTTGGTCAGGCAGGACTTGCTCTTGGTGAATCAATGCTGGCTGTCCTGAATCATGTCCCTGTCCTCCATGTGCCTTAGCATAGCTTCTAGGAGGATCTGTTCCATGAACTTTCCAGGCACAGAGGTGAGGCTGACAGGTCAGTAGCAGCCAGGGTCCTCCTTTCTACCCTTTTTAAAAAAATGGGTTCTATGTTTTCCTTTTTCCAGTCACCGGGGACTTCACCTGACTGCCATGACTTTTCAAATATCATGGAGAGTGGCTTGGCCACTACTTCAGCCAATTCCCTCAGGACTCTGGGATGAATCATCAGGTCCCATAGAGAGGTTAGAGCGAAGACCGAGGCAAAAACATTGTTGAGTCCCTCAGCCTTCTCCTCACCCGTTGTTACCAGTTTTCCAGTCTTGCTCTTAATGTGGGGGTACTCTTTCTCTGATCTTCCTTTTCTGGCTGGCATACCTGTAGAAGCCCTTATTATTCTTTTAATCACTTGCCAAGTTCAGCTCCAGCCATGCCTCGGCCTTCCTGACCCCTATAACCAGGTAGTGTCCCTATACTCTTCCCAGGATACCTCTCCCTGCTTCCATAGCCTGTGCATTTCCTTCTTGCCCTTTAGTTTGACCAGCAGGTCTCGACTCAGCCATGCTGATCTTTTGCCTTCCTTTCCTGATTTCTTACACCTGGGGATTAAGAGCTCTTTTTCTTTAAGGAAAGCGTCAAAGATCTGCCAGCTCTGTTCTGCCCCCTTGTCCCTGAGGGCAGTTTCCCAGGGGGTCCTACTGACTAACTCCTTGAAGAGCTGGAATTTTGCTTTCCTAAAATTCAGGGTCCTGACTTTACTCTTCACCTGACCCACATCCCTCAGGACTGCAAACTCCACTAGTGCATGATCACTGCAGCCCAAGCTGCCTCCAGTCTTGGTGTCACCAATTAGCTCACTTGTGTTGGTGACCATCAGGTTCAGTATCCATCTCCTCTGGTGGGGCTGTCTATTACCTGTCTTAAGAAGTTATACTCAATGCACCCCAGGAGTCTCCTGGATTGCCTACAGCTTGCTGTGCTACTTCTCCAGCAGATGTTGGGGTGGTTGAAGTCCCCCAGCGGGATGAGAGCCTGCAAGTGTGATGCTTTCTGTGTTAGGAGAAAAGGCCTCACCATTGAGTAATCATCTAGTTTCTCATAGCAGATGAGTTTTCAAATTGACCATTACTTCCCCATGCTCCTCGAGATAGTCTGATAGGGCCCGGGGCTGAATGAGTTGTAAAGACAGAAGGATTCTGTAGTCTTGAGCTACAGTAAAAAAAGCATATTTTTTTCTGTGTCTGGGCCTGTAGTGGAATGGTCTGGAGGTGTTCCTGAGCTCTCCAGACTTTCCACAGCCAGAGAGGTAGCACAAGGGTCACATCCATCATGAAATTAGTGTCTTAAGAATCTGTCACGCATCAGGTAAAACCCGGCCTCAGGCCTCTCCTCAGCCCACGGCCATGCTGTCTGGAGTTTTCCAGTCAGTTGTGATGGAGTGTGTGTTTCTGGACAAATATACAGAGACATTTATTCTAACCCATATTTATTGAGGAGCTGTCTGGCCTGCTCCACTCCAGTTAAGTCTCTGTAGGAAACTGGTGTACTCCTATATCCAGTCAAAGACCTTTACAGAGGGAAGCCAGCTCAAACCCTATTCTGGTCAGGATCAGAAACACTCTTTCCATTTCAACAGCTACTACCTCTTCAGAAATTTGGGATGCCCAAAACCAGGTAACGAGCTCATGTGAGGAACCAGCAGAATTGAAGGGCAGCAGAGGGGGAGGTGCTGATCTCCTCTCTCTTGTGACCAGCGACAGGACACAAGGAAATGGAATGAAGCTATGTCAGGTCAAGTTCAGACTAGACATCAGGAAAAGGTTCTTCACTGAGAGAGAGGTCAGTCACTGGAATGGGCTCCCCAGGAAAGTGGTCATGGCCCCAAACCTGTCAGAGTTCATGGAGAATCTGGATGATGCTGTTAGTCATATGGTTTAGTTTTAGGTAGTCCTGCGAGAAGCAGGGAGTTGGACTCAATGATCCTTATGGGTCCGTTCCAACTCCAGATATTTTTTTAATCTAAGGTTGTTTTAAACATATGGCTCTTTAAGACAGACACAGACAGACTGGGAAAAATGCCCCCTGTTCTTATGTTGGTCTTATATTCATGATTACACGTTATTTTGACTGTAGTTGTGCTTAATGCCAAGCAAAATGGGACCATTCAGCTTGCCATTGTAGATGGACAACACTGAGGCAAATTGCTCCATTAAAGTGTTTATATGCTAATATGCACATATGCAACACTCTCCTGGGAGCGTTACCATGAATTAATGCGGGAAAAAAAACCCATATTTTGCCTCTCCAGTACATCATGTAGTCATAAGCAGGTAACTGCCACTGATGATGATGATGATGATGATGTGTCAGAGAGGGAGTGAACACCACCTTAGGGCGGCTTGTGGTGAAAGTCATCATTCAACATTAACTCCAAGAAGGGAAGGAATGTGTAAGGAAGGCACTACAAGGATGAAAAGGGTGAAGGAGCGATTGTCAAGAGCAGGTGAAGAGTTAGCACCTATATTGTGTGTCCGTGCCCAGGCAGAGTAGGAGGAGGGCAGGAGGCGCTGCAGGCCCGGAGCAGGGATCCCCTGCAGCCCTGCAGAGAGCCCGCTGGAGCAGAGGCCCAGCCTGCAGCCCGGGGAGGGCCCCAGGCCGCAGCGGGGGGATCTTTCCTGCAGGAGCTGCGGCCGTGGAGAGCCCCGGCGGGAGCAGGTTGTCCCTGAGGGACTGCAGCCCGGGGCAGGGCCCGCGCTGGAGCAGGGAGAGGTGTGAGGAGGGAGGAGCGGCCCAGAGGGGCTGCCATGGACTGGCCTGAAAGATTTCTGTTCTTATTTTTCCACCCTGTCCTATTGAGGATTGGGAGTGATAGAGGAGCTGAGTTGTAGTTTGCCCCTTAGCCAAAGTTAACCCACCACAGCACCCAAGTGGAAAAACCCTTAAAAACTTGGTCTGACTTTAGTGTTGGCTCAACTTGAAGGAAGAGGTTGGGCTAGATACCTCCTAAGGTCCCACCCAGCCTGAACAACTGTGATTCTGTTGTTTGAATCAGTGTAACAGGAAGGAGAGACCTGGAATCCAGACTTGTACCATAGATATAACAGCAGTGACATAAACATAGTCTCTCAATATCAACAACACTTTGCCAGAGACAATAGATCTGACACTCCAAACGGACACAGTGGAAAATTTGACCTGTTGTCCATGAATTAGGAGGAAGATTAAATGGAGCATAATCTTAATATAAAATGAAGCATAATGCTTAAATGAAGGATCTTATTGCAGAAGAAATAAATCTTCTGGAAAACGTAGTCTCTCTTCGTTGCACCCTGGACTTCCCTGGTAATGATCACACATTCACACCCGTCTTCCACCGGGCTCTAAACATCGTACATGCAAGCTTCACTGCCTCCCAAGGAGAGCTGTGTTCGGGATCTGGTAGGTAGACATTAATCATTCAGGACGGCGAAGTGACGGATGGCTGAGTGAACAGGGCACAGTGTGCTTTCATTCTCAAAGAAGGCTGTGATAAGCAGGAGCCAGGGTAGTAAGGACATGATTATTAGTGTAGCTGTCTGATTACCAGAGAAACTGCAACAGAAAACACAATCTGGTTGCAACTACTGCCTGAACACCTCTCCCCTGTAACAGCTCAGGGGAAGACAGAGGGAGCTGGGCTGTTCCCTCTGCTTCTAGAGGAAGAGGTGACCCTGTACATACGGACAGTTGCAAGCCAGCCTCTTCTTGCCATCCCGACTCCTGGTGGTGGAAAATCATAGAGAGAGAAACTCTTTGGCTTCTGACTTGGGGAAGGGGTAGGGAAATCAGGGGCAAAGAACCAACTGCACTCACCAGCATTGCCACATCTCACCTGTTCCCTGGGAATCTGCCAGAAGCTCAGTGGTGGGTCTGGAGTATCTCCTCAAGTCATTAAATTTCCCTGTGTACCACAACACTGACGCGAGTGCAGAGTGCAATACCCCCACTTCAGAGAGACAGGTCATTGAGAGGCAAGTTTCTGGGTAATAAAAGCAGCATTCAAAATGATGCCAAAAGTTTTCCTTAGCGGAAATCTCAATACAAGGAGAGAGATCAAGGATGTGAAAAGAACTGAGCTTTCTTCTAGCCATCTCCTAAGGTGGACTTAGGTCTCTGCTGTGGCCTATAATTTGAAGAGAGACTGAGATCCTTTAAAGACCTTGGCAGGCAGTGGGGAGAAATGGTGCCATAGACAGAGCCTTTGCCTCCTACAGCTAGCTGACTTAGATGTTGTAACTACTTACCTCCATCGACTTTATCGAAGACCATGCTCCGGTGCCCCTTATTAGAAGGCAGTCTGAATAAATCACAGTCACATCAGCTGGGAGGCTCATGCTGCTGCCTCTGCAGAGGACTCAACTCTCCAGTTCAGTGGTGCTTGACTCAATTGATTCACAGAGAAAGTGACCACAGAGGGAAAAAACAATGCTGGTGTGTTTGTGAAGACTCTCCTACACACCCCTATCATATGTAAAAAATGACCTTTCCCAAAATATAGCTGCGAGGCTGTGTGAGTTATACGGCCTAGATTCTCTTCCAGCAGCTGATTTCATGGCTCTGCTTGCCTACAGTACATGTTGCTTTCCATTTTGGTTCAGCCTGTTCTTTATCTGCACCATCCATGGCTGAAGGACAATGATATTTCTCATCTACTTAACTTCTGGACAGAAAGCTACGTGAACTCACACACCACCTCTAAGGATGCTTCTGAAGGGATATGCTGTGGCAGTGATTTAAAGTTCCAGAAGAAAGAAAAGAAACATTTGCATTCAATTTTCAATAAGCAGATGGCACACGGCTTGTTTTATACCGCAGTAAATTTTGAAGTCCCTACTGAAAAATAAGAAAAGCGATCGTATTCGCTTTTATTTCAAAATTTCCCTGTTTCCATGGCAATATCCCAGTGAGGTACCAAGAGTAGATGCTGGGATATGAGGTATTAAATAGTTCTTTTTCTCTGCATCATGAAAGGCAATGCTGAGATCCACGTATAAAGGCAAGCAAGTTGGGAAATGACGCAGGGACATTGAAGAATTATTACACTGAGGATGAGAAAATTTCAACATTGTGAATCTACAGAAGGATACGTTAGATTTGTCCCTTTGTTTTACCCCAATGCAATTCAATTGATTTTCAGTAGAGCTGTACAAGCACCAAAAATATGGGACCATTCCCACATTATATTGGTGGTCATGGAGCTGTGCAGCAAAAGGATGAGCCGCAACAGACACAAGCTGCAGCAAGTGAAATTCCCATTAGGTACCAGGGAAAAATGAATCACAATGAGAATGGTCAAACCCTGGAACAGGTTGCCCCAGTACTAACCTTTAAATAATCAAAGCCTGACTGGAAAAGCTCTTTAGCAGCTTGATCTAACTTTGAAGTTGGCTCTGTTTTATTCAGAGGTTAGATGATCAAGTTCCGCTTCCAACCTAAATTATTTTGTTATTTTATGATTCCCTGACACAGGCACTTCAAGAAGCCTCCTTTTTCCTGTTGCACTGTACATTCTCCCTCGTCTGCATTTAAGGTAACTGAAATGATGCTCCTTCTGTTGCATCCTTTTGCAGATCATTCTGCAATTTCATAGATTTTGCTTATAGTGAATAGATAAACCAAATTTCCCCACTGCTCCTTTCTCCTCAGTTTCAGTATGACCCTTGGCTGACACATTACAGTACACTTGACTGAGCTCTGTATTTACTGTTTACTTCAATAATTGGAGACCTTTGATACCACCACAGCCAGATAATGAGACACGTCTTCAGATAAAATATGTAGCCCAAACATCATTAGCCAATTGCAAAAATATAACAGGATCATATGATAATTCACCTTGGAAGGGAACTCAGGAGATCACCTAGTCCAGCCTTGTGCCCAAAACAGGATGTGAGGGAAGCTCATTTGTACAGATTTATTGATTCAGGGAAGGATGTGAGTATCCTAGAAGAGTCAGAGGTCCTAAAATTTAACAGGCATTGGATTGCCTTCTCTAATAACAGTGAATATATACATAGTAATATTTTGTTGTTGTTATTATCAGTAGTAGTATGCATTGAAGTCCTAAACCTTTAAAAGTTATCTCCTTATTAAAAACTAGATTGAGAAAAAAAGACAAAATAGAGATTAAAAGGAGTATATTAGATTCATTATTTTACAAACTGATAAATTGCATGACATTTCTGAAGGATGCATGCTGATCACATGGCTGGAAAACACTCACACGGTCCTCAATCCCAGACCAGTTCCTATAGGTAAATCACTCTTCTCTCTAACGAGAAGTGCATTCACAAAAGCTTAGGATCCTTCAGCAAGGAAGAGGCTAAGAAGAGGATTGCCTGTGACTTGGGAAAGAAATTGAGATCTCTGTTTTTCCCTGTCTGCATGTGGTAAACCTGAAGCTTATTCTTTAAATGGGTCATAACTATGAATGTCTGTTTTTTCCCATTTCCAAGTTAGGCCAATATTTCAAGTGGCCATTCTAATGAATGTACAACCTACCACTTCTCCAAACACAGCAGGCATCAGTGTCTTTGCTCAGTTCATAATCTCTTTGCAAACAGTGCAACACCACATCTCTCCTTGTTTCTCTCAGGGTCACACCGTCAGTATCTCTCTTGCTTTCCCTTCTTCCCCAGCCCTTCCATGTGACTGCCACCCTATGACTGCTTCTGTTAGCAGAGGTCCTGTGCAGTGCCTCTCCCATCAGTCCTTTGTGAAACAGCCACTGACTTGTGCTTTGAACAGTGACTCTGATCACTGAGCTGCTTTGCTGCTTTAGTTGATCCTGTAAGAAAGCTGTTTGTGATGCTCACCATCTTCCCAGTGGTTCTATCTAAGAGTTGACGCAGAGGACTGTGAATACTCTCTGTTGGAAAGGGATCCTGAAAGAAACGATGGCATTGATTATAGTGAATAGTTTAAGTATAATCTGAGCCTTCCTTCCTGGAAAGGGAGGCAGTAGTTGGGCTCTCACGTCCTACTAGCCTTCTAACACAATACAGGAAGGGGTAAAGGATCCCCACGGGCCTAACGCTCAGGGAGTGCAAAGCAGATTCTTGGCCTGCAGAGTAACCCATCAGAAAAGTGAGACAGAAACCCACTTGGCACAGTCCTGTCTCCTAATACAGGAACAATGCCTTCCTCTGTAGTGCAAAAAACCCACAGCTTGTGCGGTGGGTAGTGATCCGTGACACTGGGAATGCCTGAGTTCTGCAAATCATTTGGTTGACACCATTTTAGTTGTTGAGAAGAAATTTAGAAAGAGCATGAGTCTTGTTCCAACTCCAGGAAAGTCATTTGTAGATTCACCTGACATCCACAGGGATCTGGTTAGATCCCGAGACTTGGTGTGTTTTAGCAAAAAGCACGACTGAAAGTGTTTGGATAGACAGGTCCTGTTTGAACACTGACCACCCTCCAGGAGTACCCCAAACACCAGACAGCACCAACTGTTCAGTAACTATTTAGGAAAAGGAATGCTTTCAACAAGCACTTTCTTCTGTAGCAACAGATGGCTTGAGGCTGCCGTGAGTAAGAATTCCTAATGAGGTCCTTCTAGTGGAGCTCCTGCAAAGGGCAGAGGAGGGAGAGAAATGTGCCCTAGATTCACAGAAGTGCTCATCTGCACTCATGCTGTCCTTCTCCGACCAGCTGTAAGGGAAGAAGCAGAATCTCACTGCCTCCTTGCAGAGATTAACCTCAGTCAGCAAAGTCAAGCCAACGAAAGATACAAACCCAAGCAAACAGTTTTAAAAGAAGATGTGAGCTGTAAGGTGGCTCGTTTTCAAGGTTCATTGTCAGTAAATTTTTATGGCATGTGGAGAACTGGGATGGAGCTTTCATATTTGCAAAAGCAATGACGTGTGAGTGGAGTGCTGTGCAGAAAGCGTGAGGCGGAGAGACCCCTTTGCCATCTCTGCTGCAAAATCTCAGAAAATCAATACTAATAATATTAACACGCAGGGAGGCTGAAATAAAGTGTATGCACCAGGGCTGTGATATTTAAATATGGTCTTTTCAGTGAGCAGTGAACGATAACGAGACATGACAGGGAGAGTAGTTCTCAGATCCAGAATTAATGAGGAACTTAGACCCCCGAAGTTACTTTCTGTGGTATCTAATTTTCACTCTTCTGGCTCTAAGAGTAGAACTGAGAAGTCCTGCGTGAGATTTCTGGGTGTCCTATATTATGTACACAGTACAAAATCGGGAGGCGTATTTGGGAGACAAGAGGGTTATGCTGCCTTTCAGAGGGACCTCAACAGGCTGCAGAAATGAGATGACAGAACTTCATGAAGTTCAACAAAGGGAAATGCCAAGTCCTACCCCTGGGAAGGAATAACCTCAGGCACCAGTAAAGGCTGGAGAGCAAGTGGCTGGAAAGCAGCTTTGCAGAAAGATATAGAGGTCCTGGTGCACAGCAAGTTGCACATGAGCTGGCAATGTGCCCTTGTAGCAAAAAAAAAAAAAGGCCAACAGCTTTCTGGGCTGTATTAGGCAGAGTATTGCCAGTGGACATAGGGAGGTGATTCTCCACCTCTATCCAGTGCTGATGACACCCATTAGGAGTGCTGTGTCTGGTGCTGGGCTCCTCAGTACAAAAGAGACATGGGCGTACTGGAGTGAGTCCACTGAAGTGCCACGAAGACGGTTCAGGTATTGGAGCATCTGACATACAAGGAGAGGCTGAGAGCTGGAACTATTCAGCCTTGAGAAGAGAAGGTTCAGGGGGATCTCATCCATGTGTATAAATATCTGATGGGGTGAAGTAAAAAAGATGGAGCCATGCTGCAATGTCCGAGATGTTCTCAGTGGTGCCCAGGGACAGTTCAAAAGGAAATGACAGAAACTGAAATAGAGGAAATTCCATTTAAACATAAGCAAAAACACTCCTGTTGGAAGGGGGGAGATTGGGATGGTGGAGGGGAAGACTCTGGTGACCCAGACAGTTTGTGGAGTCTCCATCCTTGGAGGTATTCAAAACCTGAACAGACATGTCCCTGAACAAACTCCTGTAGCTGATGCACGGTCCTATTGACAAATTAAACAAATAAGTTTTTGAAAATGGGGAAGGACAGTAAAGTCCAAGACTTTAGAGAATAAAGATTTTTTAAAAGAAGTGAGATATAACAAGGTATCCATTGTCAAATTCTGTGCCAAAGAAGGAGGAATGCCCAGAGCCAGTAATGGGCTGCTCTGCACTCAGTGTTCAAAGAACTGAACGTCTCTGCCAAGTTAGACTGAGTTAGGCTGAATCTCTCTTCAAACCCATTTTTTCCTAATGGCATTCTCATATTTGCCATAAAGAACCTCACCAACTGGGGTGCCGTGTGATTAGGGGTAGGGTGGGACTAGCATGATTCTGCTGATGTTTCCCTCAAAACCAGAATCATGGATCATTTAATCACAAATTCCTTAACAGCCCGGTATAGTCTTGATAAAAATCCAACAGTAGGTCACATGCATCTGTATCATTTATTTAGCTGGATAAAATGTGGAATCTGAAGATTAATAAAGAGGCTTCACTCTGGCATTTGATTATAGCCGTTGCAGGGAGGAAGATAATTTTCTTTTACAGTGACTTAATAATTTATCCCCTGACCACAGGAATATTCTCTAAATGTCTTTATTGACCATCTGGACAAACAGAAATTGCACCAGGCTACATCCAAAAGACATTACTCTTTCGAATGCTAGCGGGGCCAGGCCATGGTGTGGGGATAGGATGCTGCAAAGCTTTTCTTGATTGAGTAGGAAATCTTTGGATCTGAAGAAACTGCAAACTTAAATTGCAAAAGAGTGAAGGGCTCTGTGCACGGGTTGCCTTTTGTGAGGCAGCCAGATGGTGAATGGGTTGTGTGAGTCCTTGAATAAGAAGGTTGAGAAGCATCTTTCAGCTTATTAGCTGAATCACAGAGTGTGAAAGAAACTTTGAAACCTGCTAGACTAGAAAGCAGCATATTTATAGAAATGTCTCTGTGAACTGTATTATCTATTCCTACACTGCGTACTCTATCTGGTATTACTACTATTTGCTCTTACCTTAGCCCAGCTTGAAATAAAATGATTGAGAGATAATGGGCTAATACTACATCTTGTCATCCTTTTGGCATGCCAGTCCTTAAAATGAAGTCGCTGAGATATTCCAACAGCACTCAATTCCCAGAAAAACCCAAGAGAATGAGAACGTATGTCCCCTCACACACCCCAGGACGCCCAGCAGCATGGTACTCGGAAGCAAGGAGAATCTTCTCATGGCCACTATTAAGCCAGAAGGTCTTTGATGTGCACCAGGCCCAGGAGCTTTGTGCTGAGACCATTGAGTTTGCAAGAACTCTAAGGTAACACTGCAGAGACATAGACAACAGGCTGATATGGCAGCAACAGACTCATTCCACTAAGGCTGTGTCCTGAGAAGATGGTCCTCTCCCTGGAAGAAGTGCTTGGCCCAGAGCCCAGATGCTAGGGTTATGGCTGTAGCCCATGAATAGTCTGGGTTCGGGGATGCTACAGTTCATTTATTTCAATTTGCCTGAGAACCAGCATCGGTGAGTGCAGCACCTGCCACAGAGACAGTCCTGCTTTTTTCATAATGCAGTTTTGTAGCAGATATTGTTACCAGTACAACAAAAGTAGCTGGGCTTATCAGGCCTGATGATAAAGGTATATGCTGCTGGGTTTTTGGATCTTTCCCTGAGTGTCTCAGTACTTTTCTCGATGCCAAGATTATGAAGGTTAGTGGTAGTGTGAGAAACAGTTACATCCTTAATCAATCAAAGCCTATTCAGTGAGAAACAGATCAGTGTAATGGAGAGGATTAGTCGCAGCAAAGGTCCACACAACTGCAGAACAGTAAAATGAATTCCCATCGTCCTCAGGGGATGTGCAGCTGACTATCCCTGTAGCCAGCTGAGTGTCCTGGCAGGGAGATTAATTCACTTGAGCAATATCCCCAGGGAAACAGAGCACCTGAGATGTTAAGACCTGGCTGGGGCACCATCTCTGTCTTTCCTTACACAGGGAGTGGTGGGTGAGAGTCAGCGCGGAAGGTGATGGGCAGAGGTGTGGGGCAAGTGTGTGGGGTGTTAGACAAGGGAGGGATGTACCAGCACCCAGAGAACATCCCCTTATTGGGAGATGTGTCTACCAGGGTGGGGGCCAGCTCAATGCCAGTGCAGCTAAGGGGGGCCCTTCCCACGGGGAGACACTGTCAGGGAGCTCCTTGGTGGACAACCCAGCCTTGCTGTGCACTGCCAGGATGGAGGGAGAAGGAACAAGGTAGAGGAGCCCTTCATGCGGCCCCTGGCACAGCAGCGTCCTGGTTCTACAAACACAAACCCAAGCTGGAAATCCAAATGCTGTTTTCTAAAGAGTAACGTCTAGTGATGTTCCCAGTGGCTGTCACAAGACAGACACACAGACATACAGTCCATACCAGACATAGAGGATGGTGCAGTATAGGCCAATGGCAGTAGGAAGACCAGAAGCAGTGAGAAGAAGCTGGGTGGGAAGACACAGCAGAATGGCCGAGGGGGGATGGCATCAAATAAGGAGCTGGGGACACCTCATGAGGCACCATTTGTCACTGCAAAGTCTTTATCTCAAACATTTTTTTAGGGCGTGGTATCAATTAATACTTCTTTGTGCCCTGTAGCAAGATGGTTTGTGCTCTTCTCCCAACTCCTACAGGCCAACTGCTCTCAAAGTCACTGCTTTCCCCACTGAATTGCTGCTGACTGGGGGAGGGTAATCAGCATATCACATATAACCTGTGTAAATGTTCTAAATCAGGTCTATCTTGTGGCCAGCTCTTGGTATGGGTGGGATTTGGGGGTGGTGGATTATGGTCTTTCAGCACAGCAGTATGTTATAATGCCGTGGTATAATGTGTGATTGATTGGGGTGGTGGGTCAGTGCATTACTACTCTCTTCTGTCAGGTGAACACCACTCAGGGCCGGAATACGAGGTTTATAAACAGGAATTGAGAACAGTTATGAAAGTAGGAGTGACCTGATTACTGCAGAAAATTATTACTTTTGGGGGTTTTTTTGAGATTTGTTCCCTTAAAAGCAGTCGTGTTGTTTAAAATCAACACAAGAGCTACTGCTTTGTGGAAAAAAGTTAGAAAAAATAAACGAGTTGAAAACTCAGAACTGAGAGTCTAAATCTCTCCCTTGCAGGCATCCCCTGAAACCACATGGGATCCTGCGCTTTTGGTTTTGAATGTCTGTACTCTGCTGAAGGCAAAAGACAAAGCCAGACCTCCTGGGGTTTGGGCAATGCTTGTGTTCCCTCATACCTAACCCAACACTGCTGAGCAAAGGGTCTCCATACTAGCTTCAGATTCAACGGACAGAGGCATACCTCGATGCCAGGAAACTTCCAAGTCATAAATTCTAGGTTTGACATGATTTTTGTAAGTCTCTACATGTACTAAGACCTTCTGATCTCGCCCTTGGTTTCAATTCACCTTCACTCATGCAAACAGCACAGGAGATTCAACAGTCTGCTCCCTGGGATCAGGTCTGGTTCCAGACTTCTGAATGTCAGGGTTGGTAGTATTGGACAGTATCTCTTCTCAATTTTCCCACCTTGTTATGCAGTACCAAGAGGGTTTGGAGAGGTATTTGACCTTCAGTGCTTGTCTTGCCAACCTACTGGAGCAACTGAGGTTTAGCTGCCTGAGACGAGTGAAATGTGAAACTTGAAATCATTAAAGCAATTTAGTTTAATAATTCAAGCAGCAATGTAAACAAGGATGAGCAAAAGCCAAGACCTCACATCCAAAGCCAGATTTTGGTTGTCTTTGGATGCAGAAGTCTATGTTTGATCTTCCTCCCTCAGTGAGTTTTTTCGGGGCAGGACTGGGCTTTCTGCATCAAAAGCATTTTTTTACACAGCCAGGACATGGTACTGTTCTTTAAATGCAGTACAGCTTGTCCAAGGAGTCATCAGTACCATGTCTCTCACTCAGACTTGTACATTTGCAACTTGTTTATCTCCTTTCCGCAACATAGATATTCGGCTTTTGCAACAGGAGGTGTGTAAATTTTCCCCAAAAGAGCCAAACTCAGCTCTGGAAAAATGGCCTTGCAGCAACATCCCTGCATGGGGCTGACAGGGGTGAACAGGACAAGTCCCACTGTGTTATTAGGGGAATTAATTATTATTTTTTTCCTGAGGACTCCCTTCTCTTCTGTGGAAGTTATTTTTTCACTTGCACTCTTTGTCTGCTTTTCAAACTGATGCATAAGCTGTTTGCAAAGTGCCTAACACAGATGGCACTATCTGAGTCTGCTGCGGGTATTAATGGATAATTGAAGCAGTAATGCAAGTGAATGGTGAGCATCCTCCAGTGTGTAATTCACTGGTCTCCTCACTTCTACAGAAACTCACAGATCACCAGCTGATCCAAGGTCTATTGGGGAGGAGGAAAAAAACCACCCACATACACAAACGTAGATTCTACCTTGTTTTAAGAGTTCTTGAAGCTTACAGTGAGATTTGAATGAAAAACATTGTTTCTGAAAATAGTAACTTCAATAGTTAAAAAGAAATATAGGAAAGCAATGCAATCTCCCTGCAGGTGCAGATAACCTTCTGGGACTTACACCTGGAACAGAGAAGGTAAAGCATAACTCACAGAGAATAGAGAAAGGATGAAAAAAAAAAAATCTCTGAAAAGCTTTCATCAAAGAAAATTGAATTTAGGGGATGAATTTGCCCCATAAATCTAGGAGTAAAAATAGCCAAGGCTGGCTGATAGTGGTCTGAAAAATGAGTTCAGTTAGAACGGTCACAGCTTTGATGGATAGGGAAGCTGCTTCTTATCAGGTCAGGCCAGTAATGGAAAGGCAATGGGATAATCATCAAATAATTCTTTTTACTACCTATCAGTTACACATAAGTGGTTGCCTTACAGAACCAGTTAACTGGTGACAGTAAATCTGAGCAGAGCCTGTATGCTCCAAATGAGGATCTCCTTGTACTCCTCTCTTACTCGTTCGAGTGCATTTTGTTTTTCCATCTCTGGTGTTGCCCAGGTTAGCTCTGACTAAGTGCTGTTGCCATCTGATAGTGTCTTGGCACCTGTGGGAAATGTGCTAGAGACGCCACATTAGTTTCAAGCAGACATGCATCACCAGCAAGCCCCCATCCCCAGACTTAACTGGTTTCACCAGTGCGGCTAAGCTGAGATGCTTTAAAAGATTTATTTTTCAGATAAGAGTAAAGCTGAAGTCATGACTATGGGGCTCCTAAGAATAATGCTCTTGTTCCTATTGTTACTGCTACTGCTAATACTAACACTTTTACTAACACAGATGATATAGCTTACCTAGTAGTGCTAATGATAAAAGCATCAGGAATAATAATAACGAAGACATTTTTATCATTCTTCCTGAGCACTAAAACTTCCCTGGCAAAAAAATTAAAAGAATGGCACTGACTCCCCAGCACCATCTGGCCTTGGAGACCTGCAGTTTATCCATGCAGGAATTTTCTGGGGTGTCACTTTGGAGCTAGCATTCTTTAAGTTTCCTGCAGGGGTGCCTTTAAAATGGGGGATGAAGGGTGGCTGGGTATATGTGTGAAAATAAATAGGCTAGTGGGAGAGGCTGTGTTGAGGCTGTAAGGAATTACAAAAGAAACCAGCGATAAAATTTTGACCATGGCTGTGTTCACATGGATATGTGATATGTTTCTGAAGCTCATTTACAATTTTCAGAGCAGAAATGATGCCCGTATAGCCAGATACCTGGGTTGCTCCCTGTGTTTCCAAGTTGTAATATACTCCTGTTTTATAAAACATTGACCCTTATAGTATTGTGGGTCGACTCTCATACTGAGGCATGGTGTATACATAGAATAGCGAGGTCAAGATCTTGTCTGGCCCATGACACTTATTGTTTCCAGTTTAATGGAGATAACCCCAGAACTGAGCAGAAAGGGTGGATATTGGTACGGCACAGTCCCAGTTGTTTCTTTTACTTGGGATGTTCCTTAGGAAATAAACTATCTTTTAGTGTAATGGTGTACACTTGGTCATGACAGGGTTGCAACCACCAATGAAGTTACCAAGCATCTGCGAAGCAACTGGAAACCTGCAGCGATGCCCTGGGCTCCCTGCTCTCCTCAGCTGCAGAGTAGAAGACATTGACCTTTCTCACTGAGTGGGGGCTGTCTTTTACTTTACCGCTTAATAACTTTTTCAGTGGAGTCCTAATTTTATTTGGGCTTTGGATGCTGCTGTACTGTTCATACAATAAGTGTTTGTAAAAGGGAAATGGTTGCTTCTTCATGCATCTTCTTCTCTTTTTAACCACCCCCCCCCCCCCAAAAATCTGCCAAAAGAAAAATACTCACTGTTTGATTACTAGTGATGTTGCCTTTGTAGTTTTCGTCAGTAATTCCTCATCTTCAGAGCTTCAGCTATTCACAAAGCTGTGCAGTTTTTCTTCTGAAGCACCACAACATTCGGCGGAGCTTGAGCCAACTCATGAGCTTAATTAGTTATGTGACTTAAAGGAAAACATGGTTGCAGTTTCCTACATGTCATGTCACACTGCGCATCTGTCAAATAGGCTGTGGGAGTCTTCCAAGAAGTGCTTGCCCTGTTATTCAGAAAGCCAAGGCCTTTTGTTCCCTTCAGTGGCAGCTTGACTTAATAATTAATACTTAGCACTGCGTAAACATGAGTTAATGAATCCTCATGCTACCCCAAGGCTAAGGATTAGTGCTTCCCTTACATGAAGGGGGAGACTGGGCCACAGCAAGCCCCGTTGTGTCTTCTCCAGTTATGATGGCCCAGGAAACTTCAGGACTGTGATGCCCCTATATAAGAAACTGTCTTTAGACAACGAACTGAAACAGGAGGGTTTTTTTTTATTCAGGGATAGTAGGAAGAAACACTGAGTACAGTGGATCTGTGCTTCTGGACCCTGATCTTCTTGCTGGCGCAGCAGAAGGCCATGATACCCACTCTTTCCAGACTTAGGCAGGAATTCATGCTGCTGTGAGTGGGGCTGGCTGACATAAATTCAGCTTCCATGTCAAAATTATTCTTAAGGGACTGTGACTCTCATGGCAGCTCCTCCTTGACCTTTTTAAAAGTTTGATGTCATAGACTGAGATACATAGGCTTGTCACTCTCTATCATCTCATAAATCAAGAGAAATGGTGGATCCTTGAAAAATTCAATAGTTAAGTGCAGGTGCCAGAGTAAAATAGAATACAGAACTCAGGTCAAGGAGAAACAATCCAGGTTCAAATAAAGAAAAAACTGTCAGATAATAATCCCTTGAGCATTTTGTTTTAGGAATACGAGACGATCTGGAGTCTCCTGCTCCACAGAATAACTACATGGAGTTTAGAAAGATACAGATGATGCCAACAATATGCTCCTCTTCTCTGCCCTTTCCCACACAACATAAGCCCCTAAATATTCACCAGTGTTCCTGTACCATAAGACTTTCAAAGTGCAAATGCCATACCCAGAGTTCAGACCTACTGATAAGACAAGCAGGACAAATCTGGTCTCAGACAGCTGCTCCATAATCTTGCATTGGGCTAGCTCTATGAATGGCTCATCAGCTGAAGTTGGCAGACAAATTTGTTTTTTTTTTACGTTTCCAAGGCCTGATCCGTGATTTTCAGTATATTGATGATGCCTAAGCCATGGCTTGAAGTGCCTGCAGGGGGATAGGAGAAAAACTGGGTGTCAACGGTTTAACCAATCCACTCAAAGTTCTGGCAGAGTCCATAACTGGATCCAAATCTTCCAATATCTTTCTGTGTCTGCACACCTAGTGGGGCATAAAACTGAATCACAGTTGTGAGTCCAAGCACCTTCATCCATTTTTTCAATGGCATCAAAGGCACCGTGGCCAAAACTCTCCTTTCTTATGAGGCTGTGGATGACTTTAACCTCTTGCAGGTCAATAAAAAGCTTGGCAGGGAAGGTACTCCAGGGGAAGGGGAGGCCTCTTCTTCAAAGCAGCTTAATCTTACTAGGGAATTGCTTCTGAGCCCACTGCTGAATGTCATCCTCCCCTGCCCGCCTCAGCACTCTGGCGAGGAATAACTCGATGGCTTAAGCTTCTCCCTGTGACTCGGGCTCTCCCCAATGATTGCAGTGATGACGCAGCAACAGCAGCTCATCACTGACTCACTCCATCGACGTCTCTGAGAGAAGCAGGGGCAGGAGGGAGACCTGCGTTTCCTTCATTTAAATTCCAGATTTTCTGTGAAGGTGGCAAAGCATGCCTGAGACTGTCTGCACGCCGTGCTAGAGAAGCCTTCACACTCGCTTCCTCTGGGAAGCTGCCTGTGGCATCCAGCACCCCTCTGAGTCAGAGCTGGTGGCTCTGCTGTTTGTTTGTTTCGCTGGACATAGACAAATGCATCACAGGGGAAAACGGGAAATGAAAATAAATTCAAAGGATGGTCACTGGCCCAACGGTGAATGCCATAGCTTTTCACACAACACAAGGGAAAACAAGACTTAACAATAGCAGCATTAATAACGTATATGTGTGCCGAAGCACCACAAGTGACCAGAAACAGCTGCATGTTGCACAGTCTTCCCCAGATCTCTGTGGCAATTGCCTTGGGATGTCTGATAAATCACCTTTGTCTCAAGCTGAATTAAAAAAGGTGTCTTTTGTCAGTGCATGTGTTGCTACGATGTTCCCAATGCTCTGGTTCCTCATCTGCAAAGCTACCGTGCAGCGGAGCCTCCTGGAATCCTTATCTTGGTGTCTGACACGGTTTCACCCTGAACATGTGCCTTTGCAAATTATAATCCGATTTGAAAGTGATACTTATCTCAAGTGGGCTAAATGACTTACAGTTCATAATCCTGGACTTCAATAAAAGTCTAGGCATCAGACGCACAATATCTCTCTGTCCAGAATGTAGTGTTATAATCTGTCAAGGGCCCTTATTTGGGAAAGGGATTGAATTCCTTGTGTGTAGCACAGACATCATCGCTCGCATGATCCCCCAGCTTTCAAGTCATTACACCACTGACTGCTCCATTTCTCAAGCGACTTCTACAGCTTCGTTTCTGTGCCTGATCCCAGGAGTTTTATTTCCCTGGTTCACAGGGCACCACAGCAGCAGTCTTCGTCATCAAACCACTGATGACATCGATGTCTCAGAGTTCAAAGCCTTATCCAGCTCAGGTGTCTCCGCAAACAAACTTCATCCAAGGGGTTTTTGAATAGAAAAGATATTGTCACACTCACGGAAACAGGAGGCTTCTCCATCACAGGTTTTTTTTTTCAGTATTTTCTGCAAAATGGTCTTATCCATTAATAGGAGTCATGCAGACCTCCATACACGCACTATTAATGTAGCAGACAAGCATTTGGAAGATCACCTCAGAGCACTGGTGTCCTGATGCTCTGCACCAGCTCTTGCCATCACCAGGAGGATGATACAGTCTCTGGGAGGTAAAATGTTCCTGGTGGGTGTTGCTGGTAACTGGCCCTTGCTGGCATACAAGCTTCTGTGATAACAACAGCAACCCTGGGAAGAATCTGGTAGGGCAGCAGATAAATTGCGGCTAAGTCTGCCTACACAGCCATTGTCTAGCCCTGCAGAGGTTGCAGTTCTCAAAAGTATTTGCTCCAGAGCAAGGGAATGCAAAAACTGTTTTGTGAAATGAAAGTAATGTTTAGCTTTGGAAGGCAACACCAAATATGTTTGGCTATAATGACCCTGCAAATATAAAGCAGAGGGAGAGCAATATGAGGCAGGAGCAGACAGATGAAGAATGAGTGAGGTGGACCTGGAGATTTGGGTTAATTCTGTGCCTTGCTGTATCCAGACAGCCTCAGACTGAGTGAGGACCTGCTCGGCAGGAGATCAGGGTCCCATCACACTACTGACCTCAGTCACCTGCAGGCACTACTGAGTTTAGCTCAATGAGTGCTGAAGGTTCAGACAGACACTGGATTAGCTTGTGAGTACATTGCGATATTTTGCTATAAAGCAATACCCTTCTCCAAATCTGGACAACTTTGTATAACCTTACCCAGGCAGCTCTCTGCCTGCTTTGGAGTCTTCTTTTGCAATCTGAAAAGAAGACAAGCGTTTCTAGTCCTAGGCTGACATTGTCCAGATGCATAATGGAAGCAACGTGCTTTGTTTCTGCTCCTCT
Organism: Vanellus vanellus; assembly: GCF_965231255.1. NCBI lineage: Eukaryota > Metazoa > Chordata > Aves > Charadriiformes > Charadriidae > Vanellus > Vanellus vanellus. The sequence goes on along the minus strand of NC_138906.1, from coordinate 164,995,811 downwards.
GGTTGTGACACATAAGACATATTGAAATGGGTCTCAAAAAAGCTACACTGAGTAGGAGAGGAACAGAATGAGTTTTTTATTTTGCCTCAAGTGGCTCCTGAAATGAATTTGTCTTCCTTTGGGCACTGCCCTTGTGGTATTAACAAGGTATATACTCCACCTCCTTAGGACATGGGAATGACCTATTCTGCTTATGAGACCCATTTTATTCCTATTTTTCACCACTATATGAATTCCTGTGAGGATGGCTTCCTCACCTTTCTCAAATCCCACCTCTATTTTCTAGTGTTACCACCATGCAAGACATCAGACTTCAAACTAGCTGTTGGGGAAAGTGTTGGCCAATAACCAGGTAAGAGTGGGATGGAATCCCAAATTTTATGGTTTTTAATTTTTATGGCAAGCAGATTTGATTCTTCCAAGGATATTTGCTTGACACTGTTGCATTAAAATTTTGGAGTTAAACTAGCCAGAGATTAGCTCATGGTTTGAAGGCAAAATGACGTGCCATTACCAAAAATGCAGTACAGGCACTCTCTAGAGATGGGAGATGTCAGGTCTGTTACTGGAGGGAGGTTTGGAGATTCTGTTTAACCCATTAAAGGTTTCATGGCAAAGCTTAGGACAGCTGTGTTATTCACGAATGGCTCTTATACTCCTGGTTTGTTTACGCCACAGATTCTTACCGAAATATTACGAGTTAGAGAGTTATAAAACATTTTATGGTCTGCACATCCCGCTATAAATCCAGGTTGCCTTAGTTACCATCTGGCTAACTGCACAGGTGAGGACAGAGAGAGAGACCGAGAGGGAAAGAAAGAGATTAGTACTAATACATTTTTAAAATCTTGAAAGATCTTGTAAATTGTAATGTTGTGATACGATAGAAAGCTTTCAAGACCTGCACAATATCAGAGGACTATGAAAGCAAAGATTCAGATGAGCAGCTCTCTGACAAGATAGTGAACAGACTTATCAGTCTTTTTATTAAGAAAATCATGAATCTAAGCCTGAATATTGGCAAATCAAAAGCTTTAGCAAAGCTAATACTTAGTCCCTTCTTGAACACTTTCTGTGTTTAAGCTGAAGAGCTGTCTTCCCTGGTAATAAAATGTGGTTCATCTTCTGATTGTGAGAGCAGATGGCATGGCCCAACTTATATCCTTATGATTAAATCATCTTCCCAAGCCTCTAATCCAAACTGTGTATTGGGACCAGTCTAGTCTGCTACCTCCTGACCCTAATGGTTAGGCTGCACTGCCCTGTGAAGCAGGGACAGGCACTGCCCATGTTAGTAAAAACCAAAATCATGCCATGGGGTAACCTGATGACTGAACAGTAAAGACTGGATGCAGGATAGCATGCTCTGGTCCATGCTTTCGTCTGATTTAGTGTAAATGGAGGCACAGGGAGAAAAGACTTCTTTTGAATACCTTCAAAAATTGTATGGCTACTTGAACGAAGCAGGCTGGAAGGGTGGCACTGGTATTCCTGTGAAGTTTTGTGACACAGTTGTGAGTCACATAATAGTTGTTTTTTTTAGAGCAAGTCCCAGCTGCCAGAATCAACAGCAAAGGCTTGATATTCTCAGCCTTCATTCGAAAAGACAAAGGAGAAGATTAAATCAAATAATTCTCGCACACACTGTCATAAAGGAAAGTTTGCATGAATGGAGGTCCCTCTGTGGGCAGAGAGGCCAGCATTTCATAAAAGCTGTTATTTTAAGCTAAGCTCGTAATCTTCTGAGAACAGACTCATTTCTTTGGGAGAAGAGCAGTACCGCTAGCAGGTTTGATGCCTCTGACTCCTAATGCTTTCTTCATTCACTGCCGTGTGTGCCCATGGTAAACAAATTATGTTTTTGGTGTTTTTTTTTTTTTTTTTATGTGTGGAAAAATGCACCAAAGAAGTTTGGAAACAAACCCAGAAGTGTCTGTCCCATGTCTGTTCTCTGCACACAATCTAGAAAGGTAGTCATGGCTCATTAAGCCCATGGATTGGTTAATTGCTATTGAATAATATGATCGTATAGGTTGAGAGCTGTGTATTGACTTACATGGGAGTCTGAGCCTCCAGGGAAGCTGAATACAGATGTTTGCAGTCACTCTTCTCTAAATGACACCCTGGGGATCTTGGATATTAGCGATGATAGCTCCTAACTGTGTCCTGATAAAAATAGTTTCTCTAAATTAGAGTGAGGAGAATAGACAGAAATCATGACACATTTATTTTATTTTTAGTCTGAGTTTGTACAGAAATCAGTAGGAAATGTGGTTGTGTGAACATGCTGGCTGTTTACTAGTCAGCATCTCCCAATCCCTTATAAGTTTTAACCTGGTGGCCAGTTTCAACCAAATTTAAATGGAAGTTTGAGATGACAGCTCTCAGTTTTTGATGTGTATAGGGTAAAAGATGCTAGTAATGCTCTGACAGAAAGGTCGTACGCAAAGTAACTCCTACTAGAGGCAGGAGAATTCACAGAGGAATGCAACTTTAGTACGTAGGCCTATGCCTATTGGATTCCTGCTCAAAGGCCTACTAGTTCCTAAATGAGGTAGCAGAGGATAAGATCCCAGACACCAAAATGGATGTTGGGGATAAGTGGAAGAATTTGTTTTAAAAAATTATTTATTTTGGGGTAGGAGTGAGCTGCAGTATTGCAAAATAAGCTGCATCTTCTTATCTGAACATGCTTAAAGCATTTGCTATACTCTTCTATGTCAGAGGTATGAAATGTTTGGCCACCTCGATTAGGTTCTAGCTTTTGTGGCACATCTCACTAAGGTTTTTCTGACTGTTCATGCCCAACCAATATTTGTTGACTCACTGTGGTGGGTTAACCCTGGTAGGCAGCTAAGCACCACACAGCCCTCCAGTGGAAGAGGAAAAGAATTGGAAGGGCCAAAGTGAGAAAACCTGTGGGTTGAGATGAAGACAGTTTAATAGGTAAATCAAAAGCTGCGCACACGAGCAGAACAATATAAGGAGTTTATTCACTACTTCTCATTGGCATGCAGTTTTTTGACCATTTCCAAGAAAGCAGGGCTTCATCTTGGCAGTTACCTCGGAAGACAAATGTTGTAACTCCCAGTGCCCTCCCTTCCTTCTTCTTCTACCCAGTGCTGATTGCTGAGCACATCATATGTTATGGACTATCCCTTTGGTCAGTTGGGTCAGCTGTCCCGGCTGTGTCCCCTCCCAGCTTCTTGTGCAGCCCCAGCCTACTCGCTGGTGGGGTGGTGTGAGAAGCAGAAAAGGCCTTGACGCTGTGTAAGCACTGCTCAGCAATAACTAAAAAATCCCTGTGTTATCAACACTGTTTTCAGCACAAATCCAAAACATATAACCATACAAACTACTGTGAAGAAAATTTACTCAATCCTAGCCAAAACCAGTACATTCACAAAGGAACTCAAGTATTATAAATCTCTATTAAAAAATGCCCCAAAACTTTTTCTTCAATGGTAGTCATAGTAATGAACCATAATAGGTAAGCTGAAGGCTAAGTTGATGTGCTTCTTGGAAGGAAGCAGGATCCTCCATTCGGGTGAAGGTGAAATGGGACCCAGGGAGGCACGTGCTCTTCCTGCAGGAACCCTGGCTGGCTGGCGGTTTTAGCTTTCACCACAACTTAATGACCCTCTTTCATGAAACCTGCACTCATGCAAGCATGTACTTCTTGGGATAATCAAACCAAACCAGCTCTTTCAGCAGCTGTGCATGTTGAAGTCAGAGTTATTGAGATTCACCCACAGACAGAAGACTTGGACATCAATCTTTATTCTCAATTCTGGCATTGAAGTTGTGGTTCCTCAGGGCTTCTTTTTACTCTTCTCCATTATGAATACAATCATAATTTACTTTTATCATATGTTGAGACTTTCCTAAAGAGATTATAACATAAAAGCAGCTTTCAAAGTGCAACTAAGAAATATTTTTTCTCACTGATCACTGAATTAGGTGGGACCAAATATTAGATTGGAATACAGAGTTGAATACAAAACAGTCTCCAGTACTTTCTCCATGGGTCCCAGTTTCCTTTGCTGATTTGATATCTGAAATACACTGGACAGATTATTTTTTCTAGCAGTGTTAGACATAGATGAGTAATTCTTATGGTCTTTAAAAATAGTTCGGGCAAAGAACTACCCATCTGCACAACTACTGTACTTATAACCACCACATCTTGAAATTGCCTGGCTTCCTTTAAAGGCCCCTTGTTCCAGCAATTGAAGCTTACTGAAACAATAAATATGGCAACGTTGTCAATTCTGATGGGGCGAGGAGCTCAGAACTGGTTAGTGTTAATTTACTCCTTGAGGTGGTTTGGATTTTGACAAAAATATAGTGTTTTGCTGTTGCTGTTTCAGTTTGCTGGCTGAGCGTTTCTTTAAATGCTTACTGCCTCTGCTCAGCAATATAAAAGCAAGATTGCTTTTTATTGCCATTCTCTCCCAGCACAGGATTGTGTCTCGGTCTCTTACAGACTTAGCTAAACTTGTCAATCTGAGAACTTCATTTGCAATTTGCCTGGAGCCCTCAGGCCATATTTCTTGTGGCAGTTTTCTGTCTCCCGGGAAAGGCGACAGATTCACACTTAGGAGCGTGAGATGACAAAGGACCACCATGCATCCCCCTGTGCAGGTTCTATGGGAGCTTGTGATGCTGTGGTAGGTGGGCTACATGCTTTCTCTTGCATCCTATTCGCAGTGGGACTAAGACAGCAAGCTGCCGGATCCCAGGGCAGTGTTATGGCTCAGGGAACTGTATTTGCTGTTCTGGAGACTGTTCTGCCCCGAACTTGTCCGCTGCTCATTCCTTCCCCTACCTGTTGTCCTCCATTCCCAAGGCTCCTCATAATATTTCCACTCACAGTCTGGTTCTTGTCCCTTCTGCTCCTCTTGGCTGCCTCGGTATCAGCCACGCTGCTTTCAGTCCCATAACTGTCCCTACCAGGCAAAAGAAGCAATCGCAGGAAAAAAATGGCCCATTCTTCCAAAACCTGGGATGGAGCATGCTTGCTAGACTGAGACTTTTAGAAGGCCCTGGAGTCTCTGTGCAAGATATTCTGATGAAACTGCAGCTCATCAGGCACAAGGAGAGTAGGCAGGACACTGCTGATAAGTGAGGTATGGAGGTGAGCATGAAGGTGTTAGAGAATCGTCATGAAAACAGTGAAATAATTACTTTAAATCCATGCAAGTTTTACTTCCCTAGCTTTACTTTAAATTACTTTAAAACCGCCTCTTTCCTTTGCTTCATTCCTTCAAACAGCAGAAGTAATTTTGCTGAAATTTTCTAAGGACTCTGCTTTTTCCACAACTAATACATTTATGGAAAAATGTTTAAGCCTTCCAACCTCCAAGCTTGCAAACAGTAAATAACAGTTACGGTGTGATAAGAAACTTTCTGTTGATCCCAGTGGAAGTTGAGGACAAAGAGAGAAGGCTGAGACAGAAACACAAGGGACAAAGAGGAGAGATCAGTCAAAATGTGTCAGATCAGTGAACGCATGCAGTCCTGCCTTGACGGCTCACTTTTGCTTGTTTTCCTCCAGCAAAAAAAAAAAAAAAAAAGCGCCTTTTTGTGCTCTGCAAGCACAGCCTCTGTCTCACTGAAGATGCTGAGAGGGGGAAGGGAAGGTTCACAGAGGAGCTGAAAAGTGATGGGAAAATTCCACTCATGATTCATTTCTGTGCCTGGAACTTGAAATTCAAGGTTCAAACTTCATTTAAAGGGATATGATTAAAGTTTGTGGAGTTCCCTAAGGGATTTCTGCATACGGAGAGGGATAAGTGTGCCTCACAGCACTTACAAAAGGGTCTAAGCAGGGTGGGTGCCTAATCCTCTACAATTCCCTTCTTAGGCCCTTTTGTAGATCATACTGAGTTCCCATCTCACATCTTAACATGCCTTTGTAAACCTTATGTAATCTTGTATTCACCAAATTCCTTTGCTTGGTTATACAGCAGGCAGTTATTTGCAGCAATACCCTATGAGAACAGCAGATGCTTTCATGCAGCATTTTTCCCAGAATAATTTCCTTTCTACAAACTGTTTTACCCTCCCGGTAGTAACAGCAGCCCTTCAGGAAAAGCAGAGCACCAGGGCACTGCTGATACTGAGCGTTCCCTGTACTTGTGCTGTACTTGGGCCAATATGGTATCTGCTGGCTCTCACTTTACCCAACATAACTCCAACCTAGTATTCATTCACCAGCTACTGAAGTCTCTTACTATGACATCTTCTCATCCTGCCACTTCTCTTTCTCACTTCCCTCAAAAAACAAGCACTTCAGGATCCAGCTTTTCTCTACTTTTGGTAAGTCTGAATCCAGAAATGACATAGGTGCATCTTCCCCCCGCCCTCCCCCCCCAGCTTCATTGTTTGAAACGGCAGAATATTTTTTGCTGAAACTTTAAAGATAGATATATATATTTATATCTTTACTCATTTTGTGGCCTATTTTTAGACGCTACTGCCGAGTACCATGAGCTACTGCTTGTGAACAATACATTACAGGTTGATATATATTGCCTTTCCCTTGTTTCTCATCTTCTACTGCAACTGTAAAGAAGAATGTGGTTTGAAATGAACTACATCTGAGTAACTTACTTTATGATCCCTTGGAAGAGTCAATCAGTTTTTCAAAAAAGGTGCAATTGATTTTATATAAGAAAGTAACTCCCTAACTAGAGGACTAAGTAGAGAGAAGTCAGTTTTATAAGAGTATTGTATTTGTCTGAATCTCTTTATAGAGCTGCCTGAGTCTCAGGCATTGCAAAAAAAAAAACAAACCCAAACCCAAGCAAAATAATAGAAAACAATGCCGAAAAAGGTCTTGAAAAGCTACCTAACTGTCCCTTTGAAAAAAGCCGAAGTTTAATAGATGTTTCTTTAGCCTAACAACTCTCAAGCATTAGGTTACAAGCAAAGAGCCTGTTCCTCTCACGCCCCATGAAATGTGTAGAGGCCCTTGGCAGGAGCCCTCACTCATGAAATTTCATGTGTTTTTTGTATTTTTACCCTTTTCCGTTTTAACTCTCTCAAAGCTTCTTCCTCTTCCACACCCATGAAACAGCTGTGACACCTACTTGGAGAGATAGGCTGAAACCTCCTTACTTTACTCTGTACTGGTTTTGGCAGGGATGGAGATAATTTCCTTCATAGTAGCTGGTATAGTGTTATGTTTTGGATTGGTGATGAGAACAGTGCTGGCAACACATTGATGTTTTAGTTATTACACTGCCAGGACAGCTGAACCCAACTAACCAAAGGGATATCCCATACCATATGACGTCATACCTAGCAATAAAAGGTAGAGAGAAGAAGGAGGAAAGGGGGATATTTGGAGTTAGGGCTTTTGTCTTTCTAAGTCTCCGTTACGCCTGATGAAGCCCTGCTTTCTGACAAACAGCTAAAAATCCACCTGCTGATGGGAAGTAGTAAATGAATTCCTTATTTTGCTTTGCTTGCTCACACAGCTTTTGTCTGTCTATTAAGATGACTTTATCTCAACCCATGAGTTTTCTCACTTTCACCCTTTTGATTCTCTGCCCCATTCCACTGGAGGGGAGTGAGCGAGTGGCTGTGTGGTCCTTAGCTGCCTGTTGGGGTTAAGCCACGACATACTCCCCGCTTTCACGTAGTTTTACCCCTGTGCAGCTGTGAGCAAGCTCAGCTTGGCAGAAGTGCTGTGAATGGCTGTGAAGGTGTGAAGTGAGGAGAGGCTGGACAGATGTTGGGAAAGTGAAGGGTCAAGGGAATCCTTGCTGGATGTTGGACTGGGACTTGAATTTGGCTCTGCTGAGTATGACCAGAAGCTACTTTACAAGAAGGTGGGATGAAAGTATTTTTGGGGATGGAACAGACAATTCTAATTGCCAGAAGAAGATAGATGGCTGAAGGACAGAAGGTCTGTCCAGAAGGATGACCAGAGGGTGTAAGTTTTTTTGTGTGGCAGAAGGTGGGACTGAATGGTCCCAAGTTATTACAAAAAGAAGGTGGCAGATTTTGATCCAAAGATATGTTGCAAACAGTCGGCATCCTCTGTCCCCGCATTAAGGCCAGCTTTTTATTCATAGTCTGCAGGAAATTCTTCACTTAAGAGTTTCTTAAGGAATAAGGATGGAGGCCACAGCTCCAAATGGTAATCCTTATTACTTGTTTTCACAACATTCTCCAGCCTGATTCCTGATATGGCGGATTTCGGGATCTGGCTGTTCACCACAGGTCAGGTTAGACACCCCCAATGAGGATGATTTCATAGCCTCTTAACCTTCCCATCAAACATCCCTGGAATCTTTTAGAAAGGCATGTTTGTCAGACCCCAAACAAATCATTTAGCTCTTCACTAAGTCCCTTCTATTTTTTTAACTTACCTTTTTTTTTTTTTTAAACTGTGGATATGAAAACTGCACACAGCACTGCAGTAGTGGTTTCTCCAGTGTTTGATGTAAAAAGTAGGTAATTCTTCTTTCCTATTGCCATTATGTTCTTCTGCTTATGTTCATCTTATACCTGAGTGAAAAAAAAGAAAAAAAGAAACACCGATCACACCAATGTAATCTCTCGGCAAAGTTCTTAATGAGTGTTCCTTGCAAAGAAACAAAGAAATGGAAAATATTATGTTTTCTTCTTTTGGTTCCTTCTGCAATATGCCAAGAAACATTGCTCTACACATTATCAGCAGTATAAATCTAATCCTGTTTAGAAACACTTGTTTCAGAGATAAGAACCAGAGACCAAAATACATAAAAACTTGATGCTGGGTCTGCAACCATTGCTTTACAACAAATGACAGGAGGGATTTATTTTTCCTTATTTCTCCTCTCATGGAATTCATAGCTTTTGCTTTATGACAGATAAAAATATTTTTAATAACCTTGCAACAAGGAATTTAGTGTGTGATTCTTAAAAACTAGTGCAAGACAAACAAAACTTTCTCATCTTCAGGAGTATGAGTGATCAAAGAGCGTATCTGAAATACCTCCGGTGCAGCCTGTTATAATTCCTTTCGTTGGTGGCTCACTTTTTTCATGCAAGTATGAAAAACCAGCAAGATCTAATGCATTCATATCGAGTCCCTTTTTTACACTTCATTTCCTGTGCTTATTATGAAGCATTGTCAGACAACTAGATCTCTGTACTTTATGGTTCATTAGCACCCTTGCCAAAACACTCGCAGGATTACCAAGCGCTGGGGGCAGACTCACTATTTGCACAAACACACATACACATGCATACACACACAGGCTATTTAGATTGAATTATTATTCATAAATTAGTCTTAATTAGACTGTTCATCAGTCTGAGAGATTATGCTCCCCTGTTACGAGTAGCATTAAATTACTTCTTAAAATTCATTAACATAGCTTGTTTTTCATGTGTGGTTTTTTCCCCACAGTTTGAATAATAACATCTTCTTAATGCTGAAACATTTGAGAAGATTTTGACATTGCCCAGCTTGGTGTTAACTCCATAATCCTGGTTGCTCCTCCAGGCAGGGTTCCTCACCTTGCATAAGAGGGGAACAGTTATGGGACAAGATCTTATCGAGCAAAGACGGATGACAGGAAAATGAAGCGATCAGGATCTGTCCTGGCTTGCATTCCCCAAGGTTCCATACATGTGATTCCCCATCCACATCTTCTACTTCCTGGGCAGACCCTTGGTACTTCCAGTGGTCTCTTTGAAAGGTAGCTCCTATCTTCAAGAGAGGGTTTAAATGAATATTATGCTAAGGCACTTAGATCCTGAAAAGGAGGGGGATTAATCTGTCCTCAGCATTCCCAGTTTCCTAGCATGGGTGCTCTCAGCTTTCATGTGTGACTTCTACAGATCCTTTTCAGAAAAATATAAATCTCCTTCCCCTCTGCAGGGACCCTGAGCACTCTGTCCAAGTGCAAGTTTTCTACTATAAAATCACACACCAAAATAAGATTTGCCACCCTGAGCCTCACGTCGTCTGACTGAACCTTTGGGAGGTCTTGGCTGGACAGAGAGGGTCAGTGCACGGGGTGGGGGGAGCCATTTCTTTTTCCCATGGCCTGTCTGATGTAGTTTAATGCCTGCTCTCGACTTCAGAGTGCAGCTGTTTGTCTGCAAGGAGTGCAGGCCCCTGTGTCTGGAAAGAAGTCTTTGGATTTGACATCTGCACAGACAACTGGATCTTTCTCACCTTTTTCACTAGAAAGCATCTGCTTGTGATGCCTCCAGCTGGGCCGTCATTTTACCCCCTTCTCCATGTTCCTTAACAGACCGCACTGTCAAATGCTTTTTTATTTTGCTTGTGACACAGTAAGGAAAGAGGCAAGAAAGCTCAGAAAAACATAATACTCACAAGCAGCCAAGAAGAAGAAAAGACAAAACAAATCCTCCCACCGAGGTAGAGATCTCAGAGCTCATTTATTTCAACTTCCAACTTACGCTCAGATTTTCCAATTTGCTGACGTTGGAAAGTACATAGACTCTTGGCTGAGGTACAAGATTTCAAACTCTTTTTTTTTTTTTTTTTTTTTTAAAGCAGAATTTACATCTACAGCTGCACAGGAGACAGATAAAAGACTGGGCAGATAAAGCCTGCCCTTTCCAGGATGGGGAATTCGCGAGCACTGTGATAAATTTCAGAGGAGGGGAGCTGTTTCCTTTGAGTTTCAGTTGTGTTGTGGTATTGAAAACCATCAAAGGTAATTTCCTCGTTGTCAGAACTGTGAGGGAGGAAAGAGACATTGCTGGGTTATTTACTTGATTGCTACCTTTTCTTGCCTTGGGATTTCAGCATCTGTGGTCTTTCTTGATGTCCAGCTTGTCTAACTATGGTATTAAAGTGTCCTGCCAATCTATTATCTCTCTTCAAACAGGGCTTCCAGGTACAAGGAGGACCAAAAATCTACTGTCAAAGTGTGCTCAACTTGCTTTTTCTCCACTTGAGAAGTACTTTAGCAACTTGCCATGCATCCAGCTCAGCTGAACCCCAGCAGTACAGCAGGAACCAAATGGAGGGTAAACCAAATTAAGGGCCTGACTCACAGTCGCTCTGGGGAGCGAGATGAGCTGTTATGACTGATCCTTGCTGCTTAGTTCAAGCAGTCCTTGTCCTCATGGCGAAGAGAAGGACTTGCTGTGCAGTGGTTGCCCACCTTGCCTCATTGCCATTCCCATGTCATGGGCTTCAGGGGGTTAGCGAAGGGCAGCAAGCTTTTTTCCTGGCTAAGAAGCAAACCGGTACATATTCATGTTTGCGCGAGGCTCCTACGGCTTTTGCTGACCATAACCTGCTGAAGCTCTGTGTCTCTGAGTTACCTACTCAACATGGAACCTCTAGAGTTTGTCTGTCTGCGCCCACAGCTTGAAGAGGTGACACTCAACCTTCCCCACAGACACGTCCTCAAATATCCTATTAGGATTCTCCTGCAAGATCCATGAAATGTAAATTTCCCCTAATTATATAATTTTCCTTCAATTTGTTCAGCCAGTACCGTGTACTTATGGCTGATTTTCAAGCTAAAACAGTCCTGGTTCAAGACTTTTTTTCTCCAGTGAAGTTGCGGGGCGGCCTCTGTGCGGAGGTCCCAGGGCTGCCCCGTGCTGGACACAGCCGGTGCCAGCCGGCTCCAACGGCCCCACCGCAGGACACAGCTGAGGCCCTCAGCCAAGCCGGGGGCGCCCCGCGGGGGGAAAAGAGGTTTGCGGCAGGGCCCAAGGCGGCCCAGGCAGAGGAGGAGGAAGCCCAGGAGGGAGCAGCAGCAGAGGGAGCCCGAGGGCGGCAGAGGAGGAGGGCAGGAGGCGCTGCAGGCCCGGAGCAGGGATCCCCTGCAGCCCTGCAGAGAGCCCGCTGGAGCAGAGGCCCAGCCTGCAGCCCGGGGAGGGCCCCAGGCCGCAGCGGGGGGATCTTTCCCGCAGGAGCTGCGGCCGTGGAGAGCCCCGGCGGGAGCAGGTTGTCCCTGAGGGACTGCAGCCCGGGGCAGGGCCCGCGCTGGAGCAGGGAGAGGTGTGAGGAGGGAGGAGCGGCCCAGAGGGGCTGCCATGGACTGACCGCAGCCACCATCCCACCCCTGCGCCCCCCGGGGTGGGGAGAGGGGTGGGAGTCCCTTGGAAGCTGGGATTGGGAAAGGGATGCGGGGAAGTTGTTGGTTTTGTTTCTTACCATCCAAATTTACTTTAATTGGCAAGAAATTAACTTAATTTTCCTTGTTTTGAGCCTGTTTTACTCATGACAGTAACTGGTAAGTGGTCCCCCTGTCCTTATCTCAAGTCACAAGGTTTCTCATCCTGTTTTCTCCCCCTGTTGAAGGAGAGTGAGAGAGCAGCTGGGTGCAACTTTGGCCCTTAGCCAGGGCTAACCTGGCACATCATGACAAATTGGTCACGTAATTAAAAGCATCTATTCATTTTCTTTGCTTCTTAGACAATATCTTTCTTTACAATTGCATGTGCAAAACTCCAGTAAAATTGTTCAGTGTCAACTCTTCTGTTGGGAGCAAAACCCACTGTCCCCTCAGTGTCCTAAGACGTAATGACTGAAGATTTTTGCTGTCTTAATGTAAAGGCACTGGGAAAAATGAAAGCTTGCTGGTAAAGCAGCTTGTGTAGAGACACATTTAGACTTCGTGAGAAATATTCAGCGTCACAAATGCTTTTGAAAACATGAGTGACTGGCACACCGCTGAGGACCTAATGGGAGCAGCACTGGTGAATACCACGATTTAGTTCCTCAAATAGCGGCTGAGGTAACTGTCTCTGGGAATTGTTAGAAACTCTGTGTGTTGTCTTCAGAGTGCCCTTTCATGGCAATAGTCCCAATGGGAAAGCGTATTTAGCATTACTGTGATTCTCTAAGTATTGGAATAGATTAACTGCTGCAGCTATCTCTTTGTTTCCTGCTAATGCAGTTTCTTTGCCTGACTGCTCACACTTTCAAGATCAAGGGACCACATCCTTATATTGGCCGTTCATCTGACTAGTTTTTCCCTTCAAGCCAAAAAAGGATCTGCGATGGCCAAAGTTTTTCCTGAAAAACCTATAAAACGTTCTGTCAGCATATATGATTTTCCTTGCTCAGATCTCTACTCCATCTGGCTACACAGATTAGACGAGGTGTTTTGAGAGACTGAGTTGTTACTCCTTCTCTTCAGCAACAGAAGTTAAGGGCAAGTAGGAATCTAAGGGCCAGAAGTGTCACAGTCATGCCAATTTGTTCCTTGCTAGCTACGCAGGAGATAACAGCCTGGGAAATGCGATAAGCTAAGCTTGAAATTGTGCCCTACTACACTCCTGGTCTGGACTTAGCAGGAAAGGGGGCACCATCTGGTTGCCTGATTAAAGGCATCCAGGACCACTTTAGAGTCACTAAGGCATCATGCCTGAAACTGCCTTTCCTGTAGGCCATTTGGCATACCTGTGCGGCCGCTTGGATGCCACTGGAATCTCAAAAATCACTACACATTTATTTTTGGGCTACTGAATTGAGCCCAAAGAATAAAAATGGCAAAGAAGTGCATATCTTCCACTCAGGCTTCCCCCAGACCTCATGCTTCCACCTCCAGATTTATTATGAAAGAGTAATAATGGTTTAAGCTTTCCCCAGTGTTCAGATAAACAGAGGAATTTAGTATTACTAAATACACAGATTCATAGCAATCTCAGTCATGATCAGTGGAAATATGTCCATGACACTGACTTGAGTCTGATTCAAGAGGAGCCTGATTTGGGTTGCATGCTTCGTGGAAAGGGGATTGTATCTTTGTCATAGCAGTGCCAATAAATGACAATGATTAAGTGCTGAGCAATACGCTGTAGTCCCCTAAAGGAATGATTGGACAATCTATTTAAAAACAAGATAAACGGAAAATTGGAGCAAACACTGTGGGAAGGCTCATGCATTGACAGTGGAGTGAATCTGTCGTGCTGTCAGTCTGGAAGTCTGCCGGTCTCATACTGGTGATTCTTCCCTTGGTTGCTTTCTGGACCAGCATGGCCAAAAGCAGCTTCAGATGTGCAAACACTAAAGAAAATGTGAGGAAAAGAAAGTCACAGTGTTATTTTCACTGGGGGCCAGTAGCAGGAAGAAAACATTAGTGAAGCAGACGACAAGGTAGAAGAGTATGAAGTCCAGGAAATTCCCCCAAGAGTGAGAGAAAGGTATAGGTAAAAGGGGAATAGTATGCATGAGAATACGATAGGGATGAATATGAAAGACAGGTTAGGGCAGGGAGAAAACCACTTAGTGGACATGGAGCTAAGCTTTGTGTCAGGAAACCTAAGATCTCTCACCAGTGCAGTCATGATTTACCTTCAAGTTAATTATTTGCTTTCTCTGGACACCTAATTCCCTTTCTGCCCTTTATCTACCAGCCTTTAGATGTGAGGCTCACTACAGCAAGACCCCTCTTCTGTAGCTGTATGAGGACTGGCACAATGGAGTCCTGATGAATGACACAAATACCAAGGAGAGAGTACAGCTAAAGAGAACCCTATCCCCTGGAGGCATCTGGGATCCAAAGCGAGCAGGAGGTGGGTGGGAGTGAACAAGAACAGCTGGTTATAGAGCATCCTCACCTTGTTCAGTGCATCAAGATCCCTGATGAACTCATGGATCAGGAGGCGTCTGGGGCCACCAAATGCAACCGTGACCCTTGGCAATAAGTCAAAGGGATTTGCTTCTCCAGAGTAGCTTCAGAAAGTCAGGAGGGAGACAGCTTGCTTTTTACTTTCCTGGTGTTACTCTCCCATGATTACATTCCAAGTAACTGTCGTAAAGACATCGGAAAGTCACAGGACATGGAGCAGCACTTCTGGCAGAAGGAGTGGTGGGACTTACCTACGGAGAAGTCTAAGGATGACTAAATGTGAGGACAGACTTCCCTCCCATCTCTACCTGTGCCTTTTCCCAAGTCCTTTGTGCTGAAGCTTGCTTTCCACCTGTATTCTAGGTGTGCTCTGGCTGCCTGGATCGTTTAGTTTTAGAAACCTCCTGATGTGAAATAATAATAAACAAATGAAAGAGGTTATTGAAAACATTACAGACCATAATTTTAATAAATGTTGGCTCCTGTCACTATGTTCTCTAGTATTTATAGTTTTATATACTGCCAACAGATCCAAGTGTTTTGTCTTTTTGACAAACATTTCATGCAATCATAAATTAACTCATTTTTCAGCAAAATCTGACATCAGCAGTTAAGCTGTCAGTATATAGAAGTACTAGGGTTGGCAAATCCTCATCTCATAATGAAAACAAAGAGCTTTAAATGCGTCCCAGACAGTGAGCTATGTGTGCCCAGGCTGAGTCTGCTATCGCAGGCCACATTGGTCACAGATCTGACAGGCAGTGATTCTGCAGCTCATGCTGCAACCAAGACGGATCTCACAAATGTTGGCCTTTTTAATAATCCTGCACAGGTATGCAGGAGCAACTCCTGAGCTTTCGATGAAGCCAGAGAACTTAAAACCTCTTCATTGTTTCTTCTGGCTTGTGTCGAGCTCCATGTGTTGCTAATTTAGATCTTGAGAAGTTCTGCACCAGGCAGGTGTTTTTTTAGATGCACTGCTAATAAAAACAGACTACAGAGTGATAGAAGATTAGTTTATCCACTTGATGCTGGGATTTACCCACTTTCTGATTTAGTAGGACACTTTGGGCAGATAGATCTGATGCCACCTCTTTTAAGGGAATTGCAGAGGAGGAGGCAGAGCTGCCCTGAGCTATGTAGAAGCTCGGGAAGAGCTCTGTTTATAGCTGTAATTCATATGAATCTTTCATTCTGAGCAAAGGCTCATGCTTAAAAACCCCAATCATTTAGTCTCATTAGCTGTTCCTGCTCTTGGAAGAGAGAGCTCCTCCACGGACTTCCTCGGGGGAACATCCTGCCTGCAGAAGCCTGTCTAAGCATAGTGCTGTTAAGGGACTCCTCAAAAAGGGGAAAATTTTCACCCTTCCAGCACCCCAGAGCACAAGGTGGAAAATGCCTCTTATCTGTACAAAGATGGCAGATGAAATTACAGCAATGAATGGCTCCTTGAAGGAGCTGGGGCAGAAGGCAAGAGTGAGAACATGTACCCAGGCAACTCAACAAGGCTGATCCATGTTTGGGATGTAACGTAGAGGGAGCCCAACTCACATTACCTGGACATTAAACTGGCCACATGTGTGCCAGATCTAGGATCTGTGACCATGCTAATGGGTTTCTTGGGAGACTGATTTTCCTACCCTCAGCATGGCACTGCACCAGCGCAGCTACACATCTTTGCCTGGAAACTCATCCATGCCAAGCTAACTGTGAGCAAGACAGAGCAAATTCAATTTACTGGTGCATGCTGAAAGGGACTGACTGTTTTATTTGGATTGGCAAATTGTCTAGGTCAAGTTTTAGGAGACAATGTGAAAGCACAGTGACAAGAGTCCACTTGTCATTCACTTAGTGCCCACTGTGTAAACATAAGACTTTTTGGCACATACCACCTGGTCTCTGTTGAGTCATGAATCTTCCACAAGACCCATGTCATATCTGTGGATGTCTAGGACATGGTAGGGCATTTCATGATGTTTGCAGAACTAAATGAAACCTTAAGGTCCGTGGAAAGATTAACAAAAAACTTTGCTTTGGAGCCTACTTTCAAATGACTGGAGGATTTGTGACCCAGGAAAATTCTGCACTGAGAAAAAGGTTTCTATAACCCTCGCTTGACTGCAGATTTCTGCTTGCATGGGGAAGAAGAAAGTGCTGGCTTCCTGCTCTGGGAGCCAGTATGGAGCAGCTCCCTCGTGCATCTCAGGAACCAAGCAACAACAGCCTGTGTGCATACCTTTTGTGGTTTCCAGCCTGTTTGGGGACTGGTTGTGGCAGGGGTGGATGTTTAATTAAAAATAGCCACCATTCTGTTTATCTGGAGTTAACTATTAAGTTGAAAAAAATAAGTGCTTATGCTTTAATAAGTGACAGCCTTCAGGTTTGCTGGTGACAATAAAAGCAGTACCATGTCGATGCCTTGCATTTTTTGTTCAGTCTCCCTGCTTCAGCTAATGTCTACTCTCATTCATCATAGCTTTTCAACATTTTGGCTTCCCTCCCAGGCAGGATATGTTTGATTTTTTTTTTTCTAAAAGGAATAGAATATAATAGGAACCATTTTTGTTTAGCTGCAATGAAATATACAAGGAGATAAATAGTACCTGAATCAATAAAGGGTGAGATCACAGGTCTTACTGTTTAAAGATTTAAACAGCACTTATTTCTCCATTCTTCCAAAGTGAAAAAATTGTGATTCTTTAGCATTCGAAAATAGTTATAGACAAATGTTTGGATAAGACCTTTGTTTGTTTATCAGTGTCTCTAGTGTGTTGTGTCCCTCTTGTCTTCACTTGTTTAATGCAAAGCCTTTCAAGATCTTTTCTCTGAACTACTTAGTTGAGGAGTGCATGGAGTACTTAATACAGTATAATTCTCAAAATGCCTCTGACATCTCACTTATACAGTTGTAAATGAAGAACTTTGATCTTTTTGCTTAGGGAAACAAAGGAAAGCAAGATGGAAAGCAGGGTGTAAGGTTAGGTAATAATTTCCTCTAGCAGAGCTAGGCTAAGGGCAGATTTGGCAGGTCTTTACAGCTTTGGCTCCAGTGATTCTTGATCTTTGTTGACTTCAAACCCTGCTGGGAAACCTTCTTACCACCTGACTTGCACTCTGGGCTTCTGCTGTTGACCACCCAAGAGGAAGACAAGAGAGGAGCTTGAGAAAGATATTCCTGAGAACAAGGATTTGGCACTAAAGGAATCTAAGAAAGGTTAGGCTAACTCATGTAACCTTTCACCCTGTCTGTTCTTTAGTAGTTTCTGTTTTCTGGTAAAGTGAACTACAGCTCTTTTTAATAATGCTGTGGATTCAAACCTCCCACTAGAGACTCCAGGCACTGCCCAGGTATTAACCCAGTATCTTAACACAAATGGTCAACACGAGTGTTAAAGTCCTAGCAGGAAACAAGGATGAGTCCTGGTATATTCATAACTATTTCCCCTCCATAATATAGAAAGAGCAGGAGTATTTACAAACAAAAGTGGCTTTTACTCTTACAAACTGGTTTGTTTGTACAACAGCTTGATGGTGGGTGGAGTTATGGGCTATTTCATAGTGAAGAAAAATAGAAATGAAAGAGACTAGGAGACTTGTTGTGATATCACATGGGCGAGAAGTAAGGCCATTCACCAAGCTGTTGGACCTTTAGTGTTAGGGAACCCATAGAAATTTAGAGATCTCTCAGAATGAGTCTAAAACCACCAAAGCAGCTGGAAGTGACCACTGGGCCAGGCTAGATCCATCTGTGCTGTAAATTTAGCAAGTCAGATGAGTAGCTAGAATTGCACTGCAGCCAGGAGTAAGGATGCTTTCGGAGGCAGTGATTTCCCCTTCCCACACAGTAAATCTAAGCCTGGTTGCTTAATTAGTTTCCTACATTTTGATGTATCTGAGCAAAGTGCTTGTCACATCATTCCCTGGTGCTCTGTTAACTGTAAACATGGGGAAGCCTTATAACTGCATTATCCCAGTGTTCTGTTTGTGTTGCAAATCCAGCCATCATAATCCCAGTCATCTCAAGCAATTATTCTTGAGTACGTGTTTAAACGCTTCCTGGAAATGGGATTGTTTCCTCAACTGGGCTCAGGTGGTTTATATGAATGCAGACTGTACTGCAAGTTCACCACTTCAACAAGTGGTTAAAACTTGGACTAGTCTAGATTGTTGTGGTCTTTACAGACAAAGGAGTGTGGCAATAATTAGAAATCAACTGCATGAAAGGATTTGAAAAATCCATTGAAAGAATTTGGCTGATTGAAGAACTGGTCACACCAAAGTGAACATACAAATGCTGGTCTGGACTACTTGGTTCCACAGGTTCAATTCTTTACAATTATAAACAAGCGTATAATAAATGTGTGATATAGAAAGGTCTATAAAACATTTATTCCATCTGCCTTCACAGGCCAATATGCCATTTATAACAGACCGCGCCAAGACTTATAACCAAAAAATCAAATGCCACCACTATAAGGAGTAAAGGTTGAAGGCTGCCTTGGCTGCAGCGACCATGAGATGGTGGAGTTCATGATCTCGGCTGGTGGAAGCAGAATAGCAAGCAGAATTGCAACCCTGGACTTCAGCAGGGCAAACTTTGGCCTTTTCAAACAATTACTAGGGGAAATCCTGTGGACAAAGCTGTTTGAAGGTAAAGGTGCCCAGGATAGCTGGTCAGCATTCAGGGACTGCTTCTACCAAGCTCAAGATCAGAGCATCCCGACACGTAGGAAGTCAAGGAAGGGAGCCAGGAGACCTGTGTGGCTAAACAGGGAACTGCTTGGCAAGCTCAAGTGGAAGAAGAGAGTTTATAGATCATGGAAGGAGGGGCTGACCACTTGGGAGGAGTACAGGGCTGCTGTCAGGGGATGTAGAGAGGCAACTAGGAAAGCTAAGGCCTCCTTAGAGTTAAACCTGGCAAGAGGGGTCAAGGACAACAGGAAGAGCTTTTTCAAATACATGGCAGATAAAACTAACACCAGAGGCAATGTAGGCCCACTACTGAATGGGGTGGGTGCCCTGGTGACAGAAGATACAGAGAAGGCAGAACTACTGAATGCCTTCTTTGTCTCTGTCTACTCTGTCGGGGGCTGTCCTGAGGAGTCCTGTTCCGCTGAGACCCCAGATGAAGATGAAGTCAAGTCAATGGATGAGTTTGCCTTAGTTGATGAGGACTGGGTCAGAGACCAGTTAAGCAACCTGGACATCCATAAATCAATGGGTCCAGATGGGATGCACCCGCGGGTGCTGAAGGAGCTGTCTGAAGTCATTGCTGGACCACTCTCCACCATCTTTACCAAGTCTTGGGAAACGGGCGAGGTGCCTGAGGACTGGAGGAAAGCAAATGTCACTCCAGTCTTCAAAAAGGGCAAGAAGGAGGGCCCGGGTAACTATAGACCGGTCAGCCTCACCTCCATCCCTGGGAAACTGATGGAGTAGCTTATCCTTGGTGCCCTCTCAAGGCATATCAAGGATAAGAGGGTTATTAGGGGCAGTCAGCATGGCTTTTCCAAGGGGAAGTCATGCTTGACCAACCTCATAGCCTTTTATGAGGAAATAACGAGGTGGATGGATGATGGCAGAGCGGGAGATGTGGTCTACCTTGACTTCAGTAAAGCATTTGACACGGTCTCCCACAGCATCCTCATGGCTAAACTGAGGAAGTGTGGACTGGATGACCGGATACTTAGGTGGACTGCGAACTGGCTGAAGGAGAGAAGCCAGAGAGTCGTAGTCAATGGGGCAGAGTCCAGTTGGAGGCCGGTAACCAGTGGAGTGCCTCAAGGGTCGGTACTGGGGCCCATATTATTCAATATATTCATCAATGATTTAGATGAGGGAATTGAGTGTACTATCAGCAAGTTTGCTGATGACACTAAGCTAGGAGGAGTGGCTGACACGCCAGAGGGCTGTCCTGCCATCCAGAGAGACTTGGACAGGCTGGAGGTTTGGGCAGGGAATAACTTAATGAAATACAACAAGGGAAAGTGTAGGGTCCTACATCTGGGCAGAAACAACCCCAGGTTCCAGTATAGGATGGGGAGCTACCTGTTAGAGAGCAGTGTAGAGGAAAGGGACCTGGGGGTCCTGGTGGACAGCAGGATGACCATGAGCCAGCACTGTGCCCTTGTGGCCAAGAAGGCCAATGGCATCCTGGGCTGTATTAGAAGGGGGGTGGTTAGCAGATCAAGAGAGGTCCTCCTTCCCCTCTACTCTGCCCTGGTGAGACTGCATCTGGAATATTGTGTCCAGTTCTGGGCCCCTCAGTTCAAGAAGGACAGAGAGCTGCTGGAGAGAGTCCAGCGTAGGGCAACTAAGATGATTAAGGGAGTGGAGCATCTCCCTTATGAGGAAAGACTGAGGGAGCTGGGTCTCTTTAGTTTGGAGAAGAGGAGACTGAGGGGTGATCTTATTAGCATTTATAAATATATAAAGGGGGAATGTCATGAGGATGGAGCCAGGCTCTTCTCAGTAGCAACCAATGATAGGACAAGGGGTAATGGATTCAAGCTGGAACACAAGAGGTTCCACTTAAATTTGAGAAGAAACTTCTTCTCAGTGAGGGTGACAGAGCACTGGAACAGGCTGTCCAGGGAGGTTGTGGAGTCTCCTTCTCTGGAGACATTCAAAACTCGCCTGGACGCCTTCCTGTGCAACCTCATCTAGGTGTTCCTGCTCCGACAGGGAGATTGGACTAGATGATCTTTTGAGGTCCCTTCCAATCCCTAGCATACTGTGATACTGTGTGATACTATAGTCTGGCATGCAAAGAAGACCAAGGGTTTTGCCATGACATCCTCCAGTACTCATAGGAGTCAGCCACTGCAAAATGCTACAGACAAAGGCAAAAATCCAACTCCAGCACTCTGCACCACTCCGATCTGAGGGGCATATGCCCCAAGGATGTGAACATGTCAGTGAGACTCACCGGCAAATAGACAACTTATCACCTGTGCCTGTCGGTAGCAATCTGCAGTGATTCAGAGAGAGGTAAAATCTTCCTCTAAAGCATCCCAGGAGACAAATTATACCTAAGAAGGAAACAGTTCCTCCATCATCCCTCTAGGCAGCTGGCAGAAACCCTGAAGAATGACAATGATATTATATTCAGTGATTTAGGCTTCCTTGTCAAACCAATAGCATCACCTGAAAGCATCAGCTGCTTCAAAGGAAGTTGAATGAAGTTGGAAACTAAAAAGAAATGAGAAGATAGGAGAAGTGGGGGGTGGGGAAAGCTACATTTGACATGTAGGTCCAGATAATTTCCAGTCATCCTACAATATGAGTGTACTGTGGACAGATGCTCCATGAAACAGGCAGAAATAAAGGAAAGAAAAAGACAAGATACTTATCTTATGAGGAGATAAAACTGCTCCATAGTCCAGCAGAGGTAAGAGTATGGCATGGACATTTGAAATGTTCACATGTGTGTATGTATGTTTGCTCAAATGTAATTGCAAATATGCACCAAAGACATTTAATCAGGGGAGGCACAGTCTCAGAAAATTCCTATCAGTAAAGTATCTTCTGAATACAGAGGCTTTTAATGAAATTAATGAGAATAACACTTTAATCATAGATAGCTGCTGTTGTGGGGAGTATAATACCCACATTATTTAGGCTGGATTTTTGCTCTGACAAACACAAATTTAGATCATAATGGTCAGATGTTTGGTTCCCAATTCTCAACTGAGTCAATTAAAAGTAGAGAGAGTAGGAGAGTTCGTGCTGAGAGATGAATGGACCCAAACTCTTTTGAAAGACAAATCTTTTTTGTTCACATCTCTACATATTGATTTAGGAACTTAACATTGGCTACTGAATTTAAATTAGGAGCCAAAAGATACTGCTCTGCTTTATGAACACAGTTAATGAATTAAGCTTCCCAGTATGCCCTCAAGGTAAGTAACAATCATTATTTGAATTTTAGAAATGCAGAAAGCTAAGGCCAAGTAATCTCTGAAGTATCCATCAATGTGCCTAGTTCAGGATACCTTCCTTTTGGTTTTCCAGAGGCTTGTTCAGCATTCTGCTGACAGTAGGTGCAAAAATTAAGCCAAAGGACAAGATCTGGAAAAACACCATAAGCACTTCCAATTTTGGTGTCAGAGGATGAAAAACTGGATAGCTGTGCCCCCTGCCCTGCCACCCTGCATGGTGAGAAAAAGGAAATGTGTGGCATCTAGGATCCCTGCAGACTCCATGGGGAGACATTACCGCCCCATGGGGCAGACAGTCACAGCCTGACATTAAACCACCAAGTAGTGTTTGAGTAAAGGAGTGTGTTCAAGTGCCCTCTGCAGAGTGCGTATGTCTGAATCAAGCATGTAGCTTAGATGCCTCCATCCCCTTGAGGTCCCTGGCTGAGGGAAAGGTTGCAATGCAAGGAGGTTTTTCTCTCTTTGAAGGTGATACTATGATGAATTCGTATGTAATGAACTAGCCTCTAGGCCTTCCCCATCTTCAAATATCACGTCGCTGAAAAGAAAATCTTAATCATATCTTTTACTGAGGCTAGTTTACTGTTCAGTCAAAGATGCAAGAGGCACTGGAATAGAAGATGAACGAAGGGGTCCTAGTCCTACCTCTGTTTACATACTTTTAATCAAGGATTATGTAATGTGATGGGAGTAGAGCAAGGACTGGAGAGAACCTTCCTTTCAACACAGTTGTGTTTTCCAAACAGTGACGCCAGGAGGCCAACCAATGTGGAAAAACTGATAAACCCCCAGGTCTGAGGTTGGCATTGGTCCCACTCACATGTTTAGGAATGAAATGTGAATCTGCAACAGTGATGTCTTGCACCAGAAATCTGTGCGAAAAATAAATGCAATGAAGATGTCAAGCTAGTAGAAGAGGGTCACCTTGCAAATGCAAACTTATTTTCTGATAACTATAAATATATATTCTGAATGTTATGTATGTTATCCAGA
This sequence comes from Vanellus vanellus, assembly GCF_965231255.1. NCBI lineage: Eukaryota > Metazoa > Chordata > Aves > Charadriiformes > Charadriidae > Vanellus > Vanellus vanellus. The sequence continues at coordinate 164,972,308 of NC_138906.1, read as the reverse complement.
TTTCTCAGAGTGTGGCAGCAAGGAAAATTGAAGTTGTAACAGGAAAATCTGAGGGGAAATTGAAATAAGTTGGAAGCATGCACTTTCACTGTCTTCCTCTTAAACGAGTCAGCAGCTGTTGTCGACACAGCCCAGTACTCATTTGAATGATGTCCACAGAGTACGGTTTCAAAAGAGAACTGCTTAAAACTCTAACCAAAGAAAAGGAAACATTTTCTTGCTATTCATAAGGTAGATGGAAGACATGGAAGTGCTTATCCCACAACTTGTTTTCCTAACAGCAGCTGGTGGTTTTCCATTGCCTCAGTGATGATACCAATCTACTGCACAGGAAAGAGTTATCTTTCCAAAGGCCGTAAGTCCCTGCTAAAGTTAACAGCAGTCCTTTGGCAACACAGACCATCCCGAAGACAGCAAATTTCATCCCTGTCAGATTCCATTGCTTACATTTTTAAACTGATCTTAATAGTGCACATTACAGCTGCCTACCTTCTCCACACAACAGTGCAACAGAAAAGGAAAAACAATGAAAAGATTTCAAAATCTTCTTCCAGAAATATGCCACTTCTTTGATGAAAGAGGTAAACACTATGAAGAACTCAGTGGTCCTCCACAGCTGTCTGGTTTGGCTTTCACTGCTGAGCTGACATCAAAACTTAAAGACCTTAATCTTGAAATTCAAGGTGAAGGGAAAACTGACACAAATTATTTCATCAGTAAGTGCTTTCAGAATGAAGCTTGAGCTTAGATAACCCAGTTCAATGTAGATTTCTTTCCTCTAGATTTCAAAAGAAAGTCAAAGAAGAAACAAACTTTCCTAAGATGATGTAGTCAGAGTATTTGGAAAATGCTAAGGAGGATTTTGAGATGTGACTTTCTGTCTTCAGCTGCAACATACTCACCTCTTCACTAGCTTGTTGGTTGCTAGACTTATATGCAGAATTTCTAATCAGATTGGAAGTGTCTTGAAAGTAAATGTCAGTGACCTGGAATGGAAATTATAACCTTGCAAACAGATGTGCAATTAAATGCACCGCCACGTCAACCATATTTTTAGCCATTACTGGAAAAAAAATCAGCTTTCTCTTTCTAAGTGAAGTTCCCTTTTGATTAAATGCATGTTTCAGGTCAACACATCTGAGTGAAGCTGAAATGTCCATGATGAAAATATTGAAGTCCAAGCTCAGGTCTGTTTTGTCAGGTGACCTCCTTAATCACTGCAGACAAGTAGCAGTGACACATTACATATCCTGAAAGTTGGCTGAGAATATGCAATACTGGAGTTCCCATTATTGCTTCTCTGAAAGCAATTCTTATGACACTGATGGCAATAATACACCTTTAGGTCTATGACTGCACGGTATTTTTTTAATATAGTGTTATGATAAATTTAAAATTATGTAAAAATAAGTTAATTATTAGCTACATATTATTTTAACCTCCCATTTTTGTGCAAAGTGCAGGTCTTATTGAAAAATCTCGCCCCAGCATTGGCCCTGAAGGAGAGCACAGTGGAGGCACACCCCAGCCTCACAATGCAAGTCATAGAAGAAAAGTAGAGGTATCCACAGATACCAGTGCTGAAACAGATTTATTGGTGCTGGACCTGAACTGACATTTCCATATACCCATGCTGTGGTTTGTGAACTTGCTGGCTTGCTTGCAGATCTTTTTTTCTGCACTTCATTGTGTGCTGTAGTTGCACCCGGGTCTGAAGTGTGTAGGTGGCACTTGGTCAATAAATGCTTATCCTCTTAGTCTAGTTCTATGGTTGAATGCAGCCAACGTGGGGGTGCAGGGAAACCAACCCCACCCCCCTTCCAAACCCCTGTGGTGTGGAGAGTGGCTAACATGTCAGTCAAGTGAGCAATGCTGCCTTCCTGGAGCAAGCTGCTAGAGCTGGCCATCAGCAGTCAGGTGGTGCATTTTGCGGACATCCTTGAAAAGGCGAGTCTTGAGGGAGGGATCTGGAGGAGACAAGTGATGATTGCACACTTCAAGGTGATGTTCTCTTTAGTAGCAACATGTGATTTAGGAGGAGAAACAGATGTGACTTGATTGATGGGTAGATGTGTACAGTACAAGTACCTACGCTTGATCACAGTGGCTGTACCCCTTTGCTTTTTTCTACGGCCTGGGAGTATAGCTCTGCAAATTCTTTAGAACAATAGGTCTTTGTTAACCCAGCTTATTTTTGCTAAGGAAGGTTGAGGTGCACTGATACCATCTGCTCTGCTGACATGTCTGAGGAACGAGTAGCATCTAGGAGGGGGAAGCACTCTACCTGTATGTGGGAGAGGATGTTATTGAAGGCCTCAGGAGTACAGCAAAACGCTAAACTCCTTCTGACCTTCTTTCTCCAGGGGAGTGACTCAAAAATCTCATTTTTTCCATAAACAGGCATTTGTATCTGTATCAACACCACCAGAACAAAAGCAAAGCAGCTTGAAGTAAGACTTATTCTGTTTCCTAAATGCAAAGGCTCCACAATCCGTTGTCAATGGCTTCTCCAGTTTGACAGCATCTGTTGTTCTCATGTAAGTATTCCATTAACTCAAATTTCTACCAAAATGGGTTAGTCACTCCTAGCTTCTACTTTATGAGGTGTACCAGATTAAAAATGCCTCAGTAATAAACACCTGAGCATAACCTCAGTGCAGCGATAACATATTGTGACCGTACAGTAGAAACTATTGGATAATGCATTTTACAGCACAAAGCAACTTTGCAATAAATTATGAAACAGCCCCATCATAAAACACATAAATGAGGATTCTTCAAATGAATTGCCATTGATATTTTGTCATTGGTTATTATGCTTCATAGCACAATACATGGCCATAAATATTGCTCAAATGACCAGCATATGGCAGGCTGTACAGAAATACTGTACCTTACCTCTGTGCGGATGTAGATGCAATCATAGCTTTAAACCACCTTTGAGTACAGTCTGCGGAGGACAGCGGCTGGCCCCTGCTATAAGGTAGAGCAGCTACCAGCCACTGCACTCTACATCCAGCGCACATAGAGCTGAAGAGATTGATGTATTTCAAGGAGCTCTACTGTTCTTGCACCTACAGGGGACCCTTATTTTTATTACTATCCTGGATTTTTCATGTTTGTTCTAGATGCTGGATTTCTCCTTCTAGTTCCTCACTTTTTTCCCTCTTATTCCTTTCATTGATTTTGGTGGAGCTGCTCTTAGCCACAAGACATCAGGTTCACACCAGAGAACCAAAATATTAATCCTAGATCTGGTAAAATATGTCTTGTGATATTTCTCGAAGAGAAAGAGTAGGAGCATTGACTACAATTCTGATTTTCTGTGAGAATGGAACCAGCTGGCTGCTCTTGGTCAGGATTGGTTGAGTGTATTTTCCTCACACTATAGCAGAAAGACGCTTGGTAGAAGGTGAAGATATAATGGTAGGTATTTTATTATCATGAAGTGTCTGGAAGAGTTGAGCACTGGGAACTTAACCTGGGAGATTACTTTTTTTGTCTGAATACTCTCTCTCCAAGGAAGAGCAAGCAACAATTGCTGATAGTGAAGTTCCGTGTAATCTAGTACTGTACAACACCTCAGAATGTGTGAGCCATTTCATAAAGAACATACTGAAATATAGCCATTGCCCCAAAAGAATTGCAGTGAAAATAGCCTGCACACAACGCTACTGCTGTTGTCATTATCAATAAGTGATGTGATCTTTTCATGGCAGGGCTGATTTAGTTGCTCTGCTTGTTCAGAGAGAGGAGGGCAGGTAGAGCTGCCTGGGCTTGTCCTGGAAGCTGGTGAAGTGTTGTTGCACACTCATTTATTCTAGAGGAAAAAAAATGCTTTTAAGGTAAGTAAACACCTTTTATTGATTCATCCTGCAATGCAAAGAGGCTGGCCATGCTCTCCACCATCCTAAGCATTCCTGAGTGATCTCATTGATATAATTGTCTTCCTTCATGTGGATTAGAAAACATAATTTAGAAGCACTTGAGCTTGCAGAAGGACACTCCAAATAGGCTGGTCAGTCTTACGTGAACAGGGATTGAGGTAGATGTGTGCTGAATGGGAAATTGCTGTGGGACAAAGACCCTTGAAAGATGTTATACGATGGCCTGTTTTTCCCAAGTTAGATCTAACACAGTGCTCCAATTATATGGCAACGGTGAATGCATATCACTGTGCAAGTGTGACCCTACTGTATGCAACAGGCAAAGCTAAGCAAAATCCCTTGTGCTTTTTGCAGTAATAGCATTGTTGGCTGTTCTGTGCTGATGAAATTCCAAGGTTTTCTTACAGGAAAACAAGTAAGAGGAATGGAGAGTAGTTTCTTCAGCTTCATAGCATTAAAGCATGCCTGTCCCCAGTATGACTCTCCCTAGGTGCTGGCATGTTTTCCTTCTGGTGCAGCGTGCTCTGCATTATTAAAAGGCTTCTTGTTTGACCTCATCATTAGGTTTTTATTTTACTTTTTGATTGTAGTGACTAAATATAACAATAAATGATTTAAAGAGGAGACAGAAATAAGTGTTAGAGAAAACAAACAGCCTCCCCCCTGCCAAAATGCTGAGTGGCATAGCAGCAAATGGTTGAAAGAATCAGATTTAATTAGGGTTCCTTTCAGCACTGCAAATTCCATTTATGCACACTATTAAAATAATCTTCTGCATTAATACTAATTTACATCATCAAAATAGCACTTCATCTATTATTCATGTGGCATTGTAATTTCTCCCGACTGAGAGGGCGAAGCATGGTAAAACTCTTCCGCTAAATACTGCACAGATATTAAGATATCAGTAATGGCTTGGTTTTTTTTTTCTACCACATTAGGTATCACACACAGTTTCTTCTCTTCTCTCGATCTGTGTAATGACCACTGAAAAGACCGTGATAATGAATACATTCTTTCTATACCCCTTATGGCCAAAGGGTCTCCCTTTCACAGACATTCTTGTAAAATCAGTCTCCCTTTGCCTGCTGTCCAACTGCAGCCTTGTTTAAGGAGCTATTTAAACAAGGTGTCCCGGTTTGAGGTAAAACAGAACCAATTTTGTTCAGTAACTTCGCTTCTTAGCTGGGCCTCTTCTAACAATTATTAATTAACTGCATATTGTGCAGACAGTGTTCACTGTCTCAGAGTGATAAGACCAATCGTTTACAGCTGATGCCCAGGCATGGTATGCAGAGAGGCTCCTGCTTATACTTATTGCTATAACCCCCAAGGCCAACCAACTTTGTTATTTGCCACGTTGGAGGGTCGGAAGCGGAAAAGCATAGTGGGGTCCCACCTGCAGGGAGGAGCGGACAGGACAGGTGACCCAAAACTGACCAACAGGGTATTCCATCCCATCTGCCTCATGCTCAGTATAAAAGCTGAGGGATCAAAGGGTCAGTGGCTCTTCCTTCAATGGCCGACGTCTGAAGAGGACTCTGTTCGTTTGCTTGTGATCCCGATCCTGAATCCAAATCTGGAATCCAGTTCCCGTCCGTCACTGCGTCCAGCCTGGGACTGCCCCAGTGCCAGCCGGTGACGTGACTGTCATCTCGGGAGCTTGATACGGTTTTGTATATTTTTCATTATTTCTTTTTATTTTATTATTAATATTTAATTAAAGTAGTTTAGTTCCTTCTAAACTCATAAGTCTCTTTTTCCTCCTTTGCCTCTCTCTTTGAAGAGGGGTAGAGGGGAACATCTGTCGGTCCCATGTGGGGTCCCCAGTAGTGGATTTTGGCCTAAACCACGACACAAGGGAGTAGGTCTTGAAGGACAGCAGTGAAAAATCTCCTTTCTTCTCAAGTTTGAAGGGTGATAGAGTTGATGTGCAGAGAGCAACACAGCTGGAATGCCATGCAGTCTTGTCTCGGAGGTGGCAAACTCTTGCTTTCTCTACAAAAATAAGTGATTGATGCTAGTTTGCAGCTTCCACTCTCTGTGGCAGGTTCTCTGTGTACATGTGTGTGTCTGTGTGTAGAATGTTAGTGTAGCTCCCTGTTCTCAAAAGGCATCGTGGCACACACCTACCTCATGCTAAGCTACTTGCAAGACTGGGGCCTCTGGCTTTTTGAGGAGCAGGTGCTAATAGACATCACGATGTTTTTTGATTTCAGAGCCTGACCCTCATTATGCTAAGAAGACAGTCCAAAGTAGTCTTTAGACTACTCTGGCAGCACAGAAGTGTCTTTCAACAGTGTAGTTTGCATCTACTTAAAATCACGGTTCCCTGAATTGTTTAATGGACAGATTTTCTTTATCTACACAGTTCTGAAGTGAAAATAAAAACTTCTAAATCACTGGTTAAGGAGACTCTTCCCTGATAACTTACCTATAAGGTGAAAAAAGAGTAGACAGATATCATAGAGTAATACAATCATAGAATTATAGAATCATAGAATAGTTTGTGTTGGAAAGAACCTTAAAGGGTCATCTAGTCCACCCCCCCTGAAATGAGCATTGACTGCACAAAGTATCATCTTATATCTCCTGCTCCAGTGGAGGGAAAGCCAGATGACCTAGCAGGACTTTCATGTTCTGTGTTGGAGTGAATCACTCTGCTCCTACTGATTAATACAAAGGAAGAAACAATTGTCTACAAAGACTGCTGCTAATCACTGAATAACACTGGAGGGAGGAAGGGAGGTAGGCGGGATGCAATTTTACTTTTGACAAAGAAAGGTCTAAACAGAAGTTTCATCTGTCAGTTGAAGAAGAAAAAAAGACCTCACATGGTATTTCTTGGCTTTGGGACTCAAGTGGCCTTTCTACTGTTTGTTGGTTTAGAGTCTGCAGCGAAGCACAGTATGACTCTGCAATGTTTAAAGAGCAATAATCATGTAGACTTGGAGATCAATAACTAAGACAAAGTCATTCCAGCCTCAATAACCAGAAATCTTATAAAAGGGATTATTTTTTCCATGAGTTGAAAGGTCTTATTTTATTACCCTTGTAGTTTTATTAATCTCTATAAAGCTTTTTTTTTTTTTTTTTTCACCTAGGCTGCTGTTTAATAATTATTGTTTGTCATATTCTTGGCTTTTTAGAATATATTAAGCACTGTAGAGCAGAAGTACAGTAAAGTGCAACTAAGCCTGACCAGTCATCATGAAACTGCCTGTGGAAAGGATACTTCGATCAAGACTTAAGTGTGGAGTCACCATAAACTTTTGGAAGCAGATTGGGTTTTCAACGCATTTAGAAAAACATTAACTAACATGCCTTATGGATAGATTTCCATCACTGATTTCTTGCTGCTACATATGATCATAATAACATAATAAAAGACCTCTGACAGAGTAAAAATTAAGCTTCAGAGTGGATTTATATGATTTAAATGAATATATGAAAAAAGAAGATATTTTAATGTGCTCTGCATTATCTCTCACAGCGTGAGTTCTGTGAACTTCTTGAGTTCTTTGTTAACTTACTGATGCATGGCACTATAGTAATGATAAACTGTGGTCCTCATGATAAGGCATTCTGCATTGGTTTACTGACTAATTGGTCATTATAGCCAAGAACTTACCACTTCAACAGAGGAGATAAGCAGGTAAAAGGTGTGTGAAATGAGTTTAGATAAACAGCTGGGTATTTGTAGCAGAAGGTATACAATGACTGTTTGCTCAAGGATGTCTCAGAAGGTGTTTGTGGAAACCAGAAGTGGATACTTGGGAGAAGAGATTCAAATTAGATGGTAAAGATTGGTTAACGAACTGGGTTTCATAAGGTTTGGTTGGCTTGGAGCTGTAATGACTGGCCAGAAGGGAGCTCTTTTGGAAAAGCAAAGCTGCCTTTAGCAAATGCCAATATCTGTGGCAGAGGAAGCTTGAACTTGATGGTTAAGCTTTCCCTAGCCCATTTTGAGAACTTTCAATGAGAAGCTGAAGGACCATGACCTCCCATTATACTTAAGATTCTCTGCGAAACTAAGGATTCTACTTTCCAGCCTTCCCAAAAGTTTCAACATCGGGTTGCTAATGTAAAATAGGCCCAAACAGTGATACATCTGTGCATGTACACATACTGGAAACAGTAAAAATGACAGAATTTGCACGTAACTATCTCATCAGGTGCTCTGACCACAACAAGGACACTCAAGTCATCCACTCAAGTGTTAAACAGCAAAATGCTGCATGGTAACTCTCAAATCCCAGTCATGTCTCTCAAATGTGTTGCTATTTTTCTAGTGTAGCAGCTTTTAAAGCTAGAAGGAACTATAGTGATTATCCAGTATGAAATGCATAGACCAAGCCACAGGACATGCTTTAACCGATTCCTTTTTCAAGCCCATTATCTCTCCTTGAGTTGCGATGTAACTTTCAGGAAAACATCCAATATTGATTTAAAATTTTCCAGTGATAGAAAATCCATCATAGCAGTTGGTAAGTTGTTCTGATGGTTAATTACCTTGCCTGTTGAAAGTTCATGACTTATTTCTTGTCTGAGCTTGTCTAGACTAGGCTAGATCTTTCTGTGTGATTACCTCTGAGATAGAAGAATGTTTAATTCACTTTTCAGCTCTGTGTGTGATAACTGGTGGGCAGCTTAAGTTACGCATGTGGTCTTCCTAATATTTTGATACCCATCCTGAAATGTAGAGCCCAGAACTAGAAGGAGTAATCCTGCAGCTGTGATACCTTATCAAATTGAGAGGCTGTATAATTTCTGTTCATACACTTAGAAATCTTCAAATTTACATATCTGGGAGTCCAGATATTAGCCCTTCTGAGTACATTACATGCAAAAGTCATGATTTTTTCCAGAGTCACTGATTTCCAAGAGGGAAGGGGCTAATACATTATTCTTTAGTCTTTCATGTATAACTTGGCAGTTGATAAAAGCATACTTTTTGTGTGTCTGCTTTATTAGGTAGCTCTCAGTGACCGCTCTTTTCAGTATTGTCTAGTTATAAATCCAACTAAATATACACTGTCTTTGCAATTACATGTCAGTCAAGCAGTTGTAAAAAGTTCCACATCTACATATTAATTTTGTATCCTCCTAGTTCTTGTACAAGTTGTTTCTGGTGTAAAGTGAAATACCATAGTGAGTTCTACTAGTTTGACATTATTGTCTTTTTCATCCAAGCCTGCACTCTCATGAAAAAATACAATATATTATTTTAGCAAGATCTGTTCTTACACTTGAATTCTGATTTATATTTTGCCATCTTTAATTTCTTATTAATCAATTCTCATATTAGGCAGGCTATTTTTATTTTTAAGAGATGTCAGACAGAAATTTAGTCCTGTAATTACCCATATATTTCTTTCAAAATATTGAGTCATATGCATTGTACCCCAGTTCCTTGGAACTTTCCTCATATTCTAAAATAATTTAAAAATAAATAGAACACCACCTGACCAAATATCTTCTCTCTTAAGAAGCTTGGAGGCAACAAATGTGGACCAATGGATTAAAAATGTCCTAATTTTGTAGCTAGTGGTCCAAACTCCACCAAAACCAATAGTGGTATTTCCTATTACTTATATAAAGAGCTTGACCACGCATAGCTTTTTAGCATAATAACTTTGGATAGTTAAATTAACATACATATCATTCTTTAATGCCAAAGAGGATGGTTTATTATGGCATTAATAGTTGTTAATGGTCACGGTTTAATGATCAGGTGCTCTGCTATATTTCTCATGTGTTTCTAATACTTTGTTCATCAGGAGTGGGCTGCAATTTGATATACTTTCTTACGGTAGTGATGGTAAAAAGGAACTGTGGTTAATAGGAAGTTAATAGATATTTCTGTATTTTTTCATTGTTAATGTACTTTTTATTTTATTGATCAAGTATGAATCACAATAAAATAATAAGGTTTTCAATGGTAGGTGGTGAATGTGTAGTTTGCATGATGTAAACTTTAATTCCTGAGAGAACAAGGGAAACAGAGGTCATCTGGTCTAGGCATGAACCCGAGATTTTAATGGTTTGTATGTACTACCTGCTATGAGATGGGGGTCAGATGCTCCTAAATGCTATATTTGTTTTTTACTTCAGCACATGTGTTCAATCATTTGTTTTCTCTTCAGTTGCTTAGTACCTTGAGGATAGTCATCGCCCGATATAAGCAAAGACAGATACATCCTTGATCAGGAGAAATGTGAAACTGCATGGGAGCTCCCACATGATGTGATAGGGAATGTATTTGCTGAAGAGAAAATAAATAGGCACCATTAGACAAGTTCCTCTGACTGATTAGACCACTGAGCATCTGTCCTTGATTGTGTCTTTACAAACTAACATTTTTCTTTCTTTTCTTTCTCTCCTTCCTTTCTTTCTTTTCTTTCTTTCTCTCTTCTTTCTCTTCTCTCTTTCTCTTTCTTCCTTCCATCCTTTCTTTCTTTCTTCCTTCCCTCCTTCATTTCCTCCTTCATTCCTTTCTCTTTCTCTTTCTCTTTCTCTTTCTCTTTCTCTTTCTCTTTCTCTTTCTCTTTCTCTTTCTCTTTCTCTTTCTTCTTTCTCTTTCTCTTTCTCTTTCTCTTTCTCTTTCTCTTTCTCTTTCTCTTTCTCTTTCTCTTTTCTTCTCTTTCTCTTTCTCTTTCTCTTTCTCTTTCTCTTTCTCTTTCTCTTTCTCTTTCTCTTTCTCTTTCTCTTTCTCTTTCTCTTTCTCTTCCTCTTCTCTTCCTCTTCCTCTTCCTCTCTCCCTTCCTTCCTTTCCTTCCTTCCTTCCTTCCTTCCTTCCTTCCTTCCTTCCTTCCTTCCTTCCTTCCTTCCTTCCTTCCTTCCTTCCTCCCTCCCTCCTTTTCTTCCCTCCTTCCTTCCTCTCTCTTTCCTTTTTCTTTTCTCTCTCCTTTCTACTTTCTCCTTTCTCTTTTTTCCCACAGAATGACTGATGTTGGAAGGGACCTCCAGATGTCATCTGGTCCAACTCCCCTGCTCAAGCAGGGCCACCAAGAACTTGTTGCCCAGGATGGCAAAAGTCCAGACAGCTTTTGAATATCTCCAAGGATTGAGACTCCACAACCTCCCTGGACAACCTGTTCCAGTGCTTGGTGACCCTCACAGTAGAAATGTGTTTCCTGATGTTCAGAGAAACCTACCATGTTTCAGTTTGTGCTCATTGCCTCTGGGTCTGGCACTGGGCCCCAATGAAAAGAGCCTGGCCCCATGCTCTTTGCACTGTCCCTTCCTGTATTTATATACATTAATAAGAAGTCTTTTCAGGTTAAACAGTCACTGCTGTCTCTGCTTCTCCTTTCTCCTTTCTCTCTTCTCTCTTTTTTGAATCCAAATATCAAATGGACTTAAGCATAATGAATCATCACATATTATGGAAGAGGTCAGTTACAGTGACTAGAGTTACAGCTGTCATGACTAAATTGTAAAATAATATTACAGAGCTGTTAGAGACTTGTGAATTCAAGATACAACACTGCTATTTCAGGTGAAAAGGGATGCATTTTCCCATCTGTTCTTTCAGTCCCAGTAGTTAAACACATTAATTACTGGCATGATTCCAGCACATTAGGGGTTGATTTGCCTGATTTATTTTTTTTAGTGTGTTACTGAAGGACTACGATGAAGCATATAGTATTTTTAAAATAAAAACCACTAACCCATAAGCTCTAGAGAACATGTTTCAAATCTGCCTTAACTTGCTAGACCTTCACTGTCTGAAGCATGTCCTTGATGGGCATTTACCAGTGTTAGAAAATCACCAGAAGATGATCTGTTGCGATGCTCAGAAACTCCTGAGGGCTGTAACAAGGCAGAGGGCTGCCAGCCAGGTTACAGTGCAGGCATTTTGCTTTCTCACTATTGCTGTCTTCTACTATGAGAATTCAACTGAGGCATATACAAAAAATAAGCAACATCTCCAGGCTACGCTGGTGACTTTACAAAGACGCATATGAATCATACCTGTTTAAACACAGGGACTGTCACAACATTCAGAGGAGTTCTGGCACTGGTTGTTCCATGCCTTGGCTAATATTGTCTCACCAAAGTTGGGACCCAGCCTATGCAGCCTAACAGAGGAGCATACCTCTGACTTCTGGATTTCCCTTGATCTGGTGTGGGGTGAGGGATTCATCCCTGTTTCTGGTTTTGCATATCCCTTTGGAACACTCTCTCTGGCTAGCTTGGTTCTTGCAAGCACTCGAACCCAGACAGCTATTATGGTAAATGTAGAGGATGTATGTGCTGATGCAGTTCATAATTTACACAGCAACAATGTAGGAAATGAAGGTGTCCTTCTATGACTGTGTATATTTGTTCACCTTGAAGGGATTCACTCTGTTGCAGCCCACTTGCTCAGCTCTCCCAGCTGTGATGAAATCCTTCGGCAAGGCTCTAGTATTCAGAATTGCTTTCATTGATTGGGGTCTTGATCTTGTTTGTCTTTGGCAACAAACATTTCCCTAGAGACTCATTTTGTGCTTGGGATTCTGCTCAAGTTCAAACTTTGCCCCTTGAGCACTTTCTATCAGTCATAAAATTGATGTATAATGGAGATATGTATACTTTTCTTCTGAAAGGTCTTTCCTGCACATGCCTATCTTCAGAGGTGCTGGTGTCTTTTGAGTATAGATGGCCAAGTGCATCGATCACCTGGCAGACTGTACACAAAATTTGCTAATTGCAGCTGACAATAAGATACTCTGTGAAGGAGACTCTGAATGGACAAAGGGGTTCAAACACACTACTAGGCTCTATAAGATACTGAAAAAGTGTTATTCACAGAGACATTGATTAAGAAGTACACTTATGAAAGCATACATAGAAAAACAATATCTGCAAGTGGTATTTTGATTGTGACTGACTATATACTACAGAAGGTATGTATAATTTTGATCCTAATAGACCTGAGATAAATAACCCATCAACTCATCTTTGAAAGATACCACAAGGTGGACATGCTGCATAGACTCAGTGGCTAAGTTAGGATAAAGGCTGAATTTTGATCTATGTTTTCTCAAAAGAAGGGATATTGAAATATTGCCACAGTTTCATTTTTATTGTTTGATGACTTGATGCGCTCTGGGGTTTTCAGCCATAACAAACCAGAGAGAGGTAAGGATTCAAGAAGAAGGAACTGACAACATCAGAACATATATTTGAAACCTGTTGCGTTAATCAAGAAAACAGAACGGAGCAGGCAGTGAGTAAAAAATCTTTAAACAGTATAGATGTCATGGGAAGAACACACCTGGTTTGTGTCATTTGCCAGTCTGGGAGCCAAAATCAAACAAGGGTGGAAAAATCAGTGAACTGGGAACCAAAAATTAAAACTAAAAGGAAACTTTCTTACCTTGAAATTGGAGGGATATGAGTTTGACGGATGGACTGTTAGCTGGATAAGGAACAGACTGGATGGTGGCATCCAAAAGGTTATAGTCAATGGTTCAATGTCCAAGGGGAAACCAGTAGCGAGTGGTGTCCATCAGGGGGGTGTATTGGGACCAATACTATTTAATATGTTCATCAATGACAGACAGTGCGATTGAGTGCACCCTCAGCAAGTTTGCAGATGACAGCAAGATGAGCAATACAGTTGATTCGCTCGAGGGAAGGGATGCAATCCAGAGAGACCTTGACAAGCTTGAGGAGCGGGCCTATGTGAACCTCATGAAGTTCAACAAGGTCAAGTGCAAGGCCCTGCACCTGGGTCAGGGCAATACCCAATATCAATACAGACCAGAGGCTGAATGGATTGGGAGCAGCGCTGAAGAGAAGTACTTGGGGATACTTGTGGGTCAAAAATTGGACACGAGCCATCAACGTGCACTTGTAGCCCAGAAAGCCAATGGTATCCTGGGCTGCATCAAAAGAAGAGTGGCTAGCAGGTCAGGGCGGACTCCACTCTTGTGAGACCCCACCTGGAGTATTGCATCCAGGTCTGGAGCCCCCAGTACAAGAAAGACATGGACCTGTTGGATTGGGTCCAGAGGAGGCCCACAAAAATGATCAGAGGCCTGGAGCACCTCTCCTACGAGGACAGGTTGGAGAAGGGAAGGCTCTGGGGAGACCTTAGTGTGCCCTTTCAGCACTTAAAGGGGTCTTGTTAGAAAGATGGAGAGAGACTTTTTACCAAGGCTTGTAGTGACAGGACAAGGGGCAACAGTTTTACACTGAAAGAGGGTAGATTTAGATTACATAGAAGGAAGACATTTTTTATGATAAGGGTGGTGAAAGACTGGCCCAGGTTGCCCAGGTAGATGCCCCATCCCTGGAAACATTCGAGGTCAGGTTGGATGGGACTCTGAGCAATCTGATCTAGTTGAGGATTTCCCTGCTCATTGCAGGGACTAGATGACCTTTAAAGGTCCCTTCCAACCCAAACTATTCTGTGGTTCTATGATTCTATGAAAAGAAGCAGGATTTATCAAACAGTTGGAGTAATGTCATTGCCAAACTGTGAGTTCTGCCAGCTCTTCTAAACTAAGCAAGGTCAAGCTAAATCAGTACCAAGATGAGAGACCACCAAATAAAACCTGACTCAGTAAGTAGCACTTCATCTTTTTGAACAATTTAGTTTGGCTCTTCCGACAAAATGTCATTAGACGTCATGCTTTTTTTTTCAAATGAATAGCTATGGGAAAATAATCATGCTTAGTTGTTTTTTTTTGTTGTTGTTCATTTTTATAGAAGGGAGTCTAGTTTCAGGAAAATTAAGAGCTGCTTTAATAACCCCAGTTCAACGAGTATGTTGGCTATTACTGTCCCTATGATGCTGAAGTGGAGTTTTATGTCTAGAGTCGCTGTTATGCACTATCTCTTATTTACTGCTTATGAATGCCTCACTCCTAAGATAAATGGAATTTACAAGCAGAGGCTTCACTTCATCTTGAACCCAAATGCAAACCTGGTTTAAAGACATTTTTTCATGAGCTGAAGCTCATTGGTCAGTATGAAATCTTTTTTTGAAACTGAATCACTTTTTTTTTTTTTTATTTCCCCCTTGAAATGGAGCTAAACCCAAATTGTTCCTTTGAAAAATATCAAATTTAAATCTGTACTAAACCAGAACAGATCAGGTCATGCTTGAAACAAGATAAGAGTTGAACAAAAAAGTTTCCTTGTGTGACTTCTTGTTTACAAGTAAAAAGGCCACCAAAACACCAAGTCCTGAAAAATATAGGTGTATGCCAGCTCTGCAAAAGCAATGAGAAATGAGATGGGATTTTCTTTGCTCATGTACCACCACCAGAATCATAATTCCTTGTGCAAAGAGAGTCTCCCTTTACCTGGTGTCCCTGTGTCAGTGACTTGCCACCCCTGCACGTTAAATAATGAGACAACACACGTGTGGAGAGCCTTGTTGAAAGCCTGCTCAAGTGACACTGTTCATTGACATCTCTGACGTTTGGATCAGGCTCTGAAAGCACAAGAGCATCCAAACGCTCCTGAATGGTTAGGGCTGACTTGGCGGATTCGGAGGCCCCAAGGGCAGTACAGTTTTTCTTCCCACTGATTTTATCCAAAAAAAGGTAAAACATTGTCCTCAAACTAAATGTTTGGATATTTAAGCATCATAGCAATTGAGAGTACCACATCCCTCACTTATTGCAGCTACTCCTGGGGAAACGTTGCTAATAGGATTTAACAGTCTGTTGCGCAAGGAAGCCAGTGGCATTTAAAAAACCCTTCATTCCTCTCTCTCCTTTGTTCAAAGCTGCCAGATTGAAGTTTACTCGGTAAATATGCAGAGACTTAAAATTACCTTTCAGTTAGCATGGACTGAAATGGGAAAAAATCCCCTTCTGTCTAATCTAATTTACTGCCAGAATCAAGAGTGTCAATAGAAAAGAGCCATCAATATGATGCGCTCATGGAAAATAATTCATTTCTCTGTGTTCCCAGGTGGTTGTGGTGCAGATGCAGTGGTTGCTTGTATCCCATAATTAAGCCCCAACAGTTTTGCCATTGTATTATGTGTTACATACATTATCCTCAAATCGTCTCCCTTCCAATGATGTGTTTGACTGATGCACTCTGCCGTCAAACAGCTGACATGAGGATGATGATGAAGCAGTAGTGAAATGAACCTTTCAATGCCAGCACTGGGATGATATATAACCCTATAATGGCTCTGTTTAGGCTGGGGAGAAAGCATCCAGGTGGGACAGGAGGACACAGGTGGAGGCTTTTGGGGAGCTGGGAACAATCTCCCCTTTAGGCTCTCTCTCCAGCACAGTTGGTTTTATAACAGTGGATTTCTAAACCTCTCTAACTTCCCTCCCTCCCTCTGTGTTTTGATAACAATATTTAACTTTTTACAGCACTGCAGTGGCAGGGACAAACTGTGACAGTCATTGCTGAAAACAGAGAGAAAGTACGATACAACCCCGTTCAACAGAAGATGGCTGTTGGCTCTTGATTTAACAGCGCATCACATTAAACCTTCTTGCAAGTCTCTTCAAAGCTCTTCAGAGCTGTTCCCTCCCCTTTGTCTCCCTCATTGCTGAACTCTGAGTCCTTCTCACCCCTGTGACTGCTCTCACTCTGCCAACACTTCTAACTTTGTCAGGTTGTTGATCAATGACTCCCACTGCTGCCCATGAGCCCTACCACATACAGCCTTCTATATAAATGGCCCAACCTCCACCCACATGTTAAAAACTCCTTTGTGCTGTAATACTTACAATGAATTGATTTGAATATACTCTGCCCAGGCAAAGGCTTCAAAGACTGACAAAGTAGATGATTTTCTAACTGAGATGTTGGGTGCAGCAAGTATTTATTATTTGGTAGCAAATATGCCTCATTAAAATTTGCTAGAGTGAAAAGTCTTATCCTATTCATATTTGATGGGGAGAGAGTCCAAAAACTTGGCGTACAGTACTGCTGCCTGCTCTCAAAAGTAAGCTAAAACTGGCGGCGTGCCTGGTTCTCTTTCTCTCCTTTAAACTACATCCATCCTCAGATCATGAGCTCCTGGGCACAAAATACCCCCATCCTGAACCAAGCAAAAATTTGGCATAACTTTAAAGAAACAATCGTCTTTTATACAAACGATATCCCATAATGCTCTATTGGTTTAAGGGAAGCCAACTGGTCTTAAAAAACGAAGTAAAAGATATGACAATTTGGAGTAGTGGTGGAAAGTATTCATAGCTAAGGTTTGAAATGAGAGCTCACACAGGACACATGGAAGGGGTCTATATGGAATGGGAGTTCAGGATTCTACAATGAAAAGAGCTATTGTGTTCCAGAAGCCAAAATTGCGGTGAGGCGGAAAGGCTCTGAGTGAAAGGGTTGCTGGGGCAAGTGGACAGATGATTTTAAATTCTAAAAAGAAGTGATCGTCATGGAAATGTCTAGTTACAGGGGAAGCTACTGTGAGGAGGTTAGGGAAACATTGCCTCAGGTAACTTTCTGAGAGGGACAGTGATGGTCTTCATGATACAATATGGAGAGGTGCAATGAAATGAAAAAAGAGAAGCTCAAATAAGATTTTACATTTTGAGGAAAATGCATAAAAGCTGATGATAGATTTCTAGACTTGAAAGCTGGGAAAGAAACAGGATTAAAAATGACAGAGTGTGAGTAGGCACTGCAAACACCACAGCAATTCTGTATGATATTGAATTAGTCTGTCTATAGGCTTCTTTTGCACATGGTTCAAACCAAGTCAACATGGTTGGCCATTGCCAAAACCCCATCTATGTGACAATTACGAGGAGAGGTGGGCTGTTCCGAGACGTCTGGTTGCATCTTATTTTTCTCATAGCAACACTGATTTGAGATTTCAGTGGGAATTATACTGGAACTGCTTTACCTTCCTCTTAGTTGAGTCTTTGGGCTTTTTTCTTGGTTCATCTTCATCTAGCTGTTCCGGACTGCCTTTAGGCCCAATCCAAAACAATGAAAAATCTAATTGAGCCTTCCTACCCGTTCAACAGATTTTTAGGTCATGCCCTCAAAGTCATTAAAAAGGGATTTGGGATCACCTCCGTTGTTGGTTCAGGGGACAAGACTGAGGGAATGGCAGATTTCTTACTGTGAGCCCAAGGTCAGACTGCAAGGCACTTGCTCAAATGAAGCTTAAGCGCCCCAATGCCAGGACTTTGGTTTCTGTGCTTTTATTTTTTTTTTGTTTATTTGTTTTTTGTTTTTTTTTTTTTTTCCTCTCCAGGTTAAAAGGAGCTGCAAGAAGCGTAGGAGAAGTCGTTGAAAAAGAAATGACTCATCCAATAAGGCAGTAAGGGACTTAATTAGATCCCAAAATGAGTAAACCTGGTTGGTCCACAGCAGTATGGAGCAGGTGCCAAGCATAACAAGCATCTTTGTGAGGATGGAAAGTCCTGTCTGTTAGTACAGAACAAGGCGGGGGAGGGGGGGGATGGGTGGGTGCCAAATATCTGTCAATAACTCTGTACAGGGAATCCATAAGGGGAGGCAGAGACACACCATCAATAAGTTCTACAGCTCACTGTGTCTGCCATGATCCCTGGAGCAGAAACTTATTGTGAAAGTCCCAGCATGCAGTGTACTATGGGATCCTGCTCCAGGGCTAGTCATTTATTATCTTTCTCTGTGGCAACCAGGCGAAAAAGAAATGAAAATTTTTAAACAATGACAAGTGGAAAATTCAGAAAACTGGAATGCCTGACAAATATCAGTTCAAAGACATTTAATGAACTGTGATTAAATAGTTCATGTTTCAATTAGGCCTAACTGAAAGGCAGTTCAGGTCCACACAAAAGCTACCAGTGACTTCAGTTCTGGCCCCTACCTGAATGTCCAGGTTTTATCTATAACGTCTGTTGTGTAGGAAAGCTTCACAGTGGGGTCTAGACTGGAGGTTTGCTAACTTTGTTTTGTGCATTCGGTTAAAGGAGGCTGAAGAAGGATTGTTACGTGGTGCCCTTCAGGCTCTCTCTCTTGGTGTGAAGAAGAGGGCTCCCAGGGTTTGCTCACACCAGGTCCTTCCTGACCCCTGAAGCAAGTCATGCATGGATACAGTAGAAACAGCAGGTTAATGTCCTAATAAAAAATACAGTGATCAGATGCAGGGCAGATCAATGGGGAGCCTGAACAATCATTTCTGCAGGAGGAGAAAGATACAGTTCTGTAAACATAAACACACTTACGGTCCACTTAACTCTTGCTATTATGAGAGGGGTGAATAGCTCCCCATTTCATACAGCTTGGTGAACTGCATGTTTACAGCAGGGACCACTTGAGGCCCCTTCGGCTCCGATGCTTTTGCTTTGTTCCTCCTCCTGCCACGGTGCTAAGGTGTAATCAATGACTGCTTTATTTCCACTACAGAGCTATCAGCCTTTCGCTTCCTTAATCAGCTGCCACCAGTTAAAATGAAATATTTGCACATATCATGCCTTCTAAAATTTAATCCTGTTCAGTTTGCAATCTCTTCTTTTCCAAAAATCTGTACTTTCAAAAATTACGTATTTGAAAGTAGAAGATATAAAGTGATTGTAAAAGGAAAGTGATTTAAAGATTTCAGTATAATTTAATGCAATTCCAAACAATATTCTGTATCATTTTACCTATAATAACTTCTCTTCCATGATGGAAAGTTTTCTGTAATTCTATCCTACTCTCTGGCAATTATTCATATTCTAGTTGAAAGGCTTTACATTCCTATAACTGTAATCTTTTATATTAATGATTTGCACATCAGCTACCCAGTAATATTTTATAGAGATATCTTTCTCATTCTGCAAAATTCCTTCCTGCCTTTTATACCTATTCAGAAACCAAAGATCATAAAATGTGCCATTTGGAAAGGAACTTGTTGATACTCCTTGCTCACTGGAAATTGTCATCTGGAAGTTTCCCAAACCATAACACCTCACTAGCTTCAACCACAAAATACTGAAATCAGGATACAGGTGATTTTTCTGTGGAGTCAAAGATTGCAAAAGTAGATTCTTGGATAGTTAGTTATTTACAAATATTTTGAAACTCGTTGGAAGCCATTTGGGGAGCCTACACTAAAAAGAAGGACAAAAGGCAAAAAGAAAGGCCACTTGTCCTGCTTTGGTTGTTGTCACTAACGAGAATTTTTTCCTCTTTCAAAGTGTTTTGCACTGATTGGAAAAAAAAAAAACAACAAACCCAGAGTTGAAGAGAACCAATAGCTGAGCTTCTGATGAGCCACTGGCTCTACAAAACCACAAAAACTGTCAGGCAGGGTGCACATTGTGTGTTTTTTGGTGATCATCTTATCAGTGTTGGAGTGGACAACAGTGTACACTGCTTAGAGATGTTCCATCTGTGGTGGTTTTGAAGCATTTGTTAGAGGAGCCATTTATTTCTCCTCCCAAATTAATCTAATGATGGATACCACCTTGGAATTGATCTCATGAAATTTTATTTTCATTTGGGGAGACTGAGTACCTGAGGTGGAGGTGAAGCTTCATACAACTTGAAGTTTTGTGTCCTTTATGGGACCATGTTGGTAAACCCTGTCTAGAAATGCTTGGAGAACACCACCAGTGAAAACAATTCCTCTAAACATAGAATCATAGAACCATAGAATGGTTTAGGTTGGAAAGGACCTTAAAAATCACCTAGTTCTACCCCCCCTGCCATGGGCAGGGACACCTCCTGCTAGACCAGGTTGCTCAAAGCACCATCCAGCCTGGCCTTGAACACCTCCAGGCATGGAGCTTCCACAACTTCTCTGGCCAACCTTACCACCCTCATAGTGAAAAATTTCTTCCTAATATCTAATCTAAATCTCCCCTCTTCCAGTTTAAAGCCATTCCCCATGATACATCAAACATATTAATTCTATGAGTCTGTCTCCTAGAAGTTCCTCTTGCAACAGATTAATCAAATTGGATGAAAAAAGGAATTCTAACGCTTCAGGGGGTTGTTGTTGAAGTAATAACATCATAGTGTAACCAATTATAATCACTTGTATTGAAAATAAAGTAACATCCTTCCTGTAAATGGCAGCTCATTTTTTCAGTCCTTCATACTCAGTGGAAGACAAATTCATGCCACAGTCGTAGCAATTCTGTCAAACAGTAATTTAGATTGGCTTTATCTTTCAGGACAAAAAGAGATCTCAAATATGCAACTGCAAATTAGAGTCCGATCAATTTACCAAGGAAAGAGAACAGGACAATATGCTGCTTCTAGAGGAGCCCTAACTTAATTTTTCCCCATTCACATTTGTATTCTTGGAAAAGTGATTCAAATTCTGAAATAATCAATGAAAGATTCAGAGTAAATTCCAGTTATTGATATTCCTGGTAGCTCTTACCATGCTTCTAATCTCACAGGCTGAGGTTTTTTTCCCTTCCAGTACCACAGCTGCATGTGGCATAACTGGAATTTCTGATTTAATCATGCACTGTACTTGTCCAAGGAGCTAAAATTATGCTGGGAGATACAATATCAGCTACATGTTCACAGATTCCAGGACAAAAACATCCAAAGGAACCACTGTAGTCAGAAAGTCTGACCTGTTGCCTAGTACACACCTGGGGACCTCCCCGATTTTGTCTGTGTTAGAACAAGAGGATATAGTTTCCAGCTCCCTGTGATTTGGCTGTAAGTGCTGTAGAATCCTCTGCAATTGCTATTCCAATCTTTCTGCACTAAAATTGTGGGTCGCAGTCTAGCTTGGTTGTCCAACTACAGAATCTTGTCTGTAACTTTTATCTACATGATTGAAGAGCTCATTATCCACAAATATGTTCAACTCCTACCCATCTCTGCTGGTGCAAAAGATCGGTATTGAGTTGGAGAAAATAATACTTGAAATATTAGGCACCTAGTATGTATTCCAATATTGCAAGTAAAGCATTATGACTCCCCAAAGCAGCCTCAACTATGAATTTTTTTTGGTGTTCGCAAACTTCTTCATTCATGATTTTTAAGGCTAGAAAGGACAGTTATGATTACCTAATTTGCCTGTTTCCCTAAATAGTGTGAATTGCAATTAAGTGATTTGTACACACGTGTGTTTGTTTACCTTCGTTTCTGTTGAAGGTATCCATTGTTGAGTGAAGAAAGTGCAGAAGAGAACCATCTGGATCCTGGGAAAAGGGAGAAGTAAAGCAGAACTGCCATGTCCTGTAGCACGAGTGCCCAGAAGCAGTTACGTGAGAGGGTAAAAAAAAAAGGAAGTTCTTTAAAATGCTCAAAATATATCACTTTCAAGACTGGGGTTGCTGTCAGCAACATAAGTCATGTTATTCCTCATAGAAGCTCTGTTGAAGTTTTACAACTCCTCGCGTTCTAGTGAAAAATAAAAAGATAATGCTCATGTGTTTACCTGTACTGTGCTTTTCTAAAATTTTGGCATCTTGGTCCTAAGCAGTATTCTTCTGTCAATGGACCACCCTAGTGCTTCTGAAAGACAAGAGGTAGAAGGCAATGCAAGCAGTAAGTGGACAAGCATCCTCCTTCTTCTACTTTTGTGTAAGTCAGTCTTCTATTACAGTTTGAAACAGGCAAGGATGGTAGAACTGGAAAAACTGACACCCATTTATCACCATTAGGAAGATGAGAAGCACATGTGCCTGTCCTGGAGAGTTGGTTACCCCCTGGCAGCCAGGCCCGTGTCTCAGTTGTGCTTCCTAAACAGAGTAAATATGAAATGAACCACAACCTTATTTTATGTCAGAAAAGCAAAAAATGTTGGGGATCTGTATTGCCCAGTTGGACATCAAAACTCATATGTAATCTTTCCAATGCATATTAAAATTTTAAAGGGGAATAAAGATTTTTGGCATGCAAGAAAAAAAAGACAATCTCTGAAGGCTCAGGCTGGAATGTCTTTAGATTTGATCCTGTGCCAGCTAGCAAGCAGAGGACATTATTTTCATTTATGGTGAGCTTATCACTTTAAACTACAATTGCAACAATATCAAATTAAAAGTTCATACAATACTTACTCTTGCTTTCAGGTCTTGACTGCATCTCATAAAGCTCAAAAGCATGTAACTCAGAAATATAATCTTTGGGAATATGGGTTTTCAAAATTTGTAAAAGGCTATAAAAGTGCCGATTCAAATTCCCCACAAATCATGTGTAGCTTGGGATGAATCTTTGATGCGTGATGTTGGATGTTCATCTCTGTCCCTTGTGAGCTCGGGATACATATTTCATTCTGGTTTTCACTCCAGCAAAAGCATTTGCTCAGTGGTCTGCAGCATACAAAACTATTCTAAAGATTTGGGTTAAAATACCACTGAAACATCATGTCTAGACCTCCTTTTGCTATTAGTTGTACAAATGCTAAATGTATACTATACCTTAGAAAAGGAATGAGCGGATATTTATGCTGACTTAGTCCTTACATGCTCCAGTCATAGCAGAGCACTATCAGGAAGGGTGCTGTACAACCGCCGACCACAATGGTTGAACCATCAAGAGATCCCAAATTAAGTGTAAGTCAAGACACAAGAGTTGGTTGCAACACAGAGGCAGGAGGAGCATTACAGAAATTTGTTTCTGCCCCTGGAGCAATAGGTGAATCTTGGCCTTTGCATTTTGGGTGAATTATTAGGATACTACATGGCCATGGGCTTTCTCCAGAAAGCTCTGTTATCCCATTTCTGGCATCAGCCAGATGTATTTATTGATTAAGCATAGGTTCCAGGATTTCAAAGATGTATGGAAATAAAATAAAACCACCACCGATAGGAAAAAAACACAGCAAATGCTTATTCCAAACTTCTCAACCTTGAGAAGAATGGTGTGGGAGGGATTGTGCATTGAAGGCAAGTGGTCTTAATAGATTTTTAGAATATTTCTCTGAGAAATACACAGTGTTGCTGTGTCTCAAGGATTTCTATGTATTGCTGTCTAAGCTGTTTGTGGTGGGACAGATTCTGTGTGCTTGGTTCCTCTCTCAGGCAGTGCATGAGCCACTCCACTGGTGGCTGTGGTGTTGCACCAGTTATTGTTTGTGTAAGTAAGATGACAATCTACCTCCCCTTCATAAGTTTAAGGTGATGAACCAGTGAAATACAAACTAGAAACACTTTTTTTTAATTTATTTTCCTTCTCCAACCAACTGTGGTAAACCTGGATGGAACTCTCTTCACTAATTGCCTTTCATTGCAGACCAAACTTACCTCCAGCTGGGAGTGCCACAGGGGCCAACAAATCTTTACCCATCTCATTAGGGGAAGTCTGACAGAGTACACAGTGCGGTCATGGTGTTGAGCAGGAAACTGAATAAGCAAGGAGTATCTGAGATCAATTAGAAGATCTTTCAAACTATCAGGTTATGCCACAGCTTTTACTGAGGTAAGACGCATGGGTATATTCCCAGGAGGAGCTGCTGGGGACTCTAAGCTAGACATTGAAGGGAAGATCTCTGGAGATCCTGTGGAAGAACTGGGGCCCCTCTGAAATACTCCATGATGCTGCTACCAGAAAGCCATAACAACTACATCAAACAGGGATGGTCAGGGAGAAAAAGTGGGACAGCATCAGTCATAAGGCTGTTGTGACTTTTTGATGGATTTGTGAAATACTTGCTAGTGTAGCACCCAGGCGCTCTGCTTTTGACATGGAAAGGAGTCTTTCAAAGGGATGAATGGCAAACCTGCTTGTCTCCAAACTCATAACTATTAACCTAAACCTGGAGTGAGGCAGTTGAGGCGCTGGTTGTTATCATACATGTTCCTCTCTTGCAGCATACGTTGTCTCAAAGACCCCTTTGAAACTCATGTACTGCAATGAGGGAAGGGTAGGAGGAAAACGAGGGCCTGGCTGTAAAACAAAAATCGTGCTTCACAATGTGTCAAGGATCCCTTGGCTTTCTTTTTGCTAGTGTTTTTGCAAACTAGTCTTTTATAAATTTTTCTCAAAGGAATGTGTGAAAGAGATGCATCTTGGAATATCAGCTTGGATACAGCAGTTAATTGCAGCCTCATACACATTTGCAGTGAATTTCCTACCCCCCAGGCAATTAGTTATCTGGTAATGTTTCCCTTTTGTCTCACTTGTGCCCTGATATTATACCTTTGTGTTTACTCATTGACTCACAACTGAGACCTGGGAAACCTTATTGAATAATAACCATGCAAAGTGTACCATTAAGAAAATCCTGACCAGTTCTTGCACATCCATTTATAAGTGCCAAACAGTCCTTTCGTCCTCCTCTGTACACTGTTGTGTAGAAGGTCTTCAAAGATGCCCTCTTTTGAAGAGTAAGGAGTTAATTTATTTGTTTCTATTTTACCAGATGGAAGGAGTATCTGGGATTCTGTATCCTGAATCTGTCAGCAGAACGGATTGCAAGTTTTCCAGTAGATCTCAGTTTACCTGAAAGCATGGTCTTATAATACACACTATTTGTGAGTAATGTTTAAAAGGGGCTTCATTTTGATGACCATATTTGTGAACGCAAAATAGGATTTGTGAATAAAGCAGAGTGTTTGCCCAGAAAGTCAGACAAATGTGTTGCGTTCATCATTGATACTTGCTCACCTGAAATTTTCATTACATAGGCATGAAAGTATATAATTTATAAAGTGAATAAGAGTAAACAGAGTAATGTTGAAATAAAATAATTTATTTGAAGGATGCCATGACCAAAAAAAGCATCATATTTGTTGGGTAACACACTGATAAGGAAAGATATGAGCCTATATCTTTTATAACAGGTTGTCTTCAAATACTCAGAAGTTAAAGAAGGGAAAGTGGATATTTTTAAAACTGTTTCTTTCTTTCTATATAGAAAATTGTTAGAAATATGTTCTGCAAGAAAGAGTCCAGTTAATATTGTATTAACATATAGCTACTCTGAATAAGTAAATACAAATTGATCTTCCTCCATTAGCTATATGTACAGCAACTTTGAAATCATCCAATACATCTTCTAAGCTGTGGGTCCAATTCTAGTTGGTTAGAGGGAGTTTGCTCCTCCTTTGTCTTTTCAGTCTGTTATCTGTCTCCCATGACTTTGCAAATTTTACCTGCTGTTCTCAGAAGCAAAAATACATAATGAAGCCTAATCTCTTGCAGCAAGTTATTAGAAGATTTGAACTCTGAAAGCTGATATATCAACATCAGGTGAGAAAGTGAACAGAGAGTGTCCGGATTAAGTGATAATCATTAATAATAAAAAAAAAAGGTCTTAAAAATTAACCAGGCGATTATGTGGCAATGAGATATCGCAATCAATCTCCAGTAAAACCTCTGCAGTGCGCTGATATAGGTTCTGTAGCCTCAGGTCAGCCTTGGTTTGTTCAGTTGCAGATCCATCTGGCTAGCAAGTTTGCTAGCTCAAATCATAAATCATTAAAAAGGTATTCTGTTATTCCAGGCACTGATGCTCCAGTTTGTTGATGCTTTTCTCATTCAGGGGCACAGCAGAGCTAAACAGGTCATTGTTTGACTTATGCAGCACTTCTAAGAGAGGTTGGTAAAATGTTCAGAATCGCTAATGCCCATTATGTGTCCACTGGCAATGACCTTTCTGTGAGATACCCAGAAAAGTACAGCTTGCGCTGAGATTTACCGTCAGGAGAAGCTGGAAGCTCTGTTGTTGCTAGGCAGATATTATGGATGAAGGTAATGTTAGCTGTTAGTCAAGCCAGCAATGTTCAGGAAGACCATATCTCTGATGTTTTATCTTTTCCACTCATTCCCAGTACACATAGCAGATGTGTGTGCTGGAATTTCCTGGGTGCATGCGGTGTTCTTGCAGCCCTCCTTCTCTGGGAATTACTTGTTAGGGTCTCCATTGTAATGGTCCTTGTACTCCCTACCACCAATGATGGCTCCAAAACTGCCCCTCGTAGAAATTCCCATATATGTATGAAGGAATACAAGCGGAGCAAGGGAAAAGGGATCAATGATACTGTCTGTAACAGTATCATGAAAAGCAGTCGTGAATGTGTCAGATCTCTGACCAGTGTTCATTACCAGAGAACCATGCTACTAAGTTCTCATGTTGTGCTGGAGGTTCATCAAGACAACTTTGGTCCTGGGGTGGAAGATGAGGGAAGTGAACACACATGTTGTCATGAACATTGACCTTCATAATGCTCCTACCTAATTTGCTAGACCTTTACTTCCAATTGTTGTTGTTAATGGATGCTGTTTCTACAGACGATTCAATGTGAGATTGTTCCGTGCTAGCAGCTGGCTATGCTGGGGACATGGAGGAATAAGATGAAAATGTCAGGGTTGCACACGTGTCAGAGAATAAGAAGTGTCTCATGTCCTAAAAACAGGTCCAGCCAAATAAAGACCTCTACCTTTGTTGGCCCGCCTAATAAAAAAGGGTGACAAGCTGAGTTCTTTCATATGGCTGAGCTGTGGAAGGCAGCAGAAAAATGTTGCACATGTATCAGTAATGGGTAGTAATGGCTCCCCAGTTCAAGAGGGACAGGGAACTGCTGGAGCGAGTCCAGCGAAGGGCAACTAAGATGATTAAGGGCGTGGAGCATCTCCCTTATGAGGAAAGGCTGAGAGAGCTGGGACTCTTTAGCCTGGAGAAGAGAAGGCTGAGGGGAGACCTTATTAATGCTTACAAGTATCTAAAGGGTGGGTTGAAGGAGGATGGAGCCAGGCTCTTTTCAGTGGTTCTCAGCGACAGAACGAGGGTAACGGGCACAAGTTAGAACATAGGAAGTTCCGTTCAAATACACGGAAAAACTTCTTTACGGTTCAGGTGACAGAGCAGTGGCACAGGATGCCCAGGGAGGTTGTGGAGTCCCCTTCTCTGGAGGTTTTCAAGACCCGCCTGGATGCAGTCCTGAGTAATGTGCTCTGGGCAATCCTGCTTGAGCAGGGGAGTTGGACTAGATGATCTCTAGAGGTCCCTTCCAACTCTGATAATTCTGTGATTCTGTGATTCTGTGTGATTCTGTTTCCTATGCAAGGAGAATGGAGGGACTTCCAGCCACGATGCATTTGGAGAAGCCAGTGAGTGACTAATGGATGAGTAACTGTGCATGCTGACTTAATTGCAGTGCCTGAATTTGCGCATGTTGAGTCTTTGTGGAGACCTTAAATGTGTATCTTCAGCTTTCAACCTACTTCTGAGCCTCTCATTTGACTGTTCAGATCCTCCCCCCACCTCTAGTCCTCTGAAGCGTGCATGCAAATAGCACGCTTCTCCAGCAAATACCCTGGGCCACAAGAGAGGCAAGTTTTGCTAAATGTGTAAAATCTCCCTCTATAAAATCCAGCGTAAGTGGCTTTGTCAAGCTGCCTTCTCCTTCTGCCTTTGTTCCAAACACACCGCACCACCCACAGCGCTGCTTCATTTTGCACAGTGTCTCTGGGGCAAGCTGCATCCTTAAGTTGCTGCCTGGAGATAAAGAATGAGCGGTGCCACAAAGAGAGTAATCCTCATACCAGGCATGTGCAGGGAGCTGGGGCTGCAGAAGAAATCTGCAAATAAATGGGAAAAGTGAATGGGTGACTGCACAACTGCATACCTGCTTCATGTGTGGGACATCAGCTGGAGCTGAAACACCCCAACTCGGAGATGTCCTGCTGTCTGCTCAAGCACTTCAGAAGGGCAGTTTTCTCTTGGTTCATATTTTTTAACAGTAAATCACAGTATATAAAGCTGACTCTGCCATTAAATCAAGAGTCAGGTAATCTGGCTATTCACTTGGAAGGAAACTTCCTTGTTAATTAACATAAATAAAGCCTTTGGGGCTCGTAGGTGTCAGAGCCAAGGCACAAGGGAGAAAGTGATAAAGGCAGGCAACTGTGGATGGCAAAATGGGAGGTTCATTAAAAGGGTTGGAAATGGACCTGTCATATTTAGTTTTGCTGGTAATTTGATTATTAAAAGAATTAAAATTTTATGATCTTAGAGAATAAATGGCTTGTTTTACAGAGCTGGAAGGGAAATGCAAAGTGGAGGGAAGGGAGCTGCAGACTCCAGTGTATCATATTCACGTCTTTTTCAGAAAAATGGAGGAAAAGCACTCCTACTGGTGATTACAGGAATGCTCACTAGGCTTCATCTTTGGAAGAAGAAAATTTTCTTATCAATGGCTCAGATTTATTTTTTTTTCTTCCTCCACCACACCACCTCTGTTTCATAAAAATAACACCTGGGGCTTGTCCAAGCACCAGTGAAATGCCCTGGCTAGGAATACGATCAGTGTTGTTTTCTTGGGGAAAAAAGTTACAGAGCAGGTTATAGAGACTGACTCCTCAGAGGTCAAGGGCAGTGTGGCAGTGCAGGCTGTAGGTGCAGCTGAAGCAATGAGAGGAAAAGGGTTTTTTTCCCCCCTTTGGTTCCTCACTCAGCTCCATTGGCCTGTTCTCTCCACTTGTAAAGCGATAGCGGTGCACACAACCAGAACCTGGGCAAGATACATAGACTCTAGATAGGGAAGCCCTGTTTGGATGATACCAACCTGCAACAGCAGCTCTGATCAGGAAGGGCATTTGTGAATCCCTCCTGAAGCTGCAGCATTGCAATGACAGGGGCAGCAGCTCTTCTGAGGACCTTTGCTCCTGTATAACCCTCCCAATGGGAATATCTGAGACAGCTGGGGGTTTTTGTGGGGTTCTTGGAGACCATGGATAGAGCAAGATGCTACTGAGGCCTTCAAAGAGTGTGTGAGGAACTCAGCCCAAATTGGCATCCTTGTGCTTTTAGATATTGCGTGAAGAATTGTGAGCCCGATCTGGGAGTTGAAGGCATCATTCCCTTCTCCTGGAAAGAGTAAAACATCACACAGAGTCTCTGGATCTACTCAAGAAACAAACCAGACAGAGGAGTTAATGCAGCTAACTATGACCAGCCTTAGTAGCTTGAAAGAAAATCCATGAAGAAGGGCTCCAGCTCACAGTTGTCTGACAGTTTCCAGGCTGTGTCTCATCTGGCTTTGGAAGTAATTCAGTTCAAGGACAAAACTGGCACAATGTGCTTGGGAAGTTACCCAGAACCAAACAGCCTGGTGCCAGCAGTACTAGCATCAAGGCATGGCAGTCAGGTATCAGGCTAAGCTGAGACACAAGTGCACGAGCGACGATCAGACAAAAGTCTGCATGGCTTCTCTTTTACTTTGTTTTCATCAAAAGAACTCATAGAAATAATTTTAAAAAAAATAAAAATCTCTTGACCTAAAATCCCGAAGTGGATTGATTTTTTTCTTGCCTTGAGAGAGTTTGCTGGTGCTAGCAAGCGACTCGTTAAACCAAAGACTTCCCTCTGAAGCATCTCTGTGCATGTGAGAGAAATAAAGGGGAGTTTTCCTAGAAGTCATTTGACTTTTTCACTTGAAGTATTTTAAATTTCCTTTCTTTCATTTTTTTTTTTCTTGATGTACTTCAAACTATTTGAAGGGATTGCTATACACCAGCCGCTATGGGAGAAATTAGTCTTTTTTCAGTCATCAGTTAGATATTTAATATTTTAACAGTGGAAAGAACTTATCTTTTAGTGAGAAACTTACCCTTTTTTTTTTTGTTAAGTTTTTTGTTAAGCCTTTGAAGATGGACAGAAGATGAAAATCTTGGAACCAAAAAGCTTACCTATGAAACAAGGGAAAGTTTTGCTGTTGATTTTAGGCTTGAAATGTCTCTATTTTCTTCTCCATGATCTATATCACTGTAAATGGTGTGCTTTTGCTTGAGACAACTTGGTTAATTCACAGCGACAGCATCCCAGAGCTTTAAGTTCAGCTGGTTCCTTGACAGACTCTGGATGACCTCTCCTTTCATAAACCTGAAGCTTCTTGGAGTGAAGGTCTGTCAAACTGTCCTTCTTCATTCAGAAACAGGCGTTCAAAAGGGTCTATCATTACTCTTCACTGTGTAAGAACTGACAACTTCATTACAAGGTGGCTGTAACCACTAGGTAACCTTGTCAGAAAATTCAATTAATAAATCCTCTGATAATGGTGACAAACTCTAACATTCCGTGTTGCTGAATGCTCCAGATCACTGAATGGGAAAAGATCTGAAAACTGTTTTCAGTCTAAGCTTTCCCTCTGCCTGGGAAGCCTTTTCCGGGACAAGAGAGTTTTTTACAGTCCTGAAACTATAAGCAGCAAAAAACCTGGAGTGTAATATAAGCAAAACATAAGGGGAACATATTTTTATGGACTAAAGGAGTTATTTAATTGCTACTTGGAAGCAGGTGGGGTAGATATCTTGTTTGGGGCATGACTTATGCTCCAAGTTTCTCAGCTTAAGAAGTTCCTGGTGTGCTCCCAGAAGAAGAGGATGACACTGGCTGTTAAGGTCCTCCCTAGACACTGGGTTAGGAAACAAGAGACGTCATCCTTTCAATGTCTGTCTGGAGAGGCACTGGTCTGATTTAGGTGGTTTCGATCCCACTTAAGCCCTTGTGCTCAGTGTTTTCTACCAGCCTGATGTGTCTGAAAGCCTGGATTCAGCCCACAGTAAGCATTAAGCCCAAGGCCATAGGTGGGGCTTGGGTACATGAATCGAGGCTGGCAGACGCCAGCACTTGTGCAACTGTGTGTGGGGAAAGTAACTGAAGCTTCAGTGCACCAAATGCCATAACCCATATGGGATGTAAGAACTGCTCTTCTAACTTGAGCTGTCTTGATGGGAAACCATCATGGAAGGAATTTCACCATGGACCCCAAAATCCATGACAATGACATGGAAAAATAAGTCAATTGTTGAACTGCAAGTTGCCATACAGGCTCCAGGGATATGTGCATCATCATAAATGCATGGATCTCTTCTCACTTAAAGCACTATGGTGCTTGCAGTAGCAAAAATGGAAAATTCGGTTAGGCTAGCATGAAACAGCATCAGCAATTGCAGCATCGATTGCAGTTGTATCAATGCAACCTTCTTAGCCTGAAGGATGTCTTATTTCTAAACACAGAGGCAGAGGTGGCCATGCCCCAAGCAGGTGAAGATAAGAGGGGGACAGGTCTCTGCAGCTCACTGGTGTTGACCATCAGCTTCCACGTACACAAGAAATGATTATGGTATGAAGTCTGCTAATTCAGGGGGAGAAGTTCAAGTATTTCCATAGCAACAAAATTAAAGAAACAATTCCTAATGGAATCTTTGACACCATAAATGAAGATTTGATTTGTTCTAGCCACTCTGTATGACCTAAATTGGTATTACTCGAAGGTCTCCAACAGCCATTTCATTGAGTTTCCTCTATGCAATGAAGGGCAGTGATGTGAGCAACGTTTACACTCTGGAGGTAGATGCAGGAGAGAGGGGTAGACTCTCATTTGGAGTGGGAGTTTGGTTCAGAGTCATCTTTGAAATGAAGAAATACTTTTAAAAGTCTTTTAGTCTTAGAAGGAGGGGTAGGGAAAGCAAATAAATATTGATGAAGAAGGAATCTGAGTATATAACACCACATTCATTAGCTCGCTCTCTCCTGAGCTCCTGTGATGTTTTATGCATTTTAAATCAGCCAGTTTAGCAGAGGCCAGGTTAATTCCTACCACCTGGAAATGTATATATATACACACACACACATTTTGAAGGTGTTTCTGGAAGCAGGAGGTACTTATCAAGTGTATGATTTGCTCTGCAAATTTTCATTTTAAATTGAAGAATGTCTCATAAATAATAATTTGAAGCCTCAAGAACATGAGGCCAACAGTAATATAAAAAACCCTGAGGCAAATAAACATACTCACATGCAGAGAGAGACAACCACAGCCAGGTCTCTAGAATGCATTAAGGCAATTTTATGGCAACCTTGTTGTACCATTTGTGCCCTAGACTGCAGAGAAATGAATCCATTCAAAGTTTCCTGTTAAGTGCTTGGAAAATTTTTATGGCAAATTTGTGTTAAAAAATATTCTAGTAACTTTTTCACAGATGTAGTTC
Organism: Vanellus vanellus; assembly: GCF_965231255.1. NCBI lineage: Eukaryota > Metazoa > Chordata > Aves > Charadriiformes > Charadriidae > Vanellus > Vanellus vanellus. The sequence goes on along the minus strand of NC_138906.1, from coordinate 164,939,606 downwards.
CTTGCTCTTGTACCAGATTTGTCACTGACTCCTGCTGCCTGAGGCAAATTCTGTACATTGATTACAACTTTGAGCTTTTCTAGAGCTGGTTTGCTGCCTTTGCGAAGAAATTCATGAGTGATGAGGTACTGTTCATCACACGTAAGGTCAAAAACTTTTCTGCTGGTTGGATTGGAGACATAACATTGAGATGGGACTTTGCTCTTTGATCTCCTCCTCACATAGTAGGCGTTGCATAAGCAAATATTTTATCCAGGTAAAAATGTAACAGAAATTTAGGGAGGTAGATTAGGATGGCAAAAATGCTGAATAATTCTGTTTTCCTGTGGTTGACAGGATCTTCCCAGTCCAGATATACGTATTGGCAATTCAATCTAGTTTACTGTAATGTTTGAGGAGAGCCCCATGTTCTATTTCTACAAAATGCTCGTTGGAGAGGATGGATGGTTGAATTGTCATTTCTTGGCATAATTTTGAGTGAGGAGCAGCAGAAATAGATGCTGATGTTGTACAATGAGAGGAGGCGCGGGGGGTTATTCATATCTTCCTGGGGAACTCCTTCATTTCATCCAACTCAAATAGTGTGTCAGTCTCAGAGATGAATCAGACTTTAAAAAAAGCTAAAAAAAACCCAAAACAACATAACAAATGCTTAGGTAGGCACAATTGATAGTACACATTTACACATTTACAGTTTATGATATCAAAATCTAAGTAAAAAATGGAGGATTTTCCAATCTGCTTTAAAGTAAGAACTAATTGGGTCTCTAGATGCAAGCCCTGACAACCTTGCAAGTCCTTGAACGCTTAACCAGTTTTACTGCCAGTGTTCCCATTGCCACATCAGTCCCCACATCATTGAGACCAAACCGAAGTCAGTGCTGACAGAGCCCAATTCTTTGCTTTCACCTTGAAATGAAAGTCAAGCTGGCAAATTGCTGAAACGAGCTGTTTGTTGACCTTTCAGACAGTGCCTGATTGCTTCCCAGCATGTCTGTGATGGCAGAGTCAGCGCGTTGGCCTGATGCTGCCTCCTCAGCACTGAATCTGGGGGAGAATTCAGCAGAATTAAATGTTAAATGGATACCACCACTTACATCCTGTGGTATCTCAGGATGCTGCTTGACTTCATCTCCTATGAAGACAGGCTGAGAGAGCTGGGGTTGTTCAGCCTAGAGAAGAGAAGGCTTCAAGGAGACCTTAGAAGTGGTTTTGTCAGGGTAGGTTAATGATTGGACTTGGTGGTCTTAAAGGTCTCTTCCAACCTCAGCAATTCTATGATTCTACGATTCTTATTGTGGCCTTTCAGTACCTAAAGGGCGCCTACAGGAAAGATGGAGAGGGACTCTTTATTACAGTTGTATGAGGGGTAATGGTTTTAAACAGAAAAAGGGTAGATTTAGATGAGATTTTAGGAAGAAATTCTTTACTGTCAGGGTAGTGAGACACTGGCCCAGGTTGTCCAGAGAAGTTGTGGAAGCTCCATCCCTGGGGGTATTCAAGGCCAGGTTGGATGGGGTTTTGAGCAACCTGGTCTGGTGGGAGGTGTCCCTGCCCATGGCAAGGGGGTTGGAACTAGATGATCTTTAAGGTCCCTTCCAACTCTACCCATTCTGTGATTCTATGATTTTTCAATCTCAGTGGTCTGTTTCAAGCAATGGAGCAATCCCTAAAATTAGAGGAGCCTTGTATGTACCCAGGATTGCTGCCATAGCAGTGTTATCATGGCTGGTACCTGGCATTGCCTCCAAGCTCATGTAGTCTGAGAAAAGCCAGGCTACACAAACCTGTAATGCATGCTGGTCCTTCCTCTGATTTGTTTCCTTTTCTTGGGGCTTAGAAAGTCCTTAGGATTTCCATTAGAAGAAACGTGGTGTTAGATACTGGACATCGGGGTATCCTCCATTGTACAATCACTTTAATTTCCCACATATTATACATAAAAAGAAGTTTCACCTTTGGCATGAATTTATTACATTTAATCGCTACACGAAGCACCATCTTGAGAAACAGAGAACCAGCACAATTAAAGGGACAACCAATTAAGGAGGAGATGCCAGCCCAAAACTTTCATGTGTTCAAGTCTCATTTTGATTCAGAAATGTTTCCTGACTTTCATGACTATCTGTGTTATTTATAAGGTTTTGCTAAATACTGTTGATGAAAACTTTTCAATCTGTGTACTGTTTGCAAACTGTTCACTTCAAATCATCACTATTCATCGTATGTGTTAGCTCACGTGACGTGGGGGTTTTTTTTGGATCCTGCTTGGATGCCTGAGATACATTCATATGAAAATAATGAGTAGTATTTCTTTAGTACAATCTATTTAACATTCAGAAATGTTTTCCAGAGTGGGAAACAGTTCTCCAATTCACAACTATGCAGAATATGAAGAGTTCGACCTGTTGAATAGCAGAGCTCTAAATTAGAATCTAAATTAGATTCGATTATTCTGAAACACATTCATGAATATTTTACTTAGTCAAACATATGCAGTAAAATATTTAAAAAGGTAGGCCTGACCCACGCTAGAAGTAACTTCAGTGTTCAGTATGAATAATGACAGACACTTTATGCAATAGAATTTCTCTCTGCAGTCATATTATGCCCGTGTACAATACTAACATTTTTCATTCCTGTAATACATGACACCACAGAAATGTATAAACTTTACAATTGAATGTGCATGAAGACCCAAGGTTCAAAAGCAATAAAAGATGTGGGCATCGCTATTCAGATGACTTAAGTTAGGCTTAACATAACATGAAAATTAGCCTGAACAGATCCAACTTTTCCCAAGAATTGTTTCCCAGAATACCAGAATTAGAAACAGGTTCCTGACTTTCCAACATCAGGCTCTGAATTTCTTTAAAACAGTACCTTCTCAAAATTACTAATTCCCAATTAAACTCAATCTAAAGTAATCTTTTTTAATATCCCAAATTATCATTTTTTTAATGCTTGCCATGATGTAATCTAGTTTTTTTAATTTTCGTTGACAAATGACATAAATGCTTTTGACATTATAATTTCATAGTGGTAATAATCTGGAGCATCAAACATATGTTTGTTAGAAGAATTTTATAATTATTTAATTATTAAAAGAATCTGATTTCTGCAGTACTTTTGCACTCTTCTACCAAACCCAGTCTGTGCTGAAGTTTTATCTGGCTTTCAGAAGTGAAGTGTGTTTTGACAGTTATTTGAAAAGAAGAAAGAAATAATAGTGCCAGAAAATGAAAGTTGCAAAGTGCTGAGCCTTCAAAAATGATGTGGAGATCATATTGAAGAGGATGAAATAGAGTAATGAAGACGGATAACTGGAAGAGTGGAAGCTGGACAGAAAGCATACCTCAGTATGGTAATCTGCTGAAATTCTCAAAAAGTGAATCAGAGCTCTATTTTAATAGAATATGAATGATTTATACATATCTCACAATCTCCTCTCCAGACTCATAAGCAAAAAAAAAAACGTTTTTAACCTTTTGACATGATCAACTCCACATCACATCTCTCCTGTGAAACTTTAATGTTCTTTCAGGCTTATCTCCAGCTGCAAAATGATTATGGCAAGTACCTGAACCTCTTTAGCTAGTCTTACAACAGCTCTTTTTATTTGTTCCGCTTTGTGGTTTTTGCAAGTAAAGTACACTGTCAGCACCATTTAAGGGCACCATTGAAGTTAGATGCTTCACACCTTTTTCAGCGGCAATAACTATATATATTGTAGTAAATAGAAGATATAAAAGCAGAAGTGTAAGTGGGAAACCTTGATCTATGCATGCTTCGGAGAAGCATTTAGGCGTTAACTCAGGAAGGAATAGTGTGGAAATCTTGCATATTCTTTCACTATTTTTTTCTCAGTACCTAAAAATATTCCTTTCCTTCACCATTAAGCGAAGCGTGATGAGGTCAAGGTGAGCCAGCGTGCAATCAGAGGATACTCTTCTTTTTCAGAACTAAAACATCCAAATAAATCAGTATATACGGACACACATAAGCAAGGACCAGGGTTCAAGGGAGGCGCGAGCTGGTGGTTTCCTTGGAAGTGGAAAAGAATTTATCTAACTTTGGGGAAGAAGCAGGATTTTGGGAAAGGGCTTCTTCTAAGTGCGATGAGCAGAGAATGGAGACCTCCACTGCTCTGAGCAAACCTCAGCATCCAACAATAAACAAGTGTTTGTTAGGTGCTTTTTGGTCTGACTACAGAATCACAGAATTATCAGAGTTGGAAGGGACCTCTAGAGATCATCTAGTCCAACTCTCCTGCTAAAGCAGGATTGCCTAGAGCACATTTCTCAGGACTACATTCTGCATGTTTCTGTCTTCTCTTTTACGCATGTGCAAATGAAGACTACAATGATTATTATTTTTTCTATTCCTTTTTTCAGTGAAACAAGTTAATCAAAACTATTTTTAGAATGTATTTTTTCCCCTTCTCTGTTCCCTCTAAACTTTAGTTGACAGGCTTCCAAGCCTGCTTTCTCATGTGCTGTAAATAAAACAAAAGAATCAGAGTTGGAAGATTTCTCCTATACTTATATAAGATGCACAGAGAACAAATTCCAAAGGAGACAATCACAGATGTCCTCAGTATGGAAGACTACATTTGGCTTAAGTTCCAGGATTAATGACTGTGCAGTTAGTTATTGTTAAAATTGGATTTGCTGCCAAGTTTGTTAAAAAGTATCAGTAATTAAGCTTGAAAATATTTTCTTCCTATATAAGGTAATGCGGTCAAATCTTTGAAGTCATCATGCATCATGATTTGATTGGTACAGCCCAGATTTTAGATGAGTCTTTGGCTATTCTTTTCAGATAATTGAAATGGCATAGTGTTTTCATTTGATCAGTTAAATTTTTAGGTATTGAAAAAAAATTAGATATTCTGATGCCAAGTAGAAGTAGCTTATGTATAACAGAAACTAATAACTCAGTGGCATGACTGTTCTTGATGAGCAACAGTGCTAGGAGAGAAAAGCTAAGGACCACAACACAGTCAAAGCTACTCTTTGGAGTACTAATGAGTCTCCTGCACCATAGCTTAATGAAACAAATGAGACTTACTCAAAGAAACCCTTCCTATTAAGAGAGAGGAATGTGTTACTGTTGAATCAGATGCTGTCAGCAGAGAAATTCTGCAAAACAAACTACAAAATGCCTTCTTTTCCAACTGGTTTCTTTGGCCTAGAAATTCCATAGGCGGTAGATGTGGTCAGTAGGGCTGTTAACAAACAGTTGGGTTGGGATATGTAAGAGAAAGCCACAGCAGGTTTTGTTAGCCACAGCGGAACTCAGCTCAGTCTCAGTCAAGATTATAATGATGGTAGAAACTGTAAACCTCCTCCTCCTTGCTCTGCTCACATGAGGAAGGTGAGACACTTGCTTAAATGACAGTACATCTAGAGAGCAGGGGGATGGGGAATTATCAGCTTTAAGTTAAACAGACAGATTTTGTAGCTGGGTTTTCGGTTTGGGGTGGTTTGTTTTTGTTTTGTTTTGTTTTGTTTTTTTTTTTTCTTTTTCCTTTTTTGCTGTTGTTGCAAATTGGCTAATTTTATGACTGTCTAATGGAAGGGTAAGACTTGAGTCCCAGGTCCAACACTCGGAGATACTATGGTTTAATAACTCCCACGGGTCAGCCAAAACTGTCTAGTGAACCGCTCATCTTCTCACTTGAGTTGTATAGCCACGTTTCTCTTCCTGATAAAACTTTGATGAACTTTCCCTTGAACAGCTGCATGGAAGCAGTATTTGATGGAAGGCTCAATTTCAAACTGATGCAATAGACTTCAAACTAGCTTTCCAGAAACAAGGTCTTGCTAATTGCCCTATAGCTTCTTCTTAATGTCTGCAAATAAAAGTTACACAGATTCCAAATTGCTCCTCTTGAAAGCTGGATATTAATTAAGCTTGTTCCTATAAAAGCACCTTAAGCATCTTTGCCCACTCATTTTCTTATTTGTTTATGCACTTGCACTATAAAAATAGTTCATTAAAAGAAAAATGGAGATCATATTCAGATGCAGAATAAAGTCTCCTCAGTTACTGAGCTTGAAATGTTGCCATAAAAAACAATGCTTTCTGATGAGACACATTTTGTAATGTTTAATGAAAGGTAAAATGAAGACTTAAAAAAATGATAGATCATAAAAAAGCCCATACTTAATGCAGCACAAGGGAGAGAGATTCACGGTTCTGGTGCATGCACATTTAGGAAGTGGTTTCTGTGGCGTATCTGCTTAAACTCAGTGCAGTTTGCAAAATATGTTTTAGATGCAGAGTAGCACTGATTCAATTTTTTCTTCCTCATGTTTAGCACTGAATTTTCTCTCTTTCTTAAATTTTTATGTACATATATACATGATGTGTTTGATATGTACATATATATTTGTCATATTCAAGTAGACAGCTAGACAGAGCATTCTCTGTTTTAGCATTCCCTAAATTTCTACAAGTATGCGGTGGGTGGGTTTTTTTGTTTTTGTTTTTTTTTTTTTTCAGGGCTTTTTTAAGCTAATGGGAATGCTTTTATTTGAGATCCAGTGAATAGGGCATCTCACAGGTCCCATGGCCACGTAAAAGGTCCTTGGATACATTCAAAACTTAACTGGACGTGTCTCTGAACAAACTGGTCTAGTCTAACCACCTTTGAGCAGGAGGTTGGATTAGAGACCTCCAGAGGTCCCCTCTAACCCAAATTATTCTGTGATTCTGTGATACTTTATTTTCTGTAGGCCAACTGGGACAGATATATAAAGTTGTTTACAAGACTAGATTTCCTATATGGTAAATTTTGGAAGGGAAGAACTTAGCCACATTTGTCCAAAATGCAAAGGAAGGCAGTCCGCTCTCCTATAGAAAAGACCTGAATGGATTGTCTTGGTTCCTATCATTTAAAATAAATAAGAGAGTTATGAAGTTTAAATTAGTCAAGAAATATTAAAAATGAGTGGAATCCAGATCCAACTGGTTGATGATTAAAGGAGGAAATAGCAGGATTATGAATAAATAAAGTGAAGGTAGTTCTTTTTGTTCAGGAAGTCTTTTGGTGAAATTAAGGGAAATATGAGGGCAAGTGTGTGATCTAGGTTAGCAGACTATTATTATTCGCCTCCAGAAGACATATATCCAATATTTTTTTAGGTGACTAGTGAAAAATTTATTCATTCTGTCTTGTTCTAGTCACCAGAACACAGCAACATTTCAACAAAAACTTTCTTCTCAACTAAATGAATTGAGATGTGTCACGCACTGGAAAGATCAGAGTTCGTATGTCTTTCCTCTAGTATGACATTTAAAAAAACAGATACCCTTTTAAGTGGTTATTTAATAGGCTCCACATTAAAGTTCCCATCCTAAAAAATTTTGCAAAATCATTTTATATGAATTTATCTATTAGCTATTCAAACATAATTCTTGCAGCTCATGGAATTTATTTTTTTCACCAAGGATATTGCCACAAAAACATGACCATATCAACAGAAGTAAGTGATGACAATAAATTTGGGGTTCATTATCAAAGTAGAGAAGTATTGGATTAACATACAAAAGGAATTTCTGGCCATGATGACTGGAAAAACTGGCATAGGATGAACTTTGGAGGAAGTTTAGAAGTTTCAAACGTCTGTTGTAAGATGAAGTCTTCTCAGCAGAAAACAAAAGAGAGCAAAGATACATTAGCTGGCTCACAGTGGCTGTGACCCACCAGAGCAAGGCTGTCAGGAGAAGGCACACTGGGATGTTTTAGGTGGGATTTCTCCATATATAAACCTGGAATACAAAGTACACTTCTCATCAGCATTATACATGAAAGGTATTAAAATTAGAACAGGGTTACTAGACTGGAAGAATAGAGAAACTACCTTAAAAAAAAATAAAAAACAAAGAATTAAAAGCTTGCTTTCTTCAGACTAGCAAAATGAAAACTAGCAGAGGATGTAATTATTGCTTATAAATATCTACAAGCAGGTAAATTCCAGGAAGAGATAGAAGCTAAAGGACAAATGGGGTATAAACTGATCATAAATATGGTTAGGCAGGGAATTAGAAGAAGCCTTAGAGGAAGAAGATTAATGGACATCAGCTGTTCATTTGGAGTCGTGGGTATAGATCATATAACTACTTTTAAGAGGGCGTTTGATAAATGCATGACTGGGGTGATATGACATGACTTCCTGCGATGATTGAGGACTGGAACTGATTACCCAGGAGATCAGTTCCTAAGTGGATAGATAATTGGTGGAGAGATGGAGGAATAAGCCAAGAAGCACATAGTGTTGGGACCTGCATAAAGAGAAAGCCAGAGATTAGAATTCATTTAACCATTTAAGAGGTAGATAAATGGTTTAAGAGAGTCTTCTGTGTTCACCCTGTAGACAATGCAGAGGAATTGGCAATTTCAAAGGGCAATTCATCCCACCAAACCACAAGCATATAAAACCAGGGGATGAATTATCTTCTGAAGTGTGTTTGTTTTTTTTAAGTCCTTCTCTGTTGAAAATAGCACGAGCTTAAAGGGCAATCTTACAAAGCCAAGCCTAGCTTTTTGATAGCTGTAGTTAGTTGAAATGAATCTTGCTATAGCTAAGGGAAAATGTGTGAATAAATGGGGAACTATAGAGGGAGATGTGAGAAATTCTACTGCAGAGAGTAAAATAAGGACAGTGGTTTAGCTTAATTCCTGTAGTTTTATAATAACCTTGATAACTATTCGGCATTTAAATTACTTTTGCAAGTGATTTCCTTGGCAGTAGAAGTGAGTTGACAATAACAGCAGTTCATCACGGAATGCCTGCAAGAGATGTGTGTTGGAAGAGTTGAAAGGTGAACATTTCATCCGAGGTTAAGAAAAATCACTCTCTTCTCATTTTTCTGTCAATGTTTCTTAACGTAACAAAGCTGTTGCTACTTAATTTTTACTTGCATTTGATGGTAGGAGAAATAGATGTTTATACACATATTGTAAGAAATTATTTTTTGGACCAACTAACTGTCCTCTATCACATTTACTATAAAAACACAATTTTTTGTAATGCTCATCTGAGTGATGAGTTCTGCACAAGTCTGCAACTGTGCACAGCATATTTTCCTTTAATAATTTCCTTTGGTATATTATAGACAATTACCATAATACAGAAAATGTACTTACAACAGCATTTTGCAATTTCCTCAAAACCATATAGACATCAAAGCCTCTGAGACACATGAATGAACAATTTCAAATGCATGCCAAATTGGGCAAAAAGACAAGGGGCAAGATCAATAGCAAATACCGAGGAAAAGGAAAACGCTTCTTTCTTATGTAAAGAAACAGTGATTCATAGCAAAGATCATTAAACATTGTATTGTTCCCGCCATGCCATGCAGATGAAAGCTTTCTATTTAATTTCTGTAGGGAGTTGTTTGTCTGTGAGGGTTCTCTTCTTAGCTGTGACCAAAAAGCCAGTTCAAAGTTACTTTCGAAATACCTGTCACACAAGCACACACGTGAACACCCTTTGTCCTTTCACATCTTCTAGGGGTCGTACTCCTCACCTGGGAAATATTATGTCATCCTACCTCCCACACTGACCTCATCCAAACTACTCAAATGGAAAGACTACCTATATGTCTAGGCAATGGCTGAAATACCAATACCAGCTGTTACCCTCTCCCAACACAGATGCTAATAGCAGCGGTTTACCTCTTGTGTGAGGTGGCAGAAGCCACCAAAGGAGACATCTACTATTGTCTTCCATGGTTGCCCTCACCATGCTACAAGCTATACATAGTCCCAGTTAAAGTGATACAACCCCTCATTGTAGAAGTACGCTCCTCTCACCCAGGAGGTGAAAAATCACAAGCTTTGTGTTCTGATCATTGTAAGTAGTGTCTCAATTATGTCAGTGTTTCTTTCAGTGGAGAGGATTTTGAGATTTTGTCACTTCAGAGAGAAAGAGGTTGAATAGCGATGTATGAAGTTCTGCTGCCACATCAACTCATGCCACAGTTTCCTTTTCCCCTGGAAACAATAATTGATGTATAAAATTTTATAAAACTTAATAGTATGCGGCATATTTCAAGCACTCAAGCTAGGGCAGGCAACACACAGTGCTATCTCAGCAGGAGAGTTACTTGTCTTCAAAGAAGTGGATGTCCAGCTGGCTTCCTAGAGCTGTTGCCTTGCAATTGGCCATTCCAAGGGAATATTCACTGCAGTGAATTTACTGAGCCTAGACAAAGCTGGCCTGGTTGGGTTAGTTTGTTGGCACGTTTGCATTCTGCAGCAGAAAGAGGTTTGTTTTAATTACTTAGAAGTGTTGCATGCACACAAATCATTACCAACCATTTGCCTGTAATGCAGGCACACTAGGGGAAAAGCTTCTGCCAAGCGAAGCCAGTATTTTACTGTGATTGCTATCTCGCAACTGAAAAATCAGAGGGTTTTATTACTTTTTGGATTGGTTTTGGCTTCCCAATTCCCCCTAACATTGCTGGGTTACACACTCGACCTGAACATCTGCAACAGAGTGAGGTGAGGAGAGGGTTCCCTTCACATAGGTCCCCCTCCCTCCAGCACTGGAGCTGCCTTGTGTCTTAAATGTTTCAGAGCAAAGGAGGACAGATTAGGTAGAACAACTACAAAAAAAAAAAAAAAGAGAACTGGTGTTTAAAGTCCTTTTTCCAGTCCTAAAACTTTGCTCAGTGTGCATTAATATATAGAAACTTGTGGTTGGACAGTGCCTGGAGGAACCACCAGTAATAACTGATATATAAAGAGAGTTGGTGTTCAGACACCTCACCCGCAGTCATGACAACTGTACAAATACAAAGTAAATGGTTGTGCCTACTCTGAGATGCCTTTTTCTCGACGGATGAGACATAAAAGGTGGCTGAAATAAACAAGGGGACTAGATGGAAGAGAAAAGGCAAAGCTTTTGGCTGTAACAAGCTGCAATAATACACACCAGCTGTGTGCTCCATTTTTAGTCCATTGGTAGCAGAAAGCACACCAGTCCCAGCTTACTACATAGACAGTCTCTGAGGTGATAGACATGAATTTCCCAGCCGCACACAGTTGTTTGTTTGTTTGTTTGTTTTTTTCTCACAGCCTGCCATTTTGTAGGATTTCTGCCAAACTGGAAAGTGAATGGGGCCAGACTCAGTGCAGAGGCTGAGGAGGTGCAGCCATTTGGGCTGAAGCACTTCATTGTGTTGAAGGAGATGGGGATAGTCAGACTTAGCATTACATAATGGATTATTGCAAGTCATTGGAGCTGTGGTAGCTGTCTCTGTGCATCCTCTTAATTCATTGCATTCAGGTTTGGTTAAATGACTGTGGGGTAAGAGCCCGGACAGATTGTTACGACAGGCAGGAACATGTGTTGCACCAAGTCTGACTGGTAGAGGAACTGCACTGTTCTGGAGCAGCAGCGGGATAACCCACAGCACACAGAGTGACTCCAGAGGATGTGTTTGGGCAGCTGAATTTTATTCCCCAAATAACTGAGTCACAGCATAATTCCTTTGCTTGCTTGAAGCACCCCACAGTGTGTAAGACTTCTGTGCAGGGTTGGCTGATATGGTGCAGGATTGATAGGAGACTTTTGACTGCCAGACAGAACATGGTGGGACACGTGAATCTGGAGATGATCTGTACATCATGATATTTATTGTGACAAACACCAAGTTTCGAAATGTAAAACTGCAAAAGAAACCCTAACGGCAGAATTTATTTCCAAATTAAGACATCTATACATGGATGACATGTCTATTCAAACCTCCAGGATAGTCACAAGAGGAGTAGAACTCAATTGTCTGACCACAGTTATCCGGTACCATCTGAGACACATTTGAGGTACATCTCAGACATCTGTATGTAGTTGTCAGATATAACAGATGGGCTGGAGGAGGTTGTTTAGCTTCTTGAGAGGAAGGTGAAGAACAGACAGGATACCTAAGAGCATCTAAATTGGACTACTGTGCCTAGGCAACAGAATAGGGTGAGATCTGGTCAACACAACTCAGAGACCAATACTGGACACACTATAATACCAAGTTGCACCTAGTTCCCACTGACCATCTTGTCTAGATCTCCATTACCTGGAATGGGAGCTTTACCTTGCTGACATTTAGTAACCTGCACCTCAGTTTAAGAGCCTCAGCCTGGAGGTCTGCCACATCCAGTCTTCCCCTGCTTCATTTCCCCCACTTATAAAATGTATCTAACAATAGTTCTTTCAGTCAAAATGTTCTGTCCTGCCCACTCGGACTATATTATTTCTGACCAGCCCATCTCCTACCATGTATCTGCAAAGAGCCTTTGTCCTATACAGTGTTTTCTATGAATTACTTTAATACAAATAATAAATACATACTTTAATACTTAAAACACTTCTATAGATATTCAGAAATAAAAATTCTTCAGACAGTGCCATGAGCATACTTTTCTAATCCCCTGTTCCCCTTCTAGTGCTCATCACCTCTCTGTTGTGTCTGGCTATTTCAGATCTTAAATCTTTAGAAGACTCCTCTTCTCCCTCTCACAATATTTTAGTACTTCAAAAATACTTTTCCTCATTGTCCCAGCAACTTTCAATGATGTGACAGGCATGAAAACTCCCAATTTACTTCATATAAATCCTTCCACTAATTCCAATAAAAATGTAAATCACCATTAACAATTCCTTTGCATGGTTAAATATGAAAAAGGAGAAGAATGGCTCTTCTGTTTTAATAGCCTAGACTGAAAATAAGGGTTTATTATGCTGATCAGAGATTTAAAATTAACGTACCTGCTCTAAAATCTAGGCAGCAGTTCACTGTACAAGTATGATATTTAATCACAGCAGGGTGGTCAGGCTTCTGGGGATGTTATAGCTGTGTTAAGGCTAAAAATAGAGATGAGTTAGTACCAAAGTACCAACCTGCTTTTTCAATGATGTGTACTCAAATGTTGAGCACCTTAACCCAGTGCCTTAAAGACATGCGGTTTTAATATTTATTACATGCAAAAGGATGAAGACATCTCATGTAGTGTTTGCCTCTGGTACAGCGTTAGCTGGAGCTAGAGCTTTTGTATTTTCTCTTACAGAAAAAAATCCTGTAGGGCAATTTGAGCTGGGTTTTATACTCATGCAATCCGCCTGTCCTTGGGTGGGCGCCCAAGCTGTGTGCAGAGCTTGAGGCGAGTTTGGGTACTGAGCCAAGGTCAGAAGAATGGATGGGAAGCTTGCAAGAAGGAGGGTTGAGGTTGCCTAAGATCATTCCCAAACTTGCTTTTCATCAAGCAGGGAAGAGATAGCTGTGATGTGCTCTTTGGACTTGCATAGCAACAACAACTGTGTCTTTAGGGTCTCTGATGTGCCTCATGTCGCCATTTGCAGTGTACGCAGTTTTTGGCAGGGCCACCCGCTTGCATGAAGTGCAGGAAAGATGTCCTTAAGGGCTGGAACTAATTGCAACAATAATCCTCCTTCAGGGAAGACAGAAGTACCTCTCTCCCCCCTTCTCTGAGTCAGTCCTCAAACCTCTGCGTGCTCTTCTCCACACTGTGGTGGCAGAACGTTTGAGCTGCCTGGCTGCAATTAGCACTGTCACTATGCCGATACAAAGTGAGGAGAAGCACTTCGTTGATGGCTCGTGAAATTATGTGGGATAGAACAGAGCCACGTAGGTGGTTCTGACTGGAGCTGCCAGGACCAACTAGCAAAATGACTTTTTCTGCAGGAAAAGAGGAAAGAGGGCTTTATTCCATGTTTAAAAGCAAATTACAAAAGCCCTAAATTGCACTTTTTGGAGCCTTCATCTGGTATGTTCTGGTGAAAACAGAATTATAGATATTCTGGCTAGCAAGAAATAATTTCATCTTACCACTCTACTGTTTGTGACTGCTGGAGCCAGGACTTGGTTTTAGAATATCTGGAGAAAACAGACAGGACATATAGTATGAGTCCCTGTGTCTACGCAGAGGAAAGACCATGGAGAGTGCTTCATTGGCAGCTTCTTATATCTTTCCAGAGGCACTGCTGGAGCTTCAGAAGGATTTTCTACTACTAACTACTTGTGGGACCTGAGTTCAACACATTTACTGGGAAAAAAATGCTGAATTCACTTTCCCTGTGATCGTTCCCCTTTTGTGTTTGTTTTGGCAGACCTTCTAGTGAATAAGCACATTGCCATGTTGCTACATGGATGACATTTATGCCTCAAGTTTCTTTTAACTCCATATTGGCATTTAAAAGAAGCATTGTAGTTCTCCTAAGTTATTTGTTAAATTTCCAGCATTTTCAAAGAACCACAAACATATTTAGCCTGGGCTTGGATGTCAGTTTTTCTGACTGCTCCTTAAACGGTTCTGTATTTGTTGTCTGATCTTTGTTGCTTACTACCTAAATTTTATTCTTTTCTATGCTATATCTTGAAAGGGAGGTTTTGTGTCTTCATGTGCTCTTCAAAGTGAAGGTTCATGATCTCCAGCTGCATCTTTTCTATGCCTGTTGCTTTGTCCCATCATCCCATCTCTAGATGAGGACCCCCCCTATGGTGCCTGAAGGTTGATCTGTTTTGGTGTTGGGTCTGCTCCATCCCTTCCACGATTTCCTACAGATCCTAATAAATGTCTACGTTTCTTCCCACAGCTTCTTGCAGCCAGGCTTTGGGACTTAGCTTCTAGTCAGGTCTGGGGTTGGCATTGAGAATGGTTCAGAGGTTGTTCCTGTGGCGTCCTCCTCTATAATTCTTACCAACAACTTAGAGTTTGCTTCCAGAAACACGTTTCCTCCCCTCCCATAATTTGTGAGCCTTCACAGATTAGACTAGACTAGAATGGACTATTTCAATTGGAAGGCACCTGCAACGATCATCTAGACCAACTGCAAGTACTATCCCTGATCCAGCACGCCTGCTAGATGCGGTGAAATGTACAGCAGATCATGCAGGACAATGAAGCTTCCTATTGGATTTCCACCTTCCTTCTGGTTTACTGTGAGGTTTTCTGTGATAGTTGTTAAGTTTAATTGTTCCCCCCCACCTCACCCCTCTTAACTCTGTGGATTGGGGCAGGGAGGAAGGGAAGGAAGTATTTTTCATGAGGAACGAACAGTCTTGTAAAGTCATCTCACAGCAGCTGAGTTCCCAGTTGGGAATGTTGCAAAGCCTTAGTGACAGGATACAACATCCTGAAAGCATCACCGGAGAGACAGGAATGCCATGGCTGACTCTGAACTACCCTTCTGAGGTGTTTAATCCCCTCTGTTGACCTGCACTAATTTGGTTATTACCTAAGTGAGGTGGTTGGAAGCATGCTACTCTTGTTAAGCATTGCAACGGATGCCTAAAGTAATCACTCTATATACGGCCCTTTCTTCCACAGCAATAAGTGGGGATTTTAGAATTCCTGTGTCTAATGGAAGTGTTAGGATATCGTGAGGTGCTTTGATGCCTCTCTTAGAGGAGCTGTATAAAGGCTGAGATTGATGTGTGTTGACAACAGAGATCATAGCCTGAATTATTATTCATATTACAGTGAGATGTAGAGTGCTTAGCTCGGTTGTGTTAAACCTTGCATGAAGATAAAACAAGAGAAGATCTCTGCTTTTTGCAGACTTGGAATAAAACAAGTGAAGGATAAAACAAAGAGAGGAGGAATTTTACCTGGTGATCATGAGACAATCACGGTCGCTATGATTACTGGATTGTTGAAGGAATGTCCTCATTTTTCACATCATAAACTATTTGCAGAAAATATTCAGCAGAATTTTTAATATAACGAATTAAAAGAAAATGGTGTTCTCCTGTATTCACAGGGCACAGTTCACGAAAGGGAAGTATCTAAATTTGTTAAATAAATTATTCACTTGGAAGTAATTGCCAGCCTGACTTTTTCTGATGTCCTTCACGGCACTGAGGTATGAACCCATAGCTCAAAGACACTCAGGAGTAATTTTAGATTTAGGTGAAGAACAGCATTCTCCGCTTAAATGGCATGTTTCAGTGTGACCTCACTCACAGCAATGTGATGGCACTGAAACGTCATCACTTCTCAAAATAGCTATTTCATGAGCAAATGAACAATAAAGTCTAGTTTCTTGAGGATCCGTAAGGGGGAGTGAATCCTCTAACTTTAAGTAAGAGTGAGGCCAGGTTGGAGTGACTGGTAGGATCTCTCATTCAAAGGCGTTCTAGACAGGCAGGCAGTTGAGATACACACAGATTTGTACTCCTAGTCACCCACACAGTGCAATGGCTTCAGCATCATTTTCTTGAGAAACCAGACAGAAAATGTCAAAAAGCCCCCACTATTTTTCCCAGTCCTCACAATTTTATTAATTTCATGGGTACTGTACCAGTTAGTCATTTGAATAACTGAATTTCCTACCTTATTTATAAGCTTTCTTACAACAAGCGCAGAATCCATTTTTCTCACTCACAGTTGTCCTATTTCTTCACAACATATGTTTCTTCCTGAATTAAGTATCTGAAGAGCAGCAATAAAGAAGAAAAAATAAGACAGGCATGTCTAATCTCATAGAATATCAAGTTCTAAATGAATTTCAAAGGAGAGGGTGACTAAAGAGTGATAAATGGGTGTCGTGGTTTGGGCCAGACTGGCCACTGAAGTGAATGACAGATGCTCTCCCCCACATCTCTCTCCAAGTAGAGGAGGGAGACAAAGAAAGAGACTTATGAGTTTAGAAGGAACTAAACTACTTTAATGAAAACATTAATAATAAAATGCAAAGCAAATAATGGAATACATGTAAAATTGTATCAAGGTCCCAGGATGGCAATCACATCACCGACAGGCACTTGGGATGTCCCAGACCGGACTCAGTAATGGATGGGAATTGGATTCCGGCTCTGGATTCAGGAATGCATGGATCAGGGTCAAGGATTGGGATCCAAGGCAGACAAACAGACAGAATCCTCCTCGGACACCAGCCTTTGAAGAAAGAGGGCTGAGCCTTTGATCCTTCAGCTTTTATACTGAGCGTGAGGCAGATGGGGTGGAATACCCTGTTGGTCAGTTTTGGGTCACCTGTCCTGTCTGCTCCTCCCTGCAGGTGCGACCCCTCTACGCTTTTCTGCTTCCAGCCCTCCAACGGGGCAAATAACAAAGTTATCTGGCCTTGGGTGTTATAGCAATAACTATAAGCAAGAGCCTCTCTGCATACCATGCCTGGGCATCAGCTGTAAACATAGGTCTGATCACTCTGAGAGCAAACAGTTTCTGCACAATGTGCTGTTAATTTCAGTAGTTAGAGGCTTAGTTGCAAAGTAAAGTTATAGAACAGAAAATAGGTTCTGTTTTACCTCAAACCAGGTCAATGGGGTAGAAAGCAAGCTGGACTTATGGTTAGGATTGTGTTAAGTTACCCAGTAGCTGTCTTATGGGAAAGAAGTAGATATCAATGATGTGGCCTATTTTCTACAGTTCTTCAATGTAAATTAGCACTGTAACTGGAGAAATGGGCATGGGTGCAGTGCTTAGAGCTTGCAGAGAAGTAACTAACTGGTTCCAATGACAATGAAGTATCAGACCAGTGGGTGTGACTAACAGAATTCCTCAAAGAAACGTTTTGAGGCTAGTCATGCTTAATATTTTCTTTTATAAATTGGCATAAAAATGTGGGGTTGAGAATAAAATTAATTTATGATAGTAATGATGCATCCTCCATGCAAAGGGAGTTGGGTCATCTCTGTTGGGAAAGAAGTTAAGCAAGGCATGAGTCAACCACTTCTGATGCTGACAGAGGTCACAAAGGCGGTGGTGAAGGACTTGGTCTTTTCTCAGGAAGGCAGAACTGGGCACGGAGTCTGCATGGTACCTCAAGTACTGTGTGCAGTTTTGGGCCCCTCACTATAAGAAAGATGTACAGATGCTGAAGCATGTCCAGAGAAGGGTGACAAAGCCAGTGAGAGGTCTGGAGAACAAGTCTTATGAATGGCTGAGGAAACTGGGGTTGTTTAGCGTGGAGAAAAGGAAGCTGAGGGGAGACCTTATCACTTTCTACAACTACCTGAAAGGAGGTTGTAGCAAGGCGGGGGTGGTCGGTCTCTTCTCCCAAGTAACAAGCAATAGGACAAGAGGCAATGGCCTCAAGCTATACAAGGGGAGGTTTAGATTGGATATCAGGAAAAATTTCTTTGCAGAAAGGATTCTTAAGCATTGGAGCAGGCTGCTCAGGGAAGTGGTGGAATCACCATCCCTGAAGGTCTTTAAAAGATGGGTAGACGTGGTGGTTTAGTGGTGGTTTTTGGAAGTGTTAGTTGATAGTTGGACTTGATGATCTTAAAGGTCCCTTCCAACCTAAACAATTCCCTTCTGTGTCACACGTGTTATTCTTTATCCAATATCAAATGTATATGCTGCAGAACTCCCACTTGCTTTGACCACCACTCACCTTAGGCATAGGCATTCAAAAACTACAAGGGCATACATATACACAGAACTAAGAACTGGTAGTTATTGCTGAGTCAGACCTCCACTTAGAGGTGTATGGGAACATTTCATATCTCTCACTCTGAATTAACTATCTATAGCTCTTGTGTTTCTATTCTGTCCCTATCAAACAGTGCAGAAGAGAGACATGCATGGAAGAAGAATAAGCCCTCGTATTTATGAGCCCACGTAAATCCAAGAAATTTATTTAATGTAGATTTACATAGTATATGAAAATGACTTGTTGCCACCACTGCCTGCAGTCAAAATGGTTTGGATACATGCTTTTCACCTTTCACAGGTGTCTACAGTTTAATTTGATCATTTCTTTTACCTTGCTGGAACAGAGCAGGAGGTCTAGATTTTGGCCTGCAACATTGCTTTTACAGAAAAATCTGTTTAATGGTGCTGTGGACTAATAGCTCACGTGAAACAATGTATAACTGATTCCTTGGTACACATTAAGTGTGTTGTCCTGGGTATGTTGTGTAAGTTGCACACTAAAAGAGGAGCTCTGGACTGCTCTCACCCCTAGCACACATTTTCTGTCTTCCCCTTGTGCAATATGTCTTGGTGTAGTGCTTGAAGTTTGGAACAGAATGGCTGAAATAAAAGGCCTATTATGGCATTTTTGGAATTATTACTGCTTGCTGTATCTTCAGTTCTTCCCTTTGGGCTGTTTTCATTTTGCACTGTTTTTCCTTTGTTGTTTTGATGTGTATGCACAATGTCATGTCTGCTCAAGTGTACTCAGGAAAGGGACTTCCACCAGCTCCCTTGGCAATGTATAAGAGTGGTCCTTCTTCTCTCCAAGCAATGACTTTCAGAAGGTTACTGGAAATTTCTCTACGGTCACCTTATTCATCCTTCCCCACAAGAGCTTTAATGCGTTAAAATCTAGGTCTGAAATATGACAATCCAAGGCTGTCTTTCCTTTTGGCAAATTACCTTTTCTATAAATATTACTTCTCTCATCCCAGTCCTCCCCCCTTTAAAAGATATTAATGTCTTAATAACACTGGTATTCATTAGGAAAATGCATTTCACCTTCTATCACATTCAGATCAGAACCAATCTTTTTTTTTAACTTCAGAGAAGAGATTTTTTCCAGGAGATGCTTGCTATTCAGAGATTGTATTTCACATTGCAATTGAAAGGGATTTAATGACCCATTTATAATAATTAGAGCTGTCGTGTTTTTGTTCTTAATACATTTTGTGAATGACTAACTGCAGCACCTCCCAGCTGGCCTCAGTAATGCTTGATGGGGCTCTTTGCCCCACCAGGTCTGGAAAGTTTCATAAAAGAGTAATTTCAAATAATGAAAGTTAAAAGGGTGATGTGTAAGTCTTTATTTGACACACCTATTCAAATCATTTGTCATGCCATGGAATTGGTGGAATAGAACTATAAGAACTGAAAGAATGAAGTGTTATGTTGTCTCCCACAATGCAGTGTTTTATTTACTCTATGACCTTATTTTTGAATAACATTTTAGACCTATCTGACCTAACACAACTAGAAATTTTAGCCTCAGGCTGCACTTGCCAGCTAAAGAGCATGGCTATGTTATACCAGGGGAATCTATAATGGTATAATAGCTTCACAGACAGGCTAAAATGTAATTAGTCATCTATTAAGAAGTAGGGAATAACTGTAGTTGTTCACCCTGTGTAGCAGGAGCTGGTTAGGAAGAGAATTAATGAGTTTAAAGTTATGTAAATTCTCTCACCACTCTACCTAAACATCTTACTGTAGTCATTTACTCGTTCATTTGTTCATCTTTTCATTCATTCATTTATGTTCTCAGCATCACTAACCATCAGTCTCTTGATCTTGAAACCTGTGTTTTCTTCTATTTATGGCACTTTTCAACATGTTACATGGTCTTGTACTTGGGTGTTTTGATGAATGGAATATGAAAGTGCTAATGGAAGAATAACTTCTTACCTGATGAATCACATTCTAAAATTCAAAGAAAAGTATAATTAGGAAAGGATGACAGTGAAAAATAGGTTTGCCAAGTGGCTTTACCAGCACCTAGAGCATGCCAGACCCAGCTGGCTACTTTCTTGATAAAAGATACACAGTATATTTCTTGCTTCTGGATTTCAGTAGAGTGGTTGAATTGATGCAGTGTCAACTTTTCTAATGATGCAAGAAAAATTGGGGATTAACATATGTATTGTAAAATGTGCAAGGAAATGGATAAACTGGGGATGAATGTGGTTTTCATAAAAAAATAAGTTAACTTCTTTCAAAAGGGAACTTGATTCAATTCTAGAATAGGTTAGATGATGTGTGTGTCCTACTGGAAGAGGTCTGCGGATCTGGAGACTGGAGAAGTTCTTCTCAGGCCTGCTGTCTTGGGGAGGGAGGGAAGGAGGTGACATATTCAGAGTCACAGAGCAGGAATAAAACTTCATTAATAGCTTCTTGAATGCATCCGTGCAGCTTAGGCTGAGGTAGTAGACAAAGACGGAGAAAACTTTTTTTGAGCTAAGGGACACATCTGTGCTTGGACATCTGTTAGTTGTGTGGGCTCAGAAGAAAGGAGTGTCCCAGAGGTATTGCCAGAGTAGGAGCAAAAACTTTGAAGTGATTCTGATTCTGTGATTCGGCACAGGCAGAACACACCAACGCTTAGAAATTTGTTTGTAGCAAGTGCTGAACATGCATATTATTATAGCGGGGCACAGGATCCTTCAGATGCTGTTGGTACACAAAGAATAACCATAATACAAACAATGGCATGCACCAGTAGACTTTAGAATGTGGTGTTTCAGGCACTGTCTTGCACTCTGCCAGCCTTAAGCAGATGAGCGCAAATTGAATTTCATGCTAACTTGCTCTGGGCAATGAGCACCCAAGTTTTTAATTAAGTTTTAGTGAATTAAGGTAACTTAATTATTATTTTTTTTTCAGACAGTTCATAGATACAACAAAAATGTTTTGATAGCAATATTAATCTGCTCCACAGTCTGCATATACGACGGGCAATGTTGCTGGTGTCATTAGTGCCACTGGTGAAATAACTACATGCTGGTTGGGAAAGTTGGCAAAGTGACTGTAACAAATAAATACCTTGGAATAGAATAAATTGGTAAAACCAAAAGAATTCAAGTATTTAGAAGCGACTAGATGGGGATGGGAGGAAAAATACTGAAAAAGGAAAGGAGAGAAGAATGAAACTTTTTATTGTGAGGGAGGCTGAATACTGAAACACATTGCCCAGAGAGGCTATTGGGACTCCTTGGAGGTATTCAAATCCCAACTGGACACGATCCTGAGCAACCTCTTCTAGCTGTTCCCAGGTTGGTTGGATGGATGATGCCTGAAGTTTCCTTCTTTCTTCCAACTTCAACTGTTCTGTGTGATTTTGTGTCAAATTATGGTTGCATAAAACCCCTCACTTCTGTTGTTTGCTGATTTTTAACAAGTGCTTGATTTTCTAACACTCTGGGTCTTTTAATGTATATGAACACTCCTTACAGAGTAAAGATGGGGCGTGTGGACATGAACACATATATTGAAAAAAAAACCAACGCAATAAGTGGATGCTAACACTTATATATAACGTGACATACAAGTTGCACATCATACATGATTACTGGGTCTATGAAGGTCAATTCTTTCTCTTTGGACAGGCAACGAGTAAAGCACAGATTTAGAAGGAAAGAAACCAAGGTTTGTTTCCAGAGCTGCTTTTTGACCTGCATCACAACCATGGAAAAGCCCTCTGAGGTTTTATTGTCTATTGGTAATGACACAGAGTCAATTGTCTCTCAACATGTCAGTATGGAGGAAGACCTCCCTCTCAGCAGGAGCTGCCAAAGATGCCTGATATTGACTTGGTCCTTTGCTCAGTGGATGAGAAGAACAAGGGAACGCTCTCTCAAAAGAAAGTTGTGTTGGTCCATTCACCGTGTCAGGATATGCTTAAAAAGTGACGTGGTTTTTGGCAGATGTCACGAGGTAAGGGCTAGGGCAAGAAGATAAGTACAGCCCCATATACTTGTGTGCAGGGTGTCTGGATTGCTCTAGCTTGTCCTTGTATGTACCTTCCTCAACCAGAGCCACAAGGAATTAAGCAGGCAGCAGGCTCAAGAGGGGAACTAACTAGTCAAATTGGTTTTCAGTGTCGAAGGCTGAAAGTATGGCTCATAAGCTCCCTCACCTTTTCTCTTCTAGAGAACTTGTTCAAATCTAGAGTGGGTCAACACTGACCAAATTGTCTTCACTTGAGGAGAAAATGAATGCATGATTAGGTCCTGTTTTAAAGGAGACTGTGTGACTGTACACATAAAACGCTGCTCTCGCCTGTCTATCATTCCTTCCAACCTTCCACCGCAGTGGAAGTGTGTAGTGCAGAGCATGGGCTGTGGGGCTGCAGTCCAGCCTACATATTCTGTTCATCCTGATATAAAAAGAGGAAAGAACAGCATTTCCTGAAAATAGTCAAATGGACAAAAAATATCAGGGAAGAGAAAAGAAAAATGGGTTTATGTCCTCTGATTTTTTGATGATTTTTTTCTGATTAGTGCTTGAATTATGGATGTACTGCCTATGGCTGGTTATTCAGTATTTTTCTTTTTTAAAATCTCTGGGTATTTTTATTGCTTTTCATTTTAAATAGTGCCTTAGTGAACCTTGAAAAAATGACTGAATACTTTTCATCTTTAGAGACATGCAAAGTATTAACAGGAAGCAGAAGCATGGCCAGAAGAAACAGAAAAAAGAAAACGAAAAAAAAAAAAAAAAAAAAACAACTAAAACCCCCAAATGAAACCCTTGAGAATTTAAAGAGGAGCTTAGCATGAGATTTTTTTTAAACTGATGTGTGGGGATGCAAGTATTATTCAGGCACATGTAAAAAATATCATTCTTAGATCCTAAAGATGAGAATACTGCATGAATAAGGAGCACAAAACTGCCAAAACATGGGATCTGAGTGCCAAAGTCACAAAGAAGATATGGAATAAAATGCAGCATCTGCAGACCGGCTCAGTGCCATGGAAGGAGAGACAATCCTGAATTTGAATGGGGAACCAGATTGCAGAAAGAGCCTCATCTGGTCTTCTGCAAATATTTGACTGTAAAAACCCAACTGAGCTGTGAGTTTCCATTTGGTTTTATTGTCACCCGTAATGAATGGGGGAGAGAAAATGGCAAAGGAGGGAAAAAGGATGGTACAGTAAGCTTTTGGGAGAGGAGGAAATATCTGAGTGTTTGGACAGTCCTGAGGGTTTTGGAGACAGATGAGAAGGGAGTCTGAAAAGAAATAGAGCAAAGTATATCTTGTTGATGGACTGCAATTTTCATGGAATCATAGAAGAGAGAACTGTGGAGAGAAGACGGACAGAAAACCTGTTTTGGTGAAGATGTGCAGCCCAACCTGGCTGTTTGGGAGAGTGGTGCTATCTCTACACAATATAGCAGGATTTTAGGCAGAAAAGAACAAAAGAGAAACATTTTCCATCTTCAAAGAGGGCTGTGTGTTGAAAGAAAGCTCTAAGGAGAGCTGAGATATGTTGAATTAGCCATCAATGGTGACCAGACTGATTTAAGGCTGTTAGAGAAGATGTGCTCAAGAGGTAGGACAGTGTGAAATGTGAGCCAAGATTACAGATGTCTTCAGGAAAAGGGGGAATAAAGCCTGATGGGACACTAATCTAAGGCTGTGGAAGAGAAGTCACTGGGGAGGGGGGCTAGGAGGGTGGACTCTAAAGCAAGAGAGGTGGCTGAAAAGCCCGCAAAAGGGAGAGTAGTAAAAAGAACAAATACCTAGGAGCGGTGACTGTTGATGTTGAAGGAAGCTGACAGTCAGATATGCGGAAATGAAAAAAAGTCTTAATTCTGTCCTTGTACAATAATCTTCCAAAAGACATAGAAAAACAATGAAAGAATAAAGCATGAAGAGAATATTCATTAAAGGAAGAAAAAAAGTCTTGTACCATTAGAGATTTGTCTAGCGATGGGATGTTGTCCTCCTGCCTCTATCTGTTACAGTTCTTGGACTGAAGTCCAAAACAAAAGCAGAAAAGGACGATCCAGCCAAACTGCAGCTGGCAGATTAACGTGGATTCCTGGCAAACTGCTGTGAATGTGCCTCGCTTGCATTTTCTTACAGCCCTCACTAGGAGCTACTTCAGCCTCTCCAGTAATGAAGATGTGTCTCTCTCATTTACACATATTGAAGCCATTCCATTTTAGCATAAATAATTAATTATTCATTGAAGCAGGAACTAGGAGAAAGTATCCTGCATCCCAGGTGAATGTCCAAACTACTGTAATATGGAGAAATTCCCACTTTCTCTTGCTCATTAGGTATTAATTCAGCTATGCAAAGCAGAACAGTGTCAACAGAAGTAAATGAAATGGCTCTGTCCCAAATAACCATGCAGTGCACTGAGGAGGACATCTCCGAAGAAGGTGAAAAGCCTAGTTTCAAACTCTCTGTCTACTTCATTTGAAGCAGAGCTTTGAACGTTGTTGTGGTTTAATCCCAGATGGCAACTAAGAACCATGCAGCCGCTGGGTCACTCCCCCTGCCCCGGTGGGATCGGGAGAGAGAATCATAAGGGTGAAAGTGAGAAAACTTTCGTAGCCCCCTACTAGTTACTGTGAAGAACAATAACTCTATCCCAGCCAAACCCAACACACACAGTTAGGAAGATGTAGCTACATGAGTACAGAGTTTTCTTGGGCTGAGGTCTTTTGCTTACACCTGGGGTGTATATTTGTCAAATTACAGATATACTTATTCAGAGAAAATAAAAATGTCCATGTGAAGGTCTGTCTTTTGTCACAGAATTTATGTCTTTAATTCCTAAAGAAGAATTTCTAAGAAAACGAGAGAGAAAACATAATGCATGGAGGCTTTCTAGTCCCCTACCTGCAGGAATATTGGCAACTTCTGTCTATTGACTCTTTCACAAGTGAAGATTGCAGGTGGAAAAGAGGAACGAAGTAGCAGGACATGAGTGAGTCAGAGTGATACGGCTTTAAATATGGGTGTTTCATGTGCCTGCTGTACCTCCTAGTGCCTTGGCACACAGAGCACTATGGGACATCATTTACAAAAGGTAAACAAAAGGGTGGACCAAATCAGGTAATTTTCATGTCCAGTCTAGACAATGAAATATGGTCATATAAAACTTACACCAACATGTGGCAATTGATGAGTCTTTTGAGGAAAGTCAGATGTAATATCACCATTGCTGCGAAAGCCAGCTCTTTGGGAGCGTAAGTCGCTAAAAGATCTTTACATAGTCTATCTATTAGACAGCACAGCTTCAATGATGCCATCATCTCCTCCAGCCTCTGTTGGAGACTTCCTCAATATAAACACTGATTGAAAGGACACATCTTTGTCCACATAGAAAGGCTCCTGTGGTATGATCTGTGCAGTGCAGAGAGGAAGGTGGAGGAAGATCATCAGGAGGAGAAGTGCAAGGAACAGGTTTGGTGCCAGGACTAGAGAAGTTCACCTGTACCTGGTCACATTGAGCAATTTGCCATGCCAAGGGCAGGAAGAATGGAAAATATTTGCCACAGACTTTTAAAAGCATAGAATCATATGCTGTTTTGGGTTGGAAGGGACCTCTGAAGACGATCTATTTCCAATAACCCTGCAATGAGCAGGGACATCCTTCACTAGATCAGGTGGCTCAAAGCCCCATTCAACCTGACCTTGAACACTTCCAATGCTGGGGCATCCACAACTTCCCTGGGCAACTTGTTCCAGTGCCTTACCACCCTCATAGTGAATTTTTTTTCCTAATATTTATTCTCAATCTCCCTTCTTCCAGTTTGAAGCCAATACCCCTCAACCTATCACTACATGCCTTTATAAAAAGTCCCTCTCCAACCTTCTTTTAGGCACCCTTCAGACACTGGAAGGCCGCTACACGGTCTCCCCAGAGTCTTCTCTTCTCCAGGCTAAACAACCCCAACTCTCTCAGTCTGTCCTCATAGCAGAGGTGCTCCAGCCCTCTGACCATTTTTTGGCCTTACTCCGTATCTGCTCCAACAGGTCCATGTCTTTCCTGTGCTGAGGGTTCCAGAGCTGGATGCAGTACTCCAGGTGGGGGTCTCACCAGAGCGGAGCAGAGGAGCAGAATCACCTCCCTCGACCTGCTCCCTCTTCTGATGCAGCCCAGGATATGGGTGGCTTTCTGTGCTGCCAGTGCACACTGTCAGCTCATGTCCAGCTTTTCATCCACCAGTACCCCCAAGTCCTTCTCAGCAGGGCTGCTCTCAATCCCTTCATCCCCCAGCCTGTAATGATACTGGGGGTTGCCCTAACCCAGTTGCAGGACCCTGCACTTGGCCTTGTTGAACTTCATGAGGTTCACATGGGCCCACTTCTGGAGCCTGTCCAGGTCCCTCTGGATGGCGTCCTGTCCCTCTACTGTATGAACTGCACCACTCAGCTTGGTGTCATCTGCAAACTTGCTGAGAGTGCACTCAATCCCACTGTCTATGCCGTTAATAAAGATGTTGAACTGTACCAGTCCCAATACAGACCCCTGAGGGACACTACTTGTTACTGATCTCCATTTGGATATCGAGCCATTGACTGCAACTTTTTGGACACAGGCACCCAGGCGATTCCTTATCTATAAAACAGTACATCCATCAAATCCATATCTCTCCAATTTAGAGACAAGGATGTTGTGTGGGACCATGTCAAAGGTCTTAAAGAAGTCAAGATGGTCAAGACAGATTAAATCAGTTGTATGTACCTCTAGCACCTTGAGGTCTGTTAGATTCCTGTGCCTTTCTCTCCGCTTCTTTTCCTGGGTGAAATTGGGAGATGCTGAATGTTTGTTGTCAGGTCAGCTTTGATTTTGCAGGCTTTGAGGAATGTGAGACAAAGAAGTGTCCATATTTCCTATCAGCCACGGACCAAGTTCCTACTGGAATTTGGATTCCTCTTGCCTGATGATTAGGGTAGAAAAAGAATATTTTCCAGGAGGTTACATTTATTTTTTAAATGTATTTGCTTTTGCAAATATGTCCTACACCTTTGTTTTCTGTTTCTCTTAACAGCCTTACAACGCTTCCATCGACCTTCCATTGCTTTATTCATTTAGGGCCACCCCATGTGGTGGGGATGTTTTTCTCAGATAGTACCAATGACAAAAATGAGATTTGATGATGAAGGCAGTCAAGCAAATCTTTTGCAGTGGCTTGTTACATCGGGGTTATGGTACAGAGGAATTGATAGCACACCCATGTTTTAAGATAAAAGCAGACTTTTTCTCAGGAAAAGAAAGAAAGGTAGTCAAACCCAGTGTTTTTATGCACTTGATACTTGCTGTTGTTTTTGAATACATGATACCCAAAAAACCAATCCCCTAAGACCATTAAACGGGAACACTGGGGAGTTACAAAAAACAGATGATTACATGGTGTCACAGGGGAAGTGTGAAACAGCTTTACACCCTGTAAAAGTGGGGATACTTGGGAGTGCTGTGTGAAGATGGGAAGTTGCTTTGCAAGAGAAAGTTCTTGCACAGCACAGTATCAGGATGTTGCTGGCTATGTGACAAGCTTTGCAAATAGTCATTGTCCAGAGCTGACTGCTGCATGAAAAGATACCTAATGCAAGCAAGAAAGTGCTGCCAAGGAGATGGGGTACCTCCATCCCTGGAGGTGTTTAAGGCCAGGTTGGACATGGCCTTGGAGGTGTCCCTGCCTATGGCAGGGGGGGTTGGAACTCGATGATCTTCAAGGTCTCTTCCAACCTAAACCATTCTATGATTGATTCTAGGATTCTCTCTTTGATGACAAGCAGCATCCTATATATTGGTGTAAAGGACCTTTTCCATTCTGCACCATGATCTGGTGGGTGAAAAGTCACACCGGCCGAAATGAAATGCTTTTAGTTTTCTTTTTTTTCTTCATCTGCTGAAGCTTTTCCTAGCTTAGTCTGTTTATGGTCACACTTTCTATGAATTTTTCATTATAAACAGCTAAAGGTTTAGTAAATAATTAATTGCTCCTATAAGCATCTTACAGACACAAGCACCTGGATAAGAGACACCTTTAATTATGAAAAACTGTGGGGTGGGTAACCTATTGGGCTGCTAGGCTTTCTAAAAGCTAATTTCAGAATGCTTATTAAACAATCAGTTGTAAATTAACCCTTTACAGGTAATCTTCAAGGAATACTTGACCAAATTTCTTTTCAAAGTGGAAATTGCAGGGGTTTGGGGCAATTGCTCCAGGCTCCTCCTCTGTCTGAAAACACGTGCAATGGGGCTGGTTTGGAGCCAGTTTCAGATCAAAGCCGGTTGTATGAGATCTGATCTGTGGTGGGACTGGGGGTTCCGTGAAACTTCGCGTTGTTGCTCTTTGGAGTTGTGCATCGTGCGGAGGTTCTGTGGGTGACACTGTTGAAGTGTTGACCTGGAGAGCCATGTTCCCACGGCTCTGCACAACTCAGAAAATGAGAAACTGAAACAATCCTTTACCCTGTCTGTGCTCGGCTCGCTGCAAGCAGCTCCACTGAGTCACGCTTCCCTGTGAAACCTGGGATCTTGTCCTAAATAAACAAAAATCTTGTGACAACAAAACAAGTGTAAAGAATTAGATCGTAGGAAGTAAAAAAGAAGCCTGTCTTGAAAGAGGAACCCAAAGCAAACCCAACTACAGCTCTATCTGAAGGACCCTTCTGGCAAAACCAAAGTCTTTGATTGACAAAGACTTTATTTGGCACCAACGCTAAGTTCACCACCTTGCTCATATTCAGAGAGGGATTTCAGCACAGGCACACCTGTGGGAAAAGGCCAGTAGCTTTTGCCAGCAATTGCTTTAGCTCCTTCCATCTGCATCCCCGAAGGTTTCTGGTATGGCTACATGGAAAGGGCAGGGATCAACACCTCTTTCTGGGGTTCTTGATTGTGAGACCAAGGCTGTAAGCTGAAGGAAACCAAGGACCAAGGTGTCCTTGCATGTTTTGAGACCCTGCAGTGGCTTCAGCCCCATCTTCTTATGGACTGGATATTTCTTCTGTAATCAATCTCCTTCATATGTTGATAAATGGAGGTTGTTTGAGACTCTAAGGGGGAAAAAAAAATCAAAAAAAGAGAAAAGTCTTCTCACCTGTTTGAAAAATTGCTTCACGGGCCAACAGCCTCCTCTCCCTCCTCCACCCTCCTCCCGTGCCTCTCAGCATGTTGCCTGGCTGCGTTATTCCCGGTTCAGCTCCCCTCTCCCGTTCTGGGACCAGTCACCTTGTTCAAAGTCAAGTGGCTGCAGAAATCACGCAAGCAGGTCAGTGCCTGGGCTGTCTGCTCTCGGGGGGACGGATCGTGCACGGGAGCTTGTCTTGGGCTGCTATCTTGGAGCTTCCCTCAGCATCTCTCCCACTGGAGCTAAAAACACAAGACTGGATTGATGGAGACGTCAGAAGTACATTTTCCCAGAGGTCAACTAAATTCAGGTAATGATGCAATGCTGCAGTGCACTCCTCCTAACCCAATCAAATAACGTAATGGTTTAGTCTCTATCAAATAAAGTTCAAGGTATGCATGTGAAACGTGGCTGCTGCTCGGCTGCTGGCAGCTTTCCTAAGTGCTGAGAATCAGATCAGAGGAAGAAAAAAGCCTCCCATCTCCAAAGAAAAACTTCCATGCAGACACACACTTGGAAAAAAGACAATACTTGAGTGCAGCTTTCTTTGCCAGGCTTTTTTTTTTTTTATAATCATTTTTGTTTTACTCTCATCTTCCCACTTTAAAACCTATTTGTTTTAGGTCCAGATGATTTCTAAAACTGCTGATGAATTTGGGTGCCTCAATTTAAGGGTTGAAACCATGTCTGGAGTGGGGAGTCCTGATTTGTTCTCAGACGTGAGCAGACTCAGTACATTGGGGAAACTCAAGCCCTTTTTAAAACACCTCAAATTGAGTATCCAGAAGTTGGTATGACAGAAAATATTGTTCATTTCTGGAACTCTTTGGCCTTTGCCTTTGCAACTGCACATCTTCACTTAGTAAAGTCATAGATGTTACTTAAGCAGTTTAAAATATCGGATCAGGGAATATAAGACTCTGTATAATTCATCTGATATTGGGTAAGTACTGCAAAGTTGTTTCTGTATAAATTTAATCCATCAAACAGTAAATGCACCAGCAAAAATTCACACAGCTATTGATCTGATTTATTCCTTATTAAATATTAATTGAAGTTTCTCCATCATGCCCAATGAAAGTTGTCCAGCTGTGTGAGAAATATATGCACATTTATCTTTTACATAACGCGGTGCATTCATCCAAACAGCAGGCAGCATCAACTAACACACCACTTATTTCTCAGGCAGAACATTTGTATAAAAGCAAATTGGAGGTACTCTAAAGATCTGTCTATCTGCCGCGTCTGTTTAACCCAGTACCACACCATAAAGATTTTTCTGGCTTTGGGGAGTGCTTGCCCCTCTCCTCTCTTTGTGTTTTCTGGTCCCCAGGCAAACACATTGCGGTGGTGCGGTGGCTGAATTTTCAAGGGAGTGAGCCTTGCAACGAGCGGGGCGCTATACACCTTCCCCAGGTGATTCCGGGATACGGTCGATTCTTAATTACCTGTGAGGGGATTATCCAGGGCACGGATTAACCCTGCTGTGGCTGCAAACCACTCAGGCTGGACCTGCCGGAGCGGGCTCAGATCTGCAGCCAGCAGGACTGCGCTGGCTCAGTGCTGCGGATGCTCCCGGGTCTGGGCTCCCCTGGGATGTCCGGCCGCTACAGACAGGTTGAGCTTTAGCCTTGTTTGGTCTCTTGCTTGTGTGTTTCCTTGCGGAATGAGGGTAGGACTGTAAATCACTGCCATGGCAATGAGTTAATTGTACTGACAGCCTGCTAAATCCAACTTATTGATATAAAACCTGCTTTGAAGGAAAATTAAGCCTGCCCTGAACTAATTATTTAAGACTGGATTCCTTCTTCTGTTTCAGAGCCCCTCTTGTTTTCTCATGAACCCAATCATAGAATCAGAATTGTCTAGGTTGTAAGGGATGTTTAAGATCGTCAAGTCCAACCATCAACCTTACACTGCCAAAAACCACCACCAAACCATGTCCCTCAGCACCACATCTACCTGTCTTTTAAATACGTGCAGGGATGGTGACTCAACCACTTCTCTGGGCAGCCTGTTTAAATGTTTGATAACCCTTTCTGTGAATATTTTTTTCCTAATATCCAATCCAAACCTCCCCTGGTGCAACTTGAGGACATTTCTTCTTGTCCTATCGCTTGTTACTTGGGAGAAGAGGTTGACTCCCACATCTCCCCATTTACAAACACTTTCCCAAGTTCTACAGTATTGTTGCATTGGTGTGATGTATAAGGAGTGAAACAGCTCCTCTCCTCTGATTTGTTTGTGTTTGCTGTGAGCTCAGGTGCCTGACTCTGCCTGAGCAAGCGTTTCTTTGGAATCTGACTAAACTATGTGGTTGCCAGTGCTTACTGAAGGGATTTGTTGACTGGGAAATGCAACTATTTCTTCCACATCGATTGTGACTCTCACCAGCCACCGTTTTGAACTGTGCATTGTTTTCTGAAGAGTTCATTGCCCTGGCCAAAGATTTTGTTTGAATCAAGTGCAGCTCATGTCTGCTACATGGGTCTCGGTTATTTCGTCTGTTGGGTTTTTTTGTGAACTTGCTATTAGATGACTTTCTTCAGCACTATAGAATAGTCAACCATGACAGCTCCAGTCATCCCAGGGCTAACCCTGAATGGTCATAGAGCAGTGGACAATGCACCAGCCTCCATCCTACACGCAGAGCTCATCCCTTCTGAGCACCTCTGGGCACTCCCACGGGAATACCTGATGGGACAATCAGGCTAAATCAGGGAGAAGCCATGGTAGGCATATGCCTTGCCTTATTCTGGGCTGTATGGGCTTTGATGTTGAGATGGAAGTGTCTTGCTGTTCCTGAATGATCAAGACACTCCTGGATGTTGGCAGACATTTCCCATAAACTGGCTCATTGCTCTCCCTTGTTGCTGGAGTCCTCCAGCCTCACCTGCAGAAGCCCTGGCGAAACCGGGATCATCCTGACAATTTTGTGGGCCCAGTTGAGCAACCATGGTGGTGGAAAACCACCAACAGCACAGAGCATGAAGCTGCAAAAGCAAGTGTTGATTCACTAGCAGCAGTGCAAAGCACTCTGCTAGACAGGAGTTCTGGATCAATCTTCTAACCAGACTCCCCCTCTCTTCCTTGCATGGCTAATAGAACACAGTATAAGAACTGTACTATTCAGGAGGGGAGTACATTAGATGATGCAATTGGTTTTATCTTTTCCTTAAGTTTGATTCTATAAAGGAATGAACCAACATGTCCCAATGTCTGAGAAATTTGAGGCAATTTGATTTCAGCATAGCGTGTTTGTTTGGAACAGTCATTTCAAAGCATCTTTTCTTTGGTTACAGTTAGTTTTCTAAGTATACTCCAGGGTGAAAGATGTGCTTTTTGGGGGAAGAAACGCATTTAAAGCTAAATTTTACCCTGAGATATTCCTTTGTAATGCCTGTTGCCTGGGCATCACAAGTCAGAATCCGCCTCTTATTTCTCAGAAAGCAGACATTATGGTAACCTCTGGTTTATTCTTGGGAGGAAGGAACTGGGACAGCTTTAAAGTACTGCAAGAACCATTCATGCACATGATTTAAATCATGCCGTTCTGCTGACAAGCTGAAACCTACAAGGAAATGGGTTTTCCTTGCTCTTTAAATAGATAATTTGGGGGCGGAGGAGCAGGTAAATGAGGGAATCTGACAGGAGCAGCAGTTCTGATGGTGGCAAAGACAGACAAACTTAATAAAAAATATGTTCACTACTCATTCAGAAATAAACAATTCTTTACTTTCCAAGTAAAAATGACATTTCTAGATAATATCCCACGAATGTTTTTTTTTGTTTCTCCTATTTTTCTGACAATTTTGTGAGTGAAAACTTCCTTACCTTCTCGCCGTTTTACTAATCCTTTGAGCCACAGGGTAGGAAAAAATTTCCAAGACTTGAATTCAAGGAATAAAAGATGAGTGTGGAGCAGAAATTACCCATTCTTGGCCTCACCATTTACTCCTTGCTTTCCCTCTAGCAAGTTTCTCAAGGCCATATACAATACAGTATTAAAAAGATTAGAAAAATAACCAAAGCATGCAGCATGCTGGGTGAAGAAGGGTCTGTCATCCCTGTGCTCAGCACACAGCTCTCCAGAGCAAGCCAGCAGAAGATGCTGATGACAGGGGTGTTAAAATCTTGGCTATCTGCGGCTTGATTCAAAGCTGCAGAGAAGCGTCTCTTTTTCCTCCAAATCCAGCCTTCAGCCATCTCTTGTAAGCGTCACAGCTCCTTCCTGACTCCGTATTTTGTCCAGCCAGATGACATCTTTCTGACTACTTTGTTTTGATTTACATGGCCCCCTCCCAAGTGTAGAAATAGAGTTTTCAGGAATGAGGGAGAAGGAAGGGCAAGGACCTTCGTTCACACAGGGGTGCAGGGCTGGAAGGATGTTTATTCCTGCACAGGGCAGGATTAGGCATATCTGTGTATAATATAGTCCTAAATATCTGTCTAACCTGTTCTTTAAAAGCTCTGTAAGGGGACCTCTCCAAATTATCTGAGGTATTTCTGCTGCATTAGCATCCTCTAACAGTCTAATGTGAACTGTCTATTCTGCAAATTTCTCTTTCCCCATAGGCCTCTGCCATAACTAACCTCGTATCGGCTGGAAAACCATTGATATATCACGGAATCATGGAGTTTTCAGAGTTGGAAGGGACCTCTAGAGATCATCTAGTCCAACTCCCCTGCTAAAACTGGAACATTACTCAGGACTGCACATTACTCAGGACTGCATCCAGGCGGGTCTTGAAAATCTCCAGAGAAGGGGACTCCACAACCTCCCTGGGCAGCCTGTGCCAGTGCTCTGTCACCCTCGCCGTAAAGAAGTGTTTCCGTGTATTTGAACGGAACTTCCTGTGTTCTAACTTGTGCCCATTACCCCTCGTCCTGTCACTGTGAACCATTGAAAAGAGCCTGGCTCCATCCTCCTTCAACCCACCCTTTAGATACTTGTACGCCATAATAAGGTCTCCCCTCAGCCTTCTCTTCTCCAGGCTAAAGAGTCCCAGCTCTCTCAGCCTTTCCTCATAAGGGAGATGCTCCAAGCCCTTAATCATCTTAGTTGCCCTGCATATCCCTCCTCATATCATCATTTCCTGAACAAAACAAAGTCAGTTTCCCCACAGGCCATTTTAAAATCTGCTATCCTTGCTCTTATCCTCTGGACTCTCTCCAATCTTTCTGTGTCTTCGTGGGATGCCCAATACTAGACACAACACTCCAGCTGAGGTTTCACCACCAAGATAAAGGAGACTAACTCTAATTACCTCCTGTGTCGTCCATATGTTAATTCAGCCAGGAATGAGATGAGCCTTTTCTGCAACAGCAGCATATTTTTGAGTCCTATTTAGTGGTCAGCTCTCACACCGACTTCTTTTCTGCAATATTACTGCTTAGCCAGTTATTTCCCATTTTGGGTTGGAATTTTCCTTTCTAAGCAAAGCACTTATTCATTGATTTTGGTTTTATCAGAGCAACTCCTCAATATGTCAAGATCATTTTGGTTTGTGTTCTTGTCCTCTGGGGTCCATGCAACACCTCTCAGCTTGACTTCATCAGCAAATTTTATGGGCCTTTTCCATACTATCATTCAAGGTATTAAAGATAAAATTGAATGAGCCACATGCATGAAAAACCCTCCCTCACATGACCACTTGTAATGGCACCCGAGTTTGAACACAAGCTGCAATTTATTCTTGAGATGATGGATTTACTTGAATCCAAGACATGTCTGTAGTCTAAACTTTATACTTGTGCACAGGGTTCATTAAAGGGAAAGGTTTTAATGCATGACACACTCATTAACTTCACCAGGGCAATGGCCACTTCCTATCTATAGAGTGGCAGACAAGGGAGATTGGGGTTTTTTGCATGTCCTGAACTGTCATTGGTAAGAAACAAGTTATATGTTCTTATCCAAGCAGAAGATGATAAATTACCCCTCTTTAATAGAGGGGCAAGGCACCTCCAACAGCCTCACATTTATCAATGGGAGAAGGGCTGTACAGGCGAGTTCTTGTGAAGCAGCTAATGCATGGCACTTTCTGGTCCTGCTGTCTTTCCCCAGGGTACTTGAGACAGTCTGGCTAAACACAATTGAATATTTGATCTTCTCAGGGTAGAGAAAATAGCATCCTGAATGTGAATAAATACTTCTGCACTGATGGACACACATTTTAGAAATATCCTCTATACCATCTTCCTCTCAACTGCTTATAGGATGTTATGCGAGACTGTAAGAAAGCCGCAGTAAAGTCAGCTTAGATCACATCCACCACTGCCTTCTCAGCCAACACTTATACTACCTTATCAAGGAGGAAATCTAGTCCATCTGACATGATATATTCTTCACAAATCCCTGTTAGATTTTTCCCATCACCTGTTTTTTACCATGGCGCCTATAGATTGTTCAATAATTCCTTCCAGAGTCAGCCTAGGGATAACGGTGAGGCTGACTGGCCTCATGGCTTTGGGTCCTCCTTTCTTTATGTACTCTTCTTTCTCTGCTTCAGTCCTCTGGCATCTCTTGCATCTTCCTTAGCTGGGGAAGGACTTTTCCTAGGGCATGTAGTGATAGGATGATGGGGAATGGCTTTAAACTAGAAGAGGGCAGGTTCAGATTAAACATTAGGAAGAAGTTTTTCACTGTGAGGGTGGTGAGGGACTGGCACAGGTTGCCCGGAGAGGTTGTTGAGGCCCCATCCCTGGAGGTGTTCAAGGCCAGGCTGGATGTGGCCTTGGGCAACCTGGTCTAGTGGGAGGTGTCCCTGCCTATAGCAGGGGGTTGGAACTCAATGATCTTCAAGGTCCTTTCCAACCTAAACCATCCTATGATTCTATGATTCTATGATTCCACAAGTCCTCAGAGGTAATTGCAAATGGTTCACAGATTATTTTGGTGAACTCCTTCAAAATCCTTTGGTGAATTCCATTATACCTTACAAAGTTGAATAGCTCTATCTTATCTACATATTCTTTAATAAATTCATTTTCTGTCTGAGCTTGTCCTCTTGTCCTCTTGTTAAAATTAATTGCCTTAAGTAGCTGTTCATAATTAGATTTTTAGCGTAATCTGCAGCAAAGACGGTACTGAATTCATCAGTCTTCTCTGGATCATGTGCTATTTATTCTCTGTTAAGTAATGGACAGGTACTTTCCTATGTTTTTTCCTACTTTTAATGCATTTATAAAACATTCTGCTATGACTATTTATGTTCGTTTCAACCTGTAACTCATTTTATCCCAAACCTGCCCTGAGGTTTTTATCCCTTGTCCTTAATGACGCACTTTTTTTTGCCTTTTGTGTCATTTTTTTTTCTTAGTTTATTTTCGGGCCCTTAAAAAGCTCCTGATGCAGTCATAATGGCTTCTCGCTGTGCTCTCTGTCCTTTCCCTGTATCAAGATAGGCTCCTATTGTGCCTTTAATACACTGTCTTGCTGTAACTGCCAGCTCTTCTGCCCTCCTTTATCCCTTAAATTACCTTCCAAAGAGATCCTACAGATGAGTTCCCTGGGTTTGCTGAAATCGGCTGTTTTTTTGGGAGGGCAAAGTCCATTATCCTTACTTTTTTTCTCCGACTCCTTCCTTTCTCTTAGAATAGTGATTCACAGTCCTTTCACCTGTCACCTTCCCTTTTTAGATTCTTCACCAGTTCCTCTCTGTTAGACAGAACCAAACCCAAACCACTTTCTCTCCTTGTAATTTCCTCCACCATTTCATACCTTCCTGATTAATTTCAAGGACTTTCTACATAGTTTGAACCCACCATGCTTTCCTAACAAATATTTGGGCAATCGATGTTCCTTATTGACACTACAACCCGTCCTTCAGGTGTCCATGATCTACAGAAGACCCATTTCCTCCCATTACTCCTTTTCATACTCATGTGGAGACAGCAAAAAACCTGCATCAATTCTGAACTTCATGGAAAATGCATGTGCTCTTGATGTAAAACACAACACCCTCTTTCCTTTCTGTCCTTCCAGAACAAGCTGTCTCCATGTAGACATATTTCAGTTTTCCTGCTTATCCCACTGTTAAGATTGGATGGGCCTTCTCAGATACATGAAAGACTGGGTTCCTTCACAATTCCTTCATGATTTTTATTTTTTTTTTAATTTAACGGTTGCCATAGTTTAAAAAGTCTGGAAAGATCTGGGAGAAAATACTAACGTCAAGATGGGTTTTATGGTTTGAGAAACCCACAACAATTTATTGTTTTTTAGACAATTATTCTACCACCTGATGACCTCTCCTCACCTGGGAAGGGGAATGGGGGAAAACAAGGAAACATGAGATTGAAATATAATTAGATTTAATAGGATAAGACTGAATAATTAACATTAATAATACTAAAGAATGAATATTAATCCCGATCACAATATAAAATATACAAGGATTATACTGAACCAATTCTATCAGTAGGAAGCTGTGCACTCCAAGCAGTGGACGGCAAATGTTGGACACTGCAAGTGCTACAGCTTCGGGAGGAAGGGAAGGCCTCAGGGGTCCAGCACTGAAGCAAGAAGTTCTCTGGATCACTGCCATCATAGAAGAGACAACTTCGCATCAAACTTTCTAAATTATATTGAATGTGACATTCATGGTATGAAATAATCCTGTTGGCCAGCTTGGGTCAAGTGCCCAGGTCTCGCTGCTCCTCATCTCTGCACCTGGTGAGCTCAAAAACATTGAGACCTTGCAACCCACATACCATAGCTGGCTATATAGTAAATATTTTCAGAAATTCAGACATTAGAGTCTTCTAAAAGTACACTTTTCCCAAGC
The DNA here is from genome assembly GCF_965231255.1 of Vanellus vanellus. NCBI lineage: Eukaryota > Metazoa > Chordata > Aves > Charadriiformes > Charadriidae > Vanellus > Vanellus vanellus. The sequence goes on along the minus strand of NC_138906.1, from coordinate 164,901,248 downwards.
TTTAGAAGAGAAATTAGTCCTGTGTCGCTCAAACCAGGACAATGAGTGACCCTGCTGCCTGTCTGCAAGAATGGGCTCTGGCTTGCTTCTGTCTGGTTGCATGTATGTCTCAGTTTTGGTTGATTCAGCCATAGTGGAAGGGCTGAAAGAGGTGTTTCTTGAGGTAACACCTCATGCGCAGATATATTTGAGGCTCCAGGGGTGGAGTTAAGACACCAGAGTCATACTGCATCAGATGATGGTCCTTTTGGCTCAATAACATTTATCTGTCCATGGTCACAGAAGGTGCCTAAGGAAAGAACATCAAAATAGAGCAGGCATATGCTGATATCATAGAATCATAGAATCATAGACTCATAGAATTAGTGAGGTTGGAAGGGACCTTTAAGATCATCAAGTCCAACCGTTAACCTACCCGGATAAAAACACCACCACTTCTAAACCATGTCCCTAAGCACCTCATCTACCCTTTTCTTAAACACCTCCAGGGATGGTGAATCCACCACCTCTCTGGGCAGCCTATTCCAATGTTTAATAACCCTTTCAGTGAAAAAATGCTTCCTAATATCCAATCTAAACCTGCCCTGACATAACTTGAACCCGTTTCCTCTTGTCCTATCACTTGTCACCAGGGAGAAGAGGTCAGCTCCCATCTCTCTAAAACCTCCTTTCAGGTAGTTGTAGAGGGTGATAAGGTCTCCCCTCAGCCTCCTCTTCTCCAGGCTAAACAACCCCAGATCCCTCAGTCGTTCCTCATAAGGTTTGTCCTCCATATCGCCCCACTTCTGTGGCATACTCTCCCACCTTCAGGCAGATGCCAGTTTAGGGTTTTCCCATGCTGCAGGTTGTATCTCTGCTTTAAGTTTAACAGGCCCAGAGAGTATTTTCTTCCATGCAGTACCTAATTGCTTTTTGAACCTATTTATAACTTCCAGAGCATCTTATTGCAATGAAATCCATGATTTAATTATGCACTGCGTGAACAAGCACTTCTTTGTGTAAATCTTCTGGATGATCGTTTCATCTGATACTCACTAGATCTTGTGTAATGACTCCATGCTGTGCAAAATTCTGTTACAGACTCTCCATGTCTCTTCCTTTTCAAGGCTAAAGACTCTGTCATTGCTCAGAGCTGTTCTTTACCTTTGATCCCCTCTCTTGTCCTTCACTGTAGTCTTTCAAGTTCTTCTGCACCTTTCTTAGATGGGATAACCAGAAATGCATATGTTGCACTGGGAACACCAGTAACGTACACTGGACTGGAAGGAAATGTTCTGGCTTGTTCTCTATTCTTTTACTAATAAGCCCTAATGCTATTTGACTACTGGCCTCCTGGTGACATTGTGTTGACATTTCTATGGAGCTGTATGCATTGAATCAACGTCTCTTTCTGGAGGTATATTTAAAATGTTAGAGTCCGCTGTTATGTACATACAGGTAAGTTTTTGGTTTTGTTGTTTTGTTTTTACTTCTTGCCCCACCCCATCATGCAATTCTTTTTATTTATTGGCACAGAATTTCATCCGCTCGTTTCTCTCCCAACATCAGAAGACCATTCTGCAATGTTTTGCAATTTTTATGACAGCGTGTAATATCATATCTGCAGTAAATTTTCTTGTCCTATTACTCAAGATTTTCTGCTTCTAGTCAGGTGTTGTCTCTATTGATTATGTGGTTATTCTGGACTCTCACATCTATTGATTTATTTTTTCTTTTAAATCAAACAGTCTAAAAAATTGATTGGGAACAGAGCCTTTTTGTAGGTACTGTAGACCCATGGTCAAATTTTTAAAGTGCTTTTTGGATGCCCTCAAATAATCCCAATGAAGTAGAAGAGTTTGTTTTTATGCGTGGCGACTCAAGAGCAGTTCAAGACCGGTAGTTTACAGTCTTTCAGTGACCTGGAGCCTCATATAGTTCTGACTTCCATAAGCTACCCTTAGTGTTGAAAAAGTAGTTTTCCTTTAAGAGTTCATATAATAAGTGTTAAGGGCACTGACAACAAGGAAATTATTATCTTCGCTTTGAGGAACTGTGGCATTTTTTGCAGCTGCGGTTGCAAGCAAGTGTTTAGTAAGTGGGAGGCACTACAGAGCAAGTCCCTTTATCCATCACATTACCCTAATAATTAAACTGTCAGCCAGGGATGTCAGGCTTTAATAGAAAAAGAAAAAATTAGAATCAAACAGTGGTAAAAAAATTGTGACTATTCCTCCAGTTAAGCCTATAATTTTTTTTATCTTAATCATTATGTTTGCATAAGGCATTGCTCAGAACACACATTTTAAAATGTTATTTTTTTTTTTTAATACTTTTATATGTTTTAAAATAACAAGAAGTTATTTAACCACTCTCCATTGTTCCTGTGACTCTGGGAAACAATTATCCTAGGAATCATTGGTAATTTTTTTACTGTGGCTTATTTCTAAAATGAACTCCAGGGGTGTTTTCTAGAATCTCCAGGCACCTTTTCCCTGAGGATGTAAATCTTCTGAACTGTCCCTGTGGGCTCATTCTCCAGGCTGTCAGGTCAGGTCTCTATTAGTGGGAGAAGTCACCCAGTTGCTCTGGTGCCTTTGCAGTGGGACACGGACAGCTGTCTCCCATACTTTTGTTCTAAACATCAGATTTTTGATGGTCTTTTTCCTGCTTTCTGCTTTCCAGCTTGTCATTCTGGTAGCAACATACTTGTCTATGGGGAAATGGGTGGCCCTGGACTAACGTCACAGAGCCCGATTAGAAGACCATTAAAAACCATAACAGTGAAGTGAGGTATTTGTCCCTGGCAGGTGGCTCTGCCCTGACTCAGAGGCGTCATCCCTCAAAAAGATAGTGTTCTTCTCCCGCTCTCAAATTTGCTTTCAGAATCTGCCCTGATAAATGTTACCTAACTGTAAGGATAAACTTTGAGATAAGAATAGTTTTCCTCTGGGAAAGAGACAAAAACCCCTGAGACCTTTTTTCTCTGTTCAGTAGGGCCACTGGGCATCATCATGCCCAGCCAAAAGCTGTTTAATGCAGAAAACTCAACGGTGTATCTGAACCAGATGATACCTCTGGCCACAGAGGGCTGAATGCTATTTGTGAATTCACACCTAAAAAAAAAAGACCAGAAGTCAAAATTATCATCTGCCCTTGGAATAGTCATGAAGAAAATAATAATAATAATAATGTCCACTTTTACATTTTGACCCATATTTTTCTACACTTGGAATAATAAAGGAATATAGCACACACTACACTGTGTGAATAGCTGGAAAATGCTGATTTCTTTATGTTATCACTTTCTTTAATGGCTCCCTGTGGTATACAACATTGTGACTGTCATCGCCTTTGTCCTCTTCTAACTAGGACCAGACAGAGAGAAGTGCAAGGTTTTAGTATCCCATTACCAATTTCCTGAGCAACAGAATGCCAAGTTCCAATTTGCGTTCTAATTTTAACTACAGTATAGATTTTTAAATAAGCCTCTAGCTTCCTATTAACATGATCTGTCTGCTCCTTTGGTGCTCTCTCATCCCATTCTGATCGACCCATGAATGGGCTCCCTGTATTATTCATTGTACACTAAATTAAGCTTTTAGTGTTAAAGGCTTTCAAGTGTAGCGTTCCTTCCGTAGAACTCATTACCTGTGTCAATACACAAAGCAGAAGCGCTTAATAGATTTAAAACATCTAGTATCTGCCCTTTTTTTTCAGCTGTTATTAAGACTCGGGAGCATTTTTTATTCTGGTAATATTCCTTATTGTCCTGATGTTAATTTCATTAGTCAGTGAGTGTGCACTACGGAGTTCCGAAGTGTCTTTGCATCATATGAACTTTAATTAGTCTTGAGGTTTTCTAAAAAGGGTTAGGTAAATGAAAATTATTATGACTGATCGTGGCTTTGTACATCTTCAGAAATTAGGAAATCTGTTTTCATCACCTGTGGGTAAGCAGGGACAGTAGCATAGGAAAAACTCCATCTACAGCCCTCGTTCCAACCACAGGTAGACAAAAATGAAATGCAGGTTCAGACGCTATACTGCTGGGTTTTGTTGTGGTCCTTGAATTTAGATTTTGAGGGGAAACATTTGAATAAGCGTCCAGCTTCTTAGCTGCCTTTCCCCGCATTACTCACTGAGGCACCCTACGGAAGATGTCACCCACAGATATATGACCCCCTGTTTCATTTCTGGCAGGACGAATCAAGGAGTTAACTTTACTGTATGTTCACTAACCACTTGGATAACGCTTTATGAAGATGACTGGACAGGCTACTTCTCTCAAAGATGCTCTTCCAAGCCTGTGCAGGACTTTGGCCGTAGTAATACCTAACATTTTCATTCCAACATTTTCTTCCCAACCCTTTCAGTGCCCAAAATACGTCTCCCTGCTCTCAAGCTGCAACATACCCTCCCTTTGCTTTACCTATGCTACCGTTTATGGGCCGTGCATTGGACCGAATCACTGAAACAAACACTTTTAAAACCTGGATCATTTTACAGATGTAGGTTACAGTGATTTAGGTTCAACATACTCCACTCCTTGCCTTGCCCAAGGATACAACTTCCAGTAAAGCCTCACAAACTATTTTAGCAGCTCAGCAGAAGCTGTGGAATTGAAAACTGTCACGGGCCAGAAATGACCAGCAGGGCTCAAAAGGGGGCTGGAAAGATGTGAACTTATCTGCTATGGGAAAGAAAAATTAATGGAACAACACCCTCGGACACAGCTTTGTGGGTAAGAGTGCCTTCACAGACGCAGCATGCATGACTTATGGGTGTTTGGGGGTTTGCTTCATTCTCAAAGAAAGCTGAGATACAAAAGAGCAGTGTGCAGAGCAAATGAGCACTACCAGCTATCTCAAAACTTCAGTCGGCTGTTCGATCCAAAACTAAACCCTCCTGGGTTTTCTGCCAAGCCGTTTCTCTTCTGTTAGTTGAGGAATAAACTTCTGTACAAATAATGGCCAACCAATGTCTTGTTTAACTGACCTTGATGTAAATGCCAAGGAACCAGGCAGAAACATAGCTGCTGCGTGTCAGAGGGGACCAGTGCATGGGAAGAGCAGAGCTGGCATTTAGACTCAAAGTATGAATGAGCAGGGAAAGTTAACTATTTTGCTCACCTCAGCTCCTAATGTGAGTTTCTGGGTTTTTTTGTTAAAGGATGACAGGACCATTGAAGAAAAGGTGCACCAAGGGTGCCTGTGACTTGTGGCTAAAGGACACAAATCTTCAGGTTCATGCCTCAGGGCCATGGTTTCCTTGTCTCATCTGTGGCTTCAATCAGACACTTTTGTTGTGGATTTTTTTTTTTTTTCGGAAAGGCATGTTCAAGCTCATTCTTTGCAAAGACAGGGTTTGTAAAGGAGACTGACATGTCAGGGTTTGTCTCCTCCCAGAATATTTGAGTTCATTCCATTTTTTCCAAGTTGATAACTTCCATAAGACATTTAAATAGTTAAGTAGTTAAAGCAAAGATCAGCTTCCTGTTTTTATTTTTTTGATAACAGAAATAAATCAGGGAGAGAGAAAACATTAGGGGTTTAATGACTGCATTCTTTGGGAGTTGGTAGTCAGACTCCAGGAGCTTAAACAGATGACCTAACAGAGGAGGTGGGTGTAATGCATTCTGTTGCACTGGGTAATGTATTCTGAGCCTTTTGGCTCCAGGGGAGAGAATGTAAAAAAACCCAAACCCACCCAAAACCCAAAGCCCGTAAATAATCCTGGTTAGGGGAAGAAGTGATTTCAGCTCTGTCGCTGCTGAGCAGCCCCTCCTTGCTTGTCCCCATCTTCACTCCTATATCAAGGTGAAAACAAGAAATCAGTAAGCCAGGAGTAGTGTCAGCGTGGAACATTTTCCAGGCTGCCTTTGTCTGCTTGCTAATGAAAGTCTATTTATAGCTCAATGCAGAGCAGGGAGAGTGTGCTGTGGGTGACAACGTGATATGGATTTCACAGTCCATCAGTTTGGATTTCAAGTTTATAGTCGGCTCTCGGACTAATTGAGAAGTCAGACACTGTTTTGGGACGTTACAGGCAATGCAAAACAGGGTACGTGGTGCTTGTTTAGAGAGCATTTGGGGTCAGGTTGGCTGGGGCAACGTTGGAGCGCTCTGACATCAGTCAGTCTTTGCACAGTGGCCTGAGAAAACCCATCTCATGAAGAGAGGTTTTGCATGCTGAGCATCAAGGTGCTTGTGGGCTTGATATCTGTCATAGCCTATCACTTCTTGGTAACAATTAGGAGAAGTCCTAGATTAGACTGGCCCTGGGACCAGGCACTGCAGACATGGTGGAGGCATGGACGCACCCATGCAGCAGAGCCTCCCAACTACCTCTCTTCCTTCTGCCCACCTGGGCCTGGCCATTGAGACCACCAGTGCCCTGTCCCTCAGGTGTTTCTGGGGTTTCACAGTGAAAGGGTGACAAAACCTATGAAACAACAAAAGGGAAAAGGGAGAAGAAGTTTTGGCACAGCCCAGCTTCATCATTCCCCCTTTGCTGTACTGGCACAGTTGAAGGGTGGCATCAGGACAAAAACAGCAAAGTACTATGAGAGAGGGGTGCAGTTCACTGCAGGGAGGGAAGGGAACACACACCGGGAACTGGTGAGCAGCAGATTGCACTAGTGGCACAGTTCTGAAAAACGGCACCCATTACAGAAGGTTAACATTTTAAGTTGGCAAAAATTGGAAAGAGAAATAAAGGCACCGAGGTTGAGCTGATTTCCTGGCAGAGTGAGAAACAGAAGTTGACTCTTCTCCATCTCAGTCCAGTCTATCACATTGACCGACTCATGAGTGGATCCTGCCACCACCTTTTAGGACCAGAAATACACATATCCTTTCTGTGGATGGGCAGGAGAAATGATCCTAGACTGATACATGGGTTCTGTGCCCTTCCCGTATGGGGACCACAGTGAACCACACTGCAGAAGAGGGCCTGACCTGCTGTGGTCATTAGTGTGGTGATGTGTGCAGCTTCGTTGCTGTGCTGGTGCCACAGAACTGATTGATTGTACTCAGATTAGTGTAAATGGGGCCAAACTAACAGGGAGAGGAAATACTCAGGTTGGATACTCAGTGGTTCTGAAGAACTTCCAAACTTCTTGGAACAAGGTGCCGTCTGTTTGCAGTGCAGAGACCTGTGGGGTTCTACTTTCTCTTGCTAGAAGTTCGGTCCTGTGGGCTTATTTCCATTCACGTGCCTCTTTCTGGACCTGTTTTCAGTGAAGTTCCATCAGACAAGTGGCTTGATGAAGCACTCCTGCCTGGTGCCTAACCTTTTCCCATTGCCATTTCAGCTGATAACCTCTGCACTCAAAGGCGAAAAACCCACACTTAGAGCTCCAGCTCCTCACTGTGAGGAATCAAGGATGGAGTCCACGCCAGGGGCTATTTTATCCAAACACTTCATTTCCACAAAGACTAAAAGTCGTAATTTGAAGTGCAGTTGCCTATAGCTAGGCACGGCATGCCACTGAACTCTGATATCTCTAAGATATGGGATCTATTCATTGAATGCAGTGCCTAATTTTAAGCCCCTGGGTTTCAGAGTTTTAGTCTTTGCTTTTCAGGTTTTTCCATCTCAGAAGTGAGTCTGATGTTATTTCAGGCAAAGCTTATGCTGTCTTGGGGCAAGGATACAGACTAGATGACCTTCTGCATTTTGACTCTATTTTCTATCTAGAAAGACCCAGTAAGGCTCAGTAGTTTCATATAAGAGGAATCTGTCTAAAGCATTGCAAGTACTAGATCTTTATTTAAGAGTCACTTCCAAACTGTTTTATTTTTCCCCAAGTCTTTAAACCCAAGGTAGCACTGGTTCAGTTAACTTTTTATGACTAAAGCAATGTCTGCTGTCAGCTTCATGGTCAGCTCCTTCAAAGTCCTAGTGGTACCTGGAAATTCAGGTGCCTACATCTCTTGGTGGGTCTGGCCACTAATGATTTGGCAGTTTAGAAGCTGCTTATTGAACTAGAGCTGAGGCTTGTCTTGAGATGAGCACTCACCCCACCTTTCACTGCCGTGCTCAGTTTTCACTTGGATCCAGTATTTTCTGCAAATTAATTTAGTGTTGCCATGTTTCACTTGTTCTTATTTGTGATGTGGTGGAGACTGCCATCCCAAACTCACTCTTTGGAACCAGTGGTGGGTTATCAGCACCCACTTCCCCTCCTTTGAGGCCCATAATGTGGTTGCTTTGCTGTATCTTCTCATGCTGATGGAAATACATCTTCTGTGTCAGAGTAAAGTCAGCGCTGGGTCTGGGCAGTTTGAGGCACTCAGAATTAACAAGTTAACATTGCAAGGCAAGGAAACAATTAGATCTCATGAGCTTTATTTTAAAACTATATGGAGATTTTGAACACAGCACTCAGATAATACAAACTCTAGCATCTGCTGAGTTTTAACGCAGATGGATTTAGAGTCCCTGTTGCCATTTTCAACTTTCTTCTCATTCTCTCCTCTGTTTTCAGTTGAGTTCACACCCTTTCCATTGATATGTCTGTAATTCAGTTTCCTTGACATAGTGTGATAATAAAAAGCTTCTTGGCTCTGAGAAAAGCAAACATACTGTAGCTTAGCCTCTCGACATTCCCAGCTCTCTCCTTCTGCTTGAACACACACACTATTTTTTTCAGCCTTACGAGGATCAGCACTACAGCCACAAGTTGCTATTTTCATAAGTTCGTAAGATCAGTTATCTGATAAAGCCTCCATACCTCAGATCATATTCGAAAACAAAGGCCCTGAGTTACATCCGATAAGAGATAAGTGCTGGATTATTCTGCATCCTTGCTGTCAATGGCTTGCAATAAAGACGTTAAGAAAGGAGAAAAGGTAGCTAATTTAGTCAGTAAGGCTAAAAATAGACTTTTAGAAAATGTAAGAAGCAAATTCCTAAAACGTTCAGATAAGAAGCAGTCTGAGCACAACACGTTGTCACTTGTCAAAAGCAGTTTGCTTCTTCCCTTTGCTGAGTCGACTTTGGGTTCTGCTTTTGCACTGGGTAAAATGCAACCTAGATCATCTGGTGATGACTGTACTGTTTTCTTTCTGCTGAAGAATAAATCATCCCCCTGCTAAGAGAAAAGTACATCTGCTTCAGGTTTACCAGTTTTATCAGTTGTGTTCCAGGCTTGGAAAACCTCCATTTCCAGCTATCAAGAACAATGTGAATATCTGCATGGCTTCACTCTGTACTTTGTTCTCAATAAATGGGAGGTGGTTTTTTCCCCAGAATCCTAATATTTTTTGTTAAAAGGCTTGTCTTCCAAAAGAAGCAGACATCATACCAGATCAGCTCACCGAACTTTTGCAGGGGCTGGATGACTTTGCATGCTTTATCTTGCATGAAGATTCTGCCCCTCTACTTTGCTCTCGTGAGACCCCACCCGGAGTACTGCGTCCACCTCTGGAGCCCTCTGCACGTGGACCTTTTGGAGCACGTTCAGAGGCCACAAAAATGTTCAGAGGGGTGGAGAACCTCTCCTATGAGGACAGACTGAGAGAGTTGGGGTTGTTCAGCCTGGAGAAGAGAAGGCTTCAAGGAGAACTTATTGTGGCCCTTCAGTACTTAAGGGGGCTTATAAGAAAGACGGGGACAAACTCTTTAGCAGGGCCTGTTAAAATAGGGCAAGGGGTAATGGCTTTAAACTGAAAAAGAGGAGATTTAGACTAGATATAAGGAAGAAACTTGTTACAGTGAGGGTTGTGAAACCCTGGCAGAGGTTGCCCAGAGAGGTGGTAGGTGCCCCATCCCTGGAAACATTGAAGGTCAGGTTGGACAGGGCTCTGAGCAACCTGATCTAGTTGAAGATGCCCCTGCTCATTGCAGGGGAGTTGGATTAGATGACCTTTAAAGGTCCGTTTCAACCCAAACTATTTTTTGATTCTAGAGACTCCATGATTTAGGATTACTTTAATTGTCCATCCTCAGGTAGACCTCTTGGGAGAAGACCGTTATTTAAGAATTGGAAGGATGTTGTGATCACCCTCAAGCCCTTGACACTAAAAGGAAAATTTTGCCTATGTCAGATACAAGATCAATCATTTACATTGACTCCACTCTTCTCTATTGTAACAACTGTTACTTGTTCAAAGTAACTTGGTCTTGTTCTAAGACTTATTTGATCTTCATAACCCTCTGCAACTGACTTCCCAGAAAAACAACCATTTCCATGCAGCTCATGATGATCATCCATCCTTATTTCTCTGTCCAATCCTTGAACCTCCAGCCCATCACAGTTTCCCACATAGCAACAAGTGCATCAGAGCACTTTGAATCCCTTCTTTTGAGGGATACATCCAGGGAGTCTTCAAAGATCTCCAGTACCATCTGCGTGTTTTACTTATAGATACTAACTCCTAAAGATAACTCTCTTTCACACATTAATTTTAATTAACAAGCTGTCAGTGGGAGAACTGGTAAGATAATATGGTCTATAGCATCAGCAATAAGCAGATTAGGGCCATAAAACTGATAAAGGGTTGGGCAGTGCAATGTACAGAAATCAAGTGTAGAGCCAGGATGATGCAGCCACACATTACACTGTTGAACACAGATACGATCAAGGTTTTGGGAACCCCATTAGTATGGCACTATGCCAACACACTCTGCTTGTTAGGTGCAGAGGCTGTCAACACGGGCCCATTGCTTCCATTTTTGGAGTTATTGTGAGCTCTGCTAGCTCAGACACCGTGAGACACCCCAGAGCTCAAGCATGAAATTATGGCAATGGGCACCATTGGTGTGGGCACACGAGTTAGGGCAAACAGAGGCAGGGGCAGTCAGTTTCTTGGCTTTGCCAATTTGCTTCTTCTTCTGTGTGTCCTGGAGGACGTACAATGCCTTTCTCTACAAGGCACAGATGGCTTGGATGCTCCATATTGAGGGTTTCTCTTATAGGTAAACTCCCACTCCTAGGAGGTGTGTCATGGGGAAGGCAGAGGCATATTTGTAGGGACAAAAGAAAGTAACGGCTTCTGATGATGCTTTTGGTATCTGGAAGCTGTGGGTGCCACAGTTGTGGGGAAATAGTGATTTGATGTACTTGGCGCAGGGAAGCTGTGTTGGCTCAACCTCATCAAGGATAAAACAACTTCTTTGATCCACCCAGGGTCTTGTTTTTTACTGTATTTTCCAATTCTGCCAGTGGTGAGGGGTGAAGGGGAGGGAGGTGAGGGGGACCCTGAGAAAGCTGGCAGTGAGTAACAACATATCCAAGCTTTGACAGGCTCTGGTGGCATAACTTAATTAACTAATGGCCTGTGTAGAGCTGTAATGAGATCCGAAAACAGAAAGCTTTTAAGCAAAACTTAAAGCCAATGGCATCAATTACAGTGAGCTGAGGGCACTTACTCCCTCTGTTTTTTCCTGTAAGACTGGTGACACAGTCCCTCACCTACGCTCTATCCCTAAAGGCGTTTCTCCATCTAGTGTCCCTGGACAACAATTACAGCCACCTTGGTCCCAGTATCCCACTTCTGCTCCCATATGGCTCAGACGTTTCCTCATAAACCCACAGAAGCTTTAAGCAGAGAGAAAGAAGATGCATTCTGGAAGGACTCTCCATGGAGCTGACCTGGGCTGCAGCCACCTCTGTGAGTGCTTCTAGTCACTGGCTGCTTCCCTGACATTTGGGGGTGGTTTGGTTTCTCTTGCCGTCATGGAGCACATGTAAATTTTGCTCTTCCACTTTTCCTTCAGTGGTGCTCACCCCTTTGAAATGCTTGCTCTCTCAAGTCTTGACTATTTGAAATTGCTTCATCAAGCTGATATTAAAGGCAGGGTTTCATCAAGCTGATACTAAAGGCAGGGTTTCAGGCGGCTGGGTCACCCCCTTGCCTGCATGCATTAATCTTCAGGGGTGATTTAGTGTATGGGAAGTGCCTGCTGCTCCCCAGCATAACCTGCAAACTTCCCACAGCATTATCCCAGCCTGTGGCATACACATAGGTGTATATTCACATACCTGTGAAGGCTAATGATGCACGTGTTTTAGGCAATATCATGTCTAAACTACGTAGGCTAGCAGAACCTGTCACGTCACCTTCACTACTTGCCTTCTCTGCTGAGCTTTTAATGTGAGTAATTAAACCACAGTCTTTACTTGCACCGCTATTATTAATTTGTTGGATGAAGAAGTTGCCTCTTTTCCAAGCACAGTATCCCTGAGGCCCTGAAGCATGCACATATGGTGACACACCGCTCTGTTCCAGCAAGGTAGGCGGTCATGCTGTTCTTCCTCTTCTCCCTAATTTCCTCTCGCATGAATACCTCTTTTATAAAGGTGAAAGTTACAGGTTTCTTGTCACGTTTCCCTCTCAGCACCAGTTTTTTACGTGAGGCCAAAGGCAGTTCATTCTGCAGGCTTGCAGGAACTTGCTGGGCATCAACAACAGCAGTGGCAGAAAGTAAGTGTGGACAGATGGCTCTCAGCCGAACCTCCTGCCTGTCAATGGCTGGCAACTCCGCTGATATCCGTGGTGTTTCAGGGAGAACGGGCAGAGCACTGCCAGCTCCAACATTTAGTGTTGCTGGTTGTAACCTGCCAGGGACAACATATGGTCCCCAGTACCTACAGAGAGAGTTGGACAGGAGATGGCTGTGGGTCCCCCACTACGATTCAAGGCATGCCTGATTCTGCTGGCTGGCACCAGTTGAAATGCCACACAGCAAAGCATCTTGGGGTGCTCCTAAGAGGGCATCCCATAGTCAGTCAGGAAAGCGGTGAAGACATCAGGGAATCAAAAATACTGAGGTTGTGCTCTGTCCTACTTAACACCATTTCATGAAAGGCTTTTGGGAACCAGGCTGCACATGTTTCTAATGATAATATGACACCTGAGGATGATGTACTTGCTCTACCTGTAGCTGAGAAGAGGAAAACCATGATACAGCATGGAAAGGGCAGTATCATTTTCTTGCAGAATGATCTAAACTAGCAGTTCACATCCTGCTTTGAGATAAGTATACCTCTTGGGGTCTGTCAGCTTTACACATAGAATCGGAAGACAAAACTCTCTCTCCTCTTAGGATGCAAGGGGACTGCTACATGGGTCCACAATGCAAGCTTCCCAGAAACACAGTGATGCTTTGAAGCTCCAGGAGGAGATCCTTAGCCTGGGATATGTACAGATAGTCTCAACTGTGTTATAGGAATCCCATTTAAGAGATAGGGAGATTTGGTCCTGTGGTTCTAATGAAATTGATATTCTAGGGTCTACCAGAGAGAGCAGAGAGTCCTGACCTCTTGTCTGGATCTTGTATGGACCCCCTTGCATGGCTTGACATGTGTTCTTGGAGGTTGAACTTCTGTTCATTTGGGTGGAGGGCAAAAAAAGGAAGACTTTGTTCCTCTGTGAAAAGAATCTGACTCTGTACTCCTCCCACAGGAACAGGAAACCTGCCAAATTTGGGGAATTTTGATTCCAGACATGAATTCCACAGCTGATCACAAGACAACAATGGCCATAACACAGGCACAGGGATAGATACTGCAGAAAGGGAGTGGCAGACTCAGAACATTTCCACTGAGGTTGGTTCATATGGTACATAACTGATCAATAGCATGGCCAGAAATGCTTCATAGTATGGGAAAGACTTCATGTCAATCAAAAGTGGGACTGCAGCTCTTGGGCACCTACCTGAAACAGCATTTAATTAAATAGCATCAAGGAGCTTAGCACAAGATGTCTCCAGAGTCCCAGGGGAATTTGTGTTATGACTACACTGTAATTAGTACTTAAGTTATCTGGTTTAGAGTTTACTCACTTACTGTCTCTTGCTGTACTCGCTGCCTCTGTGTGGACTGGGTATCTCCACCAGAAAGAAGTTATGTGACATTCTTTATGTACCCTTTGTACTTCTGGCCAGGAGAAGCAGTGGTCTCAGCCTGAGAGCTTCAGTCCTGTAGTCCTGAGTCTGCTTTATTATGTGATGTGACTCTTTACAAAATAGGTAATGCTTCTTATTTCCTTCCCAGATTTTGTTTAGGTTAGACAGGGCATTGTGTCTTTCTGTATTGAGATGCAGAATTTAGCACAATATGGTCCAGATCTCAGGTGGGTAAAGGCAGTGTTTCAACATAAAGAGGTGATGACAATAATTGTCTGGATCAGAGAGATGGAGACCCTTTGTGATAGTCAATAAGACTTCCACATGCCCTCTGGTTGTCATTAAGCACAGAGCTTTGAAAGCAGCAAGGAACTTAGCAATTCTAGAAAACCTGAAAATCATTAAAAAGGGTTAGTTCATAATTAATCACAATTTCCTAATGAAAGGTGAAATGCTAATTATTTCCCCCTAATTATGCTAAAATCTTCAGAGGATTCAAATATTGGCATGACCTATAGTTTACAGAGACCCAGATGACACCTACATACCACCTAATTAGCAGTGACTTTCCACAGAAGACACCTCTTTGAAGCATTACATTTTCCACATGCTTTTTCATATTAACACTGTGAAAATAACCCTCCCCTACTCATCATAGGGGATGAGTCAGACACATCATTGCAGAGCACCCAAAACCTTCCCTGACCAGAATAATCCTTGTAACACTTGCTAATAAGTGAAAGCGGAGGGGGTCTATTCTGATCTCCCTGTCAATGGGAGTTAAGTGCGCATGGAGAGGAGAGAACACAATTAAAATGAATAATTTGCATTAGATACACATTATAACGAATACACATTAACCATTAGGGATAATTATCTGGTTGTATTAGTAACGAGGTCTTGCTTTGGTCCATGGCCCTGCAGCCACAAGATATGACTTGCCTTGGTTGTCAAAGAGCAGCAACGCTTCAGAGATACCCAAGTCGAGCACAGGGCTGCTGGGGAGAGCAGGGCAGCAATTAACCATTAGTGTTAGACCTATGTACATCCCTCAGCTCAACTATTTTAATTTTTTGCCCTAATAGGAGGCAAGAAATGTGAAACTTCACAGACACAGAGGTCGTGTTTTAGACTGGTTATCTTATGAAGCAGCACCTTCTTTTCCCATCTGAAGCCTACAGCAAGGAAGCAGGAGTTTCACTTTGTGTTCTTGCTGGATTTGTCAGCTCTACAAGGTGTTCTGTTTTGTCTAGGATTTAGTCAGTACAGCAATGTGAATAAATCATTCTCATGACAGCACTGAAATAGAGGCACTCTCATGCACGCTTGGGAAGCAGGGAGTAAACAACAGGCAAAGCTGGAAGTCAAGCTGCATGGAATCACAGAATCATAGCATAACAGGTTGGAAGGGACCTCAAGGATCATCTGGACCAAACTTTCTTGGCAGAAGAGCGGTCTAGACAAGATGGCCCGGCACCCTGTCCAGCTGAATGTTAAAAGTGGCCAATGACGGGGAATCCACCAGTTCCCTGGGGAGATTATTCCAATGGCTGATTGCTCTCATTGTGAAAAAATTTCCTCTTTTGTCCAATCAGAATCTCCCCTGGAGTAACTTGTACCCATTACCCCTGGTCTTTTCCATGTGACTCCTTGTAAAAAGGGAGTCTCCATCTTCTTTCTAGCCACCCTTTAAATACTGGAACATGGTGACAGGGTCTCCCCTGAGCCTTCTTTTCCCAAGGCTGAACAAAACCAATTGTCTCAGCCTTTCCTCATATGGCAGGCTTTCCAGTCCTTTGATCATCTTGTGGCCCTCCTCTGGACCCTCTTCAGCCTGTCCACATCTTTTTTGTTTTCTTATATGTAAAGAAAATTGATATTTCCTGCAGGCTGATGCTCCTAGTTGCAGTTACCAGTAAAGAAAAATCTCCAGGTGTTCCACTTGTCTCTGAAATTTATTTGTCCTTTATCCTGGTATAGAGTAGATTCACCTGCCTTAAAAAAGATTGCCATGGGGAAAACCCCACCACAGGGGAATGGGAACACAAAGGAGGTTGTTAATTTGGCATGGGAGCCATGCTTCCTATCGCATGTAAAGAAACAATATATGTAGAACTCATTCCAGGCTGAAAAGGAGGAAAAATGAAGTTAATTCTCCTTGCAAGTCTTTTTAAAATGAAGTGCCAGACATTGGGACTCTAAATCCATGTCATCGAAATGTTTAAAGAAATCTGCGTTATTGTACTGGTTTTGGCTGAGATAGAGTTAAATTTCTTCATAGTAGCTTGTATGTGGCTATGTTTTGGATTTGTGATGAAAACATTGCTGTTAATACACTGATATTTCAGTTATTGCTGAGCAGTGCTTACACAGCATCAAGGCCTTTCCTGCTCCTCACACTTCCCCACCAGTGTGTAGGCTGGGGGTACACCAAAATTTGGGAGGCGACACGGCTGGGACAGCTGACCCCAGCTGACCAGAGGGATATCTCATGCCATATGGCATTGTTGTCAGCAATAAAACTGGATTTGAGGTGAAGGTTAACCAAGGCTGCCTTTGCTTGGTGACTGGCTGGGCATCAGTTGGTTGGTGGCAAGCAATTGTTTGGGTTTTTTGCATCATTTTCTTTTCTTGTTTTTGTTTTGTTTTGTTTTCCTCTTTGTTTTCTTTTTTCCCTGCATTTTTATTTATGTCATTACATTTAACTGTCTTTATGTCAACCCATGAGTTTTCACACTTTTACTCTGCCAACTGTCTGCCCCGTCCCACTGGGCCGGGGAGTGAGCGAGCGTCTGTGTGGTGCTTAGCTGCCTACTGGGGTAAACCACAGCATTAGATAATCTAAATGGCTCACCTGTGAGAATCCTCAGAACCCCACAGCCCATCACTGATTTCAGGTCACTGAAGACTGTGATCCTTCAAGCCATATTCACAGAATCACAGAATGGTTGAGATTGGAAGGGACGTCTTGAGATCTTCTAGGCCAACTTCCCTGCTGAAGCAGGGTCAGATACAGCAGGTTGCCCAGGACTGTATCTGATGGGGTTTTTAATGTCTGAAGATGAAGATTCCACAACCTCTCTAGGCAACCTGTTCCAGTGTTTGACTGCCCTCACAGTGAAAAAATTTTCGATGTGACTTTCTGTATTGAAATGTGCCTGAGCTCCTCTGACATGAGGTTGGTGAGTACCTAGATTCTTAAGAGAAATCATAGAGCAAAAAGCATGTAAACCAGTAAAAAGAGATCCCAGTGCTGCTGGAGGGCTGCTTATTTTAGTCCTAATCTTGTAGGTTGTTTCTTCTGCAGTAAGTGGAGGTCATTTGCTCTGTCAGGTGCCTGTGGCTGGATGGGCACTCTTTTGTTTGAAACAAGAGGACCTGCACTCACACAGAGCAAGACAACAAAAAAAACCCTAATACACCCATTATGAATAAACATCAAAAAATCGTATTCGCTAAGAAAAGATGATTTGATAGAAATTGAATCTTCTACTGTTAAGGATGAAAAACAGCACATTGGGGTTGGAGCACCCTTTACGCCAAAACAGAGCAGCAGTAAAAAAAAAACCCATACTTCACCTTATATTTGAGTAGCATTTGATACTTGTAGTTATTATAGATGCTACTTAACATGGAGGTACCATGCTGGTTTTAGGCCAGAAAGTGATCACTTGCTCAGGTTTGGCAGAAGCTCCCAGAAAGAGGTCTAAAATCTGGACTAACCTGCAGATGTTGCAGAAGCCAGGCCAAGATGGTCAAGCCCGCGAAGCAGGAAACACAAGGAGTGTCTGGGATTATGCATTAAAATGTCCTACTGACCCTGGACAGACTTTTCCTGTCCCAGAGACAGGAAACCTCTTGAATATTTTTAACCCAGTAGCTATATTTTCTTCACCAGGGTAACATTTCTTCCAGTAGATTGCTCTGAACAGAGCTGGGTTCAGTAGACATGTGCCTCCTACTGAAAATTTTAGAATAGTACAGTCCACTTGAGCAAACCTGCTGTAGGTTAGAGTCGGTGGTGAAGATGATAAAGGATGTATTTTTAACCTTTTTTTCCATATTTGGCAAATGGATTATTTGATGTGTTATTAGTTTTGCTCTGTAGCTTGTACAGTCCTATTTTATCGAGTAATTTACATGACATATAGTAGCCACATTCAAATAGATAATATTTGGAGTTATTTGTCATGTTCTTCGATCTCCTCTTGTATCTTCCATCAGCAGAAATGCTTACACCTATTATATACAACATCCACTCGCTCATTTTAATCCACCCTTCCCTCTTAACAAAGGACTTAAAGAAAGGAACAATTTTATTGAATAATTAGCATCATTAATCCTTGCCTGTTGATACCTGAGTTGTCATTCCAGCCCATAAAACTGCTTATATAGCAGCTTTCATGCAATGCATCACAAAACACTTTACAAATAATAGCTTAATGAAACACAATAGAACAACAAATCATTACCAGAGCAAGAGGACTTGTCATAAAATCTTTTTGAACAACGCGAGCAATATCAAACAATTTAAAAACAGATACAGTCTGTGCTCCTTGTACTTCTCAGCAGAAGGCAATTCTGTGCATGATGTGCATAGCAAGTGAGAGCTTTTGAGCCAAGCAGGTTTCAGGCAAACTTTTCTGCAGGCAGATTTTCCTCTGATCCAAAAGGATGCCCATAGATTTAAAGAGGCAGATTTTGCTTCCATTTAGGATTTATTTTGCTAAGAAATATATGATTTATTCATATCTGAATACAAATAGGACTGGAATTTAAATTATATGAGTATTACTAGCTAAATACCTTATATCTGGCCTTTAGTTAATTCCAAGCACTCCATTTCCGAAGTGGAGGAGAAATTTTGCTCTTATGGCTATCCTGGTGGGGACAGGCCAAGGACTGTACATTCAAGGGCTTCCTGGCTGAATGTGTAGTGATTTTAACCTTCAAATATATCTCTGATCCACTAAATTTCAGGGAGTTAGTCTGAAGCAATACGAGTGGAAAAAAATATCTTGTTCTTCTGGACCCTAAGAGGTAAGAGATAATGCTGAATGTGACATAAACCTGCTCTTTCTTTATGTTGCATTGTGTAAAGGCAGATCCAAACCACAATCAATCGTAGATGAGCTGTTTCTTTTGTTTGTGTTGTCTGTTCAAAGGGGTGGAAGTAGCCAAGGTGCAGTGACAATTGCACCTGGCAAAGCCAAAACTGCACCAGGATCCCTCATCCATCCCAGTGCATTAAAAAATGATGCCTTGTATCCTCTTACAGGAAGAAACATATGAAAGTTTTTCAAATCTGAAAGATTTCTCTCCAGGAATAAATGGAAAATGCTTATGATTTACAAGGTATATGGCAAATGCTTCCCAGAGGCTGTAAACTGGTACAACTGTGGACAACATCGACAAATAATCCCATGAAGAATTGCAGTAATATCTGTGCGAAATACGTGGATAATGTTTTTAAGTCCCAGGTTAGACATCAGTAGCCACCGCCCAGCAATACACCTTCAATAAATTGAAGATAATGTATATAGCAGTACTCATTGCACAGTCGGTTATGCTGAGGCAGCCGCATTGTGCTGAATGGATGAATGCCCTCTGATAGACACTGAATTAACTCTTTCCTCTACTGTGTAAGGGCAAGGGTGGATTTGCACAAACTGGGGAAGGCCTCAGAGTTGTTCAGAGTGCAAGAAAGGTGATCAAGTGATATTATGATACAAAAGATGGTATTACAAAAGCATCTATATCAGGTAGAGGGAGGTGATTCTGCCCCCTCTACTCTGCTCTCATGAGACGCCAACTGGAGTAGTACATCCAGCTCTGGGGCCCCCACATAAGAAGGACATGGACCTGTTGGAGTGGGTCCAGAGGAAGCCATCAAGGTGATCCAAGGGCTGGAGCACCTCTGCTGTGAGGACAGGCTGAGAGTTGGGGTTGTTCAGCCTGGAGTAGAGGATACTCCAGGGAGACCTTATAGCAGCTTTCCAGTATCTGAAGTGCACCTACAAGAAGGCTGGAGAGGGACATTTTACAAGGGCATGTAGTGATAGGGCAAGGGGTAATGGTTTCAAACTGGAAGAGGGTAGATTTAGATTAGATATCAGGAAGAAATTCTTTACTGTGAGAGTGGTAAGACACTGGAACAGGTTGCCCAGAGAAGCACCTGGAGGAGTTCAAGGCCAGGTTGGACGGGGCTTTGAGCAACCTGTTTTAGTGGAAGGTGTCACTGCCCATGGCAGGGGGATTGGAACTAGATGGTCTTTAAGGTCCCTTCCAGCTGTAGCCATTCTATGATTCTATGATCTGGAAAATCTAGCTGAAGGTAGAACTGGATGTTACAACAATATAGAGTACTAAGCAAGGTCTGCCAGGCTTAGTGGAGAAATAGGGGAGAAGTGATTTTCTTAAAGAAATAACCACCAGAGACTTGTGGTTATTTTGATTCCAGTGTCAACAACCTGATTTCTTGTCAATGTGATATCTGTATGTATTATATGTAACTGGTTCCTAGTCACACAGAATTATCAGAGTTGGAAGGGACCTCTAGAGATCATCTAGATCATTCCTAGTCAAAATGATGTAACTTAAATGGGAAAAGTGGCAAGAGAGGGCATGGGTTCTAAGTCAAGAACTTATGGGAGTTCTGCTGGAAACAAGGATTGTTTGGTGTTCTAAAGCAGTTGCTAGCAGCACTAATGACCTGGAGATGAAACCCACTGTATAAGAGTCTAAGATGATTATGAAACTTGGTGCAACATATGTTAATTTAGTTGAATTTTCTGTGAAACTGATGAATGTTGTTATTAACATGCTAGATTCTAAACTCCTGTTAAATTTCAAAGAATCACAGAACGTAGAACCATAGAACTGTCCAGATTGGAAGCGACCTCAAATCTGGTCCAAATTTTCATGATTAAGGGAGCCTAGATGAGAATATCTAACACTCTGTCCCATCCCCTCTTGAAAACCTCCAGGGATGGGGACTCCACCACATCCCTGGGGAAGTTGTTCCAGTGACTGATAGTTCTCACTATAAAAAAAAACAAAACCTTTCTTATATCAAGATGAAACCTCCCCTGATGCAACTTGTACCCTTTGCCTTTGTCTTCACCATGGGGCTTCTTGTGAAGAAAGAGCCTCTGTACTCTTTTTAGCCAACCTTTAAGTATACTGTGGAATACTGTGATGAGGTTACCTCTGAGCCTTGTCTTCTCCAGGGACAGTAGACCTAATTCCTTCAGTCTTTCCTTATAGTTCAGTTTGTCCAGGCCTTTGACCATATTTGTGGCCCTTCTTTAGACCTCTCCAAACTATCCATGTCTTTCTTGAATAGTGGGGACCAGTACTGGACACAGTACTCCAGGTGCAGCCTAAAAAGCACCGAGTAGAGTGGAATAATCATGTCTCTGTCTCTGCTAGCAATGCCCCTGCGGATGCAGCCTAGGATCCAATTTGCCTTTGTTGCTGCAATGGTGCACTGCTGACTCCAGCTTACTGTCCATCAGGACCCCCAGGTCCCTTTCCAGCCACACAGGTCCCAGCCTGCACTGGGATCTTTGGTTACGTCGCCCCCAGTGCAGGACATTGCACCTGTTCTTGTTAAACCTCATACAGTTGTTGCTTGCCTGTCCAGGTCTCTCTGTAAGATGGCTCTCCCTTTTGATGAGTCTTCACCATCCAGTTTAGTGTCATCAACGAGCTTGGTGAGGGTGCTCTCAGTCCCATCATCCAGATTATTTATGGAGATGTCCAGGCTGGACGTGGCCTTGGGCAACCTGGTCTAGTGGGAGGTGTCCCTGCCTATGGCAGGGGGGTTGGAACTTGATGATCTTCAAGGTCCTTTCCAACCTAAACTATTCTATGATTCTATGATTCTATGTTGAACAGTGTGGGGGCCCAGTATGAATCCCTGGGAGACTCCACTTCTGCGAGGCTGCCAGCCTGAGTAAAAACCATTGATCACCACCTTCTGAGTGTGGCCTGTTAGCCAATTTCCTACCCATCTCGCAAACCACCCATCCAGTCTGTATCTTGACAGTTTGTCTATGCGTAGACTGTGGGAAAGAGTGTTGAACACTTTGCTGAAGTCCAGATCCCCATGTCGACAGAAAATATTATTTTGTCGTAGCAGGTGATCGGGTTAGTCGCGCAGTTTGCCCTTGGTAAATCCTTGATGTAAACTAAATGAATTTGTACTCAAGTATATGTATGTCTTAAATGTTGGTGTGCTGGCATATTTGTGCATTAAACCCTGTTCTCCAAAAAGCTATGTTCCCTTTCTCTCAGAGTAGAACAGCCACTACCCAACTCACAAGATGGAGCAGAACAAACACTCTATAACCTTGAGTGGGCCCAGGTACATTCTGCAGTGGAATATTCTCTAGAGCCGGTAGTATCCTCCAGAATGAGTACAGCGACATAACTCATATAAACAGACCTTCTACTTTTATAGTTTGCTTTTATGCTCCCCACTCACACTGAGTATACTCAATAGCTTTATCTACATGAATTTCGGAAATATGGCCTCATTCCAAGCATAAAAGTAAGGTAACAGAAGATAAAAAGTGTTTTAACAAAGTCAAGGACAATGAACTCAATATGTTGATATATGATGGGGAAAAATTTATCCCAGTTCCCCTGTTATGGATTTGGACAATAGTGCGTATGTGTGTCCTTCCATTTAGCACCAAATCAATTAAAACATTTTATATTCTTGTCAAATCACTTTTTTAAGTATTTGAGATTCAACATACAAATCAAAACAGGTCTAGAAAAAAGAAAAAAAACCCAAACCTTGTAAAAGGTGTAGTGTGTATGGACTGATGTGAAGAGTGATGCACTGGAGTCACAAAGGTACGTAGGCTCCTAAATCCTGTCCAGCACTTACTTTATCTTATAACCAAGAATTGCAGATCTTGATCCTTTTGTTTTACAGACCATGGGAAAAGGAATTAATATTTAATAAACAATCCCTTGGTTTTGTCTCCGGAGTGAAAAGGCCATTAAGTCTTCTGGCTGACAGTCAGGCGGCGATGGTCTTTCCTTTTATTTGTAGCGACTGGATGTCGCATCGCTTCATGGGGACAGAGTCATTACAAACTGCACGCACAGAATTGAGAAAATAGCCTCATCTATCATGTAACAATCCCAATAATTATGTGTGCACCCAAAGCACTTCCCTTCCACCCACTTCTGCAGATGTTTCTGCACTTGGAAGTACTAGCAAATTCCTATCTTCGAACAACGTGACATGACAGTTTACAGCATTTGCCTATCAAGCTTAATATTCTCTCTGTATTAGGGGTCAAGCCCAGCTTTTAAGGGTAAAGAGCCACAAATTATCCATATGACAACAGGGACATTCCTTCCTGCCTTCTCTGACCATTGACTTACATCTCAAAACAGGACACGAAAATAAGAAATTCCTAAGTCCTAATAGGACGTCTTTAAATCAAGCACCATGCAACTTACCTAGCTGGCATGCCCCCATTCTCCATTGCCACTGGAATGATCCATCACCTCTGACAAGAAATTGGAAATGGGCTGGGATATTGGCACAGCTGGGCTGGTTTGCTGGCATCTCCTCCCCAAAATATACCATTCTTCTGCTGGGAGAAGGCTGCTCTTGGCAGCTAAGTTCTCATTATTATTCCCAGACAGCCCCATGCTGTTGTCACAGCAGTACTGACCTCTCTACAATCATCAGTGGTAAACTCCTTACCTTAACTACGGCAAAAACTAAAAATGAGAATCCTGAAATCTCCCCAAAGCTCTTACACTCGGGGAAAACCTTTTCCTTGAGAAAGGGATGTTTGAGCCAATAATTCTGGCTTTACAGTTGCAGTGCTTCTTTCCTGCAAAGCCCTTGGAGCTGTGAACCAAATCCTGGGATGCCCATGAAATCCTTACCCAGGCAAAGGTCTCATTGACATCAATGGCCACTTATGCAAAGATGACGCTTCACTGGGATATTGCGACAATATATGACAAGGGACATATGAATAAAAATGGTGCAGATATGAAATGGCAGAATAAAATTAGAAAAAAGAAAATGTAACTGATACTTGAAGAACAAATGTCTATCTTTAAGAGAACTATCAGAGAATTGTGCTTGAAATTATTGTTTGTCCTCTTTAGCTAACTGTTAATTGCTAAGTACATAATGATTTAAGTTCCAGAGGGTGTAGACAGTCGGTTTCTGCTCCTTGTGCCCCACACATATAATTGTTACACAAATAATTGGCAGCATACAGGTGTTTACCCACATTAAAATCACCAGAGAATTGAAAATTGCACAATGCTTTTCTGTAGAACTAACAATATTTGTAATTCTCACTTTCTTCCTCCATCTTCTGCAATGTGGAGACTGCTGAGGCAGTGACATATTTTTAATATTGGTTTAGGAGGGTCCTGTAAATACTCTGCAGAATAGTGAAAGCAGAACTCCATGGACTCACATCAGATGAGATATCATCACAGAGGCCCTCTGCCATAGATGACCATAAAATCAATAAACCGTATTGAAATTAGTAAACTGTGAAGGACAGGATTTAGACCACTCGTGCAGAAGCAAACAGTGTCCTGTCTGGTGCATGGATTAAGAAGACTTCTCCCAACATCTATAGCTTCTCCTGAGAGGGTTGGGCTGGGCTCATTTAGCACTACCAGTGAGATCAATCAGGAGATGTGAGGTCTGGTCTCACCAGTAGAAGTGCCAGGGGCAGTTTTAGGTAAGCAGGATGCAACTGAATGCAGTTTTATTGCTGTAAGTAGGGTAGATATGGATATTCACGTCTATTCTGGGAAAAAAAAAAAAGACCCAGGCGTGTTAAGCTATCAGTCATTGCAATGGGCATGCAACGTGTCTTGATGATTGTTAGAACAAGGTTATATGGGAAAGAGACAGAGTGCTATTACAGGCAGACGCTGGGTTTTGTTTTTAGCTCTGGCATTAATTTTTCACCCTGTGTTCCTTCTCTTCTATTTCTAGGAAGAAAAGAAACAGAGCTAACCATGCAAATGTCCCTCCGCTCTGCCTCCAGCTATAAGCGTAAGAGTTACAAGCTTAACAACGCTGAATTGTAGTCAACCCCCCTTCAATACTTTCTGGCTCAGTGGCTCTGTGAAGACCTCTTTGAAGGTGCAGCTCTTTAAAAAGCCTCTGCGGCAGCACAACAGAAGCGTTCGCTGCTAAATATAGAAATGCACTTGCTTCAAGCGTGGATTGTTTGCTACAGGTTCACGTTTGGCATAGATTTTAAGGAGAAAAAGTGAGAGGAGAAGCAAGAAAGGAAAGATCCAATCAGTAAGACAGGAGAAAAGCTTGGGCTAGTGAGGCTGGGCTACTGTCCAGCAGTCTCATGTGGCCATGGGAAGGCAAACGCATGGTAAGACATATTAGTTGGAAGGGGTTTTTAATTCACCATAGCCAAATATTAACCCTATCACTTAAAACAGTGGCAAAATGGTGCCTGAAAAAAAAAAACCCTGCATACAGCTGTCCTCCCCAAATTTGAAGAAACACATGTTCAGACCAGAAGGAGGGGAAGAATGAAAGGAAATGTTACAAGGGAAGGCAAGAGTATGTAAGTTAAAGCTGGGGTTGGGATCTGAAAGAATTAAATAAGTCTCAGGAAAATAATCACTGACAAAGCAATTTTCTCCTTCTTTTAAGCTGTAAAGGGTAGGCAACAGGAGCTCAGTAAGCTGAGGTTTCCTACCCCGTTTCCCCCAGGAAAATGGACCCCTTTCTGATGGTTGCAAACAGGAATGGTATTTCCCTGTGTGCGTTTTTGCTTTTGAGGAAGACTTGTAGTCTCAGCTACTGTTGTGTCTGGGTCTGGGAGCAGACATTTTAAGACGTGAAAAAAATGAGATTACTTCAAGCACTTCAAGCACTCACATTGTTCATGAGTATTTCATGCCAGATTCCCATCTTGAGCAGCAACAGAGCTTTCAGTCTGTTGGGGGGAAGGAAAAAGGCCAAGGCAGGTAACCTCTGAGGGAAAGGAAGAACAGAATTTGTGGAGGTATTTTCCTGTTTAGTATTGATGCAAAGTTGTCCTTATCTACATGTGGGCCAGCCACTGAAAAAACAGACATTGGCACTTGCCTAATATCATGTGGAATTGGGTTCCTGGCTCCTTGGTGCAGTGCTTTTGGGAGGTATTTCCTTTTAAACCCAAGAGACTTAGGAGCCCAGTGGGATGCCACAGAGTTAAAGCAATGAGCCACAAGTTTGTCAGCAGGTCCTGGGGCTTCTGAATGTGTCCCTTCTCTGGTACCACAAGCCCTTCACCCCACTCTTCATGTGTTATCCCATTTGGATGTTAATTGCGCGGAAGCAGGACCCTTTCAGAGGTGCAAACCATCCTTCCCGTCCCACAGCCATTTGGCATCGTGCTCTGATTCAGAGCTGACATATCATGCCTGTACCTTGCTAAGGGCGGTGAGCAATTGCTGATGGTTTCATGTCCCTGTGCAATATGCACTATAACCTCCTTTACATCAGCCATGTGTTAATCCTGTCACACCCGCATATTCTCAACGAGTGCTTTAAACGTGTGAAAGTGCAGAGCATTTGTTATAAAGAGCACAGAACAGAGGGACTGACTCCTCACCATCTCTTCCCATGGAAGAACAGGGCCATCAGGTGAGGACTGTGGGAGACAGAGTGAAAGCAAGACAAATGATGCTTCATGCAAAGAGAGATCGGCAGAATTCCCTGCAAAGGTTGCTTGGGTGAGAGTCTGCATGTGGGTTCATGGGAAAAATATTTGGAAGATGAAAATAGAATAGAATAGAATAGAATAGAATAGAATAGAATAGAATAGAATAGAATAGAATAGAATAGAATAGAATAGAATAGAATGAAAAAGTAAAGGGGAAGGGGAAGGGGAATATGAAAAGGAAAGGGGAAGGGGAAGGTGAAAAGGGAAGGGGGAAGGGGAAGGCGAAGGGGAAAGGGGAAGGGGGAAGGGGGAAGGGGGAAGGGGGGAAGGGGAAGGGGGAAGGGGAAGGGGAAGGGGAAGGGGAAGGGGAAGGGGGAAGGGGAAGGTGAAAAGGGAAGGGGGAAGGTGAAGGGGAAGGGGGAAGGGGGAAGGGGGGAAGGGGAAGGGGAAGGGGAGGGGGAAGGGGAAGGGGAAGGGGAAGGGGAAGGGGAGGGGGAAGGGGAAGGGGAAGGGGAGGGAAGGGAAGGGGAGGGAAGGGGAGGGAAGGGAAGGGAAGGGAAGGGAAGGGAAGGGAAGGGAAGGGAAGGGAAGGGAAGGGAAGGGAAGGGAAGGGAAGGGAAGGGAAGGGAAGGGAAGGGAAGGGAAGGGAAGGGAAGGGAAGGGAAGGGAAGGGAAGGGAAGGGAAGGGAAGGGAAGGAAGGGAAGGGAAGGGAAGGGAAGGGAAGGGGAAGGGAAGGGAAGGGAAGGGAAGGGAGGGAAGGGAAGGGAAGGGAAGGGAAGGGAAGGGAAGGGAAGGGAAAGAAGAGGGGAGGGGGAGGGGAGAAGGAAAGGAAAGGAAAGGAAAGAAAGGAAAGGAAAGGAAAGGAAAGGAAAGGAAAGGAAAAGGAAAGGAAAGGAAAGGAAAGGAAAGGAAAAGGAAAGGAAAGGAAAGGAAAGGAAAGGAAAAGAAAGGAAAGGAAAGGAAAGGAAAGGGAAAGGAAAGGAAAGGATAAAAGACTGGGGGAGGTATACATTCTTGCTTTGCTCCTACTGTTCTTTGAGCGTCTACTAATGGACACAGTTTCTATGCAGACAAACTCCCAACATTGGGGAACTGGCGGAAGCCAGGTCAGTGGTGTGCAGGGAATGAGCTGGACACACAGCCTTTGTGGTCTATGTGTCTGTCCTGCCATGTTGGCTGGGCCCTTGTCATGAAGAGTGTGGCTGCCCATACGGCCTTAGATTTAATATCAGTTGCTTGTGTTTCTGTATGTAGTTTGAAATGTGATGCTCCAAGTATTATTAAAAAAGTATCTTTTACCAAGTAGTGTACTTTGTGGTTGTTTTCTTCTTTTCTTTTTTTTTTTCTTCCCTTCTTTAGCTTATTTTGATATTTATTATGAAAAAAAGTTCCATCACAATTAGTTGCCTTGGCTACTAATGATTTTCTTGTTTTCATATATAGCTTCTTGTATTTAAACATAGCACCTAATCTATCTGCTTTGTGTTGCTTAATGTGACAAGGCCCTAAGCTGCAGTGAGTTGGTGGTTACAGTTTTGATTACACTAACGACATCTCCAGTTTCATCTTGGGGCGTGTGTGTGTGTTGTTTTTCTGGAAGTAATATTTAGCAGAGGGACTTGATGAGATCACATTGAGCCTCATATATTGTTTACAGCGCACCATGGGAGGAACTATTCTCTGGTGACTGTATGATTAAAGAAATGAAGGCAGCTATGTCTGCCTGCAGGTGTCTGGTACCTGGGAACTCACAAGGCTATGGATTTCTGAGTTAAAAATGAAAAAAAAAAAAGAGGTGCCCAGCGGCGCTGGCACCCCATACTGCCAGCCACCTGCAACGGCTCCGAGCAGATCCTGATGTCTGAATAAACAATGCATTTTTATGCAGTCATTTCCAAGTAAGAATGAAGTTAGCTGGCAAGACATGTCTGATCACCATGTTTTACTCCAGGTTACATCAATGTCTATAGCAGGGACAGGACATGGGCCCAAGTCCCCCCCTCGGGCCAGAGGTTTTAGCAAAAAGCCAACTTACTGTCTTGGAGCTGCATACTCGAGGAAACAAACATTCAGGGCAGGCTTATGATGGTCATGACAGTGAGATGATTCTCATAGAATCATAGAATGGTTTAGTTGGGAAGAGACCTTAAAGCTCATCTAGTTCCAAGCCCACTGCCATGGGCAAGGACACCTCCAACCAGACCAGGTTGCTCAAAGCCCCGTCCAACCTGGCCTTGAACACTTCCAGGGATGGGACCTCTACAGCTTCTCTGGGCAGCCTGTTCCAGTGCCTCATCACCCTCAGAATAAAGAATTTCTTTCTGATACCTAATCTAAATCTACCCTTTTACAGTTTGAAGCCATTACCCCTCGTCCTATCAATCCCCCAGGTTAATTTTGCATCACTAAGGAGTTACGGCCTGATAATTTCAGTTGGAAAGAGACTAAGGGAAGAGTCTGTGTAGTCAGGTGCCTGAAGTTAGTTTTGTAGCTTGGTGAAGTTACCCCCCTGGCCTCAGAAGTGAGACACAGTTGTTTTTCCAGCTGAAGTCAGTGGGAGTCGGGGAAGCTCGACGCCTTTGAAAATCAAGCCATTTAGCCTCAGTAAAGGGAGGTGAAAATAAATGAGAGAGTATCTTTTCTTTAAAATGATACCACAAGTGTTGCTCATCTGGTGCCTGAGACCTCCTGCCAGCAGCACCTGTGCCACCAGCTCTGTGCTTTGGCTTTGCACAACTCCAATTTCACATCATTTGAAGAAAAGTACGAAAAAGCTTTATGTGCATCTAGTGTGCGTGCCGGGTAATGCTATTGCCATGAGAATAGGCAGAAGCAATGTAAAGGCTTTGCTACATATGTGCCATGTTATATATCACTGGTACAACTCATCTGTCATCCTTAGGAATAAACACAATATTGTGGTGAACAGAAGCACAAAGCAATAGAGATCTCAGCAGCTGGGATGGATCTACCCAGGCTATAAGTATTGCTTGTTCAATCACATGTGAAATTTTTGGTCTTGATTGGCTCTGGATACAAGATTATGCCTTGGTTAAGTCTGGTGACTGGTCAGAGAAATAAATCTGCGGCATGAAACCTTAGGCCTGCTGAAGTCACAAGGAGTTTTGCCGTTAACTGAATGAGTTGCACCTAAAGTCAGAAGAGGGGCTGTTATGCTCACACAGACCCATACTCAGCTGTTTCCCTATCTCATCCTTATAACACATGGCTGAACCCAATGCATAATGTCAAAAAGGCATAGCATTAATTTACTACCGGACAGCTTGCTAGTTAACTACTTGAAATACTTAATGGACCTTAATTGGACCCTGCATTATATTTCCAGTTTGAGCTTCATTTTCTTGCTCCCAGTCGATATACCTTGCTATGCCCTTTACCACAAGGGATATTCATATGGCTTTCTCAGGAGGTATTTTTCACTTATTCAAAATTTGGTTGTTTGTTTTTTTTTTTTTTTTTTGCAGGAGTATGGAGGATTTTAACAGCATGACTCTACTTTGAAAGGTAGCCCTTTGAAAAAGTCATGTTTGTGCTAAATAAAATTGCTGCCCATGGTTTTTCAGTCATGTCTGCTCATGCAGATGATCCTACTCCTTTGCCTTGCAGAAATGATCTAGACATTGGAAAAAGGGGCAGTGCTGTCCTATCTTTCCTTAATTATCCAAGCTCTTAACTAAAGGTATGTTTACATGGTCCAGTGGAAGCTCAGGCAGAGAATCTGTTTCTCATTAGGTTAGCTCATTAGCAGGTGCTAGACCAGTTAGCAGCACGCTAAGGCAGGAGGCTTTACACTAATGCTACTGACTGCAACAACCAAACCCTGGAGAGGGGTTAAAGGCCAGGCAAGCCTGCTGCTCCAGTTAAGGTCTGATCTTGTACCAGTCTCTTCCAGGTGTAGGCTTGGGAAAACAGTGCACATATAGTTAGAAGCAAACTCTTGAGAGTGTAGTAGCCCCATATCTACTCCTCCCCAGTTTCCCACTCTTCAGTCACAAAATCACAGAATCACACAGAATAGTCAGGGTTGGAAGGGACCTCTGGAGATCACCCAGTCCAACCCCCCTGCCAGAGCAGGGGCACCTACAGCAGTTGAACAGGACAGCGTCCAGGCGGGTTTGGAAAGTCTCCAGTGTGGGAGACTCCATCACTCCTCCGGGCAGCTGTGACAGTGCTCTGCCACCCTCAAAGGAAAGAAGTTCCAGTCCTCAGTCAATAGGGACAAAAAGGCACTTTCTATGGACAATTCAGCCTGGTTGTGGTGTGAACCAGCTGCTGCCTCCTGCCCTTACTGCTGACAACAGAGGGATCTCAGCACAGTTGCTCCCTAAGCAGAGATATTTAGGTGCCTTCTGTCAGATAAGATGAAACCAGGACCAAGGGACGTGCCAGCCTTTACCCTGTGGCACAACTGCATTTCTTCTCAGAACTGCTCTGAAATATGGATGTGCATAATTGCTTTGAAATAAATGTTTCAGTTTAGGTATAAAAAAATTTTAATGCCTGCAGCACTGCACTTATGATAAGCAGCCTTACAACAACTAAACAACAATTTGTGTATGTACCCAAGGCAAAAGGGGCTAGTAATAAGTTAGTGTCAAGCTTCTAGGGGATTAATATATGAACATTGGGTTAAACATACTTTATGTTTAAAAACACTCAGGCAGCATCTTTCTATGCAGCATGTTATTAAAATTGACATGAGTGATTATTAACTACTGTACATAAGCCCACTCATGTCATAACTCATGCTTTATTATGCAACTACAGGTAAGTACATAAAAATTCAATGTACTGTATTGCATCTTATTTAGATCACTGTTCCAGTGAAATATAAAGTGTCACCAATACCTTTGCTCTACCAGCAATTCCATAGTAAATTACAAACAGACCCAATGAAGCTAATCCTCTTGTAATTTATTTAACACATTTTTTCTATTTATATCCAAGGTGCATTTTGAAAAACACGCTGCACCATTCCAAGAAAAAAAAAAAAAAAACAAAAACAAAAAACCAACCCAACACTTAATGTCTCAGGAGGCCAAGATTAAATAGCTACTGACCTAGAACCTCTGCATTTAAACAAACTTCAAGAGAGTGCCCTTCATCTATTGTGTTTAAGGATAAAGACTACATGAGAGCACACATAAGAACCACCACAGCAAAGGCTGCTTGGTTTATGCCCCCAGGGAAGCTCAGAGAAAGGAGATTTCAAACATAGTGAGTGCCAAGGGAGTCTTTCCCGCCCGGTGTCTAGCAGTCAATAACCCGACTGAGTCAAAGACTTCATGAAGACCGTTGTAGTTAGCAGATTCATGTATCTTCTGTAAATGTGTGTAAATCCCACACGGACAGTTTTCCACTTTTAGGTACAGTTACATCCTGTGGCAATAAGTTGGCAGTTTTGTTATGAGCTTTCGGAAAAAGTAGCTTCACTTGTCTGCTTTAAATCTAATGCCTGAGCATATTAGTTGGTGTTTGTAATCTTTGTATGAAGAGAAAGGGAAAATAAATATTTCCATTTCATTTTTGCCAACCCATTAATGATTTTTGTCTCCCTTGACTTTTCTTCAGGTGTCAGGTTCCTCTTCTGTTAAATGTGTGTGCCTGTATAAATCAAATACTCCTCTTGCCATTCCTGGAGTTCCTGGGAGTTAAAAGGAGATGATACGAGGGCAGACTTTGACACTGACTGTCCATCAAATCTCTGCAGTGCACTTATGGCTAACAAAATAAGTTTACTCCAAGAAGTGCTATACAAAATGGAAAGCTGAACATGGACACAATTTCCCACTCACAAAGGGGTGATGTCTTTATCAGATGCCTGCTCTAACATATCTATGTAACATAATCTGATCAACACTAGAGTTAAGTAGGGATTAAATGAGACAAAAATATTAGCCATGAATCTGGAAAATTGCTTTCTTTAAAAACACATTAGCTGAAATAAAACCTTTATAGATCAAAAGAAATATGACACCCCCCCCCACCCCCAACATTCTAGAGAGGAACCTGGGAGATCAGCATTAATGGTTAATCTTGATGTCAACGAAGAAGATGATTTTTTAGGGCTAAATTGATGACAACCACATAAAAGATTCTCCATAAATGATCACCAAATTCAACAATTTTTTTTTTTTTCAACCTTGGCAGTATTAAATACCAATTTTCACAAAACAAATCCTGAGTTTATAACTAATGAGAAGTGTTGGACTGGCCAGCTAAAGCCTGTGGTCCCTTCTGTAGCTGTTCAGAGCAGCCAGCTGTAGCGTCAGCTGCAATGCTGTACCCAGCACACACCCAGCTCTGCAGTGCTCCCTGGGATTCACAGGAATTATGTGCCTAAATCCCAACAGAATTCCCTTGCAAATAGGCATTTGACCTTTCTCGATTCTCTGGAGAATCCTGTCCTCGGACCTTTCCAGCTCTACTGTTTTTGGCTAATTTCTGCGTTAATCTGAGTGCAGAAATGAGCTGTGCGTATTTATTTAAGAATAGCTATAATATCTGCTTCAGAAAAGTATGCAGTCAACTATTTAGTCTCTGTCCTTAGAGGCATATTTTTAATGTTCATTTATTTATTTAAAAAATGTTCATTTATGTATATAAAGTAATATCATTATAACCCACTCAATTCAATTAGCAGCACCATGAAAAAGGGATGGAGGTTTTTGTTTGATTCAATTGTAAGCAAATGAAGCAGTAATAAACCCCCAATTAGCACTGAGGAAAATAGGCTGAAGGATTTTTTTTCCTAGCATTTCACTGTAAACAAAAATGTGTGGCTGGCATTCAAGAGGAAGGAAAATACAATTTTAAGACACTTTAAATCTTCAGTGATTAATGTCATGCCAAGTGACTCATTAAAATTCCCATAAAAATATGACCGTAGAAAAGAATTCTCTTATGAAGAAAAATCAAATGTAATTAAGAAGACAGGGAGAAAAAGAACGGGCGAGGAATTACCAGCCAAAATCAAGCTAAACTAAGCTGCCAAATAGCACACCTCAAGGAGGGCGACCAGATCCTTGTTGAGGGCATCGGACTGTGACACAGAAGGAGTGCACCCAGGTCCCAGTGTTGGCAGAAAGCCTTTGTGTGACATCTATCAAATAGCTCATTGGTGGCTTAGTATCTTGAGCATGAAGTGGAGATGATGACAAATCCCTTGTCCTGCCCTTGGACAGTCTTTGATCAAGGGCTTGTGGTGAATGCCTGGACGGTTTAGCCTCAGGAGATGGTAAGATTAGATGTGCCTTTCTTGCGGTTTGATGGGGCAAGATGTGGCTTGATTGCAAGGTAGCAGAGGTGTTAGGACCTCTTCCTGCCGACAGCAAGTCTTGAGCATCAGATCCCAAAGCATCATCTTCCCCACTCCTATAATCACAGAATCACGGAATCACGGAGTTTTCGGAATTGGAAGGGACCTCTAGAGATCATCTAGTCCAACTCCCCTGCTAAAGCAGGATTGCCTGGAGCACATCACTCAGGACTGCATCCAGGCGGGTCTTGAAAATCTCCAGAGAAGGGGACTCCACAACCTCCCTGGGCAGCCTGTGCCAGTGCTCTGTCACCCTCACCGTAAAGAAGTTTTTCCATGTATTTGAACGGATGTATATTTGAACAATGTATAATCTGAGGACAAATATATTTACACACCCGTCTCACAGCGTCATGGCTTGAACTGGTGTTGGGTTGACTTGCATCACACATTGCTGGTTGTCCTTTGGGGCTCTCACCCACTTCTGATGACATTTCTGTCATAGAGTAAGTACATTGCAGGACCAGGTTTTGTCCGGAGCCTGGCGCTGAGATCCCCTACCCTGAATGCTTGGAGTTTTGCACTGCAGCCGCCAGCCATTGGTTGAAGGTTGGCTTTAACCGTGTTGTTCAGCAGCATACACGATAATTCATACCTGGCTCCAGCACACTCTATGCTATTTTTGCATCAGGAAAAATATCTTATTAAGGTGACAGGTGGTCTGGCACTGCAGAGGCAGGTCTGTTGTGTGTGGCAAAAAAAGAACTAAAACAATAAAAAGTTGTCTTGATTTCAGCATTTCGTCCATGGTTAGTGAATCCTTCAGTTTGATTATCCCGGGCAAAATGCTGATCACATTTGATTTCCCACTGGTGTGGTTTTTTAGGATATTTTGTTTGTTTGTTTCTGAAAAGGAAAAAAAAAAAAATCAGTTTTACAAGTGGTACCACGTAGCGCAGATGTCCTATGAGGATTCAATATGAGAGAAATGCTTATTGAATGCAGAGTGTAAATAGGGACGGGAGAAGGAAAGGGACCAAGTGCTATTTATAGCCTATATTCAAGTCATCCGGGCTACGTATTGTGACTACTTGTCTCCATTGGCAGTGCAGGGACTCAGACTGGGAAGCCTAAACTGGGCTGTCCACGTTGCTTTTGAACAGAGACGTCGTGGCTTTTGTATGCCTAAGCAAAGCACCTTTCTTAGGCTGCCTGATATGGTCCCAGGACTCTCAAGCTATACCTGACACCAGCTGAGGTCTGTTGTTTGCTGCCGAGGTCAAGCGCATGGCATAACCCATGCCGAGAGCCATGTGCATGTCCCCGCAAAAACAGATGGGTATGATCCTGGTCATGATGGCGCCTGCATCCTTCCTGGGCTTTGCCTGGGAGTGTTAAAGTAGTCATGGGCTGCAAACCCACTGGGGTCATGATAAAAGTGGAACTGCCGAGGATGATCAGAGCGCTCAAGCACTCAAGCGTTCTGTAATATGAAAAGTCATTTAGCTGTCAGACCAAGAAGTGGCAGCTTAGATACTCATCTCGAGGCCAAATATGGTTGACACAAATAACTCGTGCCCCTCGTAAAGTGAAATTTTCCTTCATTAAACATAGATGCATGCAGTGCAGTGTTCAGCAGTTTGCTCTTTTATATCCAGGCTCTGATTGTTTTATTTTTATCCTTTAAGAGAAATCAGATGTTAGAGAGGAAGCTATTCTTAGGCTGACTGTGCAAGTGATCAAGCCAAGCATATCCATATAAGACAGCTGCTGGCAAATGACAATCCAGGGTTGTGCTTTCATTGCAGAAACAGCAGTGTGAGTGCCGGGCATGCAGACGTGGCACCCTTGGGGAACAACAGAGGAGCTGTCATTGTGCTTCTGGTTCTCATCTCAGGTCATCGGCAGTGTAGGAGTCTCTTTATAACAATAATTCATATGAGAAAATTAATTCCTTGGTGTCACTGCCTCCTTTGCATAGCCATTAGCCCTACTGTGGAGGTTGGCTGCACCAGTGCTAGCCCGAAGTTGATAAGCTCTGTTGGATGATGCTTCCTGGGGTTGGTCAGCAGCCTCTGCTCCACACAGCCAGGCTGGTGAGCATAGACCCAACAACCAAAGTGGAGCTGGGAATGGCCTGATGCTGCTTGGGCTCTGTTCCTCGCTTTAGAAATGCATTGAAAGGGTAGGTTTATGGTAGCAATAGTAATTCCAGGATCCCTCTGCTCCTCTAGGCTGTACATCAGTTCCCTGTCATGAAACATAGATTTTAATTTTTTTTTTTGCCTGCCTATTTGGGGTAGACTCCATTTTTTCCCATGTTCTCATACAGTATCTGGCCCAATGGATCTTTGTTCTCATTTAGGACCTTCATCTACTGTTGTTCCAAGAGGAAATCCAACAACACATGTGAGCAAATGTCCCCAGTCACTGGGAATGGACTTTGTCCAACAGGTCAGAGGGTCCAGTCCATTTGCATTGTCCCATGTCACGACTGCGAAAGCAAGCATCTTCTGGCACACCGGAGCGACGTGGGGCAGTCTGTTAACGTATGCATGGTGCAGCACAAGGGAGGTTGTGGCTGGCCTAGAACTGTCAACATTGAAGCAGACTGTTGGCACTACCCAATACTCCAAGTCTGTAAGAATTGCATGTATTAGTAAAGGTTGTTTGTTCTCTTGCTCCTGAAGAGTCACTGATGACATCACATGCTTTTTCTGGGCTAATGATAATGAATCGGGTCAGCGTTGGTGAAGGTAATTAAAAATATCAGTGCTTTGGTAAGCCCACGCAGGGCAATATAAAGGGTCTGATAGCTTTTCTTGCTAGAATTTCCACTCTACCTCGGGTGGTTGTTTTATTAACCTCATCTTAGCAGCAAATCAGGCAGGTAAGTACAGTTGTAAATTTGCTTACAGAGACATGGTTAGCTTTTAAAATACAGACTACTAGCTCTGAAGCTTTGCAGTATTTCAAAACATTGTTACCTTTTCATAAATTTAAAGGATTCTGGGTTTTATTTGAATCTTTGTTGCAGCTGAATATTTTCAGAGTCCCATCTCCATAGATTAAAATCTCCTGGTAGCAACATGCAAAGGGAGGGAAAAAGAATGAGAAAATAGGTCAAATAAAACAGAATAAAGGGAAAGCTGGAATAATCCAAGTTTCTTTATAGCTGAACATTCAACAATGCTTGTAAGAAATACAATTAGTGATGAGCAGAGTCTCATTCTGTCAGCAGGTCGCTTTTGTTAGCAATTCATTGCAAATGGTTAAACGAGGTTTGACTGTGCACCAGTAATACCTGTTTGCTTTTTGTTGCTAAGTGATCAAGTGCTGGAGATCAGACAGCACCCAGTGGGCAAGTGCTGAGCCAAGCCCAAATCTGCCCAGCCTTATTTTTGAAATTTGCTTTAAGTGTTGAGGTAGGAGAGATGTAATGGGAGTGAGCATGGAGGTGTGACGAAACGGGAAAAACTGAGACGTTCAAATTAACAATTTATTTGGACTTCACTCACGGGTCCAATACGTCACTATTGCAAGTTCTATGTGTACAATGGTGATTACACTATTGCAGTTTAAAAGAAATTAGCGGGATACAATATTGCAAGCTACAAATGATCCCGACAAGTAACAACACAAACCACAAGCGCACTAGATATTAATACCTTAAACGAGTGCACCAATTACAAACTTAAAAGCATGCTATATACCGTACTTATATTTCTTAGTCACTTACCCTCTCTCAGGTAAGGTCGCTCAATCCCTGGGAAGTTACCCTGTACAGGGGTACAGCGTCCTGAACGGGGGGGGACAGATCTCCTACAGGCCAGCTGTATCGTTGGAAGATTCCCCATTTTTCTCCCCAAGCCCTGTGGTTTATATTTTCTGATTCTGTGAGGGTGCAGGATTACGCCTGAGTGGATTACACTGTCTGGGATATTGACCTCTGGTGGTGCGATAGCGAAGTCTCTGTTGCCAATTTGTGATGTCTAAGTGCTCAAAGTCATGGGAATAGTGGTGGGATGGGACTCCGGGCATTTTGTTTGTTAAGGGACATTTGGTTTTGGTTCTTATATGCCATCTTGAGATAACCCCGGGCTGAGCCATTTTGCAGCTCCCACCAAGTTATCTCTGCATAGACAAGGCAAGGAGGAGATGAAGTTGAGTCGGATGACAATTCCCTGCCTCTCACCTATTGTGCTCGGAAACCGGCTTGGCTGGGTGCTCCCATACAGGAGGGCAGCAAGACTGCAGCACTGGAAGTTCTCCAGATCTGAGTCCATAAAGTACAGGCATGGTTGCACTGGTATGTGAGGACAGAAGGACAGCAAATAAATGAGGAGCCATAGGACAATATTCTGTGGTCAAATTCTATTGAGGCCAATGGAGTCATCTTGGAGTGGAGACCAGAATCAAGTCATAAAGTTGTAGACTAATCCATTCTTACTGCTCTTCACTTACAACTGTCTTTGAAAAAAAAATATGTGTATAGATATAGTTTATGCAGAGAACTGACCAGACTCCTCTAAGTGACCTTTTCTCCTCCTTGGCAAAGAAATGACGCAAGGAATTGGGATTTCTCAATTTCAAGGAAAGGAGTCTGAAAATAGACACAACTTTTGCTGCAGAGGGCAAGGGAATATACTAATCTCCACCCCAGGGTGTACAGGGCAAGAAGTAGAGGGCTCAAATTGTAACAAAGGTGATATAGATCAGGAAAAAGTTTTGTAACAGTAAGGATAATAAAGTACCATGGAAGATGTGGGTGTTCCATCACCATGATTTTAAGAACAGGGTAGACAAATAGTGGGTGGGAATGGCTTAAGTGTAACTAATCCTGCCTTGAGGAGGAGGGATGGATTATACATGAGTTTGGCTTTATTTTCTATAAGCCAAATCCTCCTAATTTGCAAAGCAATTTGGTGCCTGGCTCCAAGGATTCCCTTTAAAAGTGCCAGACTAAGAGATTCTGAGCATTTTTGCTAATAGTTTCACTATTAACTACATTAATATGAGTTAATCATTAGCGTGTCTACTCAGCTAGCAATTTACTTATTGGCTTTTCTCTTTGGAGGGTGTGATCTTGTCACACACCAAGGTCTGGGTTCTGAGCATTAGCGACTCACTGAAGCCACTAGAGTCAAGAGTCTTCATTCATGTCCCTGGCCGTGCCTTAATTTCCATTAAACATTCCTTAAACATTTTATTTATGTCTTAAAATATTATCATATGAATCTTTTAAACTACTGCCCTGCTGATGATGCTTTTGGGAAATTGCCAGAAGAGATGTATTCTTGCCCTTTAGGTGGGTAAAAAATTAATTTAGATTAAACTAATCTCAGTTTCTTCATCCCAATCAATGCTGTATTTAAATTTCGTTTTATCCAGTCAGGGGCTTACACCCATGCGTGTGAATACTGATTACTTACTTGACTGGTCCTACTGGAGTCACTGAGTAAAAGTCTCACTTTTAGGAATAAACTTTTAATTTTTTTCCCCTCCATAGCTTGCTTTCAAAAAGTAAACCTGTTCTTGGGTTCTCAGTCTACAGCTATAAAGGAACCTGTTCTTGGACTTCAAAGGAAGCATTGATGATCTTGACAGCATCCTTCCTCCTATGGCTTCTGGGGGGACTTGTTTTGTGTTGAACAAACAGCCACAGATGGTGTCTTTTCATTTCCCAGGCCTTCCTGTGCGGGCAATTTGCATTGGATGTTCCAGAAAGCATAGGCCAAATCCTCCACCTCTTGATCTGTAATGCAGGGAATTTGCAGAAACTCTTTTTCTACATGGATGGTCTTATTCCTTAGAGTCTGGCTGGTTTGGATTGTTGGGGTTTTTTTTCTTTTTCTTTTTTTTTTTGGTGCAAGCCTCATTTCCGAACTCCAACTGAATATTTTAACAACAATCAGAGGGGTTCCAAGGGTTAAACTGTGTCCTGCCATTTCCCATCACTTCTTACTTAAAGACTTTCTTTTTTCTGATGAGGCTTCTTCTCATTAAATACACTTCTGTAATTACATTTCCCTGGGGTCTTTTACTGTCAGTTCTGGAAACCATGTTTGCAGGTGGAAATAGTCCTCCCCCTCCCTTGCCATATCTTACAAGGGAAATTGCCAACATTTTATTTACTTCCCGAGCTGGCTCTTCTGTCTTGCTGAATGAGGCCTTTCTCCATTATTTTTTGACCCACAGTCTGCATTTGCATGGTCTCAGATAGATAATAAAAGCACTCATCTCCATTTACCTCAGCCCTGCTATAAATCTTCACGCAGTGGAGAGTGCAGCCTTTTGGCAGGAGCAAAAGCATGGCTCGATTGCTTGCTGAAGAAGAGCGTAACGGCTGCCGACAAGCTCTTTCAGCAGGTGCTGTTGGGAATTAGTCGTCTTCCAGAGCCAAATCTCTGCCATGAAGTGAGGCCCCTTGAGTCTGAAAACCGCCGAGATTCCTGTTAAGAGTCAGGCAGAAGCCGGGAATTCACTGAAGAGCTTGAAAAAGAAGCTGCATAATGTCAGGTGATGTCTTCAGGGAGAGAGGTATTGATTGGGAGCAGGGAGGGAAGGTTATTGATTCAGATTTTTACCTTTCGGTGAGTTTTCATCTGGTTCCTCCCCCTCCCTCCCCATGTCCCCGCAGCCCTGGGCTCCTCATAGAGCCACTTCCCCACCACAGAGGCAGCTCTGCTCCTTCTGATCTGTGTTTTTAATAGATGGCAAAGGCGCCTGGAGCTGTCCTTAGTGCCATATAAATCTAAATAAGTGCAGCTTCTCTGCTCTGCTTAAAAGTACTCTGGGTGCTGGTCAGAGATTTCTCCCCATTCCTCCTTGGTCTGGCAGTGGGACACCCTGTGCAAAGATGGGAGGAGGATGGGGAGGAACACAGGAAGCCATAGGATTTCCCAGGACAGAAATACTGGGCTCAGAAAAATTTAGAAGTACTGCCACTCAGGAGGGGAGACGCTGGGCCCTCATATACAGAAGATACTGGAAGTTTGCTGTCCACTGAGGAGGCTTTCCCATGGGCGCAGTGTGTCCATGATCTGTCTCAGTCTCTTTGATGTTCCCATAGTGAAAGCACATTATCATAATTTTCTAAATTGTTATTCCCATTGGATACCACAGGAGTCTGCTATGGACCAAAAGAAGTTCCTGGTGTACCAAACCCTTTGATGCCACCTTTGAGTGCAGAGTGCAGAGTCCTGGGACAGGGTAATTCCCTATGGCTTTTCAAACTACATTTTATGGACCCAGTGAAAAGATTTCCTAGCAAGCAAGAAAAATCTTCTGACTCCCCACTACGATTTATGAACCCTTCATCATGCCTCTTGTCAAGCTCTGTGTGTCCTCCAGCGGCCAGGGCAGGTAGAGGATCCCTGGGAAGTGCAGGGTTACTGCAGCATGGCACTCCTGGGGAAGGGCAAGGAGGGTACTACATCCTCATGTCCCCGGGCATCTGGCACACATTCCCTGGGGGGTCAGAAGTCAGCGCAATGTGGCAGCAGCCTTGGACTGGTGTGAAAATGGGTCTGCTGTGCTCTGAGTCCTACATCTCACCCAGCCCCCTCTCCTCTGCCTTGCTCTGGGAAACTACGTCAGCAACAGAATAAAAGCACGCGCTTTGTTCATAGCAACCCACTTTGCATTCCTGTAGCATCATCCAGCAATCAAAAATTCAGTTCCTCAGCCACAGGCAAATATTAATTTCTGTCATGTTGCAGATGGGAAAAATGATGTCTGCAGAGGTGAAATGGAAGGCTGATTGTATGTCTTTCTCCTGCCAAGGGCTTTGCAGCGAGCTAGCATCTGAACAAAGAGCAGGACTCGCTTGCCTTGGTCTGTGTGTACTCACAACTCTCGCTCCTCCCTAAGGACCTGCACTCACGCTGGCTGCTGCCCCCTCCACTGCCAAACATGTTTGGCACCACCTTCAGGCTCCTCCCAGCTTTGCCCATCCACCTCTAAACCTACCCGCTCCCTCTGCAGCTCTTTGCCCGACCTTTGTAGAGTTGTCTTTGCTCCCTCTGTGGCTTTCTCTGTTCAGGCTCTCCCGCTTCTTCCAGCCCCAAAGTGCCTGTACCAGCCACCACATCATCTTCTCTACAAGTTGTGCTGCGCTTGTCTGCTACATCACCTTCAAAGGCTCACATTGGCTTCCTGCATTAAATACATTTAAAAACAAAATAACCCCAATAAAACCCCAAACCCTGTTTCTTGTCCCTGTCCTTGGCATTGGAACCATTCCATTTAACACAAAAGGAAAATCGACAGTGATTAGCACCATCAGCAAACTGGACAGTGTGTTCACATCCAGTCGGGTATTCACCTCTCAAACGAAGATCACATTTGTCAGTGAGGGAGGAGTGGGAGTGTATAATGCCATGGCCTGTGGTGGCATTTGTCTCATCTTCTAGATCATAATAAATATTAATTTGCTTGAGCATATAGAGCTGTTTAAATCTTCCAGGCACTTTGCAAATATTAATGCAATTAGTTTTTCATCCTTCATTGATAAAGATGATATTTTATCTCTGGCTAATAGAGATTTCTCTGAGGAAGCAATACTTTGATTTTTAAAAGTAGTGAATGA
Organism: Vanellus vanellus; assembly: GCF_965231255.1. Taxonomy (NCBI): domain Eukaryota; kingdom Metazoa; phylum Chordata; class Aves; order Charadriiformes; family Charadriidae; genus Vanellus; species Vanellus vanellus. Next base: position 164,858,862 of record NC_138906.1, on the reverse strand, counting down.
CAGGACTGTGGTGTTGTTGTTGTTTATGTTAAAGCAATAAGAACTCCCCAAAGGTCAGGTGCTCAGGAAAAGCTGCTTTTGCCAGTGGAAAACTGTATTCCAACCCATTAGCAGCTGCCTTCTTACCAAGAAAGAGCACCTCCAGCACAGGGCCAAGCAGCAAGGCTGAGAATGTCCTCTCTGTGTGGGAAGGTGAGTCACCTCCATTGCAAAGACTGTGTTATCCACTGGTGAAAATTTTATTTAAGAGGACAACCTATGTACTACAGACCTTGTACCTACCTATGTACTAAAACCAATCACCCTCTGCTGCATCATGTTGTTTAAACCATCACTGGGCGTTATCTGGACCACTATAGCAAGTGAAAACCACAGTCACAGACCAAGACCCCTCTGTGCTAGGCTTTGCAAAAATCAGACAGCCCCTGCCCCAAAGGGTTTATAGCAAGTGGCACTGCAGTCTGTAACACTGAACCAGACGGTTCAGGGAGCGATTTCAGCACATGGAGTTTGACAAAACTGGCGCCTAAGGATTTGGCAGGGCCCTGGACAGGCTCTGAGCAATTATGGAGTGGCAGCCAGGTTAGTTCTTTGAAGTTAGCACATGGCAAACACATCTTTCCTATGGCATCTCCATTTTTATCACAAATCACCATAACTGGACCAACTCCCCTGTTTTGCTTTTGAGAACTTGACAGGTGACTACCAGGGATTATACGGTTACAGGTTTTACATCTACCAATGAGGTGCCCTTTTGCCTCCATGGGTGAAATCTGTATGAAAGCAGCAAGCGCCACATTTTTCCATTAAGCTCAAGGGCCATCTAAAACCTCAGTTAAGAGAACTCCAAAGTGAGAAATCAGAGGCAAGGTACAGGGACCTCTAGAGGGTAATTAGTCCCATCCTAAGCTCTGAACCCCTTCTCTTTCTGTTGATGGCAGAAGGAGCCCTGGGTAAATACCCTCCTTGCCTTTCAAGACAGATTGAATCTTCCACTTGAGAAATTGCTTCTTGTCAATTAAATTTATTATGAATGTGCAGAAGTAGGATTTCCTGTGCTTAGGTTTAGGGACACTGGACTCTAACGAACTCAGAAGTCTCCATCCAGGGTCCAGGCACAAGCAGGGACACTGCAGTGAGATCTTGGGAATCTGAGCAAGTATTGACTTCAGGACTTGTCCTACTGCTCCTAATCAGGCGCTTAGTAACATCTCTGCAAGGCTTGAAGACTGCAACCTCTCTATGTAGGTTCTCAAATGTTTTTTCTGCTAATTAAACATCTCATCAAAGGTGAACTGAATTAGCTAGTCTTCAGCGATTCTCTGGGAAAAAAAAATCTAGCTTCAATGCAAACTCAGCTCTCACTCCTTAGCCAACCAGCTGCCACACTTACAGAAACAGAGATTGTAGCTCAAGCCTTCTTTAACCTCATTTTAAGCTAATTTGTATATGCTCCCCTCTGGTCTCCACCCCAATCCCTCCCCACATCATGTCCTAATCACTGCCTGGCTGCTACTGCTTCATCTTCATTAGAATGAAACTTCAATATCGTTATAGATCCATTCAGCCACCTTTGGTCTTAGGTTCACAGGCAGTGATATTTAAGTCTTAATCTCAGAGTTATTGGTCATTACTTGAGTTTTTAATCATCCTGAGAGACCAATGAGAGGAGCTAACCCTTGTACAAATCACTCTGTAACAGGAGAAGCAGTTAATTTTTCAGAAGATTTAAAACTCAGAAGCCATTCTTGGTCAAATCCAGAGGGCTGTTTACAGTGATTTGGGCAGATGAAGAAGGAACTCAATTTGGTGTCCTGACTCCCCACTCCTGAACTATTAGACCTTTTTAATAATACCTTGCATTTCTATAACAGCACCTTTTACCTGAACATCTCCTAGCTTTGCACAAGCTGTTCTCCTCTGGAGTAATTTACAGCAATGCATTTTATATTTTCCCATCCCTGACTTGACTGATGCTCTCTTCCTATTTAAGGGTATGGAAAAGCAGACGCTCTTCAGCAGGAGCACTCAGTGACACCAGCAACCTGAACTCGGAGCATCACCGCCATGAGGTTGTTTATCGTGTCGATGTACGCTGACACCAAAGCAGCCTGGCTTCTGGCTACCGGCCACTACCTCTCTCCCAGCACAGCATCCAGGACATGAAAGGCATTGGAGCGAACAGCTGCCTGGCTTTTGCTGGGAAGGTCTCCTCTGTGTTCGCACCTCTGCCTGTGGCATTTGGGAGAACACAAGGTTGTTCCTGGGATTTCTAGACACAGGTGACCACCAACAGCAGTTCCCGTGCAGGAATACACTAGACTCAATGTGACTGAGAAGGGCAGTGCTGTATGCAAGGATTTTAGAGTGTCCCAATTATTGAAGAGTTGCTTTTGGTAAACTGAGGCACATGAGAGCCTATAGAGAGAGATTCCTATAACAAACCTGTGCTCAGTCGGCTGGAATAATCAGCTCAGTGTTAGGCAGGGAATGGGGTTCAAAGCCTTGGGCACCCCACTGCAGAAACATGTTCCCATGTTACTTGTGCCAGGAGAGGGGAAGGGAACCACGCAAATAACAAGGGACAATTTTGGGTCGGTTAGTCACAGGCAGTAACACTTCAACCAACACTACAACCAAGACTTTGCCTGCTGCTCTCGCCTCGCGCTCCTTTCGTGCAGTGACCAAGCAGGAATCGTCAAGACAGCTACCCCCTGTTTGAGAGACGAGCCTTTCCCCTGCAGGTGTTTCTTTGGGCAGCAGTCAGTCCCCCTTGGCACGTCTCGAACCTCACTACTGTCAGTGTCGCATGAACTTTATGGTAAAAAGACACTCCACACCCTCAAGGCTGAGCATCTAATTACTTTAAAAGTGTCTTTATGTCATTATATTCACATTAAAATAATAATTTATCACTCTCCGCTGTACTCTTAATGATGCTTGAAAATAATGGTCTCGAATCAATACTGTGCCCAGTATGAATGTGGTGGAAGAACAGGGAGAACTTTAGCAAAGCTGACTGCATTTCCCTGATATTTTGCTGATACGGTGTTTTGACGGAGTCTCTGTCCTAAGCCTCTGCCATGCACGTTGATCCTGCTGAGGAGCTCAATGAGACCTAGAAGTTGCATGTCCACTGTTGCATTTTGATGCATCTGGGGCACATTGGGCTAGTGGCATGTGCAGTGAAGAGTACATCTTTGTATACATATATATTAAAATCCTCCTTTTTGATAAAATCCCTTGCATACCTTGGTTACTGAATAGAATAAGAAGCAACAGCAGATCATTGTAAGGTCTGGAGTGGGGGATTTTCAGAGATTAACAAGATTCAACTCCCATTTCCCTCTGCTTCTCCATGCACAGTGGAAGTGACTCCAGAAGACAGTTTAGAGTCAGTGTGCAGAGCAGCAGTTCACTTGAAAACAAGAGTATTTCTGCACTACTAGCAGTTTTCAATGCTCTGATTACTTTGACTTCATTGTACCTCTTGTGATTGGAGTTATGTTATCTGGACTGAGGATGCCTCCAGGGCTGCAAAACCATGCTTTGGGAGAGGGTGGGATACATACAGCCCTGAGCAACTTGAGTCCTGTCACAGGTTTTTGTGTCTGTGTGGCACCAGAGTGGCTCAAGCCAGGGTCTGTGCAAGGAACACAAGAAGCCCCTGAGCAGTTCTGGAGAGTACTTTGTAAAGGTGTGAGAAATTATACAGCTTGACACTACTCTGGCACTGAGCCTACCTCTACCTCCCAACTATACCCTTCAGAAGACTTGATTAGATTTTGCTTTACCAGAATTTCCTGTCCAGTCCAGTCATGTCAGAAGAATTTCCTCCTTCTTTCCACTCCTTGATCCCTCATTTTTGATGCTACGCTAATGCACGTCCTGCTAGCAGGCTTAGAAACAAAGGCAGCAGCAGAGGTTGGCAGGAGGAAATTTGCTGGCTGAGGCAGGAAATAGCCTGGAATACAGAAATCCAGCAGCCTCTTGACAGCATCCTATGGAAGGGGAGACACCGTTTAGTTTTCTGTTCACCAGACCAAGGAAAAAAAAAGGATACTGTCCTAATTATCTGGTCTGGCCAGTCATCTTCCTCTGCCTCCATCAGCAAATAAAATGGGCCAAGTGCTATTTTCTGGCCTTCTGGCAAGTGGCTGAGCATTGTTCATGTGGGTGAGTAGGGTGGCCATGTCCAAACTGCTTGTTGGGAAGAATCCCTTGCTCATGCTAGCTCTACAGCATAGGCTTTGACTGGGAAAGTGCTGCCAAAATTGTGACGAACAGCATAGTAACAGGTTAACAGCGATGGGTAGTGTTCAAGTTTGTGCCAAAGTCATGTTCAGTTTAGCACTGCAAATGTTTGATGGTTCTTTTCTCTTTAGCATCCTACAGATGGGAGTCAAACAAAGAGGACTTCGCAAAGGAGGTTGTTCATGTTAGCTTAAAAGCTCAATAGATACTGACCTTTACCCCACACTTAGCCTGGAGAAGGAGCCTTTGTATTTGCTTCTTTGCTTTGTGTTCGGGGCAAAAATGTGGACCCTCCAGATGGAAGATACCAAACACCTTTGGGTTCAGCTGTGTGGTGATGAGAAGTCTCCAAGCTGGGACAACTATTTGGGCAACCACCCTGAAGCTGGACACGGAGAACCTGAGTGTACAGGCAGGTAATCCCAGCTCTATACTACTTATTTTTCAGATGGGTGACTTCTAGTTCACACGTTCCTGGTTTGGTTGAACTGTTTTTGTTTAAGGGGAAGTTAAATCAGGGATAAGTTAAACAAGTTAAGTACTTTACTTAACTCAGCTCAACCCAAGCTCTGTCTATTACATGACCCGATGTGCTCTAGAAGTCTTTCAGCTAAAACCTGGGATTAGCAAAAGGCTTCCTAGCAACACTATGCCAGGTAAATGACACATAGGATTCTGCTGGGGCTTTGACTCGGTCAAATGGGAGTAAATTAGTTGCTTTGCCATTCGTGTCTGTCTCTTCCCCCAATTTCAGTTAATTAAATGCAGTGAAAATCTCTTTTTATTTATTTATTTAGTTCTTTAACACAGTGTTAGTTGAATAATGTTAAAATCCTCTATCTCCAATTTCATAGGTAGCTGCAAAGGAGTACTCTGTATAAGCAGACCAACTTGTTCCCACATCCACGGTTAAAAAGCAAATGCACATATACATCCACATCCCCAAATAAGAGCCTTTTCCTCACATGAGGTTTGATATCACAGAACTTAAAGCACAGCTTCACTGAAGCTGAATGAGGAGCTTTAGCAGAATGATGAAATACTTATTCCAGATTCAGACTTTAAGGTGTGAATTACAGTTTCTAGAGTGTCCAGGGATACTTTGTGACGGTGAGTATTCAGGGTAACTGGGTAAGGCTAGCTGCTTCATGCCTTCGTATCTCACAGCCTGATTCCTGTCTTCTTGTGGGAAATATCCTTGAGTGTCATGGGAAAATGCATATTGAAGAACTTCTCAATGTATAGCCAAGCTTAGCTGTATCCTTTATTTTTTCATTAGTCACTAGTCATTTCAATTAGAAAGAACATTAGCTCACAGATCATAAATTCAGGAGAGGAGGTGGTATCCCTCACTGCTCTGCAGTGGGATCTAATGACTTCTTTGCTTCAACAATAGAGAAAGCATTTAAAGTAATGCCCCTCATGGATAGTCTCCAGCACACATGATGACTCTTTTAGAGTACTCAGTATATTTAGCAGTGAAGGAGAACAAAATCATGAGGTCTCCTGTTAGAAAGAGCAAGGTTTGAAAAAAAACCAAACAACCCATAATCTTGTTTGTTTGTTTGTTTTTGCTGTGCCTTGTCATTGGACAGGTCTGGGTCCATCTCACCTGTCAGAGCAGGAATAACACAAATGTTCATATTGTGTAGGAGCTTGACACTAGGTGTTACCTACCTGCAACCTTCCTGCCTGTATGCTGTCTGCCTGTGTGCTGTGTGGGCATGGCTAGTGTGCACGGGAGAAGCAGTGGTCCTGTGGCCCAGAGCCTGATGTCCGGGCTATGAAGACTGTGGAAGGTAGAAATGAACACATGCAGCTGGTGAGTCCTCTCTGTCCTGTGCAGAGCCTAATTTCACCTCAAAACACACCTCTGCAATATCATCTCCCTTGAGCAGATCCCCGTTCCTGTGACCTACTGTACAATGCTGTCTGTTGTCCTTCTCCATGGTGTCTATCTTGAGTTACACTCATAGAATCATCTCGGTCGGAAGGGACCTTTAAGATCATGGAGTCCAACCATCAACCTAACAGTGCCAAAACCACCACTAAACCATGTCCCTCAGTGCTACATCTACATGTCTTTTAAATACCTCCAGGGATGGTGACTCAACCACTTCCCTGGGCAGCCTGTTCCAGTGAACGATAGCCCTCTGTGAGGAAATTTTTGCTAATACCCAATCTAAACCTCCCCTGGCATAGCTTGAGGCCATTTCCTCTTGTCCTATCGCGTGTTACTTGGGAGAAGAGACCAACCCGCACCTTGCTACAACCTCCTTCCAGGTAGCTGTAGAGAGCGATAAGGTCTCCTCTCAGCCTCCTTTTCTCCAGGCTAAACAACCCCTGTTCCCTCAGCTGCTCCTCTAGACCCCTCACCAGCTTCATTGCCCTTCTCTGTACATGCTCCAGAACCTCAATGAAATCCTTGAGCAGATCCCTGTTCCTGTGACTACCATACAATGCTGTCTGTTGTCTTGCTCCATGGTGTCTGTCTTGAGTTACACTCCTGGCGTGTCTGCAAATAACACAGCAAATACATATAGAAACAGCGATGTATAGTGTCCCTCCCCTCCATCCTAAAGCAGTGGGAGCAGAGAAGGTAAAATATTTAGACTCCAGATGTCTTTATTTGCCAAAATAAAAATCCTTGCTGTAAAATATCTACAAAATGTAATTAAAATTGCCATTTATTTTTCTCACTGTTGCTAACATTGCTGGCAAAAATGAGTCACTTGGTGCTGCCAAATATAGCATTCCAGGTGTAAAACGCTCTCAGATGTTCATGACATTTTGCATGTAAATAGTGAGTCATTGAGAATGATCTGGTACTATCCATATGCCTGATACAGAAATACTGCGATGTGTGGGAGATCAGTATACACACATGACAGGATAAATTTTGAGAATGAAAAAAAAATGCGTTTGTGCATAGTTCCTAATAAAGATACTGAATTTTGTACGTACCAATTCTTCTGCTCTCAAGACTGTTTTACAGAGGAGGGTGACTGTGACTCTCCATCCCCCTACTTGCTGCTCCACCTCTGAAGTTATGAAGTTGGAGGTTTTTTTTTCATAGAGTCATAGAATGGTTTAGGTTGGAAGGGACCTTGAACATCATCTAGTTCCCCCTGCCATGGGCAGGGACACGTCCCACGAGATGAGGTTGCTCAAAGCCCTGTCCAACCTGGCCTTGAACACCTCCAGGGATGGGGCAGCCACAACTTCTCTGGGCAACCTGGGCCAGTGCCTCACCGCCCTCACAGTAAAGAATTTCTTCCTAATATCTAATCTAAATCTACCTTCTTTCAGTTTAAAACAATTACCCCTTGTCTTATTGCTACACTCTCTGACCAAGACTCCTTTGCCACCTTTTCTGTAGCCCCTTTAGATACTGGAAGGGGCTCTAAGCTCTCCCTGGAGTGTTCTCTTCTCCAGGTTGAACAACCCCAACTCTCTCAGCCTGTAATAGTATGCTTCCCTTTTTCAATTCTTTTTTTTTTTTTTTTTTTAATTTAACTTGTGTGAGGGCCTTGTAAACCGTGCTGCTCTGTAGACGACATCTGAATATACTGAAGATAACAGTCCGATGCCTAGTGTGCTGCTGTCTGTCCAGGAAGACTGTTCCTTGCCAGTCACCTTTTCAATCTGCCTTTTGGCTGCTGCTGTCCTCCGCACCAAGCAGCAATATAGTCTGTGTTTTCACGCATCACATTTTCCTGAAGAAATGGGTGTTTTACTAGAAAGCACATGGGAATGATATCCTCTGCAATCATACAAGAAGGTCTAAGCCCTGGAGAGAGGCAGGGCTTGCTAAAATACAAACTGGTGGATTGAGATGAACCATTTCACCCTGACAGACATAAGTCTCTCTTCTCATCAGTCACATGAGGAAAAAATTTCCTCTGTTGCTACGAGTGCATGAGGTCAGCATCAGACCTGTGCTGAACCGTACCTCGTGGGCAGTCGGGCTGGTCCTGTGCTTCAGTGAGACCCACGTGGGCCTTGGAGCAAGCTCAGGCATCTCTCACACCTGGAAGAGACGGGGGCTGCGCTGCCTCCTTGGCACCTCTCAGTCTTTCTCTCTTCATCTGATGGCTAATCCTGCCATGCTATCTCTAACTCTTGCATCTCTTGTTTGACATAGCAATAACATTTCATCTTCAGACTTTGTCAAAAAAGCAGTGCATGGCTGGGTACATTATGACTATTTTCCCTCAGTCTTCCTGAATGAAAAAAAAAAAAAGTGTTTAACTTCTCATGTCCCTCTCTGTCAAGGGAAATGCACTGAATTGTGCTAATGCAACATCACTGAGCTGCTTATTATACAGCTAGCTTTGCTTTCTCCCTGCTTTCTCACACAGGGTGTTTCTTCTTGTTATCCTCTTTTGCATTGCATTGTTTATTTTGCATCTCCACATCACCTCTCCTTCCACCAATTCCCTCTCTGTTTTTACCCAGTTCCACTTTCTGTAATTTCCTCTTCTTCCTTCTCCCACCCACCCACCCATTTCCCTGATGTCTTACCATGTTGATCGTCCTGTCTGAGCCAGGCCAAAAGGCCGCTTCACTGAGAGGATTTATAGGAAGGCTCTGTAGACACAGCGGTCCCATCAGTGCTATCAGGAGTTCATTAAATAGTAGTAGGATGATAGAGTCTGTACAAAAGATTATTAAACTGGAAACACGATTTTCTTATTTTGGATGAAGCACAGGAGCATCCCCACATCCTTGTTCAGTTCTTGTGTTCCCATCTGTCTAACTCAACAGAATTAAATGATTGGGTGCTTGGGATGTATTACATTTATAAAAGCAACAGACTATAGGACTAGAAGGGATGAGAAGAGGTCACCCTTCCACGCTGCAGCAAGATTAAATAAATCTTGGCCACCACTAGCAGAAGTTTGTGTAACATCATAGAAGCCTCTTAGCTTGTAATCCACCATCTTCTGAGGCAATCTGTGTAAGAGCTCCACTATCCGTCCTTTTAGAAGGTTTGTTGTCTGTTTTCCCTTTCCTATTAGCTAACATATGTCTCCGTGTGAAAACCAAGACACCTGGGGGCTTTTTTTGCCCACCATAGACAGAAAGCAGTAGATCAGAATTCTCTTTCTATCAACTTTTTAAACACTTGAAGGAGATTATCACACATCCACATACCCACAGACCCAGCAGTTTAATTCTTTCTTCATTAACCATGTTTTCCAGCCCCTGTATCACTCCTGTTGCTCTGCTCTGGGCTCCCTCCAATTTGTCAACTTCTTCAGAGCAGTGCCAAGCAACAGACACAGTGCTCTTGCTGGAGTCTTCTCCCTGCCAGGTTCAGTGAATAATTCCCTCTGGGGCCTTGAGTAAATGATGGTGTTTAAGAAGTCCCTGAGTGCCACGTACCTTGTTTGCAGCAATGTCACAGGGTTTGTCTACGGAATAGAGTCACTGTAAAATCTGTTTCTGTAGATGATGCTCTGGCTTCTCCACACCAATTCCCTGCAGGGACTCTCCAGGCTTGCGTTAAGTGCAAGTGCCTTATTTCACTTCAGGAGCGAAACTGTGAACAAGGATGGTATTCAGCTCAGATGAAATCCTACCTTTTTGTGCCCACAAACAGGGGCCTGCCTGTCAGCAGGGTGTCTTAATTAAACCACTCCAGAGGTATGGCAAGATTCAAGTGCCTAAGGAAAGATGTTTGGTACAGCTGGACCTGCCCAGAGAACCCCACCTCACCTTTGGATGCCAGTCCCAGAAGGTGTGGGTGTTCCTTAGACTTTGTATCAGGTTTCCCAGCCCAACCTGGAAGCCCACTAAGAAGTCTCAGCCATATTAGTCACCTAACTGTGGACAACTGAGCCCTGGTGTCTGTTATGGGGTGAGCAGAACCACTTGCCAGGAGCCACTGACTGTGTTGACTAAGGAGCCCTACGGGCTGGTGGAGGTCTTCTGCCAGTCTTTGAGGTAGGTCTCTAAGGCTGCATTTAGCTGGTGGAGACACAGCACACAGCCTCCCCCTGAAGTCTGCCTCCACTTGAGATGCCCTTGATCACCTTGATCTGATCTGTACTTTACAGATTACAGGAGCATCACTTAAGTGGTACACATGTATGCAACTCCATGGGCAATGAGTAGTTCCCCTGTTTGCTGCTTTCTCTCTGCTCTGTCAACTGTATTGATTGGTTCTCCACACACTACCTAAGACTCAGCTCCGTTGTCCGTACATGGGTGTTAAGCATGGTTTGAGTTGCCTCTGGATGTTCTTCTGTCGAGGAATACGTGCATGCTTTTTGTTTGTGCACTAGGAAATGTTCTCCTTCCAAGAAATGCATCTGTTCCCGAGGGTTGTTTATGATGCTGAGGCTGTATTCATTCCCTTGGCACCACTGACTGGGTAAACAGGTAGATCTTAAGGAAGCAGCACTAGTACTTTAATCACCATTACAGTAACTCAGAACTGCAATAAACTGGCAAATTAGGCTGCAAAATTTAGAAGAAAAAAATTAAAATCATTAAAATTTAAATTAAATTAAAAATTCACAGTCTATCCAGAGGAGGTTGCTGAAAGTCATGGAACCACATTTTTCCAATGGCAGAAGTTGGAGAAGTTACAACTTTCACGATGATGGTGGGACATAGTTGTGGGAAATGTCAATGATTTGTGCTTCCCCTTATTAACTAGAAAAGTTGTCCCATTTTCAGCTGGATGGAAGTGAACTGTTTTTGACAAATCAGAGTTGGCTGTTTCTTATCACTTTCCTTTCCTTTAGGTGCTTATATATCAACCATTTAATTATTTAGTCTATTTTATTTCCAAGTATCAAAGTTAGGCTGACTCATCTGGAACTCACCTTTCTTTTTATGATAGTACTGTTCGTCCTTTTCTCTTTTCCTCCGTGAGATTTTAAAGATAATTTCTTATCATGCAGCAATTGCTTTTGGTAGTTCCTGATGTAACCCTACAGCATATTTCATAAGTCACCACTGGCTTGCAGGCACCTAACTTATCCAAATATTATTTAACTTGTGCTGACCTGTTCTTCTTTCTATGCACCATTAATTTCAATTAAGTTGATAACCTGTTTGTAGTTTATTTTATTTTTTTTTCTTTTTCTCCAGTCAGGTTGAAGCAAAAAGGCACTGTACCAAGTAAGAAAGATAAATCCATCACATAGATAAAGCAGTTCAGGTACATAGCTTATGAGTTACATAGCAACAGCTGGCCATGAATTACAGAGAGAAATTATCCACAATCGAGATGGCTCCATTCAGCTAGAAAGTGCTACTCTTCTGAAGCTAAAAATGACATAAAAATCAAAGGGGGTCTAAAATTTTAACAGTGCCTGAAAGGAAAGGAGGAGTTTGGGTAAGTGAGGCTAATGTGAGTTAGTGAAAGGCTGACAGGCTGCCTGTCTCACAGAAAGGCAGGGAGACAAAGATGTGGTGACAGAGTGAGATGTTTCTAACTCTAAAGGATGAAAGGATGCAAATTTATGAAGATGCACTTAATACCCATGCATTTAGCCTGAGTGTGGTTGTTAGACTTTGTTCTGAAAGCTTTGTACCTTACAGGAATAAGTAAATAATGTTTTGTGCTGAAGGTGGTTGCTTTTGTCACTGCAGATGTATGCAGCCACAGGCAGCTAAAAGGTAATTTTGCAGGGTCCGGGTGCATGATGGACCTATGCAAGCAGACAAAATGGGAACTTGCAGGTTCCAAGGAAGCTTCTGGGCTGCAGAAGGTTACCCAGAAACACGATGGTATTGCTGGTTGGGGAGGAGGAAGGGGGAAGGAGTTGAGCCCTTCATCTTCTACCATGACATAGAAATCCAAGGACAACACAACTCAGAGCTTAGACAGATAAAGTGACATATGAGTAGGGTGGGTTTGCATGTAACGGACTCTATTTATGCCAGCAAGACAGACAGAAGCATTGATCTTGCATCCTTCTGTTTCTCTACTCTTGCGTTGTTATACCCTGAAATCCACAGTTGCGTTTTGCTTCAGTGTGGATCACCCTATTAGACTCCGGATCGAATTCCTCATTAAGATATTTGAAGACCGATTCATTTGTTTCAGAAAGATGTATGGGTATCACCTAGGAAAGTAGTGCTTGAGGCAGGGATGCACATGTCTATCTATATCTTTGATAATCCTGTTATTTAGACTGAGAACTTCTTGGGGCAGAGGTCATCTACGTATAAACACAAAAGGACAGCAGTTATGTCCCTGAATAAGCTTTTAAATATTTTCATAGTCAAGTAATACACAGCAGGTTTCCGAAAGACAGACTGTTTATTTTTGAGACTGGTTTCTTACATGAATTTGTTATACCATCACCTTGTCTTGTAAGTCCTCAGTGTTTGCATCAGCCTCTTATCTTGAGTCATAAAGAGATTATAAACTCTTCAGTGCAAGGGTGAGTTTTATTACGCACATATAAAACAGCAAACATTATACTGGAGCCAAGCATTTCCACTGCTTACTTCATTAATGTAAACAGCAACAATAATAATGATGAATTGATTAAGGGCCATACAATGGAAAGTAACTCAGAGTAACAGGCTGAATTTAAAACTGGAAAAATGTATCTGATTATCAGCACAAACTCCTTACAAAGACATTGATCAGGATGTGGCACAGTCTCCCAGGAAAAGCGTTAAAACAGCTATCATTTGTGTCCTTTGTGATCAGATTGGATAATGTTCTGTGTGGAACAATCAATCCTGTATTAGTCCAATGGGAATGGGCAGTGATTTTCATCTGTATTTTCAATTTCAAAGATGGATAGGGTGTATTTCTTCATACAGAAAGTGCAGAAGTTTGGGGAGGGAGCTTTATACATCTCCTGAGACAGCAGAGATTTGGCTGGAATTAGCAGACCAGAGGGCAGGTTTGGTGGTGTGCCCTTCCCTTAAGCTATAACCACCAGTGGGGGTTGTCATGGCTGCACCCAGCTTACTCTGGACTTTGGGGGATGGATGGCAACATGGAACACGGTAGCCAAAGGCTATCTGGAACAGGGACCTAGACGTCTTGCTGGTATGCAGATATGACTATAAGTCAATCATCTATAACTAGTGGACAGCCCAGGGCCTGCTGAGTTTTCCTGCACGGCAGGATCTCCCCTTGCGTAGGGATGCCTCTCAAGGTTACTCCTCGAGGCTGAGAGATTCTTTGCCACAACAGATTCTGTACAACTAATAAGAATAAATGCACCTTTTGCCTGCAGAACATGGAGAAGCTTGTTTGTGCCTGTCGATGAGCAGCTACAGTTTGAGATCTGACCAAAGATCAGACAGATGTAGATGTGGATGTATCCTGTAGATATGTCTTACTCCACGTGAAATCAGGCAATGGCTCCAGCAGGTAACTACCATCACAGAAGGTATGCTTAAGATGGTACGAAGAAAGAGCAAAGTATCTGGAGGTCAAAACATGTGGCATGTTATAAGTCTTCAAGCACCTTCACAACTGAAGTTTCTATGTGAAGTCTCTGTGAACTCAGCAACAATGAATTTGGAGGTGTATGGTTTCTGTGTCAGCTCATGCAGTCCCAGAGTCCTTCTGTAGGTGCGTGAAGCCTGAAAGGAGGTGGGTGCTTGTGAGTACTTTCTGTGGGAACATTGATAGAGTACTCAAACGCATTGGATGAGGGTGCAGCTTCACCCCAGTGTGCCCTGGCTGGCCACCAGACAGCACTGTGGGCAGCTTAAACTGGTAAATTGCAGAAAACAGGAGAAAGTTTGAACAAGTGGGCGTAGGCTTGTGCTTGTTAGCAGTTTAATTAATAAGAACATAGGTGCTCTTCTTCTAATTACTTAGGTCCAGTATGATACGTTAATATTAGCATTAAGAATAATTGGCATCAGCTAATATTTTCAAAAGACAACACCGTAAGATGGCAGACAAAAGAAGGCCCAATTTTATAGCCTTTTGCTTCATCAAAACGCAGAATGCGCTGTGATCCAGTGAGCCCACTGAAGAAGAAACTGCCATATCTAAAATGAGACATCACTATACCAGTTATAAGTAACACTGCAGTAGTATGACAGTCTTGGGACATCAGCCCATCTCCTGAGCACATCGTATAAACTGCACCAGGCATCAGAGAGTCCTCCAGGCATTAAGACTGCAAATGACAGCATTCTTTTAGGGCAAGGAGGAATCTATGCAGCGCTATGATACCGAACTGCAATATTAGACCGAAAGAAGTCGCAGCACAACAGAGGAAAGCCAGAGTGACATTGTGTCAGAAGGCTCTGGGCTTTGCAGGGTCTCAGCCAGTCCTTACGCAGAGAGAAACAGCAAGGTCATGCCCCACACCAAAGGATGAGTGAAGGCATCCAGGCATCCAGGCTGGTGATTGTCCTTCTACATTCTGCATATATCCATGGAGGAACCTATCACAAAACTAAATATTAGCACTGCCATCTCTGGAAAGCATGCAAAGAAATGTATGGAAGGGTTTCTGTGGCCAAACTGCACTTCAGCTTGACCAGTGACCCAGAGTTCTGGGCTGTGCTGTGAGTCAGACAGTGCAAGGACGTGGATGCAGCCCTGAGCAGCCTGCTCTAGCTGACCCTGCTTGGAGCAGGGAGGTTGGATGAGATGATCCCAAGAGGTCCTGTCCAACATCAGCGATTCTGTGATTCTGAGTATTTTCATCTCTAAATTCCAGGGAAGCTTCCAAATCACCAGCTTGGTTTCATTTATTTATTTGTTTGTGTAGTTTTGTCTGTGGCATGGGAAGCCTCTCTTAGGAGTTGTTTTTTTTTTTTTTTTTAATTTTGACTTTGCTTTGCTATGAATACAAATATCAGGAACTTAATAGGTTCAGGAAACCAAAGTTAATATTTTTTTTTATATCTTCAATTCATATGCATTTAGTGAGCCAAAGTGTGTGATATTTAATTAACCTTTCAATTCAGTGAGCAGTTTCTTGGTCAAAGACTTTGGGAGCTGTTCTTCTGTGTAATGCTTCCAAATCTGTGAATACAATTGAAACCAACTGCTGAAAAATCACAGTGTCTGCTTCATGGTAGCCTGCACTCACACAAAGATTGGAGTACCGTAGCGAGACAGAAACAGAGAGAAGGAGGAATTAATTAAGAAGATTATGACATTGTGTTCTTTTATTTGGCTTGAAATACACAGAAAGGTATCATTTACCGATACACAGAAATGCAGGACAAACCACAGAACTGTATTGCAATGGGAAGCAGGGCTGTTTCAGAGCTGAAATCAATGCTAAAAGTAATAGAAATCATAGCAGTGTAGCACAAAATTCTGGCAAAGTTTGAGGACTCCCAACCTCATGATTGCTCCAGGATGCTAGAGGTGGTCTATAACAGTGACTAAAGACTACCGGCAGGCACTTGGGAAGCGGGGAGACTTTAAAATCTTCATGCTGATCCAACGACTGAGGAGCTACTCACTAAAGCACTCGGCGCAAGCAGCAGGAGAGCAGCCAAGGAGCAGCCATCGTTGATGTGAAGCCAGGGATGGTTTGGTGCAACAGCTGGACTGATAGGTGAGGTGGGAGTCATCAGGGCTTATCGGACGGCTGGGACCCGCCTATGGCAATGTCCCAAGAAGCGTCTCTTTCTAGAGCTGTCTGAGAGGGGGTTTGGATTCAAGTCTTCTCGTATGTAGAGCAGGGAGGCTTTGCAGCCCAGTAACTATGATTTCTGCTATTACAAGTTAAAGGCCACAGGCTTTGTGTTGACCTGACGGTCAAGGCTTAGTCAGTCCACGCTGATGACTTGTCTTGGCTTGCCAGGGCTGACCTGATTTTCACTGTTTTTCATTAAGGATAGCAATTGTCTAGCAGCCAGGTAACTATGGCCTCTGTCTGGTTTAGATCAGCTTTAGTTCATAGTGATAACAATGAACTGTTACTGTGTGGATTGAACCGTCTGTGAGTTCAAAAAGAGTACAGACATGGGATGATAGCAGAGGTCCCAGACTGTAAACACAAATCTTAAAGATCCATCAATGGTCACTGCAGAAGTGTAGCCCTATGCTGCTCAGGTAAAACTAGTTTTGGAGATAACAAGAACAGGAAAACTGCATAATCCGAAGAAAGAATGCGTTAAGAAAACATAAAAATAATTGCCAGCAGACCCAAAACTGAGGAAGAGAAAAGCATCAGCACCAACATCACGTGCCTCCCAGAAGAGAGGATGAAGAAAGCCCCACCACAAATATCGTACTATTTGTGGCAGACATCTCAGGATACTGACAACATATCATAACCCACCACCTAATCTTCCTCAGTAAGACCGAAGTGGTCAACCGTAGGAGCCAGACAGGCACTGGAAGAATGAGCATAGTATGGAAAAAAGGGTAGATATCAAAAAGTTGGTGGTTTTTTTTCATTTTTTTTCTTGAATAACAATTTAAACAGAATTATTGAGATTTCTCTGTATTAATTTGAACTACGCATGCATAATCTTATGACTGGACAAATCATTTTGGCTATTAGGTTATGAAAACTTTAGCTGGACTAACAACAGATCCATATAGCTCCATATCTCTGTGAGGTACGCTCCATTCTTGCCCATAGCAAGATTTTGAGTGTGACAGCTTAGAAGTCCATCATAAATCTGTCAGAAGCACCAATTAGCATTCTGGTTCCTGCTTTTCCAATTCACTGGGCTGCATGCACGGGACTTGTGAGCTAAGTAGTGGTCTGCAGAGAGACTGTCTGGGAGATTAAATGCGACCTATCTGTTCTGGGGAATGACGATATATTGCACGCAGTCTTAGCCAGCAAAAATTTACCTGTGGAGACATACTGTTGATATTCCTGGCTACTTTCTTGTCTAGTTTATTATCTGCCATAAAAGTGTGGATATTAGCAAAGGAGAATGCACTTGGCTCCACTTTTCTTCTTAAGGTCTGCTTTCAAACTTCCCAACTTCTAGCTACAGCAACATTTAGACAGGAGCAAAAATTAAGAAAGGGAACAGAATTAGCCCCCCTTCCTTGTACAAGCACTTAGTGAAGACACACCATACATAAACAGCTGCCCTGGACTTGAAAAGAAAATTGTTGTACGTATCATAATTGTTAATGTAATTGTTGGTCACCTAGCCTTCCTTTCTACAGACAGTAACTCATTTGTAATTTAGCATGTTGTGTGCACTAGATGCAGCTGAAATTATTTCTCATTTTCATGAGAATAGAGGACTCTGATTGGATTTGTCCCTGATGTCTACAAGGGTGCAAATAGAAGGCAGAAAACAGCACAGGTCTGCTCTGATGAGCCTCTGCTTACATAAGGGATGCTGTTCGAAGGCAGCGAGATCTGAAGGTGCCTCTGAAAATTATGCATGAGTTCCTTTATTGTATGAAAGCAGCCCATAAGCTGATTACCCCCCATCTCCATTGTATTTTAGTCTTCTGTGTAATTTGCCTTTTGCTCTTCCTTTATTCCTCACGTATACTTTAGAACAAGGCTGTGTATACTTTTTCTTTTGAAAAACGTAAATCCTCCTTTTTTCTTTTCAACTTCTCTTGCAAAAGCCTTTTTTTTTGTTTTGTTTTGTTTGGGTTTTTTTTGCCACTTAATCTTTCAAGAGCCGTACCCACTTGTGCCTGAGGCAATTTCGGAATATTTTGTTTTCAAAGGCAGGTGAAAAGACAGGACAGGGCATTGGCAGGACAGCCTTAACCATGGCTGGATTATTGTTTCTCTATGTGTGTGCGTACAAGAGCGTGCGAGAGAGCGTGTGTATTTATGGCACACAGGGGAGGGGTATACAGCTGATGGTTTTGAAACAGCTCAGAGGAGTCAGGTAGATCCTTCAGTAACCCCATGCACTGCTTCAGAGACGTTGACTGCTGTCTTTGTGCTACTTTTCAGATCTTTTTAAGTCTGCATTTTAAAAAGGATTCATGTTAATATGCACAAGCTGGGTTCCCAAAAGGCCTTGGTGACATATTGACATGTATTGATTTTCGTTTGTCTCCTAATCCAGAAAGTCCACTCCAAGCCCTGATTTAGGAGGATTTCAAACATTAATACATGATGTTGACTTACTTACTTTGTCCCATGAGAGCAATTGATTAAAATAAATACTTGGACATTTCCATCTTTCTTTTTTGGTATTGAAAACTCCCAGCCCCGGCAATTCCCTGTCAAACTTCAAGCACATATCTCTTGTCTGTTCACTTCAGTGCAACTCAGTGGACTTCAGGCAAACAGCAGCAAAACACATCAAATATAAAAAAGGACAGAATGTTAAATGAAAAAACAAATCAATAGCCCATTTTCACAGGGGTTGAAGGACTTGTCCTATGGACTGTGTTATCTGTGGAAAGGATCCTGGCACAGTAAATAGAAAGCCCTGTAGCAGAGAGGTAACTCTCTTTTAAACTACCAGTTCCCATAGTGCTGTGCTTAACTCAAATCATCAAGTTAACAGCCAAATGCAGTATTATTTTTTGTCTTTCTGGAAAGGTCATATTTCCTGTTTTTATTGTTTTTTTTTAAAGTGACACTGGGATTGCTCAGTCTTTGCAGTCTTTAACCAGCCCTGTCTGGAAGGATCTATCCTGCTTAAAAAAGTTAAGATCTGCCTTATAGTGTGGGGAATCATTCTGGTCCTTCTGTGAGGGTGAAGTACCGGGAGCCTTCAGGAGCATTGGCTCCTCATCAGAGGTAGGACTGGCCCAGGATTGTGTTTGCCAAGGCTAACAGGAGCCAGCTAGATCAATCAGGCTAAAGAAAAAAAAAAAAAAAAAAATCAAAGCAAAATGCTTTGGTGGCAAGAAAGCAGCAGAGCCCAAAGGGTTAGAAACACACAGGCCATAACAGCCAGGGAGCTGGAAGGCAGTATCAGCTGGGCTGCCCAAATGGCTTCAATTAACCTCCTGTTGTGATTGCAATAGATCACTTCCCCTCTGCTGCCTCCATGTCTTCCCCAAGTCCCTGCATTATGTATATAGGTTGTAAATATTTGAGGGGATGTTGTTCAATGGTATTCAGACTGTGCCCACCACAACAGGGCCCAGGAGCTTTCGGGAAGTCCTGTTGTCCAGCTTGACCACAGGAAGGTCTGGGGTTTCATGGAGTGATCCTGCATGAGCCAGCAGCTGCACATTCAGATCCCAGAACCGTTCTTGCTCTTCGTGCTGGGGTGTGTGAATTGGCTATAGTTGGCCTTAGGAACTGACACTTCTGTAAATTTTTCATTCCTGTTTTATCCCATACGATGCCCAAGAACAACAGTTATCATTAGTCTGGATTTTCCCATATTGGCATGCAGACAAGGTGAATACGCAGTAAAGAAAGTTCCTATTCAGAGGCATAATTTGAGGAGTATCAGTGCTCCTATCACCACTCTCCCACATTATTTGGATGGATGTGGTTTATCGTGGTTGTTGCTGAAAGTCAATGCTCATCTGCTGCCACTCAGAGGTACTCGCAGCTCCCCTGGCTTCCATCCCTATGGCAGAGCAATCTTGCTACCCAGTGATAGATGGGAAATGTGGATACTGTATCAGGGATGATGATATACCCTCTATTTATTTACAGGGCAGATGACTGACCTTCCAGAATAAATAGCACAGAGGGAAAATATGAGATATTCATTTATTTCCTTGCAAAACATTCTTCTACAAAACCAGTAAAGTCTCTGCAGATTAAGATCATGGACTCTTCAAACCAGAAGAGAGAGGGCACTGGTCTCCCCAGTGACACCAGTAATCATCCTTGGTTGTGTAACTGAATTCTGTCCTTGTACAATCCCGTCGTGATCAGCAACTCTGGATGGGCAGTTCACACTTTGAATTGTGCACAGCTCTAATCTTTATCTTCCCAAGCTCATCACTACCGTAACCTCTGTCTCTGCTGACAGAGTAATTTCTGTCTCCAACCCCTCTGAGGATACATCTTGCTCGAGTCAACCCAACAATATCAGGGAATATTTTGGGTCACTGGCACTGGGCTGTCTGTGCTGTTGAAGTGCCGGAAGGCTCCCTGACGTGCTTTTCGTCTATGACAACCAGCATCCTCCCAAATGATTCCCGGGCTGTGTTGGCCCTTAGGACCTGCCAGGCACCATGCAAAGGAGACAGTTTGAATGCAGTCACCTTCTTTTGCAGGCTAGTACACTTTATTATCACAGACATGGTGTGCACCATGCATGCTGGCTTCAGTATGAAAGAATGTATCCAAGCATATTTAATTTATTTGTTTAGATTTAGCCTAATTGAATTCCAGAATGTTTCTAAAGTTCTCATGTTTCCTTGCTGGATTCCTGGAACTGAACTGATCTATTCCTGTTGGTCTTGATGAAAGCCCAGTTCCCCTAGCTGTTCAAGACAGAAATGAAACATAAATAATCTCAGGAACCACTCTATGGCCACAGCACAGCCACTGGTTGACAGAAATTGTGAATAGGTTTGCTTGCCGCACTAGAATGGCTTAGAAAAAGATCAGAGACAACACTGCTGCAGACGTGACATTCATCAGTACATCTGATGAGAGGTTGCAAATAAGTGCTGACGTTGCCAAGCATCTGTCAGTGGATATAGGGAGGCATTGGCCAAATGGGGAACATCTGCATCTTCTCCAAACGAGAATCATTGGAAAAAAAAAAAAAAAGAAAAAGTCTGGAAATCAGGCTTTTGTTTTAAAAAGACTCATGGGTGTGAAGGAGCATAGATCAAAGCATCTGTGTACTGTCAGAAGATCCATGCAATTCTGATGACCTCGCCATGGGACTACATTATTGGAAAGCAAAACCGGAGGTGGCAGGACAATGCAGAAGAGCTGGGCATAAGGAACACTGCAGCATTAAAACAAACACAGCCAATCAATACAGCAAAATATTGCTGGTTTAAGAAATTGTTGGAAGGAGCAAGACTAAACCCAGATGCTCATCTTGCTACAGTGGTGCTATCAGGTAACAACAGGGATTCACATGTCATGGCTTCAACTGGTGCTTCCATAAGGGCTGCTGGCAGGGACGAGCAGCTCATAGCATGCAAATGTAGTAAGCCAAGTACTAGGAGGTTGCTATCCTTAGCTGGACACGGCAGTTTCGGTGTCACAGTGGAGACATGGCATAAATATGTTCTCCTCTCCCTGCCTTTCACTCCTCACCTCCAGTGTACCCAACCCCGCTGTTGTTTGATGTTTGGTCACAGAGTCCACTCTCTCTGCTGCATCTCTGCTAACTCAACTAATTTAGCCCATATCTTCACTGCTGTCATCTCCCAGATATGCAGGCCAAGCTATCTCTTGACTTTCATTGCTCTGTCACTTTGCCTTGTTCCCTTTTGAAAGCCCTGTCAATGGACCAGGATTAGGACTGTTAAAATAAGATTGGACTAAAACTTGCTGCACTTTCAGCATGACCTTATGAAGGTTCTTCTACTCTGTGCAATGAACGTATGTAGTCAGTGTATCTCAGTGGGTAACACCAAAGGCTTGACATGGCTTGAAATACCTCTTGCTCCACATACCTTACTGTAGGCTACCAGCCTTCCTTGGACTTATGCACCCCATCATGCACAGGAATTTTGCTACAACATAAATGTATGGGCTTTCAGAAACCAGTATACCCAGAAACCCCATCACTGATTCTGCTGAAAATCAGAAAATTTCTATGTAGGTGCTGAAACACAAATGTGAGGGCATTATTTTAGGAATCAACACCATAATCACAGGGCAGGCATGATTTCAGGATTTTGGGATCACATTCCCCAATGAAAAAAGACCAAAGACAAGGTGAAGTTCAAGCAGGGCACAGAATAGAAGGAAAAAGAATGAAAGGATGAAAAAACGTGCATGATGGGCAAAAGATAGCTGGAGGAAGAGGATTCTCTAAAGATGGGTACTTAAAGTAAGAATACTCCTCTCTTTACAGAAGCAAGAATGCAACACATTCACATTGGCTTTTTTTGGCATGTAGAATCTGCTCAGTCCCTAAGTGACTGCAGCAATGTTGACCCTAATCTCCCACTTCTTATCTCTCTGTAGGACTTCTAAGCCTTTCAGTCCCCCTGAGCAAGCAAGTCACCTGTTCTCTGCATACCCTGCCATAGCAGCTTGAATACCGCAGAGTAAATAGATCTCAGCAGGAGGAGGAGAGGCTTCTCGAGAATGATAAAACAACGAGCAAAGCAAGAACTGCCGGGCCGGCTGGTAAGTGTGGAAGCGATGGGCTGCTTATTGATTGTGCGTGAGTCTTGCTTAGAGAGAAAGCCTGGAAATTTTTATCTTTGAAAATTCTACTCCGAGAAAGCTGAGAACAGAGCAGGAACCAGGGCTGATAAGAGGGATCAATGCACACCACAGACAGAATGAGGTTATTAATAAGTAATAAGACTAAACTTGGGAGCTAATCAAATAAAAAAGTCATTTTCTAGTTGGGGCATTGCACAGGCACTTGATTACCATAGTAATGGCAATGGGGAGATTAGAAACAATGAACTGTACAGCAAAAACTGGCTGAAAATCCCTCCTTGTGGAAGCATCTATTTAAAAGAACAGCTAAAACAGAAAAATTGTCTAGAAGAGATGCGTTTCAGGATATTATGGGTTCAAGTTATGTCAGGGGAGGTTTAGATTGGATATTAGGAAGCAGTTTTTCACTGAAAGGGTTATTAAACATTGGAATAGGCTGCCCAGGGAGGTGGTGGATTTGCCATCCCTGGAGGTGTTTAAAAAAAGGGTCGATGTGGTACTTGGGGACATGGTTTAGAAATGGTTTTGTCAGGGTAGGTTAATGGTTGGACTTGATGATCTTAAAGGTCCCTTCCAAACTCAGCAATTCTATGATTCTATGATTTAACAGGGGTTGTGAAGAGGAACCGGTGATCTCTGGAGCATGTAAAAATTGAAACTAACGCTGGCAAAAGATGCTAGACAAGCTTGCCATCTCAATTCTTCTAGTTATTACTAGCAGGGTGACAATTTCACACAGCTGGAAACTGAATGTCTAGGCTCTACAAATTTCTTCACCTGCAGGGACCATCTCCCATTATGCAATACGATTGTTCAGTCTGTGACATCTTCCTCTGAAGCACCACTTGTTATAAGCTTTAGAGGAAGAGACCTGTAGCTGTGAACGAAAGGGAAGTATTCCCTCCCAACTTCATTGCATCCCAAGAATGTCTGGTCTTCCTATTCAGTCCTCTAGGATGGGTGCAAATACCTGGAGACCTCTACTAAAGTTTATGTATTTTTAAAAATTGATAGTACAACTTTCCTTTATCTTTTCTTACTACATTTCTTAGGATTTTTCTATAAGTAAAGCATGTTTATAGCTTTTCATGATGCATTTGTCTTCCCTATTAAAATCTCCAGTGTCATCTGATAGATTAGAAAATTGCTACTACTAAAATAGACTGGCTTATCCAGTCACATAAGTAGTTCTAAAGCCAAGCTACTAATAACAACACTATCAGCTTTTCACTACTGGGGAAAGGTTTCAGGAGAATTTTAAGCCTGATTTGCCTAATTTCCTTAAGGAGATCTCCAAGATCCAACAATTGAACGAGGAAATTAACAGGAAGCAGATGAGAATGCTAGTCTTATTTCTACAGTATGAAAAGGCAGCTAATGGAGAAAATCCCACCAGAAGGGTGTTAGACACAGGGAATTCGTGAGCTTGGGGTCCCACTGGGTAGTTTTCCAAATGAGGAAAGCACTTCAAACACCTGTTGCAGAAATAGGGAAAGAGCTGGCATTTCTATTCTGGTTTCAGTGGTGTTAGTCATGCTGCTTTCCCAACGCATCGGTACTATGCAACTGGAAGAGCACACAAAAAAACTGTGAGAAGTCTGAGGTACAACGCTGCGAATGAATCTGTGTGTTGTTCCCCCTTTTAGTATGGGAACCACACCAAGAGTGGTTAGGTTTTCTTTTGCTCCTAAGTCGAAGCACTTGGAGATTAAGAGCTGAGATCTCTGCTGATTCCCTCCATATTTCTTTTTTTTTTGTAAACTGCCGTGAAGGACTGGACCAAATGGCCTGCAGGGCACTGAGAGTGCTTGATTTGTCATTATTTAAAGCACGTAAGCAAACTTTGGTCTGATATGGAAAGAGGAACTAAAATCCCTGTGTGTATACACTTTATACAAATCTCCAGTACACAAGGTGTTGTTCATTGCTCTGAAATGGCTAAAGATCATCTTGAATGATGCTAATGACCTTCTCTGATTCCCTTTAATCCCTTCACCCTTGCTTCAACCCTTCCTGGGAAGGAGATGCTTAAAACCAACCCTGACCAGGGGTAATAAGACACACATGTTACCAACTACATAATCAAAGCAGCAACGCACATACCTTTCAGCTGCCAAATAAGATGTGTAGACAGTATGGTGGGTTGGGCAGTGGTGGGTTGGGCAGGATAGAAAATGAGTAATAATTCAGACCTGAAGTAGACCCTTTAAGGAGACTGATTATCAAGGTAATTAATGACAGTAGCCATGGAAAAAAATCTCCCTCTCACTACAGCATACAGCTTCTCAGGTGAGGAACCCAACCAGGGATACAGTGCAGGGCCATGGAGAAGACAAAGAGCACAAGCAGGACTCTCCTTTCTGCTACTTAATCAGAGGATAATGTTAGGAAAAAAAAAATCTTGTTTCAGTGAGGTCTCCTTTCTATAGGTTTGATGTGCCTTCCTGACTCCCTCTAGGTTTCTCCATGCCTCTATTTTTTTCCACCAGAAACCAAATAGTCAGGAAGGACAGCCAGCATGTGCTTCATTTAAAGCTGTTCCCAGAGACATGGAACGAGCAGCCACTGCTTCTCCACAGCCAATGCCCTGCAATGCCTGTTCACATGTATTTGCCCTTTTAGCTACTTTTCTGCTTTACTTATTGGATATGTTAATAGCATCTAAAGCCATCTGGAGGAGCTGATATTTAGTTATTATTCAAGATGATGAGAAAGAAAAGCAAATGTGTCTGAAGATGATTAGAGAGCTCCCCTTCTGTACCCTGACCTGTTAAGAAAGTGCTATGTACTAAGAGCTTTAACTTCCCTTCCTATTATGCTCTGATAGGATTTGCCTTCCAAAGCACTCTGACAAGACAAGACAGTAGGCTGCTGAATTGGAATAAGTGATATGGGCACACAGATGACGTGTGTGTGTGTGTGTGTGTGTGTGTCAAGACACATGAACCTGATGGCTAAGGTAGCCCACTGTACCTCTCATCAGAGAAAAAAAAAAAAAACAAAACAAAACCAAAAATCATTCCAAGTCTTAGAGGGAGAAATTGCCTACTTCACAAGTGAATTGCAGGGACCAGGAGCAGAAGTTGTGGTGAGACAGAACAAGGGGAGACACAGTTCTGAGGAGATGGACAGAAGGTCCAAGAGTTAAGAGCAAGCTAAGGTGCTACAAGATGTTAATAGCAAGCATCTGGGTAGTCTGGGGTCTTTGGGAGATAGTGCTGTTATTGGTGACTTCTTTATGTTTTTTGTTGCTACAGACAGAGATACTTTTAACAGAGCTAAGGGGCTCATCCTACTGAAAATAATGAGTGCACAATTCTACCTAACAAGGAAAATTCAGTGCTTTTCCAGAAGAATAGGAGGAGGCAAGACACTACTAACACTTGCATTTGAGGCGTTGCACGGAATTTAGAAAGGGGATAGGTTTCATGTTCACCCTTCTCCACTTGTGAGGAAGCTTGATGGGACTGTTTGCATGTATGTAGTGACCACATGCGCAGGCGTTTACACTGGATCTTCAGCTAAGGGACATACATGTAATTTGTCAAATTGTCCTGGTGAATTTGGAAAAACCTCCATCTTGATTCTGCCTCTGTTGAAATCAAGGGTGGTATCGTCATTGATTGCAAAAGGTGCAGGATCAAGGCCTTCTGGGATCTGGAGGGGTTTCCCAGAGTGTACCTCTGTGTTGCAGCATACACATCCAACTTCTAATGATACTGAAGGTTTCCTTGTTGGTTTAGTTCTAACACCCACCAAAGTGAACAGAAAGATTCCCACCGAGACCTGAATTTCTGAGTGCAGTCCTATAGTCCTGAGGGCAGAACAACAATAATTTGTTATGAGGATCTTCAAAACACATGGATAATATAATCATAGAATCATAGAATCAGTGAGGTTGGAAGGGACCTTTAAGATCATCAAGTCCAACCATTAACCTACCCTGATAAAAACACCACCACTCCTAAACCATGTCCCTAAGCAGCTCATCTACCCTTTTCTTAAACACCTCCAGGGATGGTGAATCCACCACCTCTCTGGGCAGCTTATTCCAATGTTTAATAACCCTTTCAGTGAAAAAATGCTTCCTAACATCTAATCTAAACCTGCCCTGACATAACTTGAACCCATTTCCTCTTGTCCTATCACTTGTCGCCAGGGAGAAGAGGTCAGCTCCCATCTCTCTAAAACCTTTCAGGTAGTTGTAGAGGGTGATAAGGTCTCCCCTCAGCCTCCTCTTCTCCAGGCTAAACAACCCCAGATCCCTCAGTCGTTCCTCATAAGGTTTGTCCTCCAGACCCTTCACCAGCTTTGTAGCCCTTCTCTGGACACGCTCCAACACCTCAATGTCCTTCTTGTAGTGAGGGGCCCAAAACTGAACACAGTACTGAACTTGACTGGTGGTATGGACTGTACTGGAGAAGGCTGTGCCATCTTAGCTCTAGCTGTAGACTATGGTCTACAGAAGAGTTGGAATTGCCTCCATGCCCAGCTGCTCCTGTAGCAGGAAACAGGGTCCTTGTGAATTTGAGGGAGAGCAGCTTACCCGGAAAAGCAGTCCTGGCATTGTGCTGGAAAGGTGCCATTTTTCCAGGCTTTGTTTGTTCTTTGCAGTGAAATGTGTTTAACTCTCAGGAGAAAAGCTATTTTCTTTTCCTTCCTAATTCCTGAGTACAAAGCAATGGTAATAAGTAACAGATAAATAAATAAAATAGAGGGGTATGAGTAAAGTAATCAAAATTCTTAGGGACCTGGCAGGACCAGATACAGAAAGTCCACAATAAAATGAATGGAACCCCCTCCCATGTGCACACTTGGACTAATGGGAGATATCTGCAGGTAAGGGTGTACTGTTCATTGGCAGAATCACTGGAATGACACTCATACATGAAAACACAGATGCTCCCAGACTTGATAGAATAGGTGCTCCTTATTCCAATAACCGTACATGGTTCCTCGTAAGTCAGGAGACAAGGGGTGGAGCCAGTGCTGTAGTTGCAATGAGCTTTTGTCTGTTTTAAAATTGATTGTCTTTTGTCCAAGAGTTGGGCACAGAGTCAGACTGGAGCAAAGAGTCTGTTTACATTTCCAGATTAAGTGAAGTCAACTAAGTGTTTAATCAAAGAACCAACTCGTGACTGATGGACTAGAAAATGCTCAAAAGCACAAGGTACAAATGTTAAGTTCTCATACCTCATGGTTCAGAAGAATTTAAAACTGCTGCTGCATGGATATTTAATGGTAAATTAAGTGTCTCCAGGACATCACCAGTGATCCATGTGGCCAGGAACAGCAAGTTCTGCATGAGATAATTGTTCTAAGATTTCAAAACAGGACCTGTTGCAACTAATGCAACAGCATTTGCATCCTACATGTCAAAGAGAGGACAGAAAAAATGCAGTGAAGGATCCATCAAGTCTTCAATGACCTTTTAGTAATAAGCTTGGTAGCATAATACAGCTTAGTGCCCTGGCTTCCTGAGGATGGGAGAAAATCGCTTGGTGCAGTTTGGTTAGAGACGTGTTGCTTTCTTTTTCAAACCCACTGCTATTAAAGCCAAGTATCTCTTCAGAGGTATTTGCACCCATAAAGCTGCATGGGTAAAAAAAAACAAAACAAAACAAAACAAACCACCTTTCTTCATGCTGGGATCAGAATGTGATACAAGACCCTGAAACCTGATCCAAGAGGGTCTCAAAAGCTCCTGCCCTTCCCAAAAATAATTCCTGGATGTTGACCCTGAAACAAGACCAGAAAGGCAGTAAGACCCCATGTAATGCCGCAGGTACAAAATTTTGAAAGTGTTTTTAGCTCCTCATAGCACACTGCTTGGCCTGGTACTGTGAGTGTAATAGGAGCATCTGGTTGGAGCCCCGAGTGCAACACAGTTATTTGGCTAATAATAATATTATTCTTCCCCCCTGCCAACCTCCCAAGGAACTGACCTGGTTATATTATGGGCTCTAAGCTGCAGGAACCACAGAATTGCCCAGCTGGATGTCGCTGGACAGAGATACCACAAAGACAAAATGGGATACAAATTTAATTCTCAGTAGTTCATGGATAAACTATCTGCAGTTTTCTTCAGTTGGGACAAATTGATTGGAGAAGGTATTACAGTGTAACTTGTCTGCCAAAGCTCTCCCAGTGTGCTTTAACCATTCCAGAACAACCCCTCTATACAGCGACATGAAGGAAGAGGCATCTCTGTGTTTAGATTATCTTTGCCAAATAGGGAACTTAGTCTGAAATTGCTCTTCTGGTTGATTCCATTTGAATCTTCAGAAAGGTGATTTACCCCGTAGATCCAAAGTGGAATCTTTTATAGTAAATGTAAAGTGAAATAATGGTGAGAGCAGTGAGACCCAGTGAAGTCATTAAATCATTTATATCCCAACTCAGCCTGTTTTTGAGAGGTTTCAATGTTCAGTGATGCACAGCCCATCCTTTAAGTCAAAGGAAACCTGTTCATTCACTCTAAGTCACAGTGTCTAGGAACACTGGGATCTATCTGCTTAGGTTTTTTGAAGGGATGTTTCTCTTGCCAGAGAATTTTTTTCTTGGTTGTGGATATTTTTTCCATCTTTTGTTCAGTGAACAGTGGTACAGATTTTGGCAATGTCACCATGTAATCATCCTTTATTTGAATGGGTAGACTTGAATGGGCTTTGCTCCTATGGTAACAGATTTTTAGCTGCAATTGTTCTTAGCTTTCTGAAGGTGCCATTAACCATTGTTCCCAGCGGTTCGGTTCTCTGCGTGGCTTGGGCTTTCCAAGACTGGATCTCAAAAGTGTCAAGGTTACACTTGGCAAAGTGAAGGAGAGTGAGTGATTGGGAAAATGAGATCAAGTTTTTTTCGTCTTTTCCCTAATCCTGGAACAGGCAGAGGCCAAAGCAGCCCCAGCAGAGCTTATAGCAGCTAAGGGGCTGCTGGAAATTCTGCCAGCCTCAATGGTTCCATGTGGAGGACTGTGCCAGCGGGATCCTTTCTGCCCCATCCGATTCCTCTCTGTGGCAATATGCCCCGTGCTCAAAAGTGAGCAAAGCTCTCACTGTGCCAGCTGCCACAGGGATCTTTGGCTGCTTCTTGAAGACATCCTGTCTGGGGCTATGTCAGCAAACCAGGTGGAGTTACAGCAAAGATTTTGGCAATATCTGCAACTCGGGGGCTGTGTTTAAGGTCACATTTCTGTAGCTGTGCTTGCCTTCATTTAATCTTGTTTGCTCTGACGTCAATGCAAATGTAGCAGCAAGCCCATGCTGTTACATGCTGTCTCTATTATTATGTTTTTTCTCTCTTAAATCATGGCTGGTTTCTTATGATTGAGTTAAATTTACTATGGAGAGGGGCGGGCTGTTTTAACAGTGCAGTAGCTAGTGTGTTGGCATATTCTACCCAAGTACAGAGTATCTGCACTTAATAATTCTGTTTAATTGATTCTTGTTATAACAGCCAAAAAGCTGAGTTCACTGTGCACTGTGTGTGCCTGTATCCTAGTGCGATTCAGCCCTGAATGCTAATGTATTAGTCCTGCCTATTTTATACATAAACAATTTATTACCTTCATATGAATTAAATTTTCATGACATAGATTAATGTATTCTGCCTGCCATCTGGAAGGTCCTACAGCGGTCTCCAAATGGTGCAGGGATCCACACGTCATTGAAATGTAGCCCTTCCCAGAGCAGAGCATAGGAGCTGAGTAACACTGCACAACTTTAGGACCACTGGGCAGCACGGAATTAACCAAACAGTGTCCCACTGAAGACAGAGGTAAATTTAGGTTGGAATAAGTTACAGTGATTTTCCCAAGCAGTGCAGCAGATTTAACAAGACTCCCAATTCTTGCAAAATATCTAAAGGGCGTCCCTTGATTGCAAGGCATAGAGATGTTCAGTGACTTGTCTACGGCTGTGGAGCAAGTCTGTAGAAAAAGTAGTAACAGTTCCTACATCCCCTGCCTGCCCACTGCACTGCTCTATAAAACAGCCTCTGTTTGAAGAACGAAAGAGAGAGGAGTCAGATAATAGGCTTGAGGATAAAAGAAGTGACATCAAAATCTTTCAACATCCATGTCATTAGTGGATCAGAGGATGGGCTGTCATTGACTCTTCTGGCCTTAAACGCTACAGGAACAAGGAAATGGTAAGTTTTCAGGGAATTGGAAAGCTGTGGACTTTCAGGTCATGTTTAATCATTTTTCACAAAGAAGCTCTGTTTGTAATACCCCTGCTGTCAAAGCATCAGTGGATTAGCAGGACTAGCAGGTAATTCTCCTTTAACATCAATACTGATATAACACTATATGCTGCCTACAGCTTAATAGGAACATGTGAAAAATGTATTTGTGGAGTGACAGTATGAAGTGAGTAATAGCCATAGAACGTGGGTAAGAAAATTATCACAAAGTGTAGAAAAAATATTCAGGGCTCATCCCAGCCATTAAAGAGATGGAGTCTCCTTTGCAGGCTCCAGTCCACTGCTGGCTCCCTAGTCTGAGTTTCCCTCCTTTACCTTTAGCCACTGGAGCCACCAAGTCATTGAAGTGGGACAGGATCTCCTGGAAAATGAGTCACCCCTCTATCTAAGGTAATGTCTGAAGTACCTATTTTCAGAGATTGTGAATTGGTCCTTCTCCATTCCTAGTGAGGGTGCCCTAGACATCCAGCTTGGACTGGACCTAACAGCTGAAGAGAGCAAAGATGACTCCTGTCCATTGTGCACAGCCTTCAAATAGCTCAAAAATGCCTTCCCAAAGCCTTTCCTACTATAGGGAATCCTCCGGTCTGATGCAACTGCTTCTGAAGCACCTAACTAAAAGGTGAAGCAAGCCTGGGCTAGAAATAATCTCAATCCCTCCTATTGGAGCTGTGGAGATAAAAACATATTGTAGCAAGGGGTAAGAAAGTTAGAGAGGAGCTGTTAGATTTGTAGCTGAAAGATTTTAGTACTGGAGCCTCTTTATATTAACTTGTCCTTGTCAAAGGGCATCTCAAAAGGTGCCCTTGCTGCCAGCCTGTGTAGTCATGCCAGTTTTTCACTTCTGGCCTAATTGGTCTAACAAAACAAAAAGGAACAATTCTGGCAGGAGTAATGTCCCCACAATGCTCCACAGAGAGGGGATACGGGAGCTTGAAGGTCTCTACTCTAAGAAGTGAATTTCCTAGCCTATATGTTTTAAGAAAAGATAATGGCACTACTGACACCTCCTTTTCAGAAGACAGGGATGATCATTCTTCCATTCTGAATGAAATATTGCAAGGGAGAGCTGAGGAAAGGTAGTTGTCTCCCTGAGTATTTCTGAGTGCAATGGATGAGTGGCATCCAGAGAACAGGCAGATTGAATGATTGCAGACTGGCTCTCACTGCCTCCAAGGTGCTGGCCTCTGTTATCAGTGGGACAGTGCAGGGTACCAAATTAATTCCTAGACAGGAGTTTCCACTGTAGCAGATAACTCCATCTCTCTGGATTTTACAGTGCCAGGCTCTAAATTAAGAAAAACTGGCAAGGGAAGAGCATAATCTCTTTGTCTCTGCAAGTTCTGCTCATGTTGCTATCTTTGTGGGCATGTAATGTAAGCAGGAGCTGGTAGTTAGCAGGGGAGATTTTTCATTTCTGCTTCTCCACTCACAGCAGTGAGAAGATTTAGGCTAGTGCTATAATGTCACACACACGTACACACCCCAGTCCACATCCTGGGAGGTTTGGACAGCATGGGTCCAACTGCAGATGCAGACCTTTACGACTCATAGTCTTGTTGAGATGGCTGGGATCCGCAGGTGTTCAGGACTTTGGGAAATCAATCATCTCCTTATTCTGACAGCTGAGATTTTTGAAGCTGAAGCTAGAATCCTGAATTATGATTTAGATCCTTAAATAAATTGGCTGAATTTAAGAAGTGCAAAGCCAGTGCTACTGTTGAAAAACGGGTCATTTATTTATATCTTAAATCTGGATTTAGAAGTCTAATATTAGTTCCTCGTTTTTTACAAGTCTTTGTCTTGGTCTAAATAAGGAATGCTGTCCCTGTTTAGGTGTGGAAGTTGGAAGAGTTACTTTACATGGCTTACCTGTTGTCACAGAGTGCCAATAAAAAAAACAGAACTGGAGTTCTGCAAATCCCCTTCTTTCCTGCAATACTGCAAATTCCTACAAGCTTCCCAAAAGTTACCTTGTTCGTCAAAGCTTGGCAGTCACTGGGGAGTCATTGTGGAGACTCCACAATTTGCAAACTGGGTGTTCCTGTGAGGGCAGGTCTGCTGTAGGTTTCCTAGAACTCAGACTGGTCTCCTCATGTATTCAGGGAGGAGATATTAAAGCAATGATAACATTAGGAATGAGAGTGTGTCAGATTGCATGAAATGATGTAATTCCTCTTAATTCCCCCAAACTTTATGAACAAATTTAAAATACGTTTTCATGAAACAGTCCTTTAGGTTTCTGATAGCAAATACTGGGTCACATCCAAAACCTTCTGTCACCTACAATATAAAACCCATAATGTAAAAACAAGTTCTCTATGAAGCAGAACTTGTACTAAGGATCTGTAAAATCTTACAAAATGTAAAGAAATCGGCAGAGCAGCATTGAGAAAAATGTTGCATACATGCTTAGCGTTACTTGACATAATTTTCAAGTGATTATAGATTTTTTTCGTGCTTTGATTATTCAACAGGCACCGCCTTCTGTAGAGCATTTTTTTTCCCCCTGAAAATTAAGTTATCTGGAATTGAACCTATTTTGGGAACTAACATAACTCCATTTCACCTGTTGCTGAGTAACTTATACTCTCAAGCATACTTACATTCAAAACGCTCCTGTGAGTTAGGATAGGGAATAAAAAGCTAACACGTGGAAAACACAGTCACAGAGGGGAAAAAAAAAACATATTCCCTCCCATCGCATAAGCATGTTGTGGTAGAAAAGGGATTTGAAGTGGGTTCCCTGATACTGGCCTGCTGTTCAGACCACTCAAGTGTCATTACTTTGATCTGTTTTGAAACTCTTCTTGCTATTATTGCTATTTTAAAATACCAAGTAGTGTAATGGCAGTTGTGGCAGAATGACACATGATCTCTGGACTCTGCACAGAGGAGACTCAGCAGAGACTTGTGTGAACTCCCCCCTACTCACTTCACCTTGGTACCTGGTTGATTTGGGATCAGTGACAGCTAGGTGTGATGTTAGCACTGTCTCCATTACTGCTCATGACAGACACTGTTATATTTTAGCTTCACCAGCCTGATGGACCATCAGACCTCCTAGGACCCATTGTCTCTCAGACAATATCATTTTGTTAATTTTTTTCTGGTACAGCAAATGATGATGTAAGTCCAGGGACGTTGCAGGTGTGACCTATATGCCAGCTGAATAAAGCAGACAGTACTGTGAGGCTGGATATTTAAGGCTTTTCTGGGAGTTATTCAGGTGCTGGCTCTGTTTGTTGCATTGTCTATTCATAATGACCTGAGCTATTTACTGTATATGCAGAATCTGCAGTGGAAGCAAAGCCATTCATTCCTAGATCTTTAAACTGAATCGTTTCTCTCCCCTGTTGAATGACTGTGTGTGTAATGGATCTCCACATGCCAGAGGGCTTTTCAGTAGCAGAGCGTCAGGCATCACATGGAGAATTAAGGCACACCAAAGGCTTGGTGTTTATTTTGGAATTGAACTCAAAAAACTCCGGTCTGAGGACAAGCTTTCAACGAGATAAGCTGGAAGATTTGATTTGTGAACTTCCTTTCTTAGGTATTTCTGTCCTCCCCTTTGAACCACAACAATCAGTTGATACACGTGATGATGGGAAGGAAAAGCATTGGAGTTGTGTAACATCTGCTTACCGCTACAGATTATCTTGTAGCAATAAGATTAAAGCTTTTCCTTATGTAGGAAGAGTTTGGGATTTAGAGTTGTTTTTTGTTTGGTTGTTTGGTTGTTTGGTTGTTTGTTTTTGTTTTTTTTTTCTTATGTAATGTGCTATACATTTGGTTTCATTGAGCAAGGAGCAGAAACTTCACAAGTGTGACTAAGAAAACAGGGATTTTTAAAGGAAGCAGAGGTTTTTAAAGGATTCCCTTCAACCATGATGTATCTATAATCATGTATACTATAATCCCAGTATTGCTTCCTGGCAATTATGTTCATGATAGGACTGAAATGGGGGAGCACTTTGGAGACATACAGGGAAGTGACTTGCATAAAATAGTGGTTTGGATCTCAAGCTTTGTCATAGCTCAACAACCTGCTGCTTTGTCCCACTGATGGATTGACTTTCTTGCTAAAGTCCAGGTAGTTGTCAAGATATCTAAGCTCATCACATGTGCTTGGCTCATTTTCATTCCCCATTTCTGCCAGGTAGATACCAATAGAAAACCTCAAGGCTCCTGAGGCTGCTTTAAATCTGTCTGGTTTCATCAGCTGTAGAACAACAGAGGCTGATGACCAAGAATGGAAAGGAACTTCAGCTCAATCCCTTCTCTTGACCTAGTCCTCAGGTTAGTGCACAAGGTTTCAAAACGACATCAGATTTCCCTAAGACTCTATTGCAAATCCCACTTTCTGCCCATAAATCAAGTGTTTATTGCCCTGCAGTGAGCAGACTCCTGAAATCAAAACGAAGTAAAAATAGCAGAAGCACCTGTCCTTGAGGACCATCCAGTCTGGGCACTAAAATAGCTTATGCAGAGGATCATCAAATTTGTGTTGTTGTGGGACACCAAGTTTCCCAGATCTGAGACCACTCCATGCTAATTTGCCACTGGGTTACAGTGCTTACAATAAATTCAGTAAAATAGTAATAATGTACCGTGACCCTTCTGTCTCTGCCCTTCCATTACTGTGTAGTTTATATCGGAAGGATCAGCAAGCTGTGCTTGGGAAGGAAAGTATTTAAATTACATGAAGGTTGTGGTTTCTAAATAAAGACTGGAGGTCCCTTTGATAATACCACGATCATAATACTTTGATCCTGAGAGCCTGAAGCAGCCATTCTTTGCATGGGTCTCTCATTGACTGCAAAGGGAATTTTGGGCACAGAGCAATTACATACACAAGATTGGGCCAATTACTTAATTAAATTTTAAGTAGGAGCATATACATAGCAGATGGACATTTTGAGAAGGTAGTGAATAATGTGTGCAGGGCAACAGAGGATGCAGCTTATCTTGTACATTAGCCTTGGATGGGTTTTAAGTGTATTACCATTAGGACTCCAGTCAGATTTAGGTGGTGTGTAAAATTTCTCCAAGCCTTCTTAACTTGGCTGAATTTTCCTCAGATGAATGCAGCAGAGAATGATCCAATCACTTAATCTTGTCTGAAACTAGTGTGAAAACAAAGAATGGCCATAGCTAGAAAGAGGTATTGTCTCGGCAGGTTGTTCTATAGGCTTGTATATGTGCCTGGGTTTTAGTTGGGTACTTAGTTTTTAAAGGCAGCTAAAAAGCTTTTCAGCCAAGATCTTTTTAAAAAATTATAATCTGTAGGTACTATATTGTTTACCTTTTCTTCCTTTCCATTCCCATACCTCACTTTGCATTGGAGCTTTCAATCTGTCTCATTGCTTTATGTGCCTGCATTTTAGGACAAGGGTTTATTTATGTTTATTTTATTTCACTTCACATTTACAGAGCTACAGGCAGCCTTAACTGTTTTTCTTGAACACAGAAAGACACAGAAAGGTCAAGAGGAGTATCATTTTTATTTACAATGATACTAAGGCTGAGAGAGCTGGGACTCTTTAGCCTGGAGAAGAGAAGGCTGAGGGTAGACCTTATTATGGCATACAAGTATCTAAAGGGTGGCTTGAAGGAGGATGGAGCCAGGCTCTTTTCAGTGGTTCCAAGTGACAGGACGACGGGCAATGGGCACAAGTTAGAAGACAGGAAGTTCCGTTCAAATACATGGAAACACTTCTTTACGGTGAGGGTGACAGAGCAGTGGCACAGGCTGCCCAGGGAGGTTGTGGAGTGCCCTTCCCTGGAGATTTTCAAGACCCGCCTGGATGCAGTCCTGAGTAATGTGGTCTAGGCAATCCTGCTTTGGCAGGGGAGTTGGACTAGATGATCTCTAGAGGTCCCTTCCAACTCTGACAATTCTGTGATTCTGTGTGATTCTGTGATTCTGTGATTCTAAGCTCAGGTACTTAAAAAAAAATCCCACCAATATCAGTGAACAGGAATTATCAATGCAGATTTGACTAGATGAGATGAGAGGAGATGTGAAGTAAAATAGCTCTCTGTTTGTCAGAGGAAAAACAAGTTAATGCTATCATTTAATAAAATATCTTTTATCTATAACTTTTCCCAACCATGACATAAAGTTTCTCTGAACAAGGGTAAGAAATCAACTCCAGATTTGCCACATTTGCCATTTAGCAGTTCCTTTATTTAGCACCTAAGAAGTATTGCTTTTGAAACCAAAATGAAGATCCTTGCCCTGCCCTATAAAGCATATGTCAGTATATGCACTGGAGTGAGCTGGATTATCACCCTCATCAGAAATGCCCTTCACTCAGAATGTCAGAGGAAAAGGGCAGGACCCACACCTGAGCCTCAACTAGGAGCTTCCACAAGCCAACATAAATTCTCGGGTATTTTTCATCTGTTGCGGATGTCTTAACCTTCCTTTAAATTAGTGACTGTGGTGTACAGTCACTGCTCACTGCTTAGAAAGGATGTTCAGTATTTGGGACAGAGTGGGAAAAAGAATGGTAATGCTGTTTGAGATGCACCAGTGACAGTCAGAGAGGAGACAAGTCCTGATTCCTCAGTTGTCAGTCTTATTTAGTCTCCAGATATGGAGACTAAATTTTCCCTTTATTTTAGATTATCATGGGATAACCCAAAACATGAAGCACAGTGCTTAGGATTTATGGTTATGAGGAGAACGCTTCAAGGGACACCAAGCTTTCACTCTTGTCAAACTCCCAAACATCATATAAAAACCTAACAGTGATGATTAATACAATGTATGATACTGATCCCCACATCTGTTTGCTCTCTTCAAGGGTGCCCCAATGGCAGAAGAAAAGCCCAAGTATAACTGCACTGTCAGTGAAGTTACCATCGTGAACCTGCAGCCTGAGAAAAATCCCAGTCTCCTCTTGCCAGGAGGGAAGCCAGGAACTGAATGTAGAAACCTTGGTTTCCATCCTCCTTCTCCAAGGGTTTCAGAGAAGAGGCTATCCCAAGGAGAGAAAAAAATGTGGCCAGAGAAGGTGAAAAAAGTGGGGGCTTTGTCTCCGAGCCTGCGTCGTGCAAATGAGTTTTGTAGTACAGAGAACATCACCTTGAAGAGGCCAGTGAAGTTGGCCCCTCTGGACATCCCTGTGGAAGTAAAAGAAGCCCAACTCCAAAAGATTATGAGCATCCAAAGAGAAACCCAAATGGCTGCTCAGAAGCTGGCAGTTATCAACTCCATCAGCAATGAACCTCATGTGAAAAGGGTGAAGAATCTGGCTCCAGGGGAGCTGGAAAACCTTCAAAAGATAAAGCTGACTGAGAAGGCTGCTCTGGAGAATAAAGATGATCGCCTACCCCTGAAAAGCAGCAAACCCCTGGGAGAAATTCAAATTATTTTGCCTCCAGAGACCTCTAAGTTGACTAAACAACCAGGTCTTGAAGAAGGTCCCAGGACACTCCGTAAGCCATTAATCCCCAGTCTCCAGATATCTGACATACACGAAGAGTCTAACAGCCCTGACAGCATCCCTGACCCTTGCCAGAATGTTTCTCGTCGCCGATTCAGAGTAAGGCACATGAAAGAGCAGCAGGAAGACCATGGGAAAGCCAAACCCTTAAAGGTCACAGATCCAGCTGTGGGAGAAGGCAAACAGAAATCGGCAG
The DNA here is from genome assembly GCF_965231255.1 of Vanellus vanellus. NCBI lineage: Eukaryota > Metazoa > Chordata > Aves > Charadriiformes > Charadriidae > Vanellus > Vanellus vanellus. The sequence continues at coordinate 164,820,568 of NC_138906.1, read as the reverse complement.
GTCAACGAACACAAAAAACCCTCAGTGATGCAAGCAAGCTCATTGAAAATGTGGCCAAAAAGCAGAAGGAACGAGGAGCAAAGCAGGGGGAAATGGATGAAGCCTCTTTTGTGAGGAGGCAGTCTACTCGAAGGATGGCCTTGGGAGACATCATCCAAGTAGATGAAGACTAAATATCACGCACCATGTAATGCACAGGAGATTTAGACACAACAGTTACCCAGTAAAACGTTTTAGACTGACTGCTTAGGTAGAAGTCTTCAGAAGAGTGTATGGAGATATTAGTAGACCACAAAGTGAAAATAAGACAATATTGTTGAACACTTCTGTCATTTCTGAGATGCTCAAACAAGTGGGTCATAGGGCAAATATCCTCCTACTCTGCTCAACAGTAGAAAGGCCCCAGCTACAGTCTGGAGTCTAGCATGGAGTATGACTTTTCAAGACACATGTGGACCATGCAGGAAAAATCTGGATGTGGAGTGGGTGGAGGGACAAAGAGAAAAACAGGAACCTAGAAAAAATTGTGCCAGGGGCAAGACGAAAAGAAATAACATCATTTGCTCCTGAGATACAGCCCTCCCACTTTCAGCTGTGGCAAGTTTGTTTCAGAAAGACAAGACTGAAATGTTCTTCATATCTATAGTTGGCAGAACAAAAAGTGATTAGCTTAAAATTTAGCAAGAGACATTTAAGTCAGAAAAGGAGAAATACTTTTAAGGACAAGAAACACTGAAGAATGCTGTTTACAGGGATGAGAATCTCTGCCATTGAAATTTTAAATAATATGTTAGACAAACACCTGCCAAGGATGATTTCAGAAGAGTTAATCCTTCATTCAGTCACGACAAGGGCCAGATGATCTGTAATGTCCTTCGACCTATTTTCTTATATTGTATGGCATATCTTTTCAGTTGTCCACTTGCAGGGCTACTAACCAAGCCATGCAGAGCAAAAATGTATACAATAAAGTAGCTTTTAACTTTACACTGATTCTTCTTCATTGTCTTACAGCTAGGGTCAAGATATTCACTGAGTCCTTCAGAAGGCAGCATCTAATAGATGACTGCTTCTCCTTGATTTTTTCAGACCTACTTCTGTTTGTTCTTCCCCGGTTTCTTGGTAAAGGGATTATATTTTCATTGTCTTGTCTCAAACAGCTCTGTCTTGCACTTTTTACCTGTTCCTCTCTGGTCACCTTTTAAGATCTTCATCATATTTTGAAGACTAAATATTATTTTTATGTATAATATGAAATAAACCAAGCATGCACAGTCTCAACTTAGTCCCAGCAATCTTTTTAGAGAGCAAAAACTATTTTGTGGGTTTTTTTAAAACAGCTATTGTGACAAGCTTGCAGAGATGTAAGCACAGTGCAAATATTATTAATAAGTTTAACATGTAGTGAGATTTGCTTTGTAAATGGCTTTAACAGCTAAAATTAGGATGTTCACTGTTTTCTGGTAGTTCACTTGTTTGGTTGCTTGATTCATTTTTTAGTGAAAGTGGTCTTTTCTGCTTATCAAATGACCTTAGGAGCTGGGACTTAAAAAACAATGGTGAGACTTGCCATAAATTTATGAGTTGACAAAAATACCTGAGTGCCTTTGGAAAAACAGAAGGTGGCTAAAACCAGCAGAACTCAGCCTTTAAACATGCTGGGGCTGGTGGGAGAAGAGAAAAGAAGAACGAAACACCTTCATTATATAAAAGAGGTAAGCCTACTTTTGCCTTTTATTATTTCCTCTATTTACATGATGAAGACAACCAAAGACAGAGCAGATGAGGTCTTTAAAACTATTTGAGTGGTTTTCTGCATTCCAACAATACCAGAAAATATGAAACATTTTTTTTTGATGATATGTTCCTCGCTTGTTCTCTTAGTTAGAGTAACGCCAGCATCCAGAGATACTTCTGGAATTCATTCTTCGGTATTTCTTGCTGAAAACAGACATTACCAGGATTGAAGCTATGCCCAGGTTTGTCACAGCAGCAGTAGCAGTATCAAATCAGTCACCCTGTGACTTGCCACTAGTTTTATCTGTCAATTTTCTATGGTGAGAGTAACTGGGGAATGAGGGCTCAAAGCTACGCAGGCCAGATAATTCAAGTTGAATAAAGACTGTTTAATAGTTCAACACATATCAAGACATTAAAATTAGATGCTAAGCCAGGAATGAAAAATGTGAGAGTTATGTCCTCCTTGGGATGTCTGGGCAGCAAAGAGAAATAGCAATTTCACTCATAAACTCAACTGCATCTCTCATTGATTGCACCTACTTAATTGTGAATATAAAACTGAAATACCAATGTGTTTTGGTGGCATCCACAAATTCCCAGCCAGCCAGTATTCTGAACAGTATTAATGTGATCTCCAAAGAAAATACTACTAAGATTTGCAGTTTACATTAGAAGAGGGATGGCATGAGAGAATAGCTGAGTCCTTGAGTTTGACCTGGTTCACCTAAGAAGCTCTTGCCCTTCATTAAGCCATGATGTAAGAAGGTTCCTCAAATGGGTGCTTGAGCCTACCTGGTTGAGACTCCTGCCTTAGAAATACAGTGACATCTCAACTAGGATGAACAACCTGCAATTGTCTGTAACTGTGGGAAGGTCACTACATGTATCAGAATGACTTTCTATTGCTCTACTCCTTTACTCTTTTAATGCAACTAAATGCATAAAATCATGTGTCTAGGAACAAGTGATGAAGTGTTGCTTTAAAAATGGAAAACAGTGAGATTAAAAAGGACTTAGAGGCCTCAACTTTATCCTGTAGCTGCAGCAGCAAATTGTCGTTGGATGTATTGGCAGGAGACTTTTGATTGGGGAAGGGACTAAAAAACCACCTCCAGCATTAGCAAGTTCATTGCTGAAATGTTGTCTCCAGGATCCAGTGCCCACCTTTACATGGAATTTCATGCTCTGTGTCCCATGCTTCAAAAAGCATCTTCACTTATTGGAAAAGTGCTACAGTCTAATCTGAATTCTGGGAAACTTCCCTTCCATGTGACAGGGAAGAAGTTTGATCTATAGTTTATCCAAGGTTCTTTAAGAAGAAGAAAAAAAATAATATTTAGTGGAAACCGAATCTTGAGAAATTCATACAGGAATTGGGTGCAGCATTTTAACTCAGGCTGCTGTCCAATATAAATACATGCTGTCCTGGCTCTTTGTGCTGGTTAGACCTTCCCACCACCCCCTTATACTGGCACTGCTTCTCAAACAGTGGCACAGGGACCCGGAACAGGGAATTTAACATTGCAAATTCCCCCAAAAGATGACTTTTCAACTGGGATCTGTCCCAGTCTTGATTTACTGAATGGCTTCAGCAGTGCTTGTGTCAGCATGAAGGAGGCAAGGACAGGGAATAACACATTCATTCTGGTGACTGACTGTACTTTTGTCATGTTAAAGTGTGTCTAAACTATACTCTAAAGGCAATAAACTACCATACCAAAGTGTGAAGGAACACAGTGGGCTCTGTGAGATGATACAAATACTTGACAAATCTGGGCTCCATCCTTAGAATTCTGTGTACTGAAGAATAATGGTGGTTCTGGTTTAGAAATGCCTGGGCAGTGTTAGCTGGAAGAGCAGTCTAGGGAATATCATGGTCTACTCTCTGTTCTGAATTAGTACATCCTTCTGCTTTACTATGATTTTAAATCTATTCAGTATGAAATGTGATGATAGTCAAATGTTTTCCAAAACAGAAAATTGTATTAACATGGGAGCATCAGGGGAACTCTCGTACTTACCCAAACTATTAGAGCAGGAAGCTCCCAAAATGTTGCTTTTTGCTAGCAAAATAGGTGTGACTTGATGTTATCTAATGCTTGCTGGTGTATAAAGTGAGCAATGAAAAAGCAGTCCTGTGAACACACAAAATAACATTTGGAGGCCAAATGTCATTTCAGAAAAATCCCTTTGAAAAAGCAAGATTAGGGCAAATGAGGGATTTTTGCCAGAGAACTCTGGCCATATTAAGGTGGGTATCATGGAGGGGAACCAAGCCCTGCTCCCATTTACATGCTGTACCTATAGCATCACTCCCTGAAGTCAGTTCAGCTGCTTTGTCTTCAGACTGACATCAGAAAAAATCTCAGTAATGCGTTTGAACTGAGGATGACACAATCAGTGGAGCTGAGATCTAATTGACCTGTAAAAACATTTTCAAATATTGTGTATAAAGGCAGAAAATCTAGCAACTAAACTATGAGGGGGATCCATTCAAATGTAAATAAAGTTCATAAAGGAATAAATATTGCTTTAAGGATTCATATCCATGTATCTGTTCACTACGTTGTTCCAAGAGAAAACCTCTTTGATTGATTCCACTTTTCTACCTTTAGTTCCAAAATTTTTGTGACTCAGGAACCCAGGAGGTAATTTCCTTTCTGTACTGCAAAAGCAAGCTCCATCCCTTTCCCCCAGGCTGTGGAAAAGCAGGACACAAAAATAGTCTACACTCCAAAAATTTTTTAGCCTCGATGTAAAATAAAGAGACAGTGGATGGACACAACAAAACCAGAGCAAGTGGAATAGTGAGATCCTTTCCAAATCAGAATCATGAGCAAAAGTTGTAGACTAGTGGCAAAATTGTCTAATTTAGGAATAGTGCATATTTCATAAATAGCACCTTCCACCCCCAGAGTTCTACAGGCCTCACAGCACAGCAGAATAACACTTCCTGGGATGAGGAAAAAAGGGCAAATTCTTGATTGATTCATAGACTTCTAGAGCCAGACATGGTGGCTCACTAGAAGTGTGAAGAGTACAACCCAGAGATAACTGGATCCCAGTCACGACTTGAAACAGATGGGAACACTATGAAATAGCCAAATGTCTTGGCTGTCCCCTACAATGCGCAGAAATGTCCCCGGAGACTCTGCCTGGGTGTTTGCTTGCAGTTCTATCTCCTTTCAGCCTGCAGCAGGAAAACTCAATCTTGGATGGAAGGCAAAGCATCAGAGAAGAGATTCAGGAAAGCTTTTAGAAATAAGGACCTGGAGCAGCAGATTAAGATTTTTTAAATCTTTATTATTACTTATTATTAGATTCCCTTTGCAATTGCCCTTACATTGTCAGTGATTGCCATATGGATTTTGTGGAGAATTATAGGAAATGACAACGCAGTCATCAACAGATTAGAGGAAGCGAGAGATAAGAACCAGAAACATGGAACTGAGAAGGTCTCCAGAGACTGTCCTCACTCTGACTGCCATTCCTGTTTGCTGTAAGCTTTTCCTTGTCTCTTCAAATTGCGAAGACTGGAAGTTTTAAAAACCTCAGTCAAAGACTCCATCCAGCAGTTGGTGCAAGTCCGGAGGAGCCTGAGCTGGGCTCACTAATAATGAATCAAAGACTCTGCACTAGACTCTGTCCGTGCACTTCTCTGGGGTGAATCACAGGGAGGACGATCCCACACTAGAGTCCGTGATCCCACTGGCACTGACTGACTTGGAATTTAGGCAGCAGTAGGGTTCTTTCCCAAAGAGCTCAGCAATTACCAGCAGTAGGGTAAACACTGTTTCTCTAAACCAGGATTTCTAGTTGTCAGTGTGGGCCTGGGAGAGCGTTGACACTGGCTCTGATTTCTCCTGTGCATGTAACCTGGGCACATTAAACTCTTGGAAAACAGTATTACAACTTCAGAAATGAGTTGGCACCATGATTGCCTTTGGGATCAATGTGCTAACGCTCTCGGGCCGTTTGTACCAACAGGTTGCCTTAATTTTCAGTTTATGAGAGATAAGATTTTAAACATAATCGGTTCCTCTGAATATTCACTGAGGCCCTGGGGGTGACATGCTTTCAGGCAATTGCAGCAGAAACATCAATAAAAGGAGCAGTGCTGGAAAATCATTAGCAGAGAGTACTTTTAACTTCATTCTTGAGTACATGGGCTTCTACCCTGGGTAGGCTGCTGATTCTTCTTCTGTCTCCAGAAATTTATTGTAGCAGTGGAAGATGAAATTGGTTCAGTTAAAATAAAGGATGTGTGGAGCCTCCAGCTAAACTCCTACTTCTTTTCTTGCTAATTCCCACTGGAAATAGGAAGAGAAGCTCTGAAAGGCCCTTTGAGTGTTTCTGGCCAGGAACAGAAAGCAGCATGCAAGGTCCTTGTGAACACATCTGTCAGGTTTTCAGAGCAAGATCCAGAAAGTCCAATAAAGTTGAGATGAGCAAAGAACACATGAGGTCTTGGTGTGACCAAGATTTCTTATTTGGTTTTGTAGTAAATGGGACTCTATCAGCAGGACTTCAGTGAATTTCTGTGGCAATCTTTTTTTCTTAGGCCTCCTGCAGCTACACCTCTCCAACTCCTGAAAGACACCTGAACAGGGATTTATTCTAATAGTACTACACCGTGTGTTAGAGGTGAGTCAAATGCACAGTGAGGGATATCTCAGCTCAGACTGGAGGCACTAAAAACACCTCAAAAGCAAAACCCAAAATCTTCTTGGTGAAATTCACTCGGGTTGTGAATCCTCTCTGCAATCCTGACTTCAGGAGACTTCGCTGACTTGTTTGGGTAGTGTTTGTTTTATCCAGGCTGCACATTTTAAGATGTAGGCGCAGACTCGGCATGAAAACATGGGGGAAAATGTTGAAAAGGAGTGACTTGTTTACCGATCACATAGTGGAGAAGGAAATGTGAAATTCCTGTTGTTAATTTGTCGCAAAAATGTTTGGGGCAAGCTTTTCCCCTTATCTCTTCATTTCCACTTTTTACTTTGAGATAAGGGAGATCACTTATCAATTATCTTTGAGGGCAAAACAGACTTGAAACCGGGATTTATTTTTTTTTCCAGTTAAAATAGATTTAGATGGTAAGAAACTAAGTCAAAATCGCAAACACCTTCCCACCCCTTTCCCAATCCCAGCTTCCAAGGGACTCCCACCCCTCTCCCACCCCGGGGGGCGCAGGGGTGGGATGGGTGCTGCGGTCAGTCCATGGCAGCCCCTCTGGGCCGCTCCTCCCTCCTCACACCTCTCCCTGCTCCAGCGCGGGCCCTGCCCCGGGCTGCAGTCCCTCAGGGACAACCTGCTCCCGCCGGGGCTCTCCACGGCCGCAGCTCCTGCAGGAAAGATCCCCCCGCTGCGGCCTGGGGCCCTCCCCGGGCTGCAGGCTGGGCCTCTGCTCCAGCGGGCTCTCTGCAGGGCTGCAGGGGATCCCTGCTCCGGGCCTGCAGCGCCTCCTGCCCTCCTCCTCCGCCGCCCTCGGGCTCCCTCTGCTGCTGCTCCCTCCTGGGCTTCCTCCTCCTCTGCCTGGGCCGCCTTGGGCCCTGCCGCAAACCTCTTTTCCCCCCGCGGGGCGCCCCCGGCTTGGCTGAGGGGCTCAGCTGTGTCCTGCGGTGGGGCCATTGGAGCCGGCTGGCACCGGCTGGCACCGGCTGTGTCCGGAACGGGGCAGCCCCGGCACCTCCGCGCAGAGGATGCCCCACAGCCCCACTGCCAGCACCGGGGCATGGACACCCCGTACACCCCGTACACTCCAGTTGTCCCAAGACACTCACATGGATGGCAGGGAGTGTGCTGTGTCTCTCTAGAGGCCGCATTTTAGCTGTGAGACTATTTTGCCATCTACGCAACGTCCCAGCTGCCATGCCCGTGCCAAGTTGGGTGCATGGAGAGAAGGGCTAATGCTCTTCCATGGATGGGAAACCCAGTGATGGTCCCTGGTCTAGTCCCCCAACCAGCAGAGTAATCTCTATGTCCAGAGGCAGCAGGATGTAAAGCCACCTTTAATGACCTCTTGGTCCCAACAACACAAGACTGCTGTATTAGGAACAGAGGTGTGGAAGATTTTTTATTTTTCCTCTTGAAAGTGAGTATCCTCTTTCATGTCTATAATTGAATTAATGTTTTTCTATCACCAGGTTTCCTCTGTTCATCATTTTCTCATTTTAGAGATCTGGCAGTGGAAGGTAATGAAAATGTAAGCAAGCAAGGGTTGTGTGGGCGGGAAGTAAACTTTGGTGTTAAGTTAAAAATCACAGTTTGAGGTCTGGGTGCACTTCCAGTGGTAATTCACTTGGTAAATCAACCAGTTTGTCCTATCATCAAGCTGTCATTTCTAAGCAGTGCTGCACCAGGTCCCTGCCAGAGACTATTAAGCAAGTCATTATTATTTCAGCCTCATTAGCTAACAGGATACACCTCTCTACCCAAGTAAAGATACTAATCAGCTTTGCCTTGAAGGAGTATATTCAGCCTCTTGCTTCTGAGATATGGCTTCCTACACCATTACTAAATATCAACTCAAACTGTGGGGCAAAGAGCAGTGCATTCAGGGGTAAGATAACTTGATACCTCCTTCCTTTGGCCATGGTGGCAAGTACTGATGACAAGCTTGGGGCCAGGAGCTACAGATTCCATCAGGAGAAGAATAAAACCATAATCATAGTTTCCTAGCTGAACACGATGGTCAGTTCATTCCGCCTCTCTTCCTCCTTCAGTTACCTTTGAAAACTGAATACATACTGTGAAGTGACTTAGGTGCCTTTGATAGTTTCTCTGCTGGCCTCAGTTATCAAAGGATCAGACCTGGAATTTTACTCCCATTCTGTCAGAAGTAGCCAAACCTGTTGGGCTTCAGGACCTCTCCTTAGCCCGATAGCTGCGAGGCTGCTGTGGTTCTGTGTCCCCAGGTCCAGACTGGAGTGACGCCATCCGTGCCCACAGACTCCACGTGTGCCCAGACACACAGACCAATGCAGACAGAGATTATTTTTATTTTTGTTATTGACTTCCACATGAACAAACCCAGCACTCACAGAAGCACGATCAAAGATAGCTCAATCCTCTCCTCCCCTCTGGCTGATCCGCACTGAAGGCTGCTATTGGAATATACATGCATGACGTGGGTCTCTTCAGCAGCTGGTCTGGGACCCCCAGTCTGCCCAATAAACAGCCCCTGGACCATGATCGCCTCCAGTTGCTGGCACCCACTCTGATCCTACTTGCCAACCAGCCCACCTTGAAGCTCACTAGCATCAATACATGTACACTTAGAATATAGAAGGTAATTGGCAATAGGATTTCTAGAGGGTACAGGATAGATGGTAGTGATCAAGCATTGTCTGTCCAGTGAGACAAATATACTCACCAGTAACATGGTAACACATGTCCAGTTCCTTTTCCCTTTGTTTCTCCCCAGTTCACCTCAATCCCTCCCTTTTCCCCATGGTCAGTTCTTATATAAACATCCCATAATACATTTTGCACATTTCCATAATCCCCTTAAAACCTTCAATCCTAAATTTTACACAATCCCCAAATGCTCTTCCCATGATAAGTCCTGTATCCCCCACTGTCCAGGTGGCATGGCTTTCTGGGGAAGGTGTGTCTTTTATTGGCTCCTCCTGGTGGGTTCCACATCAGGACAATGTTCTAGTCCTTCTCTGAAGGTCTGAGGAACAACTGGTTCAGCGTGCATGTTTTCATTGGTTAGGTTTTCACCATGCAGATAGATGGCGAGTCTGTGCTTAACGTTTTGTGCTTTATCCCCTTATCACAGACATTTTCCCCTCTGTCATCATTTAACACCTGTTTAATGGCTTACTCGTAAGGAGTGTCTGCATAGTTTCCCCACCTTCTTTTCCTGCTTATTTTTCATCAAATTTGAAGAAAAAATTGTATTTTTTTTCAAACATCATCAAGCAGCTCTGTCCTGCAGTCCTAGAAAGGGCAATTGCAGCAGCACTCCAGTAGATGGCTGGCTTCCGTCATGAATAAAACTCTCCCAAGGAAAGCACATCGTGCAGCAGTGCATTTGCAGGAAAGAGCAGAGATTTATTTCCTTTGGCTGTTGATTAATACAGCAGCTCTCTTTCCACTTTGGATTCTTTAATGAAACTCGAAATAAAAACAACGCTGTGCAGTTCAAGGAAGACGAATATGACAAAGCAAAGTAAATTACTGACATGAAAAGATTCACCATCACCTAAAGAAAAGCCACCAAGCTCCATTCCTGGTTCAACTCTCCTTTTTAAAAACTGCTACTTATAAAGTATTTAACACATTTATTCTGGATGGATTCTCTTTGGGTCATGCTAAAATATGTGCTGTTCCCCTTCCCTAGAACCAAAGGGAAAAGGCTGAAGGTATTTAAGCAAACAGATTTGATTTGTCTCAGTAGGAGAGTGAAAGATGAAACAAAAAAGGCCAGGTGAGATGATCTTGTAGTTCTTGAACATCCGGATCTGTGAATTAAAGTGAGTGTTCTCAACAGCAAAGCAAGCAAATCTTCAAAAACTGGGAGCTGCTGGACTCAGGTTGCTTCTGGCAGAAACATGCACTGAAATCTTTCAGCTTTCAGTCTCATCGTGTGCAAAAGTAAGTAAATCCCAATTCTTTCCAACAATTGAAGTAAAATTGGGGGGAAAGGGCCCTGAGTCTAAGTGTCATAAACGACATAAATGGAAATTTATCCAGAACTGACGTACTGGTACCATCGCTGCCATCTCTGCAATAGCTAAGCTGACAGCCAATTTGATGTTTGCCACTGCATCCAGTAAAGGGATGAAGATATGACCAGGGAGGCACAGCTGTGGGGTGAATACCATACCACAGTGAATCACAGAAAACAGGGCTTAAGGGACTTTAGGAGACTCTCATCTAGTCTCTGTTCCTGCTCCACACAAATCTGTCCTAGTAGTGCTTTTTTTGAATCCTAAAACCAACCCCAACCCACCCAAACCCCCAAACTTTCCAAGAATAAAGATTTCATGTCTATATCAGTAGCCTTGTGAATACTGTTTTTTTTTTTCTCTGAAAATTTATCTTTATCTCCCTAAAGACAACTGAAGTCCATTGCTTGTTGATCTGACCCAGATGGGTATGCAGAAAAATCTACTATCCTTCTCCTTTCAGCAACCTTCTACATATTTCAGGATTTCTGTCATGTGTACCCTCAATTTCCTCTTTGCTAGGCTAAACAATCCATTCCTTTCAATGTATTTCGTTAGGTCACGTTTTCCTGACTTCTGAGCATCCATTCCACTCTCTGAATGCTGTCCAGTTCAGCCACTTCATTCTTGTAATGTAGGGCCTGAAACAGAATGCAGCACTGAGCGTTTTAAAAAGCTAGTGTTTGAGAGCATTGGATAAGCATCTTTTGGTCTGCAAATGAAAGCACCTGTTCTGCCATATGGCTGTTGTCAATTCAACATGTGCCTTTCTTTTTTGTTAGTGTAATGCCCTCTCCAGGTGAAGAGGTGAAGGGATTAAACATATGTGCCTGTATTCCAAGTAACTGTAGAGGAATTTATATTTGGAATGTGAACCAACCCATAAAAGTACTTTGAAAAAAATACTTTGAAAAGTATTTCAAAAGTCCTCTTTCACATCCCATCTGCACCAGAGGAACAAACAGCCCCATAGGTCATCCAGGGCAGTATTTTCTGTCTGACAATTGTCATCTTTGATATTTAAAGAGGGGACGATTAACCTCATAGGCAATCACTGTGGGATGCTGTGGGCATGGGAAAGTCTTTTAATTCCATGAGAGAGAGAGATTGGCTAATGCTTTTAAGTCTGGTCGTTTATGTCCCCTTTTAAAATCATGGTATAATCCTCACTCATGAAGCTTGTTCAAGTTCTCAGACTGCTAAATTGTTGGGTCCAGCAATCTGTCACATCCCGTTAAATCAATTTATTAATTTTCTTTAAGAAATAATGGATTAGTAGGTACAGAGGATGTGACATAATGGTACTTCATGACTTCTGCTGGCTTTTGGTAAGGTCCGATGTGACATTTTCAGGTACAGATGAAGAGGAAAAAATGACATGTGAATGACAGAGTGGAAAATCACTCCCAAAACTATTCAGTCAGTTTGAGTGGAGATGCTGAGTAGGCTCCTAGCAGTCTATGCTGAATCCACAGTTACTGAATTATCTTCATTAAAGACTTGGATGATGAAAGAGAGTGAATTTTAGTAAATGTACAGCTAGCGCCATGACCATGGAAAAAAGTTGAGATTGAATTATCTCTCTTTATTCATGTTTATTTATGAATGGAGGAGTATGCGCAGTTACTGACATAAGCTTCAATACGCAGACTAATTAAAGCAGTATGAGCAAAAAGCAACAAGGCTGGCAAAAGCTTTTGAGAATATGAAATAATCTGGCTTGTTTAGGCTAGCAAAGAGAATGCTGAGGGGGAACTCAAGAACACTGTTCAACTATGTAATCGGATAATTTCTTTCTTTTAAAGAAGTAACGTTTAACTTGTCAGTTCATTATGCAGAGGCAGTATGCATCTTAGTTTTTAGCAAAGGACATTTAGGAAGAACTCTCTGACTTTAATAACTGTCAAGTATTAGGAAAATAATAATAATTTCCGAGGGCAATCGTTGTTACACAGGTTAGACAGGTTTTCACTGGGATTGCCTAAGTTATAAGGGTCATTTGGTGGCCTATATGGCAAACCCAGTCCATGAGGCATTTCTATTTTGTTCAGTCTTCCTCCTGTAGAAGACTGGAAGAACTGTTTGAGAAGTAAATGCCATGTGAGCAAGTAAGAGCTATTTCCTGAGCCAGAATAGCTGTCTGAGTGTATCACTCACATTGCAGTGACACTGTCTCACCAGGAAGCTTCCAAAACTGGGAGTCACCTGTGAAGGGAGCTGAGGCCAGATGACACTGATATGGGATTGACTAGAGAGATCATTCTACGGAACTGTGACTTTCTATATAGTTCAGAAATAAATCATTTGCAGAGCTAAATGTTCACATTTTTCCATATTCATGTGAGCCAAGTTCAATATTCAGGCAAGCCCTCAGGTGCCAGCCTGTGCCACCCTGCCACCCAAATTTCTGCTAAATGGAAGAACCTTATAAGGCTGTTAATTTGCCTCAAAACACGGTCACATTAAATCGCATGTAACTCCCAAGGGATTTAAAACCGTAACTTTTAGTGTAGCTGAGTAGAAGCTTTGTTCCCTAAATTGCAGGTATTTTAGTCATTCTTTTATGTGGGGGAATTTATAGTGGCTGATACAATACATGGAAAGGGACAGTGAACATAGGGAAGGTTCCAAACCTTAAAGATTCTTTGATCTCAGTGTCCTGACAACATGCATATTTTTGTACAGTGGGATGAATTTTGTACACAGAATTGAATGTTGGTGATACTCATGGAATGAAGCTCACTGACACACCATGTAACATTATCACTCCTTTGAGTTTCTAAGTAACACTGCAGACTCCTTCTAAGACTGTGTTGAAGAGAATATAACCATGCTGCTGGGCTCACTGCTGATGTTTTCCTTAGATTGTGACCGGAATGAGATATCCTACAGTCATCACAAGCTATAATACCTAACTAGGATTTTCAGTTTAGGAGAGGAGCACTCAGCATTGACAGAAGCAGGGGAAATGTTTTCACAGGCCTCCCTTTGAGACCCTGGGTTAGATCCTACGGGGAGACATTTTTAAAACTGTGTTGAACACTTCACTAAAATTACTGAGCCAGTTTTTGGCTCCATTGTAATATTTCTTTCCATCACTAGTGAGAAAGCTATAAAAAGCCCATGAAGAATCTGTTGTGGTGGGGCTTTTCACCAGACCCACATAACCCTCGTCGTGGTAAAAGGAACATAACAAGCTGAAAAGACCAGACAGAGATTAATGTCCTGTCCAATGAAACAAGAGCAATTCCTTAACTGCTTTGGCATTTGGGAGGGCAAAGAGGTGGTAAAGGTCAAATCTGCCTTCCCATTTCTTAGCCACACTTACTGATCATGACTGATTGTTGTGTCTGATCCTTACCATATTTGTCACTACCAGAAAAGGGTCTGGCCTTGCCCGAGCTGGACTGCACGTACAGTGCCTTCCTTCATGCATGTCATAACTGAGTATACTTGGAAACGTATACCTGAAGGTCAGACATTTATTCTGTGCACAAGGTAGTTAAGAGGACTTGATCAAAAATGTGTTTTGTGAAGAATCGAAAAAAAAGGATCAGATTGCTTCACAAAGGTTTTCCCTGACATAAGCTTTTAGCAAAAATCCTGAAAGTTAAAATTTTTACATTAAAAATGTTGTGAATTCTAGAAAGAAAAAAGGTCATTTTCAACAGGAAATATTTTTAGTAAGGCATTTTACCTTATGTTTATGCTGAGTTTTTCTTCTCTTTTTTTATTATTTCTACATCTTGGTTTCTTAGGGCAAATGAATGAATCTCCTCCCACACCCACCTGTGGGACAAAACACAAATGGCTAATCCAGAAAACCATTGCTGTCTTCTTTTCCTGTATTCCGGTTATTTGTCCTCCTACAGAATTTCTTGGGTTTGTCTTACTGTACACTTTGTTTCCCGGTGACTTTCAATGGGGCAATGTACACCCCTAAGACAACTGACTTCCTTTTCCATGGCCTTTCTAAAGGAAGTGTTGTGTCTGATTTACTGCAGTCAACTCCCAGATGTAGATTTCCTGCAATAAGTAACAGAATTCTACTACAGAAAAGGGAAAATTTTATTATGGGCAGTATTAATGGGCAGGAGAATCAATTATTCCATTGCACTCAGAGCCTGTGAGACCTCATTTTGAGCACTGGATGCTGTTTTGGGCATTACACTCTAGAAAACTTTGATAAGGGGAGACAGTGTAAATGAACAGGAAATAATCCATGAAGAAACACATCTTTGCTGTCAGTTAAGTATGGGTCTGTTTATGCTCAGATGAAGCTCATTTACTTTTCACATTGTTTACCACAATTTGCACTTCAAAAGAGGATTCCTCAACCTAAGTCCCTGAGCTTATTTTGTCATCTTGAGGCTGTTCAGCATAGGGACAATGTCGGTTGCTTTACGTAATAGAGATAGAGCTGAAATGTATCTGAAGATGCTTGGGACAAGTCCTCCAGTGAACATCCCAGGAGATCTACCAATCATTCCTTGAGAGGCTTCATGGTCACTGTAGCAACAGACTAAGAAACACCTTGCCCACTTGAGCCTGGGTCCTCCTGGGAACAACGTGGGCAATGTGTTTTGAGGTATAAGCAGACTAAGGTGACTAAAGCTAGCAATGTGAGGAAACAACAGATACCTCAATGTGCAAAAGCATGCTCTTCCAAGTATACTGCACCTTGTGGTGCAGAGAAGTCTTCTAGAGTGCAAAAGCTGCTTTAAAGGAGGCCAAGGCGAGCAGCTCTAGTGCTGGCAACAAATTCCTGCCTAGTGCAGCAGATGTGTCTCCTCTGTGTCTGCCTCATCTTCCCAGGTGCCCTTGTATAATAGGTACAAGGCTCTGCAAGTAGAACTGAAGAATGACAAGGACGATGGTTCATCTAGGTTGGAGGTGTAGGCAAGGTTAAAGTGGCCTACGCTCTGTGTCAAAATCACTTCCATTAAGAAACAAAGTCAAGTCATTGTCATAGCAGATTCTCTTCTGGAGGGAACAGAAGGCCCAATATGCTGACTGGAACCACTTCGTAGGGATGTCTGCTGCCTCCCTGGGGCCTGGGGATGAGAAAACTTCCTACACTAGGACAGCCCTTAGATTACTATCCATTATTGGTTTTTCGTGTAGGCAGTGGTGAAGTTGCAACAAGATATCTGAAGGCAATTAAGAGAGACTTCAGGGCCATGGGACTACTAGTTAAGGGATCGGGAACACAAGGAGTGCTCTCCTCTGTCTTTCCAGTTACAGGGAATGATGAAGGAAGAGTCAGGAAGACCCAGCAGATCAATACCTGACTGCGTGACTGGTGTCACTGGCAGAATTTTGAGGTTCTTGATCATGGGTTGGTCTATATGACACCAGACGTGCTGGTGACAGACAGGGTACACTCTGTCTCAAAGGGGTAAAGGATCTTTGCACAGGAGTTAGCAAGGCTCATGGAAAGTGCTCTAAACTTAATTTGAAGGGGGAAAGGGATAAAACCAGGCTCTCTAGCGATAAGCCTAAGGGCAGCACACCAATGTCTGAGGGATGTTGTGCTAGTGAGGTCCTTCAGTCTGCTCCATGATGTGCTGAGTAAATTTGAGCACATTTGCAATGTCCCTGCACTAATATGCGCAGCACCTTAGCCATCTCAGTGGAGGTAGGGGATGGAGATCCATGTGGCAGAAAAGATGCAAGCATTCTTGATGAAACCACAGAAGCACCTGAGAACAATCCCATAGGAATTAAGGCTTCTTCCCTAGTAAAGGTGCCAGGGTCAACAGCCCAACAGAAGTGCATCTACACCAATGCATGCAACAGGAGCAACAAACAGGAGGAGCTGGAAGCTGTTGTGCAGCTAGAAAACTATGATATAGGTGCAATCACAGAATCATGGTTGTATGACTTACACAGCTGGAGTGCTGCAATGGATGGCTATAAACTCTTCAGAAGTGAGCAAGGAAGGAGAGACGGTGGGGTAGTCCTTTATGTTAGACAGTGTTTTGACTGTTTAGAACTTGACAATGTTGATGAAATGGTCTAATGTTTATGGGTAAGAATCAGGGAAAAGGCCAACAAGGCAGATATCATGGTATGAGTCTGATATAGACCACCCAATCAGGATGAAGAGGCAGATAAAGTATTCTATGAGCAGCTGGGAGAAGTCCTACATAGCCCTTGTTCTCATGAAGGACTTCAACTTACCAGATGTCTGCTGAAAATACAATACAGCAAAGAGGAAACAGTCTCAGAGGTACCTGGAGTGTGTCGAAGATAGTTGGTGAGCGAGCTGACTGGGGAAGGCGCCCTGCTGGACCTGTTGTTCATGAGCAGAGAAGAACTTGTGGGTGATTGGATGGTTGGAGGCTGTCTTGGGCACAGCGATCATGAAATGATAGTTTTTGATTCTGATAGAAGTAAGGATGAGAGTTAGCAGAACTGCTACCTTGGACTTCCAGAGAGCAGACTTTGGCCTGTTTGTTTAGGGGCCTGGTTGACAGAGTCCCATGGGAGGCAGTCCTCAAGGGCAAAGGAGTTAGGAAGGCTGGACATTTTTCAAGAATGAAGTCTGAAAGGCACAGGAGCAGGCCATCCCTATGTGCCGAAAGACCAGCTGGTGGAGAAGAAGACTGACCTGGATGAACAGAGACTTTGGCTGGAGCTCAGGGGGAAAAAGAAACTTTATGAGTTTTGGAAAAAGGGGCAGATACTTCAGGACTACAAGGACATTGTGAGCTTATGCAAGGAGAAAATTAGAAGTGCCAAGGACCAGCTAGAACTTAATTTGGCTACTGCAGTAAAAGACAAAAGAAGGGTTAAGGAGAATCTCCATCCTTTATTGGATGCAGGGGGAAATATAGTGGCAAAAGATGAGGAAAAAGCCGAGGTACTTAATGTCTTCTTTGCCTCAGTCTTTAAGAGTAAGACCAATTGTTCTTGGGATACTCAGCCCCCTGAGCTGGAAGACAGAGATGGTGAGCAAAATGAAGTCCCCGTAGTCCAAGGGAAAATGGTGAATGACCTGCTACACTACTTAAACACACACAGATCTGTGGGGCCAGATGGAATCCACCCAAGGGTACTGAGGGAGCTGGCAGAAATGCTTACCAAGACACTTTCCATCATTTATCAACAGTGATAGATAACTGGGGAGCTCCCAGTTGACTGGAGGTTAGCAAATGGCACACCTATTTACAAGAAGGGCCAAAAGAAGGATCCAGGGAACTACAGGCCTGCCAGTCTGACCTTGGTGCTGGGGAAGGTTATGGAGCAGATCATCTTGAGTGCCATCACGTGACACATACAGGAAACCAGGTGATCAGGCCCAGTCAGCATAGGTTCATGAGAAGCAGGTCCTGCTTGACTAACCTGATGTCCTTCTATGACGAGCTGACCTGCTTAGTAGATGAGGGAAGGCCTGTGGATGTTGTTGACCTGGACTTTAGTAAAGCCTTTGTCGCCATTTCCCACAGCATTCTCCTGGAGAAACTGGCTGCTCATAGCTTGGACGGGCATGCTCTTCACTGGGTGAAAATCTGGCTGAAAGGCCAGGGCCAAAGACTTCTGGTGAATGGAGTTAAGTCCAGTTGGTCCCAAGTGGTGTTCCCCAGGACTCAGTACTGGGGTTGGTTCTCTGCAATATCTTTATCAATGACCTGGACAAGGGGATCAAGTCCACCCTCAGTAAGTTTGCAGATGACACCAAGTTGAGCAGGAGTGTTGATCTGCTTGAGGATAGGATGGCTGTACAGAGGGATCTGGACAGGCTGGATTGATGGGCTGAGGTTCAACAAGGCCAAGTGCTGGATCCTGCACTTGGGTCACAACAACCCCATGAGGACTACAGGCTTGGGGAAGAGTGGCTGGCAAGCTGCCCGGCAGAGAAGGACCTGGGGGTGTTGGTCAACAGCCAGCTGAATGTTGAGGGATATTAATTGCTTAACATAAATAAATTTTAAGCAGAATAAATTACTTGAGATTATAATTTGGTGTGATTTGTGCTGCCTGCTTAGCTCTACTTAGCATGAGTAGCTAGATATACTGAAACCTTTAGGTTTCACTTTCTCTAGCAGATGGTACAATGTTCCTTAGTCTTTTAACATGGGAAAGTGCTGACTGTCATACTGATGTTTTGGTAGTGTTCTCTCAAGCCCAGGACTTTTTGATTCCCTGTGTTCTGCCAACAAGGACAGGTGCACAAGGAATGTAAACTAGAAAACACAGAGCCTCCAATCCTTGATATAAACTGCAAATCAACAAGATAAGAGCCTGCCTGCCTGGACACAGAAAGATAATCCAATTAAATGTTAGAAGACCCCAAACCAAAAATCACCATTGGACTAAAAGATGCATGGACAGAGCGTGAAGGGTGCGTGAGGGGTAGGTGTATAGATCACAAGGGTATAATTGCCCAGGGATTTCTTTGATCGGGGTCCCTCTCTTCCAAGGCACCCAGCCCAGGCTGTTCTTGTTGCTGTACCTTCCAATTAAATTAATTACTTTATGAAATCTGACATCTGAGACACTGCTTTGGGAAACCTAGGGTCAAGGCTGAAGAAGGAGGAAGTACATTGGGAGTAAGTGTGCGTGTGTGTGTGCATGCACCGCCATGAATGGCGTGTGAATGCTTGGGCAGCAGCTTCTCCTTTAACACTGAATATGAGCTGTCAGTGTGCTGAGGTGGCCAAGAAAGCCAACACCATCCTGGCTTGTATTAGAAATAGTGTGGTGAGCAGAACTGGGGAAGCGATTGTCCTGTACTTGGCACTGGTGAGGCCCCACCTTGAATATTGTGTTCAGTTTTGGGACCCTCACTTCAAGAAAGACATAGAGGTGCTGGAGCATGTCCAAAGAAGAGCAATGAAGCTTGTGAAGGAGAACAAGTCCTATGAGGAGCAGCTGAGAGAACTAGGGCTGTTTAACCTGGAGAAAAGTAGGCTCAGGGTACACCTTATTGCTCTCTACAAGCACCTGAAATGAGGTTGCAGAGAGGTGGGGGTCGGTTTCTTCTCCCAAGTAACAAGTGATAGAACAAGAGGAAATGGCCTCAAGTTGTGCCAGGGGAAGTTTAGTTTGGATATGAGGAAAAATTTCTTCACCAAGAGGGTTATCAAGCACTGGAACAGGCTGCCCAGAGAAGTGGTTGAGTCACCATCCCTGGAGGTTCTTAAAAGATGTGAAGGACCGGGAATTAAAATATCAGATGAAATTTCTTATAGATAAATATAAAAGGGTGCACACAGGAAACCAATCCCAAATATATACACAGAGTGATGTTTTGACCCAATTGTTAGAACAAGGTCTTGGGATTATATTAGGTAGGTCTATGAAATTCTCAACAGCAGTCAAAGAAAAGAGCATATTGCAATTATGAGGAAAATAATAGAGAGAAAAGCAATGAGCATTAAGTCACCACATAAATCTTGGCGTGAGCAAATCATGACTATTGACTGTGGCCCTTGTTGCTTCCCAAACAATTCCCCATCTTAATATGGATAAACTGGAATTTGAAAAGGTACAGAGAAGACTGGCAGGGATAGTTAGATGCTTGAGACGGTTTTCATACGAAGATCGAGCAAATGATCTACAGTTCTTAATCTTTCAAGAAATGAAGACTGAAGAGGAGTATGATAAGGTATATTAAATCATGGAATGATATGGACATGTTGAACAAGGAATGATTGTGCTCTGGTCTAATAAAGGCACTAAGGGTCATCAAATAAAATGAGTAGATGCCAAATACATAGAAGGAGTTGGTTGTTTTCACAATGTGGAAAGTTTTGAAACTTTCTAGAGGATAAATTTGCATGGGTTTGAAAAGAAGCTGTGTATTTAATGAGGGGGAAATCCACTGAAAGACGTTAGATACCACCCTCACATCTAGGAACAAACTAAACTACAAATTACTCGAGCAAGGGACATTATTCTGGGAAAGCTTCACTGTGGATTTGCCCTGTTTTTCTCTAGGCATGTCTCATTGGCTGTTGGTGGAGTCAAGATTAATGATTAGGCTAAGTGCAACTTTTGTCTGACTCAGTACAGCTCTTCTTATGTTCCTGTAATTCCTAAAACACATACATTATCCCACAGTCTTCAAAACACAACCAGTAAAATCATTCTTCTGGCTTGCCACTGTACTAAGTCACCCTATCATCCTGCCCTAAGATGCCTAATGTGCAATCAGTGAAAGTCAAGCTTCTTTAGTGTTCCTTCAGAAATTTCACAATTCTTTCTCCTCCCAAATTTTCTATCTGTTCATGTTGTACATTATGTCTGAAGACCAAACTTGCATCCCCTTGCATCTAGCAATGCAGTCTGGATCACCCAGCAGTGTGCTATTATATACACAGAATAATCTTCAAAGTTACTCTCCTCCCCACTTTCACCTCAACTCATCCCACCTGTCTGATAGGACAAACCTTGTCTTCAGTCCTCTCAACTCTCAAAATTTCTCCCTTTTCTTTTTTTCGTGACTCTTCTCTAATGGTATGTCAGCTAGTGTGTTAATATTTCTTTAATGGGACCAAGAAGAAATGCAATCAACTCTTCAATTGAAAAATGTTTTTTATATTCATGGGGGTTTTTTCACCGCCTTACTCATTCTGTAAGTACATAGCAGCTGGGTGCATTTGTTGTCTGTTGTCATCGCTGACACTGATTTTTCTCTGTATGTAATGGAAAGAAAAAAATAGGCTCTGTCTAGTAAATATACTATACATGAGTTATGGATATCCCTGTAATAAATTCACGTATTATTTCCCTTTGACCACTTCACCAGCTCAACACTCTCTAACCTTTCTTCCCAGCCTAATTGTACTATTTCAAACCTAGAAAAAGCATTAGGCAGTTACCATTTAAAATAAGTTATACTATATGAGAATATCATCTTCATCTCTCAAACTTATTCCTTAAAAATTTCCTTCTATGTTTGTCTTGGCTTGAGGCCCTGAATAAGCTATATCCAGTCTGGGTCATTATTTTTGTTTTCTGTATATAAAAATCTACAGAACTTTGTTTTCTGGAAGACATGGCAGAAGAAATTTGACTTTATCTTTCGTTAAAATGAGATTTTTACTTCCCAGTGGGATACGCACTATGACTTATAGACCTGGAAGGTACCAAGGTATGAAATTATTCACATTGGAAAGTTATTTCTCCATTGAGAATGTTATTTTGCATTTAAAATATATGGAGAAAACTGTTATAGAAATAATTCTGGGCTTTTAAAATGGCTTCACGGAGAAGGACACTTGGGCGGTGCAAGCACGGGAATCTATGGTTGATAGGATAAACAACATCAGCCTCCAACCATTTAGCATACCAGATGACATGCTAATAAAGTGCAATAAGGAAAGGTATGATTAGCACTTGCTTAGGATGCCCAGCTCCTTTGTATATGAGTAATAGCCTCATCTCAAATGTACGTTGTGAAAGGTTTTACACCCACAGTACCTCTCACCCTCATGTATTTTCTTCGCGTATGACATGCACAGGCTCTTATATCTGATTTACTGCTTTCACGCTGCTGGTAAGCTCAGTTGTAAATTCTCCAGCGTGGTTCTAGAATGAAGCAAGGATGCCCAGCACATGAAGAAGTTTTGATGTGGAGCCGTTGCAGAATATATCAACAAGCACAAGCTGGAGAACAAACCATTTGAGATCAACTGCTTGTGAAGCATATTTCAGCACAAATAAGGGTCACGGTGCTGACTGTGATATCAGAATAAATTTCTTTTCTTATAGGTATTGTTAGAATGTCATGAATGACCACAAGGGCGTGAAGCTGGTTAATTGTCTCATTCAAAATATAGATTGTAATATTTTATAACTACATTGGTACCCTTAACTCTAGAGTCTTAATCATTTCTTTTCTTCTTCTGGGTCGCTTTTCCCAGGTAACAAGTGATAAGCCTCAAGCTGTGCCAGGGAAGGTTACAATTGGATGTTATGAAAAATTTCTTTACCAAAGGGGTTATCAAGCATTGGAATAGGCTGCCCAAGGAAGCGGTTGATTCACCATCCCTGGAGGTATTTAAAAGACATGTAGATGTGGTGTTTAGGGCCATGGATTAGTGGTGGCCTTGGCAGTGTTAGGTTTATGGTTGGACTTGATCTTTAAAGTCTCTTCCAATCTAAGTGATTCTATGGTTCTTTAATTCCGCTTCTGTTATATTTGTCTCTATTCAAAGAATAACTTTGATTTCAATGCAATATTAACTCTAAAGAAATAGAGAATATATGCAAAAGTAAGAATAGCTAGAAAGATGCTGTGTAGCACATACCTTTTCTCTCAATCTGCGTTATGTTCTCAAGAAGAGACTGAAAAAAACCCCTCTGCTCATGTTTAAAGGTGAACTTTACACAGTAATATATTGGTGATATTCCACATTGACTTCTACTCTTGGCATATGTGGCGCTTTTGAGTTCAGGGTGTTTGTAAGTGAGTTAGGACTGTGGATTTCCAGATTCTTTGCTGATTGTAAGGATACTGAAATGTAAGTGGAAGACGGGAAGAGAGATGTCTCATTGCCTTAACAGAGATGGAGAAATAGCTGTTGGGTGGTTTTTTTACTTTCAGCAACCAAAGACATATCCACTTTGCCTGGCTCCACTGAAATGCCTTTAAAGAGGCATTGATGTTGATTTACCATATTACAAGGAAATGTGAAGTTGAAGTGCACTCCAGGCAAATCCTTGAAATGTTGTTCAATAAAGAGGAAGAAAGCAGTTCAATGCTAGTCCATCAGGCAAGCTCCATTTTGCCATTCATTGACTGCTTGAACCACTGAGTCATAGACATGTTCAGAAGAATTCCTTTCCACTGTATCAATGTCCTGGTTTGAGGTAAAACAGAATCAATTTTGTTCAGTAACTTCGCTTCTTAGCTAGGCCTCTTCTAACTACTGAAATTAACTGCATCATTAAAAGCGTCCAGATTTCAAGTGTGATGTCATTTATTATCTTGCTCCAGAACTCAACACCACAGAAGTTTGTCACCTATAGCTGGAAAGAAGAAACAGCATTTAATTATACAACTGTACCGTCACCTATGATCAGCTACCTGATTTACAGAAGCTAGTAAATCTACCGGTAATCTTAATTTGCAATAATTAAATCAGACCTATGTAAATGATGTGATACCTGGCCCTCTTTGATATTTATATAACTACCTAGAACTAAATTATATGTTTGGCTTTTGCATTGCTTTTGCAAACTATTGTGGAGCGAGCCATGCGATTAGTCACGTTTATTACATGTAAAGATCTTTGTTGCACTATGCATCCTGCTCATATGTCAGCCCAATGAGCTGCTTAAAGCATTTATGTTTTACAAAAATGAGTTTTAAAAGATTGGGCCATCATAAAGAAAGTTTTCTCCTTTTCTCTACAATAGCATTTTCTGTCCTAAATTACATGAAGATGACAGATGAGGTCTAATTAAATATTGCACTTATTATATGGTTTAGGTACAGTATTTCCTAGCTCATCAAATTAATGGTTACATTTTTATAAAGGTGAGTTTTGAACAAAGAGTCAGAAGTTGGTGACTGTGGAGATGGATAAACATAAACACTGTACGTTAGAGAGGTGGAGCAGTATGGGTCTATCCTTAGATAGGTCAGGAAACAAGAAACACTTAGAATATAACAAGAATAATGATTTGTGTGAGTTATCATTGTTCTTACAACTGGTTTAGATTATATATGTCTCAAGTAGTCAACTAAAGAATGATATTTCTAAAGACTTTGAAAGTCTTTACTCATGATAGTGGTGTTTTTTTTTTCCATTTTCATTGTGCTTCAATCTTTAAGGTTTTATTCCAAAAGGTCCTGTAGGATTAGTAGAAATTTTAGTTGTTGTTAGATTAACTTTAGGAGTCTTTTCAGTAAACTGTGAGGATTCCACAATTCATGACTTCATAACTTGAAGTACTGGATGAAGTGCTGCATGCAGTGCTGATCAAACAGAAATTATTTATGAGTCAGGATTTGGGAATGACAAATCCTGTATTTAATTAACAACAACAAAGTAAGGTAATAAGAGGTAAGACCAAAATAACACAGTGTCATGATACATGTATCATATAAAACCTCTAACAAACTAAACCGTGACATACAGCACAATAATGTGACAGAGCACACAATGCATAATGCAACAGGAGACAGTACATATATTCTACTGAAGAATTTAGTATTTTTCTTTCATTGCTGTTAATAGGTTTTTGGTATAGAAAATTCTACACTGCAGGAAAGAAAAAAAAACATTTCTATGTTAGACTTTTTTTTAAGACATATAGTTTGAATCCGCTTCACGCCTTGAAATGTAAGCCATTTGGGACTATAGCACATAATGCGTACAAGACAATATATATAAAAATATAAAAGGCACAGGAGGATTCCCTGGTGATGTAATTCCTTCTTTGCTAGGAATTTATGAGTTTCCAGCACTCAGCTACTGATCTGAACATCACCAGCACCAGAATTTTCAGGAAATTTGTAAAAGAAACCTGTCAGAGCCCTAAGACACTGTTAACCAGAAGAAAAAGCACTGCGCAGTTGCAGCAGAGTTGCTGAAGAAAAAGCTGCCTGATGGTTATGGTGTTATGGTTATATCTGTGATCAAACTAGTAGTTTCAGGCAGTGAAGGCACTGTGATTTGCAGGCTGCGTAATTCCTGGGAGTGAACTACTGCGGAACACGTCGCCACAAAGCGTTTGGAAGTAATATTTACACGGATTCCAATGTGGCTGGTCAAATTTACTGAAGAAGAAAGGACTGTGAGCTGTTCGAGCCACACACACCGCATCTTTGTGAGGAAATCCCCGCGCCACAATGGCAGACGGAGAAGCTATTCTGGGGAGGCACTGTGGAATGATTACTGTTTTCTTCCACACCTGCCGAGGCATCCATTCCTAAGGATAAGATATCAGGCTACACAGACCTTCTCCCTGACCTGGTACAGCCATCTCTTATATTCCTAATCCCAGGGTGAAAATGGAAATCGAAGGCTCACAATCAGAACATAAAGAACTGCAAAATGTGGGGAAATTGAGTTATGTATCCACTCCTCGCTGGTTGTCATAGCCCTCTGAGCTGCTGCTTCAGTGCTGTTTCCAGTAGAAATCCTAATAACACAGCATCTCGAATTACCATCTACATAGTCTTAAACCAGTTTGTGTTTCTCCCCAGACCACTGGAGAGAAAGTATCTGCAAAGGGGAATGATTTCCTTTCTGTTCACCGCCTCAGTACAATGTAAAGAGAAGGAACAGCTTTAACAACTCTGCTTGCTTGAAGAATTGATAGATGTTTGTTATATGCAGTAGTTGACATACTAAAACTGCTGCAAAAAATAAATACATACTGTGCCACTGTTAAAGGCAGAGTGAGGATATTAGGTTTTCTTCACTGTATGCAACATTCGCCTTCGATACACCACTTGGTTTAATCTCTTTCAGCTGATCAAGCTAACGTGTTGGTGAAAAGATCCCTTTCCTGTTAGTGTCACCTAATTCTTGGGAAGGTGAAGCTTTAGGGAGAAAACCACCAGTATCCTATAGACTTAACATTTTGACAGTAGGTGAAGATAATATTTAATCAAATATTGGGTTGAAAAATACAGCAGCCTGAAGAAAAAGGCACACAGAAAGTCAGCATAGATACTGAAGCACTCAATTAAGGAAAAAAAATTGGTTTGCTACTTCAGTCTAGAGTTGAGCAACCCCCAATCATCCTGTTTCTTTTGATGGAGTCAGTGAATGCTGGAATGGGAACAGTCTGAGCCAAATGTTTCCTTTTCGGGGTTGTAGATGCATATGCAGAATTAGATACTGCATCTGTTTTTTGTAGGCTAATGAAAGGCTGCTTCTGATGGTAGAGCTGTGAATAAACCCTGCAGCCACTCCAGAAGCTGGGCGGTATTCAAGCAGGTTGTGGGTCCTCAAGAAATTTGTCACCTTTCTGCACTCACAGATGTTTTCTTTCTAAAAAAAAAAAAAGAAAAAGAAAAAAAAAAGAAAAAAAAAAAAAAGAAAAAAGCCTCTGAACAGATTTTCTAATAACCTGTGCCTAAAATGCAATTCTGCAAGGAAAGTTTAAACAGCTGCACTATGGACATGAACTTCAAGTCCCAATTCAGTAAATAGGTATTGAGAGCTTTGCCGAATCAGGCTCTCACTTGGATTGAGGTAATGATCCTTGCAGGAAACCTGAAAAAGAACAGCAAAGGTGATGATCCTTCTTCATTAGAAAGTCTTTCTATACCCACGCAGATCAAGAAGGTGTTCTGCCCAAGGAAGGGAGGAACTGATAGATGAAACAGGTCTCTTACAAATGTCCAGGATGGCCGTGAATTGGTCTTAATAATGTACAAAGGATAATATTACTATACTTTGTCTCATTAGCAGTAGCAGGGAGGAGACTGGTGTGAGTGAAAACATCTGTCACTGGCAAGACGATTTACAGGCAACACCAGAGAGGTGCCGGCTGTCTTACAAGACAATAATCCTCTCCGTTTAAGCACCTTTCAACTGCATGCACCCCGGGGTTTGGTACCTGAAATGAACTGGAGTGATTCCACTTCATCTCCGTGTTTGTCAAAAGATTTTCAGCTGTATGAATAGCCTGGTGTAGAGGGGAGATGCAGGGAGAAACCCCTTAGAGCGGCCCACTCGCCTCCTGAGCGCTCTGGATGCCCTGGAGCACAGGGGGGACAGTTTGTGAGGACCACATCATCTGTCCCGTGCAACTCTGCTTCCTTCCCACTGCAATTGGAGGCAAAGCCCCAGAGATCCTGATCGCAGGGGGCAGGGGGTGCCCTTCCTCCTGTGTGTTAGTTTACAGTGAGCACTTCACATGGACAGGCACGTGGTGAGAGAAGCCAAATGTAAAAGCAGCATCGAGCTCAGTTTAGTCTCCCACCTGCCAGTAACTGCTATGGTAATGCTAAAATAATTAATTAGAAAGATTTATTTATCTTGTTTATTTTAAAAATATCGTAAACATTATTAAGTTCAATAATATATATATATATTTGCCCAAACCATTGGAATTATGTGTAGGCATTTTAAAAATTTAAATTATAGACACAAACATACATATATAGAGAGAGAGAGATAAAGCGAATACAAGTTCCCCAATACATTTTGGAATCTGGCAAACTGAATTTAGTCAATGATTTTTCTTTGGGAAGCTGAAAACTTTATGGAGGGGCATCTGCAGTGCTCTGTCAGCTTGAGGGTGAGCTCTAACATAACAGAAATCCATTTCTGCATCTGTTGGTATCACGTAGCAGACAGACCAGATAAAATAAAACTATAATCTGCCACCGAAGCTGTGTTGACATTCATGGAGCTGAGCAGCCTCAACACTGCTAACACCGAAGACCTAAACTGGAAATTTTAGCAGATGCAGGAAGGTCTCCATAACCTGATCCAGACCGTGGCTCACAGACCTGCTCTAGCTGCAACCGCATTTACAGCCATGCTAAATAACTAGATGGCAATGCAGGGCGCTGATGACATCCTTTGTATCTCCTGTGGCCCCTATTTGGGACCAGCAGTTTGGGACTGACTGGGCTACTTTGTGAGCCTTGCAGCCCACACTGATGGACATCCATCCCTGATGGAACAGCAGGGGACAGCTATCAAAATGCTTCTTGATGGAGAGAAGCTGCAGTCTGTAATTTGCAGGAGCGGAGGAGATGAGGAGATGGAGGGACGTGTCTGGAGGAGGGGTGAAGAACTGGTGGCTCCAAGTCACAAGTCAAAGTTGAGATTCAAGCAAAAATATCCCAGCCGAGGGCTTTTTATTTAGACATGGAGCTCGGGGAGGGGGTAAAAGCAGAGGCCACCTGTTTGCTAAACCACGCTGCCTGTGGACATGTCTCCCTCCGGTTCTCTGTCCCCTCCTCTTGGAGGGCAGGGGGCTCGGGTCGCCCCACATGCCCTTTGGGTCGCCATCCCCAGCCTCCTTCCCTCAAACATCTCCCTTCTTCCCCGCATCTCTCTCCATCCTGGGTCCCTCAGCCCAGGGACCTCACGTCCCCCCCGGCCCCGGCCCCGGGCCGCTCCCCCGCAGCCCTCCCCGCCCAGCCCTTCCCCTCCCCTCGCTCCTTAAGCCCCGCGCCCGCCCCAGCCCGGCCCCTCTCCCGGCTCCGCGCCCGCCGCCGCCGCCAGGTCCCGCCGCCGCCCCGCTCCGCCGCTCCGCTCCGCTCCGCCGCTCCGCCCGGCCTTCCCCTCCTGCCTGACTTTCCTTCTCTCTTTCTTCCTTCCTTTCTCGTCTTTCTTTCTTCTCTCTTTCTTTCTTTCTTTCTTTCTTTCTTTCTTTCTTTCTTTCTTTCTTTCTTCCTTCCTTCCTTCCTTCCTTCCTTCCTTCCTTCCTTCCTTCCTTCCTTCCTTCCTTCCTTCCTTCCTTCCTTCCTTCCTTCCTTCCTTCCTTCCTTCCTTCCTTTCTTTCTTTCTTTTTCTTGCTTTCCTTCCTTCCTTCCTTCCTTTCTTTCTTTTTTCTTTCTTTCTTTCTTTCCGTCTTCCTTTCTTTCTTCCTCCTTTTCTTCCTTTCTCTCTTTCTCTCTCTCCTTTCTCTTTCTCTCTCTCTTTCTTTCTTTCTCTTTCTTTCTTTTCTTCCTTATTTTCTTCTTTCCTTCTTTTTTTCTTTGTCTTCCTTTCTTCTTATTTCCTTTCTTCCTTTCTCTCTTTTTCTTTCTCTTTCTATCTTTCTCTTTATTTCTTCTTTCTTTCTTTCTCACTTTCTCTCTCCCTCTTTCTCACTTTCTGGCTTTCTCTTTCTCTCTCTATCCCTCCCTTTCTTCCCTTCGCTTCTTTCTTTCACAACTTTCTTTTGCTTCTCTCCTCTCCTCTCCTCTCCTCTCCTCTCCTCTCCTCTCCTCTCCTCTCCTCTCCTCTCCTCTCCTCTCCTCTCCTCTCCTCTCCTCTCCTCTCCTCTCCTCTCCTCTCCTCTCCTCTCCTCTCCTCTCCTCTCCTCTCCTCTCCTCTCCTCTCCTCTCCTCTCCTCTCCTCTCCTCTCCTCTCCTCTTTCCCCCCCCCCCCCCCCGTCCCCCGTCCCCTCCCGGTTTCCCCCTCCAGCACAGGGGTGGGTGGGCAGATGATGCAGCGTTTTGCCCATCCCCACTCTGTCACCAGCATGTCCCTGTGAGCCCCGCGTGTGCGCACGGGGTGTTCAGGGGGTGTGTGCCTGTGTGTCTGTCTGTGTGTCCGTGTGTGTGTGTCTGTGCTTCTGCCACATCGCCACAACACGTCCCCGCCTGGGCTGACAACTCTGCAAAGCGCACCTCGGCTGCGCGCTGAGTGCGGCTCAGGAGCCGGGCACCAGGTACCACTTTGGGTGGTGCTGTGTTTGTGCAGGTAAGAGGACATTTTGGGGTTTACAAGACTGGTACCCGGGGCACTGTGACTCTGAACACAACCTGTGCTTTGTCCGTTTCTTTCCATTTTTCCCTTGCACGGGTTTGGAAGAAGAATTTTTTTTTTTTTTTTCAGTATGCAGACATGCAGAAACAGGATCTGTCTTTTACAAAGAAAATCCAGAAGGAACTGTGTTACATTATTCTTAATCTGGGTTTGTTTTTTTTTTTCCTTAGTCAACAAAGTTTTCAGACTACAGAGGCTGCTAGGCGAGTCTGTCATCTGAATCAGGTCTGGTTCAGCCCTCGAGTTGTGATTAGTGGATGCAAAGTGCCTTCACTGCAGTTGATAAAGCAGAGACTGAGGAATGCATAATGCCTTCATTGATAAAAGCCATTGAAAAAGTTCAGAGACAACAGGAAGTTTACAGATGTCAAAATTACATTATAATTACTGGTTTTAGGGTTGGTTCTCCTAGTCATATCTACCTTGGGATTTTGATAACCTAACCCCTTCTTGTATTCTGTCTGTGTGACACTTCAGTTTCTATCTGTATGCAGGAATGCCATACTGTGTTAAGAGGATAATGTTTCTTCAGTTCATATTTATTGCAGATGCGCTGTACATCACTTTCTAGCCATAGCCTCTAAGTCTTCCTCTAAGCTGCCTAATTCAGCAGTTCCTCTGCTTCTGTATTTTTACATAGCTAGTGTTCTTAAAAAAGTGTACTGACTGCTTCACAGCTGACACTTCATAGGCATTAGCATGCACGCGGTGCTGTGCCTGTTTGCACGTATTTTGATTAAGACCTTAAAATAACACAGCCCATCTGTGCAGTGTGGACACTAATGGAATCACTCTCAGGAAGATGCACCTGCAAAATCTATCTATGTAACTATATGTGCTTAATTTTCACCCAGGATTACTCTAGATGTGTGCCTGAATCTCTTTCTTTTTTTTTTTTTTTTGTTTTTTAGTTTTATGAATGCCTGTTTAGACATCTGATTTGAGGGAGTTTGTATAAATACTGAAGAATAAATACTAACTGATAAAATATTAGGGGGAGTTTCTCAAATAGGTTAGGCAGGCAATTGCAAGGTTTATTCCACTTCAAAAGCTTCATGACTTTTTTTTTTTAAAGAGTAAGCATTTAGTAATTTTTACTGAAGTTTCAGTCCTTTACCAATTATCATGCTTATTTCCCAGCTTGATGCTACTATTCTGAATATACAAAGACTACGCTCTTTGTCCACTGTTCGGATGGTGCTGTGAAGTAACTTCCAGTAAGACATATCAAGTACATGAAGATATATATTAGAATTTACTTCAGTGAAGTTTTTACGGAATATTATTACAAAAGAAAGTTCTGAGTAGTAGATTCACTGTGTATGTTCAATACATGTGTGGTGTTGCTGATCCTTCTAATAAGAGATAAGCTGCTGGTTTGGGATCCCTTCTGATGAAACTGAGGCTCAGAGAAGTTGAGTCCCATTCTGCTCATAGCCATGAGCAGCCTACCAGCTGATGAATGTCATCTGGGTTTGGGTAGACTTATTCCAAGTAACTCAAAGAATGGCAGTCCTCAACACATTGCAAAGAGAAGGGAAGAAGAAGAAACAAGGTCTTTTGATCTCCAAAACAGCAGATGATAGTGCCACTCTCTCCTGGTGTCAGTTTGGGGCCAAATCTTTCTTGTTTTATCAGTGCAAATAGTATTCTCTCTAATTTGAGTGATTGTCTCTCAAATTTGTGCGAGAGCAATGCCATAAATGAGAAGAGGCTTTGGGTTGGAACAGTACATCTGATGGAGGACTTATTGTGGGGGAAGTATCAGTGTGACTCAGGAATATGACTCATGTCAGTATGGTGGAAGAACAAGGTCCCCAATGGGAACCTAACAGAGGAAGAATTAGGTGGAAGAATTAGTTTGTTTCTGTGGTCTGTGGGAAGCATTTTATGAGCTCAGAGACCCAGACAATGTGTGGGTGAGCATATCTGTAGCACCTATACATACACATAAGTAATTTCTTACTCCTGCTGACATTTCATATACTTTTAGGGCAAACATCTTTGCTACATGTCGGAGCTAGCTTTTGATTCTGGAGATTATGATACTGAAAATAATAGGAATTAAAAAACGCTTTTGTTTCCAGCATGTGAAAACTTTCTTGTTAAAATACGTTTCTGAGATTTGCTCGGTAATTATCTTGGCTTCAAAGGATATTTCAATTTTTCATACTGCGACACTTTCTCCTAAAACCTGTTCTGATTAATCACTGCTGGGCTATTGCAATTCCTCCCTTTTAAAAACCGTTCTTAAGCTCTTCCCCTTTCTCATAATGAGGAGCAAAAGCTTTAAGAAAAACCTTGCATTGTATCAACGTCATTGTACCACCATACCTGAATAATACGTGTGATACTGGGCTATTTCAGCTCTTCAGGCAATGCCAAATTCACCAGTCTTTCTTACATAAACTTGAATTATGTATTGTCTCCCGTGACACTGAAATATCCCCTTCCAGCCTTTCCAACTCTGTTCTCCCTAGCAAGGAAGATCTGGTAGTGTGTTTCTGCCTCTACAACCAGCTCTTTAGAGAGGAGCCATTGCTGCAGGTCTTTCTGTGGCCAAATGAGTCTAAAGACAGGAATGTTGGGTCCTTATTGGGTACTGCTCATTTTGTATTAGGCACTACCCACTGTTACGAAGATGTTTTGGAGTATGAGAACTCAAGTTTTGGGAATGAGGAAAAGGGGGAGACAGCATTGAAACTGTAACTGAGGAACTGGGCACATTTTGAAATTCTTTTGGCAAATATAGGTAGAACAGGAAAAGAGTGGGAAAATTAATGTATTAGAAGCTATCCAATCATATTTGGACACAAGCTCATTCTGTTAATTTCCTCCATAATATACTTCATTTTACTTGGTGTTTTCCTAACGGCTTGTTCCAGTTGCTGCAGAAGGTTTTGTGATTCCCTTCAATGGAAGTCGCATCAGGCTTCTGAAGCTGGCACGAGCAAAGCTCGGCTGAGATGACTCTGTCCCAGCCCAATTAGCGGAGACAAGCACTGTATTTTTCTGAGAGAAGCGCTTCTGCAAAGGCCTCCTGTTGCGCTTTTGGGAGACTTACACGTCTTAAGCCCTGAAGTGGTCTGCTCAAGCTGCACTCAGACTTACATTCTCCATGGCAAGCAAGTATGAGATCTTGTGAGGTAATAAATCATAACATTTATTTTCACAGCTTTCCATTTCAAATTTTGTTTCAAAAACATTGCCAGGCTTTGGGGTGTTTTTCAGGGGAGAGGAGGTTTTAGTCCTAACGATCTTGATTTATAAATGACATCAAGGGTCAGTAAATTACAGGTGAAGTTAAGGATTTTTGCCTTAACATTACAGCTAAAAAGCCCACTGGGCTGTAGTCGGGGGCCGTGGACAGAGGATGTTGCTCTGGCAGATGCGCTGCACAGACTTTAACAAGCGAATCGGTGTACAGTCAGTTCTTCCACCTGCGAATGAGTGATAATATTAGAAGAAGGTCTTACATCAACTGGGACTTTGAGATGCTAAAAACACCCATATATTTTATTAGTTCAAAGCATTCTCATTTCTTGTTAATTGAGTAATACATTCTCTAATGATCAGCAACATTTCCAGAATTTGAGTTGCGAGGAGAGACTAGCTGGATCCAATTTTTAGGAAGTATGGAATGACTTATCCTCTAACATCTTTTTCCATTTCTGTCCCGGAGCATGTCACTGGTGACAAAATCTGGCCACAGCTGTTTTTTTTTTTTGCGGGGAATGAGGCCCTGGGAACCCATATTTACCCTGGCATGGCTCTGTAACCAAGAAGAGTAAGGGAACTGTAGAATGCGGCAGGCTAGCCCCTTATTTTGTGTCAGAGACATGTGCATGAAGCTACTTTACTGAACTTCCAGGCCACGTCCATGAGTCTTGCAGTGTGTCTGTACTCCAGTTATTGAGAAATAGGAACAAAAATGACATGGTCTTGTATTCAGAGGTTGTAATGCAACACTGAGAACCCTACAACCCTTGTTTTCCATCTCAGGACTTTTCCTTTCCTTTATATCATCTCCTTCGCGCCTGCTGGTGCTGACTACCATGGGGGCTGTGACCAGCAATTACAAATCCCAGGTCAACAATCACAGCAGAAGAGCTTGGCCAAGGGCATGGGGGACAGCGTGCACTGATTTCTTCTCCCCCTTCTACACCTGATGTCCCACTCCACTGATCAGGCTGAAATATTTTATCACGTGAATAAGATCTGCAAAAGAGGACCGACAGTTCTGGTTAAGGGAAAAGTTGCTTATTCGTTCCTAGTCTGAATATGAGGGTGGGAGGGGGCTGATAATATTTATCTTTCAGTGTCACTAAAAGTTTATGAAGATTAAATAGCTGATATACCTCCTAGCAATGAAAAAATATGCACACATTATTATTGCCTTGAGAAAACTGTTTCAGGGTTGGCAGTAGGTGGGTAGATGGTGGGTATATCACCTGCCAGGGACCTGTGGTGTAGGTTAGAGATTTAATCTGGACTGGGGAAAAAAAGAAACAACACACCTGTATAACAATCATTATTGAGACACAACAGATATGTTAATTCCTAGTGGTTAGTGGAAAATTAATTTCACATCACAGGTGATGCAAGTAGTGAGATAGCTTTTTTTTCCTTGTGCTGCTAGAAACAACTTAAAAACAAACAAAAAAAAGTTTCTTTGCTTGGGAGACTGAAAGCGGGCTGGGTTGCCATTCTTCGCTATATTGAGGTTTTCTTTGAAAATATGTTTGTGTACAGTGACAAACAAGACCCTGAGATTTCTGGAAGTATTTTGACTTTAAAAGGCTTCTTCCTGTAAAAACAGTACGAATATGCTTTAAAAAACTTCCAATTTCTTCCCTAGAATGGAGGAAATTTAGCAATAAAGAGAGGGCAGGTGCCTGTGAGCCCTGGCACTTGCTTGCAAACTTTTGCGCTACAGAAATAGAGAAGCAGCCAGTCCTAAAGAGTCACAAATACTGCACCAGGGGGTATTTGGCTGCAGAGCTGGCCAAAAAGTGCAAAACCTGGAGCGGATCTGGTTGCATGTCAGAAAGCTTCTCCCAGCTGTGTTAGTCTTGACAATTCATTAGGAATGAATAAAATTGAGTTATGGGGTCATATTTTGCAAATTCTCTCAGTCCTGATTATGCAGTTGTCTCAATTTCCTTTGCTCAGGGAGTACTGCTATCGCAGAGCTTATCTCCTATGCAGTAGATGTAAGCTGTCCTTCCCCAACCTATCAGAATCTATTTACTTTACATTGATTCAGTTCCTTAGAAATTAGTCTTTGATTCTTTGCAAAATAGAAGGATCCCTTGAGTTGGGTTTAAGCAACTCGATTTGATTATTGTTATGTCCTGAACATTGATTCTTAAGTGATTTTAATCAGAGATGCCAAAACTGCCATATTTCACATCACATTTTAGGGGAAGTTCAAACCGTTGGCAGCTTTAAATATTTTTGGACTCGTGCTCTTTGATCTAAGCATAGCCAAAACTTGGTTGTGGTTTGATGGTGTGTTACCCAAGTGCAATTTTTGCAGGACCGTTTGCTTAACCGTGTTGAATTACATGCCTATTGGCAGCATCCAGGTATTTCTTTCCAGAGAAACCTGGTTGCTATTGATTGTCATAAGAATTATTCTGCATATCAATTGCAAAGATTTTCTTTGAGCTGGAAAGTTTAGAAGCGGGGGTACAAGAGGGATTTCTTTTGGCTCCGCATTTAGAATAAAACTAATTACCACTTGCACGACAGAACTTCAGTAATTCCAATTTCATCAGCAGATAAAGGCTACAAATAATCTGCATGGACTGTCTTGATTACCACTGCAGTTCTTAGAAATGAAACGACAGCTGGTACCCATTTCAAAACACTTCTTGTACTGGGCATCCCTGCAATCCTTTATCCTTTTCAGTGGCAGGACACAGTTTTTCTCCACAGTTAATGAAATACCCTAATGAAATGGTATGGTAGGAATGCAAAGGAACACATGGTTTTCAGTGAGTTGTAGTACTTGATCAAAGCAGTGTGCTCAGTGCTTTGCAAAATATACCAGAAAATAGAAAATCTTCAACAAACACCATTGACTAGATCTAGACAGGGCGGTCGGGCACACTGGTTTTAACTCCTGGCTGGGAAACTAATTCAGTACCTGCTAAGAGGCAGTAAGGCACAGCCCTTCTGTAGCACCCGAAATTCAACTAGTCCTGTGAAGGTGCTGGCAAAGCTCAAATCTGCCTCATTTATATGATTTGGTGTATCACAGCCCAGGATGCTCTCGGTCTGAAGATGGGACCTGATGATCTAGTTCTGCAACTGCCAGTGACTTCACATTCCTCTGGCAGGAATTAAAAGAAAACAATCCTTTTGTGAAGTACAACGCTTTAGCATAGGTAATAAAACTGTTGAACCACTCTGGGAGACTGGGGCAGGAGCGAAGTGCTCATTCCTAACAGATGGGGTGACAACTTTTGTTCAAGTCTGACACTTTATAAGCCACCTTGCGCGTGAGTTGTTTCAAACCAATTTCCCCTCTCCTGTTTTGCTGTTTAATTATGGTACCACCTCTAGAGTATTTCTAAGAGTGGGTTTTATGGTTTTTGGAGGCTTTTCGTAATTATACAGGTAAGTACTTTTATGACTGATACCTGAAATTAAAACAAGTTTGCAAGTGGGCTTATTTTAGCTTCTTTCTTTGCCATCTCTTGGCTTTGTTACTCAGTGCATTTTCTGTGTTGGTTTTTTTTTTCACTCATTTGTGCATTTCTGAGTACTTTCTTCTTCTTCAACTTTTTTTTTTTTTTCCTTTTCAGTAGATAACTCTATTGTCATATTTCCTTTCCTTTGCATCCTTTTCACTTCCCTTAGCAGCTGTTCCCAGACAATGGGCCATGACCCCAGGAAGGCTGTGGCAGTTATGAGTGGGCTATAAAATTAAGTTGCTAATTTTAGATGTGGTGATACAGGGAAGTTGGAGAAATGCTGCTTTCCAGGACATTACCTGACTGAGCTGTGTACTAACATAAAGAGAGATCACCTTTCCTTCAACAGTTTCTGAGCTAAGACTAGTAATGGCATGCAGTAAAATAGATGAAGCATAAAGTACCTTTATGCCTGATTCCATTGGTATGATAAACAATGCAAAGATATTTACTCTTACTTCAATTTCTCCTTATTTCCATGTCTGTTTTTGCTCCCAGTGAGTATTTCTGAAGGTAAAAACACATCAGCCAGGTCCCAGGTGGCCAAGAAAGCCACAGAGGGAGCTCGCAGGTACACTGAGTTTTGGGGAGTCCATCCCCCTAGTTGGAGGAATTGCTGAGGGCTTGAAGGTTTGTAGGTCTGCAGGATTCATGAGATAAAAAAACCAAACAAACAAACAAACCAAAAAAACCACCACCATAAATAAGGACGAACATTCTGCATTAACCAGTGTGTGTCACTTCTTTTCCTTAGCTGGATGCCTTTGTCCTTCTCCCCATTGATGACTTGAAGATTCATCCTATTATGGGCTAAATTCCCTTAAATGGTTACCATGGCGCATGGCATGGATGGGCATAGTGCTGGGGCAGTGGCTGTGCCATTTGTTTTGTGGCGTCTAACTTTCCTTGGGTCTGTCTGTCTCAAGCAGGGAAGCTCAGTATGTCTGGAGATAGCTCCTTTCAGCCCAAGATGTCATGATGGGTCATCTCACCTAGTTTTAGGTGTCTACTGGAGACTGTCCCACTCAGCCAGACGTCCCTCGCTCCCTTTAGAGCTGGTGAAGAAAAACAGGAGTTTTTGCAGGATGATTCATCCGACCTGTTTGAAATTTATTACTCCTTAGAAGTGTCTGCTTCTCTGTACGGATAATAAAGGGCTGGTAGGTGATTTACTCAGATATAGACAACTACACTGTAAATCTCTGTATTTGGTCAGATTAATCCCTGTACTTTCAATAAGGCCTCAGAGCATCACTCAGCAGTGTTAACTAGCAAGGCTGCATTCCCCACAGGCAGCCTGGGGGGGTCTGTGGCTGTTGACCAACACACATCTCTCTCTCAATAAATGGCATCACTCTCTCAATAAATTAGCACTGCAGAAAAGTTTTGTATTGATTAAAACTATCAGAGCAGTTTAGATGAGCAGGGGGATCTGGAACAGCTGTAGCAGGGTGATGTGCCAATTTTATCCCAGGTATCAGATTTAGGATTTTTCAGGAGATACGAGGTGCGGCACTGATGTCATGTTGCTAAGTGCTCCATCATGTATAGATAATATAGGAAGTATTAGGCTGCCGGACTGCACATTACCTTAAAAATCCTCTTCCCTCTCTCCTCCAGGGCCCATGCGGGAGGAGGCATTATATTGGGTTTGAGGAATATTAACCTATACATTGATTTAGTGACCCCCAGTAGCCAATTTAAGACAATACTGGCATGAAGACAGTTTTTTCTCTTGCATTGAAACTAGCCAGCAAAAATAATTGCTGGAACATGGCGACAATTTTCTGTGAAACAGACACTTAACATGAATGATCGTTTCACTTATTCCTGTTATAAATGGGATAATGCTTATTAATTTTGATTTGCCATTAAGAGGCTCGACAGAGCATGGATTTTTCCATTGTCAGTCCCACGCTGTCTGCAAAAATTGGCCTTTATCTATGAAGCCTCTCAATTAAATAACAGTGTTATGAATACTCTTGATCCATGCCTAGGTGGGAGGATCCATGCCATTGTACATACAGCTTTTCTGCCTCATTACAAGCTCTTCTTGTTTAGCTAACTTGTTTGCCTGATCAGATGATAAGTGCTAATCCCTTCTCTGTTCTGTGACATGATGCTGTGTTGGATGGCGGTGAAGCCGAAGCCGATAGGAGAGCTTTTCTCCTGAAATACTCTCCTTAAGAATGGGAAGGGTGAGGAGTCCACTAATCCCCTTTGAATCCTTTATGGCTGTGTACTTACAGGATTTGTGAAATCCTGTCTATTAGATTGTAAACTCTTTTGGCACAGGGATCATGTCTGGTAAACAGGGCACCCTTTGCTCCTGTCCCAGCAGAGGTAACGTGGGAGAGGAGGGCTTTCCTTTTGGTGCAAGACTTGGACTACTGGAGTGACCTTAACTCCTGCTCTGTCACAGTAACCTTGTGCAAAACAAACCCTTCACTGTCCAAGCCCCCTGTGTGAAAAATTGGCTTTTTAAAGACCAGGTGGCAGGTGAAGAGCCTAGTTATAACCCTTTTCTCATCCCTTCAGGACCTGTTTTGAATTCAGTTCCTTAACACAGACTTGCTGGGAGATGTATCCGGATGTAAGACTTGAGGCATGGTAACATCAACGAAGATCAGATGAGGGAGCATTTTATTTTAGGACTTTAAAAGGCTCACTCAGGATAGATAAACCTGGAGGAGCTGCCATAGATAAATCATGGGTAACTCTTCAGGTCAGAGCCTGACTCTGAACTGTTCCCCTGCCAAAATTCCCCAAGGGGCTGTAACAGGGACAGTCACTGAGGCAAGACCAGAGGTGAAGATTGTTGTGGTTTAACCCCAGCCAGAAACTAAGCACCACGCAGGGTCTGCTAGGTTTTACACTAGGTCTCACCACTCGCTGTTGTCTTCCTGGATTTTAAGGAGAGTCGGTTATCACCTATTCATGCCTTCGGCATTGCTGCTGTTTCAAGCGTGTTGGCTGCTGCCAAGAGCAGACTCTTCTTACTCGACATCTGGATGACCATTGGGCTTGTTTCATCCTTCTAGAGGACGCACACTGAAGCAGCACTCTCCTTTGGTCCTAGGAGCTGTGCAATCTTGTGTTTTACTGAAGATGGTCCTTTTCAGCTCATGGTTTATCACAAAAGACAAGCTTCTGGCCTTTCTGGAGAGGTCAAACTGAATCACAAAAGACTTTATCAATTTCAGCCCCAGAAGTATAAAATCACTTTGATACGTAGCACAAAAATTGAAAAGAATGGGTATTAAAAGCTAAAATTTGCAAAAGGGGGTTGTGAGGTATTAGGAACTGGGGCAAATTTTCAAAAGATTGTGCTGTTATTTTCTAGGAGAAAGGAGAGATCAGGTAGCCATGTCTTATTAAATAAAAAAATTAACCTGACACTTGAAGGAGAATAAACATTTAAATCTTCCTTCAATGATTCCACTGAAGTGAAAGTTCCAAGATGCATTTGAAAACATAAAATGCTTCCTTTGGTGACCACATATAAAAATAGTGGCGTGCATTGCTCTTTTGGTGCCTGCTTGTATGCCATAGGCTGTGAGATCCCAAGTCCCAAACTTTTAATAAGAACAGTTGGTGATGAATACAAGTAGATTTTCTGGATGGGTGGGAACTCGGGGTTTATTTAGAGATTGCTTTATATTCAGCTCTATATTTAAGGCACAGACATCCTTTTCCATTCCTTCTTTTATTGTATCACCTGAGTTAGTGAAAGGCCTCTGACCTTGTTCACAGTGATGCTTTCTTAGACAGTAAAAATCAATTCTTTGGGCTATGGTTTCAATGATGTCTGAACAGAATAGGAAATAGAGAGAGGAAAAATGATGCAATCCTTCCCTTAGGTTTAATGCTTTCTGGAATAAATCCATGAAGTCAAAGAAGGGCTCTGTCACCACCAATAGTTATCTGTGATTTAAGGTTTCAACAATGTGTTTGGTGTTATACAAACTTAAGTGGAAAATGACTCCCAATTTATTGAGGCTTCTACCATGGTGTCTTTATTTAGGGGTAGATTCTGTCATTCCAATAATTTAATCTGCTAAGAGGTATGGTGAGATACCAGTGGGATTGTCTGAACATTGATCTTTTTGCAAGCTGTGTTACTAAATCATCAGAGCTAGCAAAGACTGTAGTCATTTCTGAATCACATAATTCAGGGTGCGGTATTTAAAAAAATAATAACTGTCTGCATCGGCTTCCACTGATGTGATGAGTTCAGTAGGAACGCTTGAAGTACTAAAAATGTGTAACTTTTTAAATGCATAACTTTTAAGATGTTTTCAATAATTATCAAAATCTGTATGTTTAAAATGATGACTTAAATGTTTTTTTAAAATTTGTATATGACAAGTTACAAAAAATTAATGCACTCAGACTGCTCTCTGCAGCAAAAGCAGGTGAGCTAGAACATTCCTGGCAATATCCTTTCTAGGCGATTGCATCAGGAAATGCTTGAAATTACAGACTAGAAGACACTGACCTCTGATTGCCAGGCAGCAATCTGAATTAAATGGGTATCTGCAAATACTGGTGCATTCCCCAGTATATGAGTGCTGATACTGGGACCAGCACTGTCCTCAGGTGAGAGGGACGTTAAGCAGTGCCCGTCTGTTGTCCTGGGCCGGGCGGGAGGTGAGGGCAGGCGTTGCCCAAGCAGTAATCGTGGGAGGCACAGCAGCAGCAGGGATAGCCCTTCGTGACCATCCTTCTCTTCTGCATTTGTGGTGGCTGTGAGGCTACTTTGGTCCCTGGGAGGGGTAGAGTAGATCCCAAGTTCTGCCCACATCCTGCCCGTCCCTGCCTGTTTACTTGCAGGGCTGTAGCCTGCAAGAAAGGCATTCCTCTGCCGCAGGACAGAGCTCAGAAATAAGGTAGGTCTTAACGTGGCTGAGCACCACGTGGTGGGAAAAATACTTTTCCCTCTTCTCATTCTTTTCCTAAGATGAGAAACAGGATAACATAATCCAGTCTTAGGTGAAATCTTTGCATTTCCCCTATAAATGTTCCCTTTGCTGTGAGATTCACGCGATGCAAAGGCAATGCTCCTATTTATAGCTTGTGGTTGAAGAGAAGTCTCTCATTAAGTAGAAGAGTCATCTTAGAGTAACCGTTGAATGGATTTAAATGCTTTGCTTACAAATTTATTTTAAGAGTTTGTCCTCTGCGAAAGGTGGGTTGGCCTCAGCATCAGGGGCTGTGTGGCTTTATTCGTATTTTGCCCTTGTGTAATTCCTCTGGGGCTTGGTTGTTGTGTGGTGGTTTTTTTTTTTTTTGTTGGTGGTGATTTTGTTTTCAGATTTTCTTTTTGATTTATACTAATACACGGAGTTGCAGCTGCACGTTAGGATGAAGCCAGGCTCTGAGATACCAGAGTTTTGCTGCTACGAAAAAATAATTGATTCCTGCTATTTGGAATCTGATGAAACTGAAATGTGTTAAGGTTGAATACTTAGCCTGCACTTGCATGATCTTTCCAATAACTCATGTTCCTTTGAAGTCATTTCTTTGTCCCGACTTTCCTGTTCTTGAATTGTTGCCAGTGAAACTGAGTCCTCCTGGTGTAATTCATAGGCAGGAGTCGTAAAGCTGACACTCTTGTACATTGGTATGTGGGGAAGAAATCTCTTTGCCTCTAGGATGTTATTAGGAACAAGATGACAACTTGTGAATATTTTCCAGGTATCATAATGCTTTAATATATTGGAATGTTGAATAACATTGGTGATAACATCACAGCAACGTGTGACGGAAGAACTAGCGTTTCTATTGCACTGAATTGCAGCTGTCTTTGTTCTAGCTTAAGGTGGACATCAAAAGTCTTAATGCTGAAATGTGTATTCTAGCTTTTAACATTGGTTGGGTTTTTTTTTGTCTTTTAATGCTTTCAACCTTACAGGGACACCTACAAAGTGTGCAAAAACAGGGAAAACACTGGTCTCATGGCTATTCAGTGACATTTCTGTGGATATAATTGAATGCTTTAGAAAAATAATGGACTAGCTTTTATAAAAAGCTTCCCAAAGCAAAGCCTCTAGAAGAAATTTAATAATATGCTAGGAAGGATGTTTTTATGGGTTTTGTTTGTTTTTTCATGGTGAACTTTTCATAATTAGTGAAGTCATGGGCAAGTTAGACAAGCTGTTACATGTGTATAAATGAATCAATACGTCAAACTAATGTAGTGGTGTGGAAGAGCAAGAAAGAGCACTGTCAGTGAGAAGAGACTTGAGGGGTGTGAGAGCGGATATCCTTTGCATTTTGCTCTGACAAACATTTTTCCACAGACTTCAGAAGGGGAAGGTCTGCGTCAAGATTGAAGACCTGTATTATGCTTTCAATCTTTTCTCTGTTTCGTACAGCTCAGAGGGAAATAAAATTCTGTCCTCTCAAAGGGTAGACCAAATGTGAAGTGCTAGTGTACTTCTCTCTCAGACTTGAGAGTCAAATTATTGTTCATGCAGATAGATTTGTCTAGGTTGCAAGGGACATTTAAGATCATCAAGTCCAACCATCAACCTAACACTGCCAAAAACCACCACAAAGTCATGTCCCTAAACATCACATCTACCCGTCTTGTAAATACCTGCAGGGATGGTGATTCCACCACTTCCCTGGGCAGCCTGTTCCAGTGCTTGATAACCCTTTTGGTGAAGAATTTTTTCCTCACATCCAATCTAAACCTCCTCTGGCACAACTTGAGTCTGTTTCCTCTTGTTCTAACGTTTGTTATGTGGGAGAAGAGACCGACCCCCATCTGGCTGCAGTCTCCTTTCAGGTAGTTGTACAGAGTGATAAGGTCTCCCCTCAGCCTCCTTTTCTCCAAGATGGGAGCACCAGAGAGAAGAGTTAAGCCTGCAGCAGTCTTCTGCTCAGGTAGTTGATTTGAATACAGGAAACCAGCAGCACTCTCATCTTGTCTCACATAACAATTTCAAGGGGGGGAGGGGAAATTCCTTTTCAACAGACAGATGTCAAACATGGCTATTGTACTGTGTGATGCCAATCATATAGACAATACCATGCCATGGAAAGGAATAATTTACGTAAGATGAACTATGTATAGTGGCTCTCCAAAGCTTTCATATCCCAAGTAGTGTTGAAAGTTTGTTGCTTTACAGCACTTGCTAGTAAGTATATGTAGCAAGACCAGAATTCTGATGCAGCAAATACTTCTCCAGATCCAACAATTAAGGGTTCTTAAAGATTATTTCTTTTGTCATGTCCTTTAAAAGGTTTTGGAACTTACACCAGTTGTTACTTTAAGTGTAATTCTCCTCGGATGTCCGATTTGCCTGAGAGACGTAAGTGTCTGTGCCGGCATGACATTTCACTGGAAATGAAAGCCACAGTTCAGCAGTTTAGATTTAAGCTTGCTGAATTTTCAGAGAGAAAATTCCTTCCCGGAATTTGGGAGTCACCCCAGCAACTCACAGGGCATGCATGCCAAGTGGAAGCGGAGGGGTGGAAGCTGAATGGAGAGCAGCATTGCATCGGAAGGCCTGAAAGTTAGATACGTAAATAACGGCTGAAAAAATATACTTCCTTAAGTAGCTTTAAAAAAATGTCTTCTAGTAAAAATACACTGAATGCAGTTGCTATAGCTACCAGCCAGGTTTTGTGGAGAACTTCTTGGGGCACTTACTGTTTAGTTGTTCAAAAATGCATAATTTTTCTTAGTCTGAGGATTCAGCATCACCTTGTGTTTGGATTATCACCTAAAGCATTTAAGCTGCCACTGGTAATCAGTGGCAGTGCCTAGAGTTTCTGGAAAGAGTTGAAAAAGGCCAGGGGCTATGCCGATCTTGAGAATTCTTTTGTTTTTCTCTCTTTATTGCACAAGTGGAACATTGCTAATGTAGCTTAGCTAGTGTTTTCTTTAATTTCTTATTTGTTTTTCTGCTTGCGGTTCTTTTTAGGCTAAAGAATAGCTAATAGCATCCTGGGATTTCATGTTTACGTTAGTAGGGAAAAAATTCAAATCTTTTAATTATTAACCATCAGCCTAGCAACTTGTTCTGGGCCCTAGAAACTAGGGAGAGATTTCAGATTAAAACATGACACTGCAAACAGAAGATTAATGTGTTCATTCTAGAGATCAAGTACATCAGGCGATGGCAACTGAGCACTTGAACAGCTTTCTAGTTCTGGTGCGGGAATATTCTGTCCCATAAATCAAGACTGATGGCTCTCTAGAGCAGGAAAAGTACTGCAACTTTTGTACAAGATATGGATGAGATACTGGTATTAGTAAGAATAATTTTGGACTTATGCTGGCCAGCAGGTCAGACTGTACATAATCGTCCCTTTCATTTGTAATAATCTATAAATAAGCGTTGTTCCCTGAATACATCAACG
This sequence comes from Vanellus vanellus, assembly GCF_965231255.1. Classification (NCBI taxonomy): domain Eukaryota; kingdom Metazoa; phylum Chordata; class Aves; order Charadriiformes; family Charadriidae; genus Vanellus; species Vanellus vanellus. The sequence continues at coordinate 164,775,673 of NC_138906.1, read as the reverse complement.
TGAATAAGAAAAGCTTTCATACATTCAATAAGGTCTTATATGTATCCATAGAAAATAACAACGGTTTTTATCTAACAAAGAATAGGCTGTCAGTCAGCCAAAACAGCAAAACAAGCACAATCCTATCATCTTTTTTTTTTTTTAATTAGCAACAGATATAGATTAAAACAGTTACTCTTCAGAGAATAACTGTTTGTGAAATATTTGCTTATCTGTATATGGGGGAAATTCACGTGTGTCTCTCCCTGTCATAGTTGTATATTAGTATTTTGGCGTTTTCCTTGACATCAAAAGGAAAGCGAAGCAAAGTACCCGCTTGCTGCTCAGTGGGGCAGGAAATCTAGTGACAAAAAAAGGTGTAGAAAAGGCCAAGGTACAGAGTGCCTGTTTGTAACCTTTATTTTACTGGCGAGGACTGTCTTCAGGCCTCCAAGTTCCTGAACCTACTTGCAGAGTCAGTGAGGTCAATGCATTACCCACTGGCATTTAGGCAGTTGAACATCAGGGCTGACTTCATCCAATGCAGTTTATGGATACAGAAAACTCAGACTGAAGTTCAACACTTCAGGCGATCCAGGATTCCGCGAATGCCCTATAGTTTTAGTTCCTATATCCATTATAATTCACCCAGAAACTGGACTAAATCCCACACAAGATGTTCTTAAGGTGTCTTTGTGTAAACTGGTGTAAAAGTTCACAATGACATTGCTTTTCCTAGCTTCATTTTGGTCCTTCAATTTAATCGTTCAGGAAGAGGTATCTGTCTAGAAATCTAGATGTGCTGCTTCTGCTCTCTGTTAGACAAAGGATTTATACTCAAGTCTTTTCACCCTCTGCCTCTGAACTTGCTAAAGTTTCTTACTATTCCCATTACCATCTGTTAGCCGCTGCTGCTTTTGGCTGACTTTCTTATGTCACCTTGACTAGATAGACAACTGCTGAAATATCAGTATCTGTTGAAATATCAATATCTAAATCTTAGGTGTTTGTCTAGGCTCCTTTAATTGCATCTGGGGAAAATAAGCACTTCTTGTAAGTAGTTCATTTATTTTACTCATCCTCCTTAGAAAGAGATAAAATCAATCTGGTTATGGATTTTTTTCTTTTTTTTTTTTTTTGTTTTCTTTGTGAACTGGAAAGAAGACTTATCCTGAGGAGCTCAAGTATAAAACCACACACAATGTTAGACACCTACAATCTAAACTTAAATGTGATAAACCCCAGCCAAAGCTCTTCAGTGTCTTAGGAAATAGCCCAGTGTGAGACAGTATCTTAAATTAATCTGTAAAGTTCAGAAAGGCACAGATGTAGTTTGATTTCAGTTTCAGCACTGCTGCCTAAGTGGGTCTCTTTTCCATTTCTACAATTTTTCCATGTCCTTTCTCCTCCACTGAAGTTTCCAATTGTGCATTTGCTATTATTTTCCTAGTAACTACTGCATCTGATCTATTTTCAGTTGTCTCTATTTTCAAGGAAATACTTCTTTCCTGATGTCATCACACAGCCCTTGGCTGTCTACCTGAACAGAGCACATGGATACAGATATAGTATCATAAAAGACCTATACCTAAAGATCGATATCCTGTTCCTGACGTAACAATTCAGTCTGCAAGGTTGTCACCAGTTTTGGAAGTAATGGGGACTTTGAAAATTTTTGAGTACTTATCAATTTGAAAATATCCTCCCTCCACTATCAAATAAAATCTGTGACATCTACTATCACCCAATAACTATCTCTTCTTTTAAGGTACAAATCCAGGATATTACATATGAAGAGGTAAGGAAAGGGAATCAAGTAAATTTTTAAGTTTCAGATTCTTTTGAGACACCGTGGTATGACACTTCTTCCTACAGTTAATTACAAAAATTTGAGATACAAAACAATGAGAATGTTAGGAAGACCTGAGTTTGATGTTGTTCCATGTTTCATCCATGTGATTCCTTATACTCCTTTATTTCTTTCTTGCCTCTCTCCCTTCTGCTTTCTCTTTCCTGCAAGAGTGACGGCTGCTGTTTCTGCGACTTGTGGGAAGAATTAACAGGAAGGAAGCAGAGTGGAGGGGATGGGACAGGGTGCGAGCTGAGGTGGTTCAAACCCCTTCCAGCCAATGTCAGGATTATTGACCTGACACTATCCCACCCCTTGCCTTAAGCACAGACAGGTAGACGCAGCTGTTGCGCAGCAGCAGCTGGTAGAGGCATTCCTTATTGCCTACCAAGTGACAGGCCTCCTGCGGCTGACATTGCCTGGCGTGAGAGCTTTGCATGGGCTGTAGAGCACAACTTTTGGGTTCCTATCATTTCTGTGCAAATGACAGTGGTGATGAGAGCCCTTCCTGGTAGAAGATAAGGGTAGTTTGCCTGCTTTCTCTGGCTGCAGTTTTCTTCCTGTTTAATTTACATCTTTCAGACCATTATCTGCTGTACTACTTTTAAGTGTTTTCTTCATCAGCTTCCTGTCTTCTATCTTAGTCACAGCCCTGCCAGCAGCGATGCCAAGAAAAGTGACAAGGCAAAACTTTGCTGCAGGTGTCCCACTGCCAGAATCATGGCCAGATCACAGAAGGATTCACAGGCAGTGATTTCCTTTTTGTTGCATTCAGAAATTCAGAGGAGTAAAGTGTATTTTATCTCAGTCTCGGACTTAGGATCTCTGTGATGCTGGATAAACTCTGCTTCTGCTTGACTCCTCTGTGTTCCCCTAACCTGCTAGTCCCATGATGATGGTGGCCATGATGCTGGGCAGAGATGGCTGAGGCATCAAGGATATGCTATCCAACTTGTCTTCACTCAAAGCTGGTGCCGCATTAAGGCTGTGCTTCTTATTTCTCTTATTTCAAAGGAGTTTATGTTGGTGGTGAAGACATCCACAATGCAGACCTCTATGGTCAAAGATGAGTCCTTCTCTCTCCTCCTAGACCCAGCTCCTTTCATGGGAGAGAGAAGCATTTGAGATTAGAGCCAAAAAAAGTCTTGAGGCACTTGCTTCCAAGATTTTCAGTCTCAAATCCTCCATACAACCTCCCACTCTGCAGACAACTAAACTAGTTAAGGTGTCTAACCTTGAAGTTCTGTTGTTGGGTCTTACCAGGATTGCCTCTGCCTTAAACAATTTGAGTTTTGCAATTATAAGAAATAAAAGCAGCAATCCTATGTGGGTTCCAGTCCCACTTTTTGTTTCAGGTCTAGTTCACACAATGCTTGGCTGCCAGGCTTCAACATCAACTAACCATGAATGTGAATTGCTTTCTACCCTGGGGGCCTGCTGCAAGAAGGAGGCAAAGAATGGCCTTTGTCTGGAATACATGGTGGGAAAAGGTTGCTTGCAAGCTGCCTATATCCATTCAGCTGTCCTTTTTCTTTCTTCTGTTTTAAAAGAGAAGTGGCAATGCTTGTTCTCAGTAGACATAAGCATGGAGGTACTCAGATTGGGTGGATTTCAGGCAGTGGATACCGCACAGGGGACAATGCCTCCTGCAAGTGCTGGGCAAAGAGGGAAAGCTTCAGAAAGGGGAAAGGCTGAGGTTGTAACCCTGCTATCTGCATCTCCCCAAGTAACAACAGGTGTCTCTTTTTTTCATGGCCTTTCTTCACAGACCTTTCACTTTTGCTGATGTGTTGATGTCCACAGTAGAGTTCTGTGTTTCATTACAAAGGCCAGGACCAGGGACATTAGACCATGGAAAGGCTTTGCAATACTACAGCTCTTAATCAAATGTAGTTGTTGTTTCTGAACAAGCTTTCATGAAGTTAGAAGGCCATCCACTTATTGGAACACGGGGAGGAGAAATTCACCCACATAGTGCAAGTAAGAGGCATTGATGTTCCTGCATTTGGGAAACTTTCTGTCATCTAGACGTTCAGAAAAAGCATTTGGGAAGTGGCAAGTGAGCGCGTGGTACATTTCAAATTAGCATAGCCCTGTCAATAACCCTGAGAGTGACAGACAACTGGTATGAGCTCATTTCTGGAGCTTGTAGGGATTCTGGTAATCCTTATCCAGGCCATTATCAAAAGGCATAGGTCAAGGAATCTGAAGCAATTCTCCCTTGCGTTGGCCCCGGTAGGAGTTCTGGGAAATGCTTTCGCCACACTCCTCTTTGTTAGAAAGTATGTTGCCTATTTTCCAAACATATTTAGGCTGTTACCCCATCCCGATTCCTTGCTCCATCTCTGCTAGCTGACTATATAAAGCCACGACATATGGGTCTTTTTACTGACATAATCCTCTACTGTACTAAAAAAGAAAATATTAGGTTTCATTCCAAGAGCTGGAAGAACTTCCATGAGGATATAAAAAGCAGGAAATGGGCCCTGTATGAGCAGAGCACTCTCATATTGAATAGCCTCGAGGGGCTCAATGTTAAAGGCTTCTTCCTAAAAGTTAATGTGGGCTGGAACAGCTCTGCCTCCGCTTGAGAGGAAATGGGATTTGTGGGACTTTCCCCGTACAGGTTATAGGGCTTAGGCCAAAGGACTGGTGTGCTGTGACCCTGTAATAAATCGATATGCTCCTCACAGACAGCAGTGAAGACAGTCTGAGCATACAGTACGGGCAGCAAATCTCAGTATTTTCCACTCCACAGCAAAGTATTTCTGCAGTTTGAACTGCTCGCTTCTACTGCGGACATCATTTTGATCTTTGTCTTGCTTACGTCACTCCTCATTAATCTGGACATCCTGCAGCCAGCAGTGGCTGTTAATTTAAATTCATGAATTGGGCTTCTTTTTCCACGAAGGCCAGTGAATAATGTTATGCGTTATCCTAAATAGCCCGTGTGCCTTGTATTATACACAGGTGGTGGACTTACCAGTTCTAGGACACGTGTATGCTGCAAACCCTGCTTCAGTGACAACATGGGAGATATTTCAGAGCTGTGTTAAGTTTAAAAGAAGTAGGCAAGAGAGTATGGACAAAATTTTCTAACAACCAGGGTGCGATAGAGTCATTATTGGGAAGGGTGAGCTGTACAGCTGCTATTGAATCATGTAGTTTGGAGTGTGTGTTTCCCCCTAGCAAGTCCATCACCATCCATAAATTATTCTGTATCTAACCATTTCATTGTATTAATATCTGCAGGATTCAAATACATTTGTGCCCCAGTGGATGAGCCACTGTGGAGGCATAATATGTAAAAACGCTCTGTGTAAATGACTTGCAATCTATGTGACTCAAATTATGTATTTGGGGATATTTTGGAGGTGGGAGAGGATAGCTCCCAAATAAAATTATGAGCCTCCTGTTCTGTTCCTAGTTCCCTGGTCCATGCTAAAGAGGTTCAGGCTAGTGCTTTCCAAAGGAAAGTAAATAAAGATTAAGGGGAAAAAATTGATTCAAACAAAATGCAGCATGGGAGGTTACTTTACTCTAAAGAAAAATGCATCTAGAAGTATCAAACCCATGCTTCAGTTTCAAGTTCAAGGTATTCTTCTTGGTTTTACCAGCTAGTAACTAAACCTGGGGAAAGCAGTTCTCAGTATGAATGTTACAGATGCTGGTGCATGGTTCTTGGCAAACTCTGCTTTCCAGGCATTGTTTTCCCAAATCAGATAGGCAAAGCTTCCCCTTATCGGGTGTCCTTATCCCTGGGACCCCACATACACTCTGAGACACTTTCTGCAAGTCTTTTCCTTGATAATTATTTCAGCGAGGTTAACTCTACTCAGATGCTTGTGGAATAGTGTTTTATACAGAGTCAGCGTTTGAGATTTACAATTTCTTTAGAAATTCAAACTCCTTATTTGCTGAAGTGAGACAGGGTTGCCACTTAGCTGGTTAATAAACACATGTGTTCATACAGTACAGTATGGATTTTCCTTACAGACTGGCTGATGATGCCAAAGGCAAAAAACTGCTGGGCGTAACTTTCTCAAACATCACTCGAGAATGTGTTTTTTTCTGCACTAGCAAGGGATGCAGCTTGTTTCTAGCTCCTGCTAAGTTATGTCAGGAGGCAGAGAGAGAGTTGCACCCTGTGGCATGCCCTTAAGACTTGCTTTAGCTATTTGACCAGATCTAAAAGGACTGGAGCATCACTTTGTAGCATCTGTTCTCCTGGGCACAGCAGCTGGGGCACTGCAGAACGGAGTGCACCTATGTGTTGTCCCATCAAGGAGCTGGGATGTAAACACAGCAGATGACTGGTCCCACCATGTGAGTGCAACCTATTGGTAGGAGAGGTAGCAAAATTAATTTGGGAATGGTGGTGTGGATTTGATAATACCCTAACCACAAACCGTAGGATTTGGTAGATTATGTCATAGAGATGTTTTATCACAGGTTACTTTTGGGTTTTCTTAGCTAATCAGTAGAAAGATTTATAAGCTCAACATGCAAAAGTACAATTTAAATCAGGAGTTAATTCCTCTGGACAAATCGCTGAAAAGTTATACTCGGGGGTATTGCATCAAGGTTTTAGCCTGCAGACACTGCATGGCTGCCGCAGTCAAAAATACATTGCAAAATCCTAGTCTAGCACTTAGGGTATTTTAGAATTGCATTGATTTGGCAGGCAACCAGTAAGAGCTTGTTTTAAAGCATCTGTGGTAGATGCATTTACTAACGGGGTCAATTTGAGGGATGCAAGATCCAAGCAAAAGCTGAGGAGTCAGGAGTGGCTGAATCCTAATTCCAACCTTCTCTCAGGTTTCCTTGTGCGTGCACGTGCAACACCACAGAGGTGAAAAGAATGTTTCTAAGGCTGCAAAGTGGAACGCACAGAAATTGGGAAATGTCCATGCTGAGTTAATCCAGTCCCCCTCGAAGTATGCTTTATGGCCCTCTAAGACTCTTGGTTATGCTCCTCTGTATGGTATTTTTCCCCATTTGATTCCCGTCTCGTTCAGTCCCCTGGACAGATACCTGTCACTTAGGAAACAGCTATTTATTATTTCCCCCCTCATAATTGTTCAGTATGGACTTTCTTTCTTGCACAATCAAACTTATTTCCAATTGCAGCAACATTAATCATTCATGGGCCCTGGTGGTTCCAGCACCAGGTACTTCAGGGCAGTAATAGAGTTCAGCTAAGGCAAACAAATTGATGGGTTTGAATGGTCTGCTGATCTTTCCCACCACCCTATTTCACCTCCTATAAAGCTGACAGATCGCTTTGGCTAGCATTCATGCTAATCATCTCTCTGCGTCTGGTCATTTTTTTAGGGATTGGAGTAGAAGTTGCTCTTGAAATGTGATATTGCAGGAGAAGAGAAGTAATGTCTCAGATCCTGCAGCCTCACCAGCACTTAGAGCAGACATTGGAGAGCTGTTCGCTAACAGGGTGCATGAATGTCCCCATCCAACATACTGTGGAGCTGCTGACAGTCTCCTCCTTGACTTTAGCAGACTTTGGAGCAGTTGTAGTGGAACAAAGTACCTTAGGAACAACTCTGGTGTTAGGAGAGAATTTTCTGTTCTATTATTCACATGGGTTTTGAAATAATGCCCACTGAAATCAATGGCCCTCTTTTCATTAACTGCAATTGGCTTTGGATTAGGCCTGGGAAGATGCATATCTTCCAGAAATGCCATCGGATGATTTCTTTAAAAAACATCGAACAAAGATATACGGCTCCATGGTTTGATCGGGCAGAAGAAAGTCCCATCTCTCTTTTATATGGTTGGCTTCATGCTCATATCAGCAATAATTTAGATAATTAAATTGCTTAGTTCAGTAGTTGGAATAGGCACGATCAGCAAGATGACTCTACTAAGATGTCAGATGTATTAGTGTTCTGGCGTTATTTTTGTTTTTCTTTTTTTTTTTTTGTGCGTGTGAAAAGCTGTATAATTGGACACCGTCTTTTTCACCCCAAGCTAACCTCTTCTTCAGAGGAGCGTACCAAAGACATTTAAAATCACATTATGAATGCCAGCATAGTTAGAACATTTATATGGCATGCGGTGATGTTCACTGGCAGCAGACGAATGGATGAAATTAAGCACAATAATAGTATTAGCCCCCCTTGAGTTTAGCAGTAAGATGAACAGTTCAGTGGTATAATTTAGTAAAAAGTAAGTAAAAGCTTAGATATGTTAACGAGCGGACCAAAGTCCATAATTGGACATCCTTTTTACATTCAGCCTTGAGTCACTGATCTTTGTACTGTCCCTATACAGTCTTTGAACTTTTGCTCGCATGGGGTAGAAGCAGTTTTATTAAATCACGCTCTTGAAATGCTCATCTTACTGTTGACTCCAGTTTTGTTTTGGTTTGTTTTATTAATATTTGTGACTGAATAACTCATCTGAAGGATGAAAGAGATCACAGAATGTGTTCTGTTTTTTTTCCATCTCTAGCTGACATGGTTTTTGCTGTTGGTGTCATCTCTCAAACCAGGACAGAAGAGCAGTTTCTGGAGAGGCTGAGACAGGGAATATCCAGTGCTTGTGTTTAAATTGCTTATCCTAGAAATGCCATGAAGTTTTCTTCTCTGTCACACGCTTTGCATCTGCCCCTTCTTTTCTCTTTATTTTTTCAAGATGCCATTTCTAAACAAACGGTTTTGCTTCTGTTCTTACATACAAGTTTTTCCTCCTTTTCCCCTGAAATGCAATGATGCGACAGCATTGTCTGAGAAGCAAGGTTAGAATAAAGTCACTATACATCCTTTCAGGGTTAGGCTCTGGCAGGACAAAGAGAGAGAAGGATAGAAAACACCATCGTCTTATTTGCAATGGATAGGGGTTTTGTTTTCTGAATAAACTGATGTCAGGATATTCTTTGACTTTGGTTCAATCAGGAACAAACCCGCATGATAAAATGCAGCCCAACTATGTGGTTCTGTTCCGGGCATATATGTGATTCTTTGGAAAGCAGATCTCTAGCTCTGTTCCCAGCCTCAAGGTATAAAGCCGGAGAAGGCAAAGCAGCATCCCTTAAACTGCAGGAGTGCAAGGGAAACCCACCAGTGAGCAAAATAGTAAAACAGGTTTGAGATGAGAAGACCCAATTCTCCTTCAACTCTTTTTTTTTTAATGCTGATCTTTATGAACGTACATTTCCCAAAGAGTGTTTACTTATTGCTCAAAAGCAGAAAGGCCTTACCACGGATGCTCACTGACCTAAAACTCTATACTAACCCAAGTGCAAAAGCCATACTGAAGCTGGAGGTTATATAGAGCTTGTGTCTATCATCTTCTGCATATTGTTTTTTCAGCTGTGAGGAAGTATGAATAGCTTAGTACTATGCCTGTATTTTAAGTGTAGAGAGCTCACTGTAACATTTACCCGCACACTTCTCCGTCTGGATGCCATTCCCACATCATGTTTGCATGTAGCCAGAATTATTCACCTCTTTTTTTCCCATTAAACTATTAAAAACGGGGCCTCAGACAGAGAGTCAGCAGTTTGGTAATAAACTCAGATGTGATAGGATTTGTCAGTTCTTTTTGCAGTATCACTTCTTATGTCTAAATGCATCACAAGGGAATCCCAAAGTGATGTTTGTGGGATAAGAAGAAAAAAATGAGGTATTTTTAAAGGATGTACATTGACTTAGACCACTTTGAGGAAAATTGTTCCCACATGATAGGCTGAACTAAAAATAATAGTAGTAAAAAAATCCACGCTGGCCTTTTGGAAATAGGGTCAACTAAAGAGAATTTCTTATTCTTGGATCATTCTGAAGCCTAAACTGAAGCCACTTTTGGCTCCTTTTCGACCCTCTCTCCTGGAGATGGAAGTAAATGTTGGTCCGCTGCTGTAATCTCAAACTGGGCTCAGTCTCATGGTGACGGACTGAGGTGTGAAAGAAACCAGTATTGAAAACGCATCAGTAAATGCACTTTATCTCCAACCTTTCTTCTAATACCCCTGAAGACTTCCTTGCCATGATATGAGTCCTGTTGATGTGAATGGTGCAATTTTCTCTCACTGATTCATCTGTACATAAAGTGGTTGCAAGTTAAGAGACTTGGTTCAATTCTTCATGCTATAAAAATGGATAAAATTATGTCTTTTGGCCTGGATGCAAGAATAATATTGAACCACAAATGTGTATTAAAGCCACCACAGGTTATGATTATAGATTTTAAGCAGATGTTCTGATTTGATTTGGGTTTTTTTCTCCACTATTTTTAGCCTAAATGAGTGTTCTGAGGCATCTTTCAGCATTCATAATACAGCAATGAGCTCTTGAAGTGTTTCGGCAAAGAGTGGAGTGGAATGACACCTTAGAGACGCAGCTCTCAGACCTGGTCATTGTAGGTAGTCCTTCTGCTGGGGCAGAAGTCACGCGTGTACCAAATGAGCCAGGTCCACCAAGCTCCCCGTCACGCCGCATCCGCTGACTGTCGAGCCAGCCTCGGTGACTGACACCAGCTGGTGCTCTGCTCCTTTTATCCTGGCCTCATGTGGGTTAGCAGCTGGCAAAGACCGTTTTTAATAAGGTATTTATAAAACTTCACAGCCGTGCAAGCCCAGACACAGAGAGAGGACGTTTTGAGCTCTCAGCACTGGAAGTGCAGCACACCGCAGGGTAGATCTGGTTTCCCATCCCTTGCTGCCGCCACTGACCTGCTCTCCCATCAGCAGTGCCAGAAAACAAGGTTTCCTAAAAAACACACGGGAGGAAAAAACCTTGGGCTGAAGGCTCCCATAGCTATTTTAAGTAATGCTTGTCCTGATCCCTCTGCAGGCGGCTGTCTGATCGGTATTTCAGTAACGTACTTATTTAAAAGGAAATTCTAACTAGTGTAGGGCACAGTGATATTTTCATGCCCTTTTTACCCTCCAGCCTTTTCCAACTCACTCAGACCTGAGCACCTCACTGTCTGGTAGGGACACCATCTGGCTGAGGTGTAAACTACTGCTTGTGCCCTTTGGATTTAGGGATAGTGTTTTCTTAAGCATGCTTTTTTTGTTTGTTTGGTTGGGGTTTTTTTGTTTGTTTGTTTTTTGTTTTGTTTTTGTTTTTGTTTGTTTTTTGTTTTTTTTTTTTCTCTTTTTTAATTCTTTCTTGCATTTATGTTCCACTGCTGGCAGATACTTCCAGATTTCATTTGCAGGGTTTATTAGATGTATTACTTTTACACTTGTCTGCCTATGGTATGGACTTTTGAAAATATAGGAGCCTGTATTTTGTTCTGGGAATAAGGGTTTACGTCTTGACAAGCATGTAAGATTTTCCCCTTTTTTGTTTCCTAAACCAGCATGACATGCACTTCATTTCTGAGATACACGGTAGAGATAGGCCCAACATTTGACAGATCAAGACTGGTTTTGAACAAATGCTGACACCACCGTTCTTTTTGTCTGGGATCCCCACAGAACCCTGTTGCTTTGAAAAGAAATATCCTACAATGCATAATCGACCCTGCATCAATGATCTACAACATACAGTGTCCCCTTCATGCCTCTTTTACCCAGCTACCAACAGCGAGAAGCTGATGTACAAGTTAAAAGACAGAGGAAGCAGAAATTCCTTAAGAAAATGAACCGAGATTCATTTTCTGTGTATTAAAGGGGAAAGGGCAGTTTCAGGAGCTGGGAGACAGTTTTCCAAAATGATTCCTTAAGCAGTAAAGAGCTACCGAGTGAACACTGTTTCCCCTTGTGTGTGTGCGCATAGGATTTAAACTGCAACGATTTTATGGTATGTCTAATAAAAAATAAGAAAACAACAGCAATAAGTAACTTTTTTTTTTTTTTTTTTTTTTTAAATGAGTTGATCTAGTGTTAGAAAACACAGCTAAACTTTGCCTGGCTTGTTACAATACCGTCTGACTGCAGTGGCTTCAGTCAAGGCAAACCTCAAACCAATGACCTTAAACTGAAGATCATCCACCTGATCTTTTGCTCTCCTTCAAACTAAATAGTTGAAAGCTGTGTTTTGAAGCTGCTGAGCTTACTCTTACAGAGTAGGACCGATAGCAACAAATATGTATATGAAGGCAGCCACGTATTTTTAGTCTTTGTCATTTCTGAGACTCCGGAACTGAAAACAGCGATGGGTGAAGTGACAACTGGTTGTGTGTGATTTGCAGTGGTTTGTATCTCGGCTCTGCGTTTGTGTATCTCCTAATGATGAATGTGTGGGAGGGCCAGGTCAGGAATGGTTTCCACTCCAGTGCATTGATTGTGTCGTTGGCAGTGGGCTCAATTAAAGTATAATAATCTGGTAATCTCTGTCCTTTTTCCATTCAGGCTGCTGCACACTGAATAGAGCCAGTGAAAGGCTATAGCTTTTGAAAAGTAGGTGAACTCCTGCCTCTTTGTCTGAGCGGTTTGTGTCTAGTCAAACAAAATGACAGGCAGAAGAGACAGCTCCCCAAAACGTTGCTGCCATGACTTGCATCATTACTTCTGTTTGGGTTTCTATGAGATAACACTTGCTTTTTATTTTAGGCTGCGGATTGGATTTCTAGCAAGATTCTCACCACAGCGAAAAGACGAGCTGATGTGAGAAAGGAGATATGTCCGTTACGGGAAGATGCCGCGTGTCCCAGCTCCTCGTTCTTCTCACGTTTGTGTTCAGCAGGGAGAGAACTGAGGCACAAAGAGCAGGTACGCGCCGTTCGTCTTACTGCCTCCTGCTGAGTAGCTGCTGGGTCTTTTATGTGGCTTAGAAGCTCTCATTGCCAGGAAGAAAACAATATAAAACCCAAGCAAGAAAAGACATAAAACAGTCCTTAGGGATGGAGATAGCTCAGGGATCAAGTTATGATTTATCTAGGGTCTCTAATTCTGCTGCGGGCTTAGAAAGGTTAGCTCAGTGACCTGGAGAAGGGGAGCAGCATGCAGTTTACCCTCGATACGCTTCATCTGCCCTGCACTGGTATGGACATCGCTTCTCCCACTGCCTTCAGTGGGTTTCAGACTACCACTGGTGAATCTTCTATCTGGCTGGAACTGTCTGAGGGAGTGAAACAGGGCCAGGGCGCTGTTCATACCCTCTCTTGGTTCATACTGTCTAGTTGCCAACAAGGTCCCTGCCATGGGTTTTGGCCTGTGCTGGTGAGCACTCTCTCCCAAATGCCCCCGAATGCTTTAAAGGATGGTACAGTTGAGGGACTGTTCCTATAGGCACTCTTGACAAGGACACGTTTTTTGCGAGGGGAGTAGGAAGAGTTATCTGGCCGTGAATGATGCTGTACCACACGGACAGAAAATAGTTGTAGACCCATGCAGTTTATTGGTACAAAAGCCCAAAGGTACTGTGAGATGGACGCTTTCTCTCTTTTTCTAGGAAAGACGCTATTCTGTAGCCTTGGGTAATTTATAAGAAAGAAAATGATTTTTTAGACCTTCTCTCAGTCTAAGGAGTAGCTGCTTTACAGTTTTGTTATGTGATCTATATAAGGCTTTTGGGGTGAAGTTTAACAGGAATAAGTACTTATTAACCAAACAAAGTGAAATCTCGTCCTTTTTTCTGCCTGTGGATCAGTCACAGGAAGGATATGTTGGATTTGTATGTTCATTCTGTGATTACTTTAAATAATTTTGGGCTTATGGTTTGTTTGTGAACTATTTTTAATGGCAATATTGCAAAATGGGTTGACTCATTGTCTGAGTGGGTGAATAAAACTCCTGGAATTATGCTTCCAGAGAGTACTCCTGTAATTACAAAACTGAACGTTCACTTTCTATGAATTATCTCCCGTATTCCCTTAATGTGAACTGCTACTGCCAGTAAACAATATTATTACAGCATTCTTGGAAAACAATCAATTTTGTCCAGCGGTGAATGTTAAAAAATGTGTTACAAATGCAGATTAGTATTTACTAAAAGCTTTTCTGCAGCATTTCGTCTCACTGCCATGAGGTCTGTAGGCAAAGAATCAATGACTCCAAGAAAATGATCCTGAAAGACCATCTTTTTCTTCCCTGCATACTGCCTGAATAGGCATCACTTTTTAAACCTTAAAACCCCCTTGTTTTAAGGCTCATTGCCATTGAACGCCAACAGGATTCATTCTGTCTGTTCTGTTTGTTTTTTAACTGCAGTTGTCTCACCTGCTGAGAGTCAGTAAAATAAACAATAGGAAGGTCTGTACCTTGTGGGTTTTATACTTAAACCTTTATATTCTCTGTTTAGTCTCACTTAATTAATATTCTTTTAGACTGAATAGAATAATATAATAATGAATTGGGGGGCAGAGTGGAGATTTCTTGCTTACTCTTTACTGTTATATATTATTTATATTCCGCAAAAAACATGCAGAACTGCTCTTGGCAGTCTAGCGAACATACACAGATGTAATGTAACTTACGTTCGATAATATAAAATGATATATTCCATCATCTTCTCATTCTGATTACCTTTGAGAGAGTTACTGTGTGTTTCCAGCTAGACCTTTCTTGATTTGTGGTCCCTCACTTGTAAAACACCGTCACAGAACACGATCCATTGTGGACAGGTTGTTTCCAATGTGATCACATGTGGATGGGTTATTCCAAATGTGATTCCAGTTCCATGTCCGTAGGGTGTTCCTATAGACACTGAAGGAAGAGCAGCACCCGGGTCAGGTCTCTGGGATGTACCTTGCTATGGAAATTGACACAGCAACATATGATGCTCATTTATCATCACTCGCAACATACGGGGTGTATAGTCAACCGCTCTCATGGCTATCATGCCATACCATAAGCATTGCCCTGCAGCGTTATCATGCCTACCTGTAATGCTTTTACTCTTATCTGAAGGCCCTTCCTGTGGCTGAGCCACCTATGCTCTCCTTTCCAGTGCAGTGGGTTGTTCTGAGATCCCTGTCCTCTTCAGGGCATGTGTACAGCCCCAGCGTGATCAAAAACACCAGAGCTAACTTATGAACCGTAAAGTCAAATTTGGGTGTGGGAGTAGACTTTGTGACCTTCCTGTAGGCTCAAGTGCTGCAACTCAGTGAGGAAATACGGCAACAGCATCATTCCCATTATTGGGTAGCATGATTCATACTTCTTTTTACTAAGCTGGCTGTCAAGCAAGTGCTTGACTGGATGAACTGTGTATGACACCTCCATGCTCTTTGGTGTCTTCCAGAGGAAAAATCCTAGTCCTCAGCTAACATTCACATTGGGTGTATCATTGCTTTAGCTCTGGTCAGGAGGACAGCAAGGACAGACTACTTCCTAAGGGATGGGGAGCCAGGAGCTGGACGTCTGCCTGGGCTGGTAGGACAGGGTCTCACCAGCCAGAACCTGTCCTACCACCCCCAGCGAGGGAGCAGGGAAGGCTGAGGGATGTCAGCCAGACTCAACAGACAATCCAAATTCCCAGGCAAACTCATAGTGATGAAGTGGGTCCAAGATCAAGCCAGGAACATAACCAGCAAGTCAAGGTCTGGATCAGCTCTAAAGACAGCAATCAGGGTCAGCCATTCTCCAGGCAAATCCACAGAGGTGAGGCAGGCCCAAGGTCTTAGTCACTGATGGGCATTTACTTGTTGGGACCTGGCTGGAACCAGTCTCATGTGAAAACATGCAAACTGTGCAGTGGGAATGTCCCTTTTTAATGTATGGAGAGCTAACCTGTCCTCGGTGGTTATGTCCTGGAGTTATGTATTCTCACAAATACTCTCAAATTTTCTGACCAAGGGAGGTAGCTTGGTCAGCCCAGGTCAGAGCCTAGAGGAAGTTATTAACATGGTGTACATGTGGGAACAGTTGGGGGAATCAGGGTCCTGCAGTGAAACAGGAGTCAAAAGAACAGTTCTGCTTTCAGTGGGTCTACGTAGATGTGAGCTACCAGCTCCGATTCTGGTAAAGCATCAGGGTTTGAAGGCAATTGCCAACAGTTTAGGGGACAGATATAACATCACCAGTTCAGTGAGACATAGAAGAGTCCTGTTAGTCTGAGAGAAATGAAGTGGCCCAGGCACTGGTATGGACCAGCTCTCTGGCTTGTGTCATGTTATACGTGCTTTGTTCTGCACATGAATGTTCAAATTAGCTTTTTACCATTGGTTCAAACAAGCAGTTGTGTTTTGTGAGACGATGTGAGACAAGAACTACTGGAGAAACAATGTTTGCTGGTTGTGACCATAGATAAATTGACTTTGTATAGCAGCTTTCAATATCGAAACTCATAATTTGTTAGGGACTATGGTCTATAATAATGAATTAAATAAACATATGTATATATATACATTTTGTCCAGTTGGGGCATTATGTTAATAAAACTTTGGCATCTGTAGGACATTTATGAGTATACTGCCTCTTGGCTTGCATATATTCAGAAAGAACAAGAAAACATCTCCTGGGTGATCTACTTTCTTGGCAAGCAGCTGACAAATATATGACCAGTCTGGCTTTGTAGGGCAAGCAAGCTGCAATTAAAATCATTTGCCTTTTGGATTACACAGGCCTCAGATTACAAACATCATGGCTGGAGCCAAAAGGGTGGTTGTGGGGATAAGTGAACTTTTCCCTTACAAAGCAGCTGCCCTTTGCTGTCGAGGAAGCCACCCCAGTATTCAGTGAGTCAACCTCTAGTCAATAGCCAATGGCAGAGTGCCTCAAAATCAAAATAATCTTGTTATAAACTTGCTTCACCAAGATATCATGCCGAGCAAAAGAACTGCTTCTAGCTAAGCATAAATAAATCATAACGTTAATGCAAGAGGGAACATGAAAACTTCACCAGTCACGGTCAGGATTGGCATAGGGAAGGTCAGGCTGGTATCTGGATCTCCCAAGGTCATTTTAGAGCATTGCCTGAGCAAAGGCACTGCAATGAAGTTTGAGGAAAATAGCTTCATATGCATGCAGATGGTGTAGGTGAAAGACTGCGCAGAGGCAGTTAGCAGTGCAGGAAGAGAGAAGGTTTGCACTTCAAAGCGAAGTCTGTGCTGATCTACTGTAGATGTCCTGAAACAGATGAGGTGAATCACAAGGAAGAAAGGCTGAGAATCTGCACTTTCTCTGCAGGATAGGGAGAGGGTTTGCTGCCTCCTCCAAATTGCTCACTAGAGAGCTATGCCTAGGGAATATTTAGTATGTCTGATACTCCTCTTTCAGCTTCCCTTAGTGATATTTTCTGCCACTCTTACAGGTTGCAAGAATGTTCACTATGACCTTGTCTTCATCTTGGATGCATCCTCCAGTGTCGGAAAAGAAGATTTTGAGAAAGTTCGGCAGTGGGTGTCTAATTTAGTGGAAACTTTTGAGATTGGCCCAGACAAAACCCGCGTAGGTGTGGTGCGATACAGTGATCATCCAACCACAGAATTTGACCTGGGAAAATACAAAACCCGCGAGGAAATCAAAGAGGCTGCACGAAAAATTAAGTATTACGGGGGTAATACAAACACTGGAGACGCTCTCAGGTATATCAACACCTACAGTTTTTCCAAAGAAGCTGGTGGGAGACTTAGTGATCAAACTGTTAAAAAAGTGGCTATCCTTCTAACTGATGGAAGGAGCCAGGATTATGTCTTGGATCCAGCCACTGCAGCCCATCAGGCTGGGATTAGGATCTTTGCTGTGGGTGTTGGCGAAGCCTTGAAAGAAGAACTTGATGAGATTGCGTCAGAACCGAAGTCTGCTCATGTGTTTCACGTCTCCGATTACAACGCCATCGATAAAATTCGGGGGAAGCTGAGAAGACGTCTCTGTGAAAGTAAGTAGAGCTCCCAGTTCTTCTACACAGTTACAATTATAATAGGTTTAGTTAGTATATAGGTATGAAAAGCTGTGATTGTTTTCTTTCATGCTTATAATTCTATGCTGATAATTCTTTATTTTAGGGTCTTCAACTGTGTTCCACTCTGTAAGAAGTCATTTTACTACTTGGAGCATGATGAAGTGGTCACTTCTGGGTTCTTCTGCCCAGGTTGACATTAACTATAGGTTAGCTTCTAGTGGTCAACTAGAGACCAAAAAGTGAACTCACTTTTGGTTCTGATATAGTTCAGTTATTTTACAATATTTTGGACTACTGAGTATGAAAGATGATATCTTATTTATAACCAGAATTTGGTTTATTTCCTCTTATTTTCTGGTGTTAGAATGTGTAAAGTGTGCTATGCGTGCTGCAAAAGGATTCTTATGCTTTTCTGCCTTTCAGCATTCCAACTCTACTGAAAACTGGTGTTCACTAGTGCATGGGCTATCAACCACATAAACCTTGGTGATGTTTTGAATGACTTTTAGTGGAGAATAGTGTGTAAAATTCACACTGCATAAATGAACTCTGTATTTCCAACACCCTAGTGAAGAGGACTGTAATGGCATTATAGCTGGTATCTCCCAGCTTTTTAATGGGAACAGCAATCACATATTCCTTTCTCCTTTCACCACTGATAAATCGCTCTCTTGTTCTTGGTGACTACATAAAAGTTACCTGGGTTTGCTGTTTTTTACAGTTTGTTTTGTGGTTACTGTGAGTTCTTTGGGTCAAAACCATGAGACAGCACACTGATTCCTAGGTCTGAACTTGAAAGACAACAGATGACTCCCTGTGTGATGTTGTAACATGTTGCAGTGTTAAACTGACCAGGTCTGTGGGTCAGGAAATTGTGTTACTCTGAGGTAGAATGGAATGGAATGGAATGGAATGGAGTGGAATAGAATAGAATAGAATAGAATAGAATAGAATAGAATAGAATAGAATAGAATAGAATAGAATAGAATAGAATAGAATAGAATAGAATAGGAGTGTTTCTCTTGGAAGGGGCCTACAGCGATCATCTCGTCCAACTGCCTGACCACTTCAGGGCTGACCAAAAATTAAAGCATATTATTAAGGGCATTGTCCAAACGCCTCTTAAACACTGACATGGGGCATCGGCCACCTCTCTAGGAAGCCTGTTACAGTGTTTGGCACTGTCATGGTAAAGAAATGCTTGCTAATGTACAGTCTAAACCTCCCCTGGTACAGTTTTGGACCATTCCCGGACATCCTGTCTGACACTGGGTACCAGGGAGAAGAGATCAGGTGGCAATAAGTTGCCTTAAAAAACCCAGGCCTTGTAGGTGGTGTTATGAGGCCCTTTTATTGGTTTCTGTGACTTCCATTTGCAAGAAAAAAGTGCTAACATAGTGGTCTGGGCTTATGTATGTTTCTTAAAGAGTGACTAGCACAAGCAGGCATCAGCCAGTTGACATTGCCCAGCAATATCTAGCTGTTGCTTCTTTTCTTTGAAGCCTGAATAAAAGTGGGTATGGATAGCACAATCTCAATATGAGTGAAAGTCATGGTGGATATTGACTGTAAACTATGCTGACTGAAGGAGCTGTGTCATTTTGCTCAAAAATCTTATGTAATCATACCCACAACTGGGATAGAACAAAGGGCAAACCCTTCTGGTGGGCACACTCAACCAACTCAAACAACTTCCTACTGCAGCTGCTGAACTCCCCAAATGTGATTTTCCTTTGAAATTCTAATACGTTCCTTCTCTAAAGTTTTTTCAGTACTTTGTACCTGGGTCTGTGTTTGTCACCTTCTCAAAAAATCCTTTACCAATCTGTCAGAGTACAATGTGGTTTGTCTGTGTCTTTCTGAACCTATACTATGTCCACACGTATGTGCATATCACACCCCATTTAGCTCACAGAGGGTTACTGGGAGCATCCTTCATCCTGAGTGTGATAGCAGGCATTCTCCAAGGTGTTTGCTTCCACCTGCACTAGTGGGTTCAGTGGGAAGAAATAAAACCTCTAAAAGAGTAAGCGAAAGGGAAGGGTTTAGTTTTATTACGCACAGGGAACTTCTAAGGGGAAGACAGGCTGCTAAATGGATTGGTTTCCATGTTGGAACAGAGGGAATCAGACTACCATCAATGAACATTAATAAGGAAGGGAGCAGAGAGGAGGGAATTAGCTGAACAAACATCAAGTAGATAATGTGCACATATTGAGGATCACTGAGGCAGAATAATGAGATGTAAGGAAGTTAACAGTGACAAGGGGAAATGAGTATTTAGGTGCACGGGAGACGGTGAATGCAGGTGGATTTGAAGAAGAGGATGAAGGATAGAAAGAGAAGTTATCACCTAAGGCAGCAAACAGAGGTGCAGTGGACTGATTTCCACAGCAACAGCAGTTACAGAAGATAGGTCTGCCATAGGTGTTCCTGGGCAGTGTTCTTTAGCTCCAAGGACTCTGTTCAGATGCTGTAATGGCCCTAGGTCCTTCACTCTGGCCTTGATGAGAGACACCTTCTTCTGGAGCCCAGTTTTGTCTTGTTCTCACTGGATATCAAAAATTTTATTCTCTTCCTCTGTACATTAGTCTTTTCTGCTTGGAAGGAAGCTGCATATCTTGCCTAAGTCTTTTCTTTTTGGATTTAAAGCAGGGAAAATGCTCTTTGGCAGTCTTGTCATACCTAACTATTTAGCTTATTGGTTTGCATGCAAAATGTTTTTAATGGGCACGATGTTTAGATCAGATCTGAACAAACAAGAAATTCTTGCTGTCACTGAAGCTGACTGTTAAAATGCAGGATGAGACAGTGAGAGAACCATCAGCAGAAGTACCAATGTAGAGATCAGGTAACTCTTTTGTTATCTGAATATGTGATGATGGAACTGTTTTGGGAGGTGGGAAGGGGCTGGCAGAGAACAGGACCAAGTGTTTTCTAGTGCATGTGCCACTTTTACATTTCATGTTAACACATCAGGAACAGGAAAAGAGTTCACCGTGAGGGATATATGCCTTACACATATTTAGAAGGTAAAACTTTTAATAGCTGTTGTAGTTCACTTTCTGTAATTTTAATATGACAGCACTGTATAAAACGGGAACATACAAACCACTGAGTGGGTGGAGGACGTGATGAGGGCACATGCCAAACTGCTGTTTAGTTCGTGCACATTCTAAGACCAAAACATGCATTGCCACAGCCAAGGTAATGTTTTAATAGACATAATCCTTTGTGAGCTCCTGGGAGACACGTGAATCAAAGAGCGGAAATGGTAGAACGTGGTTTGTTTGTTTTTTTTTTTTTTTACTGACCAATGATGAGTCTTCCAGTCCTTGTACTGCTGTACTACCGAAACGTGAAAAGTCATGCAGTGTTTCAAATACTGAATTTCATGCCAGCAGCTGTTCAAAATCACTTGTCTCTGGTCTCACTAGTCTATCCTAGACTCAGTTATTCCATCTTGCTATATTTGGCTGAATTTATTGCTAAGAACATGTCATTAAGTGCATTAATAGCTTTTTAGCTCTCATTTGATCTTGTGGAAGTAAGCATAGCAGAATCAAAAAATAACATGTCTGCTCAGTAGGGCATTGTGGCAGCGGGAGAGATTTTTGCCAAACATCTCCATTGCATTCTGGACTAACGTTAGCAGGCAAAAATGGGTGATGCTTTCACAGGAAAGTGGGAGAGATGCATTTTGCTAAAAATTCCAGAGATGCTGCATTCTTCCTAAATAAGTTTTCTGCTTATCTGTTGTAGAGATAACAATAGACAGGCATGAAATATTTAAAAATATACTAACAGCTGCTTCTGGTAGGTAAATAGTAGGTGTATGCTTGTCAAAGAGAGCTAATTTCTTTATTTTCAACCCAGATTTAATTTTAAGCTGGATTTGATAAGTTAGTACATGTACAAAGTTGTCAGCCTGGCTTGGATCTGGTAGCACTGGGGTTTAACGCTGTCATCTGACATTTAAGCCTCAATGGGGGGGAGATGTTGCAATGGTGACCTAAACCACCCGTACCTGCTCAGAGGTAATCGTTTCTTAAAAACAGCGATTGCAGTGCTTTGGATGCTGTAATATTTGAGTTTATTCTGTTATCATTAAGCCAGGCAGGTGATAAGATACAGTTTGCAAAGCTGAGCAAAAACATTCTCCAAAAACGTTCTCACTCTTTACTAGCTCCGTAAAGCAGAAGCCTGTGACTTGGCACCCTTGGAGTACATGGCATGTATGTGCGATTACTAAGCCTCTGCTCTGCTGCAAAAGTCAGATTTCACAGCTTGAAAAGAAATTTGGCTTTATAGGTACAGTCTCTGCTAAGATCTGGAGGTTTTTTTCTACAGCTAGTAATAGGAGAAACACAAGCAGATGTTCTCTGCGGAAGTACTAGAGGAGTATTGCACTCAGCATTGATCTGTGTCCAGAAGTGACTTTCACGTATAATGTAGCCCTTTCTACAACCAATTTTTAGTTGTCTGTGAGCTTGATGAGCTCCTGGCTGTGATGAGTTCCTCTGCAAATATGTGGAATGCCAAAGGACTATGTCATATGAATCTCAAATGCTTTTCAAATGCAAGGAGGTGAAGCTGAAATGTTTCAATGACTGGTTGGTACCAATGGTTTGTCATTGGCTTCAGTTGTTATAGTAAGGCCTGTGATAAAATATGAAAAGCAGCCACATGTTTGGATGATTCATAACATTTATTTTTCTATTTGTACATGTCTGTTGACTTTGGGTTGTGTACACAGTGCATGAAATATAAGTCTTATGCTACCACTGTTCTGTTTCTGAAGCAAAAGAGCTTCCAGATTTCAAGGCAACACCTTGAAGACCATTCAAAATAATAGTCTAAAGGCTTCAGAAGTGTATTTTTTTAAGTCAGTGTTCCTCAGGTTCATGGCATGTTCACAAAAGAACAGCAAGATGTTTCTTCTTGGCCTTCAATGTTAAAAATATCTCATACACAGAGACAATGACAAAGGGTAGGCATCTGAATTGCCATGTCTTGACTGACAGTTCCTGAAAGACTTATCAATATAGTCAAATCTCACATGCATACTGAAATATCTGAATACATCAGCACCTAACCATATTTGCTTAACTGTTCACCCCAAGTTTATACTCCCTGTTGAGCTCCAAAGCTTCACTGCAAAAACATTCATTTTTAGATATCTTTGCATTAGGCATCGTGGAATAGGAAAGGAGGTGGAACAAGCTTGCAGGAATGAGAATCCTAAAGTATTTTAACGAACTCAGTAGTGGTAGTAGTTTTAATTATTTTAGTTTTTTTGCACAGAACTTGTGGGAATTTGTAGACTGCTTTTACTTTCATAGTTGGAGCATGACTTTGGATTCTTCAAAAGTTCAGCTTAGCAGTAGTTCCAAGTCTCACCTGGTCTTACTGCAAGAACTCTTTTTCATTGTTGTGATGGCTTGTAGAGACCTCTTACAAATCTGAAGATAGTTTCTTGTCACCTGGCAGAACTTGATACATGCCTATACATTTATTCTATACATAGAACTTGGTACACCTATACGTTTACTTGGAAAAATCTGTGGCACCCACCTTCATGTTGAATGCAGAGAAGGTTGAGGTGTTTTGGAGTAGTAACTGATGTCTAACAGACTGTCTTATTAGTGCGCTGCGTCCCATGAAGATAATCTAATTCTTGTGCTTCTAGCTCATGTATACATCACACCTGACATAGGCAGCATTTTTAGTGGAATATTCCACATTTGACTGCTTAAGAGTATGTCCAGGCTAAATGCAGCTACTAACACTTTGATTCTCACTTGAATATCCAGTCACTTCCAGATGGTTTGGGAAGTCTGTTAAAAGCTCAGCAGACAACTGCTGCTTCTTTAAAAGCTGCAGTTAGACAGTGACCCAGCTGATATCACCTCTGATATCTCCTGTTGCTTCTTGATGCTCTTCTCTGCCAGCTACAGTGGTGGCTTCCTCAAACTCTGTAACATCTCCAACTTCTAGCAATCTCTCATGTCACAGATGACAGGATCATGCATCCTTTCATCACCACATTTGCTGGCTGACTGTGGTTTCCCGCACAGGCATAAAAGGCCTGTGACAGTATTTCCAGCTGATTTGTCTTTTGCTTGAAAGAGAAGAAAAAAATTAACTTTTCATGGATGATACGCTGGGAGGATATAAACTATTTAATGGGCTTAGTGGTGATGACATTAGATGACTTTCTTCTGCCATTGGGTGGGTTGAAGGACAGCCTGGTATCTTGGATTATGGCTCCAGGAGGCACAGCAAATGTATTCTTTTTCTCTTACAGCATTTTTTGTTTTCAAATCAAATGCCTGAAACTCTCAGATCTGATTTTCCACTTAGTCCAGTCATCGCCACCTTAGAGCAAGGTGGTTCCAGAGCTGGTGTCTGGCAGGCAGAAATCCTTGAGCTCAGGGAGCACATAGTGGCTGCTGGTTGGTCCTCAGTTCCTCCACGGATCATGTAGAAGTGACGGCTTTCCCAGATCGTGATACAGTTCTGTTCTGCCACTATGTAAGCTCCATATCATTTAAATAACTTCCTATTTTGCTTGGGACTGTAAAATGAATAGGTTTATTCTGAGATTAGCAACAGTGCTGTTTTATGACCAGTTAAAGCCAGCCCCACTGCTAAAAAAGAAAATCTCATGCTTACTAACTTCCTTCTCCCATCTGCCGGCACAGGCATTTATGTGGCCCCACCATGAACTAGAGCAGGAAGCCAATGAATGTTTTTATTTTCTTTCCCATCAGTTTTTACTCTGATTTAGTTCACCATGCAGCCACATGGACATTTGTTGTCCCAGGAGAGGAACTGGCACGAGGTGAGAACAAATAACTAGGAGCGGGAGGAAGATCTGAATTGCATCCTTTGGTACAGTACTACTCATATCAGCTCGATGAACATTAGATAAGGACTTAAAAAAGCTGAGGAAAATCAATATGCTCCCATTGTAAATGTGAGCCCGTACACAAAGTGGATTGCTAGGCAGGTTCTTCCCGTTGAAACTCCACTTCTAGGCTTCAGCACAGCTCGCTTGCCTTGAATAAATGGCCTGTTTCACAAAAATATCCCACTGCAGACAGATGTCTTCATGATTCTCTTCCATTTTCCTTAAATAGGCTTTTCAGCATGCATAATTATTGCTGCTTTACTACTGACTTAGCTTCTGGTTGTTCGGGGGTGTAGCTGTAATGACAAAGGTCTTCCTCCTTGGACATGGGCAGTGTCTAGCTGGGAGCATCTTGCTGGGAGTCGTTGGTAGGTGGGACGAGCAAGCTGGCCACCACCTTCGCTTAGATGCAGGCTGTCTGTCAGGGCCTCCAGGCAGCACTTTGATATTTCTGTGATCCTGCACCTCCATCAGAACCAATGTTAGCTCTGTTACAGTTTTGGAAGTGATTTATTGATTTATTTTTCTTCCCTTGTACATTGGAAAAAGCAAAGTCTTAGACGTCGCCTTCAGGTGAGGAGAAAATTCAGCCTTGCAGCAGCTGTGGCCTGATTTGTCCTTTTAGTTGAGGGAACAAAGGTATGAATCCAACAGTCATCCAAACAACAGAGTTTTAGAAATAAGCTGGTGGCAGAAAATGGTGCTACTTCTACTCTTCTTTCACACAGCTGAGAAAAGGAGTCTGTTCCAAACCTACAGCTTCCTACAGAGTGCTGGGAACCTTAATAAGGGACTCTGAAGGTAGAAGTATAATAAAATGAGATCGATTAAACCTTTTGCACTTACCTTTCTTATCTCTAGTTTCTTTCTTTAACAGTTACATATAATCAGTAGCATCTTAAAACATGGACGATCACTTTACATAAAGCGATTAACCTCTGGACTGCCAACATCTTGTCCAAAATCACAGAATCTAGGTGAACGATAACATCTCCCCTAGCTTGTAATAGTTTTTCTTGCATTTTAGACAAGAAATCTCAGTGAACAATCTTTGATGTACAGTAAAACTAATTGTAAAGGCAGAGAGAAGATTAGACTCATGACAAATAAAAGTAAGTCCCAGACATTAGAAAGAAACATTGAGACAATCAGGAAAAGTATAGGTCTCAGTGGTAGGAGAAATTGCATCTTATGGAAAAGTAATGTGCCGTTTAGAGAACAAAAAGAGGAAAAATATGGTGACTTGGGGAGCCATTTCTAAATAGCGTAGGAATGAAAGAGAAATACAGAAATAGGAACAGGCAAAAAGCTGGAACATATTGTCATGTGCTGAAAGTTATTAGTAGCTTGTTTTGCAACACCGCCTGCAGCCCTCGTTGATTCTGCAGGAGCTGTGGGTGCTCAGCATTTTCAAAGTTAGGCTGTGGAGCCCAATGCTTATCCAGCTGCAATCAGAAGGAGGCTTTTCTGTCTGCTCTGGTGGAGTCCAAACGACAGGGTAAAAGAGAGGACTCATCCCCCGGGCAGCACTGTCTAACTTGGTGTTTGCTTTCTGATGGACTGATAAGGAATGCTCAGTAGAAAGAATAACCTCTGAAGCTGGGCAGATGCTCAGCAGGGAGAGGCACACCAAAACCTCTGAGGTTTCAGGTTTAGTTACAGGCTTTTCTGTCCAAGAAAAACAGAGAGATGAGGAGAAAACACTTGCTTTGTGTCCTTCACAAAGCTAAAATGTTTTAAACCTCAGCAGCTCTTGTGCAGTCAGGGCTTTCTTCCCCCTGCATTAACAGCCCCTAAACTGACCTCAAACTGAAAAGACACCACTTACTTAATGTTCTAGGCCTGCCTTTTTTTTTTTTTTTTTTTTTTTTAAGCTTTATGTGGCTATTCCCATAAAAATCTAATAATATCTTTCAGCACAGGCTGTAAAAGGAGCTAGACCATCATCTGCCATGGTTAGGTGCACCTGTAAAGTAAAGATTTCCTCTGCTCTCCCTCGATTTGGAGGATGTACTTCTATTTAGGATAGGGAAAGCCACGTCTGGAGAGGTGCTATGGAGATTTAGTCCCAGTTGTGCTGATGGAGCTGGTAGAATTTACTGCAAATGACAGAGAAGTGTGAACGTTTGTCAGAGCACGCAACCCCCCCTGACCATTAAAGGCCCCATCATAGCATATTACACTTCGCCTGAAACCCAGCGGGTTTTCTGAGCTCCTCAGCTCCTTAAGAAATTAATGTTTCTGTAAACCCCCTATAGCAATGGTGAGCTCGGTCTCCCAGGGCTGTTTTGTCAGGTTTTTTTTTTGTTTTGCTCCTGGCTCCGTGTATTCAAGCCTCAAAGTCTTGCGATGGATAACTGCAATGAGAGCTGTGAATCATAATATTCCAGGGAATGAGGGAGCTTGGAGGTACCACGGGAGATGCTGGGTGTCATGGGAGGGACACAGCCGTGGCTGGTCACGAGCTGCCTGTGGCACTTGTGCAAATGTTGAGCAAAAAAACCCTGGCCTGGTTAAATGGCTGCTTTCTCATCAAATAGCTTCAATGGAAAATTTGTGACATTTTGCAATAATGCAATCCTTGCATCACCTGAAAGTTAAACTGATTTTGGAAACAATTTCACAGAGAGAGATGAACTGTAAGAACAAAACCGTACTCAGACCTAGATAAGCCATCACATTAACTCTTGAAACAAAATGGGCAGGACAACCTATTTTTAAGATTTAGGATTAAACCATTGCTTCCAGTTTTGTGCCTTGCTGAGCTGTCTTTAGAAGCCCATGTTTTTTATCCCTGTGCCCAGGACCAAAGCAAAGCTTGTCATTTAAATTTCTAAGGGCTTGTTTTGAAGCTGTACGTAGATCTCTGATACATGTAAACCTTACGTGGACTCTCTGCAAAAGAGATCTTGTTATTACTGGAGTTCAAACTCAAATGACGTAACCATTTCCTTTTTCATCCTTTGATAATATGAAGTGGTGTGTCCTTTCTTCTGTGGAAGTCTGTAAAGGTTATCAGCCCTTTCTGCCACTGAATTTCGACTTCTCATTTTGTTTTCAAATGAACTGAGCCAACAGGCAAAATTGAATTGTAATGTACCGGTCTGCTGAGAATATTTCTTCCCCAGCAGTAGAGCTGCAGCATGGTTTAGCTGGTGGGCTATTTTTGTTAGCAAATTGTAGGGTTAGTGTTTCAGTCCCTACAAGTTACACCCAAATACCAAATTCCTTTTCAAATCAGTAATCTTGTTTATAATGTGAAACAAAAGCAGTGGGAGCATTTTGAACACCTAGGAGAACTGCTTTTTGGATAAAGTACTAATTAGGTTCTTTAAAATGCAAATAAGAGATTGAACAAGCTCTGCTATATTAATGCAGGTACAAATGATGGAGAACAATTCAGAATTCTGCATAAAATGCCTTTCAGCATGTTCTCCGTTGTGGGAACTGTGAGTACTACTGCTAATGCTGACCAGAAGTAGGGAAGGTGTCTTTCACGGGGGGAGTAGCTCAACTGGATACTGTGTTTCTTGCTTGCTGTCCTAAACTGTTGAATAGCAGCCTCGTGTGATGTCAGGTTTCAGAACTTTTCAGAACTTTTTCAGAACTGTTCATTTCCTTACAACTCAATAGTCAACATTTAGTGTCAGTTTGGCTATAACTTGATCTGTACTCTAGGAAATAAACTTATATATAGAATACATACATATGCGTGTATGTGTGTGTGTGTGTATAAGACATTTATTTCTATATATATTTTTATATGCATAAACTCTGGAAAATAAAGCTGTGTCGATTCAGCCTGAAGGATCAGTCTTTTTTTTTTACAGTGAGGTAGATAAAAAGCCGTAACACGTTAAAGCCCTAGTGAAGATGAAATACAGGACATTTTTACTGCAGTGTAACTACACACGATCAACCCAATCCAACACCTCTGGGCGAGCCTTCGTTTAGCTACACTGCAGTAGAAATCACTGTCCTTTGTTCCCCCAGGGTTTTATAGCAAGATGGATAGCATATATTAGTTATCTACTATAAAAACCTTTCTGTTTTGGCAGTGAAGACATAACATCTCCATGAAAGGCTGCAGTACTAATATGACACAAGTAGGATGGTGCAGCAGAATTTTAGTCGCTAGTGCTAACGCTTTCTGGCAAATGACTCTAATAGCTTGAGGGTGTTTCTGAGTTTAAAACAGATGTTGGATCAGAACTGAGATCCATAAATTGAATTAAACAGTATTGTATCTTTATATTCAAGTATTTTCAGTGGAATTCATAACATCTAACTGCAGTGGCCTGAAAGCTATTTGTCCAGCCTCTTTTGATAGTCAGTGGAAAGAAATAGACACCTCTGGAGTGTGATTCATCCTTTTCGAAGAAGACTGTCCAAGGCAGGTGGCATGATTCAACCTCTGACTGCCTATCTCTTTTCATTAACTTGTGAGAGTGCTTAGATAACTTGCTCGTACCAGATTCCTCACTTTGACAGCCAAAAGCATGAGAGTTGAATCTTTCCCCACTGTTTTCTGGGAATATAATAATATTTAGTTCCTTATGCCAGTAAATCAGTCTGTTGGGATCTACATTACTGATGGATATACAGGCCAGTGTGGCTGCAAGCCCAGGTGTGGGCGCTCCATTTCTCCTCTAGCTAAGTGACGCTGTGGTATTTGTGCAAGGGCAGGAGACAATGCCAGTTTAGAGATCTATTCTCAATGTTGCCATATGTTTTAGGTCAAACATTGTACCGCTAAATTGTGCTTCATCCCTGAGAGACTACTCCTGTGAAAAGAATGGGTTCCTCTCCCTTATCTTGGGCTTCTTCCTAAACGTTGTGATAAATTGGCCCTTGAAGTAAAGTGTGTTGTGATACTACCTGCTGCAGTCTGTTGACTCATTATAGCAAGGAGATAATGCTTTAAAAAACAACTAATGGCTGAAATACAATTAAGAGTAACAGAGAAGGAGCCAGCTTTTTTAATTAATGTTGTTGAAAGACAACTTTGCTGCAAATAGCCTTTTTTGTTGTTGTTAATTGAAGCATGAAGGTTGCATCCTGAGATGCAAATCCACTCTTCCATACAGATTTCTCTGGTTTTCACTGTAACAAAGTCAGACCCCAACAGAAACTATAGTCTACTGGAATCAAAATGGGAAAACATCAGCTCAGACCAGCTCACTTGTTGTTAAACAAATCAGTGCTACTGGTCCATATGGATTGTCCTCCCATACAGACAAACTAAGAATTCACTGGTAGGACCTGGAGTAAAAAAAACAGTGGAAGAACTGCTGGTGCATCTTGTGGGTTTGGGGCTATGAATGGGACTGGAAAGCTGGCAAAGGAACCAGTCTGGATGGGGCTTTGAGAGACCTGGTCTAGCGGAAGGTGTCCCTGCCCGTGGCAGGGGAGTTGGAACTAGACGACTGCTTCCAACTCTAACCATTCTATGATTTTATGAGTTTAGGTAATTAAAGAAATCTTTATGCAAGTTTTTGATGAATTCACTGCAGGTGCCATTTGCTGAAGTGTCCATGTGAATGGTGGCTCTGTAGTAGTCTCTGCTCTGATGGAAGATAGCATGGCTTGTTTTAAATATTTTTGTTCTTGTATGGCACACATAATAAGGATCGTGATATAGAGAGGATATTCTCAGGGCAGACAATGCCAGAGGACTGAAATGATCCAGATTGGCCTTTGAGTCTCAGATCCCTCACACCCAATCTCAGTGCTTTCTGGTGCTCAGCTCCAGCAGAGGTAAAAGTGTCTGCTTGGCACTTTGGGAAGGAAGGTCACTTAGGTGTCTAGATTAAGAACGTTGGATAGCTATTTTTTTTCAATTCCTGACACTATATTTCCCTATATATTTTGGCAATGCCCAACGCCAGGAGTCCTGTTAGAGTGCAAACACTGGGCATGATGCTCCTGCCCTAGTCCAGCTTATCGACAACCTGCAATCATAACTCCCCTTCCAGAGAAAAGACCCCCTTTCTACACTTGTGGCCCTATTGGTTCAGAGTTCACTGCTTCAATGAAAAAGCTAACACAGTAGAAAGCCAGAAGCAAGTCATCATTATCTTAGCTGTATCACATAGCCCATGAGACTTACTTGAACTTTAAGTATATAACAACTCATGAAAAAAGGCAAAATATTCCAGAAAATTTACTGTGTTAGTTACAAATCAATATATTTGGGGATGTATCTGCTAACTATTCCTCCAAGCTATCAGAACTCTGTGCTGGAATAGTGAGTCATGTATGTTGATTTTTAACTGGGCTGTTTGAGGACTAGTGTAAAATTTGCAGAGCTACAAATCTTTCAAAAATCCAACATAGTTTCCACTAGCTGTTTATATTTCTATTAACGAGCATAGCAACTGATGCTGGGCTTGTTTACCTATCTGATAAACTGTTCTTTGACTCTGTAGTGGCCTTGTTAATATCTTGAAGAATTAATTTCCTTGGGCTAATATTATATTTATAAAGTATTTATCACCAACTGAAGATTTACATGCTCACAGCTTTATATGCTGTGAGACACTGCGGATTCACACAAGGTAAGATGGTACACAGGAATCACTTTAATTTATGGCTGGTTCAGAATCAAGGATTTTTGTCATCTAAAATTAGCAGATTATCCTGGTGGGTGGGATTTTTTTTTCATTTTAAATTCTTTTACATATTATTATTCAGTTAAAAATACTGCCCTGGGTAACTGCTGACAGCACAAGAATACAGCATAGGACCGCCAAACAAATGAAATTAGTGGATGGGTTTCTACACCCAGCCACCACATTCAGCTCTACAATCTATTTTTGAGATGATTACATGTCTCAAGTAGTTTGGCTTTGGAGGTACATATATTTATTTCTTTTGGTGCATGGGGTCTGTAATAAAGAAAAGTCTCAGCTTTTTTCATTGGTGCACACCTTGATCACAAAATATTATGCCCTTCTGAAATTTCCAAACCTGTCTCTTGGTCTCGC
Source organism: Vanellus vanellus (assembly GCF_965231255.1). NCBI lineage: Eukaryota > Metazoa > Chordata > Aves > Charadriiformes > Charadriidae > Vanellus > Vanellus vanellus. Next base: position 164,744,194 of record NC_138906.1, on the reverse strand, counting down.
AGGGACAGGAAAGTTTTTCTGTGTTCAGATCCTACTGCACGTTGTTTCCCTTTTTCAGTTCTTTTAACATTAATGGTCTTAGATTAGTTTGTAACTACAGCAGTAAGTTTTATTTTGGGACTCTCATCTGGAGCTTAGAGTAGTTTCACTCATCTGTGTTTATGCTCAGTAATATCTCACTGCTAATTATGTTCTATGAACTAGTAGTGTAGCAAGATAATAATTGTTTAATTAACCAAACATGTGAGAAAGTGTTAGATTCTGATTTGCCACAAATTTGTACAGCTGTTTACATCAATTCTTAGTTATTTCTAATGAGCCCAATGGTTTTCTTAAGGCCACACAGCAGGGCAGTAAAAGACAGCAGAAAAAAACCCTTGGTTGACCTGATTTACACATGGTGCAGTTCCCTTCCTTATGGGAAACTGAAGGTTTTCCATGAAAAGGTTGGTGTCCCCAAGCATAAAGAGGATGCGTGTTGGGGCTTAGAGATCCTGGTGTCAGATCCAACCTCTTCAGTCCTAAATAAATCTTGTTCTACTAGCAGGGAAGATATGTGAAACAACGGGAGGTGATCCTCCCCCTTTACTCTGCTCTGGTGACACCCTACCCGGAGTACTGTGTCCAGCTTTGCAGTCCTCAGCAGAAGAATCACAGAATTATCAGAGTTGGAAGGGACCTCTAGAGATCATCTAGTCCAACTCTCCTGCTAAAGCAGGATTGCCTAGAGCACATTACTCAGGACTGCATCCAGGCGGGTCTTGAAAATCTCCAGGGAAGGGGACTCCACAACCTCCCTGGGCAGCCTGTTCCAGTGCTCTGTCACCCTCACCGTAAAGAACTGTTTCCGTGTATTTGAACGGAACTTCCTGTGTTCTAACTTGTGCCCATTGCCCCTCGTCCTGTCACTTGGAACCAATGAAAAGAGCCTGGCTCCATCCTTCTTCAACCCACCCTTCAGATACTTGTACGCCATAATAAGGTCTCCCCTCAGCCTTCTCTTCTCCAGGCTAAAGAGTCCCAGCTCTCTCAGCCTTTCCTCATAAGGGAGGTGCTCCAAGCCCTTAATCATCTTAGTTGCCCTTCGCTGGACTCGCTCCAGCAGTTCCCTGTCCCTCTTGAACTGGGGAGCCCAAAACTGGACACAGTATTCCAGTTGCGGCCTCACCAGTGCCGAGTAGAGGGGGAGAATGACCTCCCTCGACCTACTGGCTACACTCTTCCCTATGCAGCCCAGGATTCCATTGGCCTTCTTGGCGACAAGGGCACATTGCTGGGCCATGGATAATTTACTGTCTACCACAACCCCCAGATCCCTCTCCTCCAAGCTATCTCCCAGCAGGTCAGCCCCTAACCTGTACTGGTGCCTAGCATTCTTCCTCCCCAGGTGCAGGACCTTGCACTTGGACTTGTTGAACCTCATTAGGTTCTTCTCTGCCCAGCTCTCCAGCCTGTCCAGGTCACGCTGAATGGCAGCACGGCCCTCTGGGGTGTCAGCCACCCCACCCAGTTTGGTATCATCAGCAAACTTGCTGAGGATACACTCTGTCCCCTCATCCAGGTCATTAATGAATATATTAAACAAAATAGGACCAAGTATTGACCCCTGGGGGACACCACTGGTTACAGGCCTCCAACTAGACTCTGTGCCGCTGATCACAACCCTCTGAGTCCTGTCCCGCAGCCAACTCTCAATCCACCTCACTGTCACCTCATCTAGCCCATACTTCCTCAGCTTCCTAATGAGGATGTCATGGGAGACAGTGTCAAAAGCCTTGCTAAAGTCAAGGTAGATGACATCCACGACTTTCCCCTCATCCAGCCAACCAGTTATAACATCATAGAAAGCTATCAGATTGGTCAAGCACGATTTACCCTTGGTAAATCCATGTTGACCACTTCCAATAACTTCCTGTTCCTCAACGTGATTGGAGATGACATCCAGAATGAGTCGCTCCAATACCTTCCCAGGGACAGAGGTGAGACTAACCGGTCTGTAGTTCCCTGGGTCCTCCTTCTTGCCTTTTTTGAAGATTGGAGTGATGTCGGCCTTCCTCCAGTCCTCAGGCACCTCTCCTGTTCTCCATGACCGTTCAAAGACGATGGAGAGTGGTCTAGCAATAACATCCGCCAGCTCTCTCAGCACTCGCGGATGCATGCCATCAGGGCCCATGGACTTGTGAATGTCCAGCTTGGCCAAGTGGTCTCTGACCCGGTCCTCCTCAACTGAGGGAAAATCTTCCACCCTCCAGACCTCCCCCTTTGCCTTCAGAGGGTGGGATTCATGAGGGACAGCTTTAGCAGTGAAGACCGAAGAAAAGAAGGCATTCAGTAACTCTGCCTTCTCTGCATCCTCCACCACTAGGGCACCTGTCTCGTTCACCAGCGGGCCTACATTTTCCCTAGTCTTCCTTTTTCTATTGATATATTCAAAGAACCTTTTCTTATTGTCTTTGACTGCAGTGGCCAAGCTGAGTTCCGATTGAGCTTTGGCCCTTCTCATTTTCCCCCTACATAGCTTTGTTATATCTTGATAATCCTCATAAGTTGCCAACCCCCTTTTCCAGAGAATGTAAACTTTTCTTTTTTTCCTGAGGTCCAGCCAAAGTTCTCTATTTAGCCAGGCTGGTCGTCTTCCCCGTCTGCTCGTTTTTCGAGACAAGGGGATGGCCTTCTCCTGAGCTTTTAAGAGCACCTGCTTGAAGTATGCCCAGCCTTCCTGGGCACCTTTGCTCTTCAAAACTGCCTCCCAAGGGACACTCTCGACCATGCTCCTAAACAGGCTAAAGCCTGCCCTTTGGAAATCCAAGGTGGCAGTTCTGCTGGCTCCCCGCCTTACGTGATCAAGAATTGAAAATTCTATCATTTCGTGATCACTGTGCCCAAGGCGACCTCCAACCTTTACATCCTCCACAAGACCTTCTCTGTTAACAAACAGTAGGTCCAGTAGGGCACTTCCCCTAGTTGGTTCCTTCACCAGCTGTGTTAGGAAGTTGTCTTCCACACACTCCAGGAACCTCCATGACTGTTCCCTCTCTGCTGCATTGTATTTCCAGCAGACGTCTGGGAAGTTGAAGTCCCCCACAAGAACAAGGGCAGATGATTGTGAGACCTCTGCCAGCTGCTTGTAGAATACTTCATCGGAGGAATAAGGAAGAAGGATATGGACCTGTTGGAGTGGGTCCAGAGGAGGGCCATGAAAATGATCAGAGGGCTGGAGCACCTCTCCTATGAAGACAGGCTGAGAGAGTTGGGATTGCTCAGCCTGGAGAAGAGAAGACTCTGGGGACATCTTATGGAAGCCTTCCAGTATTTGAAGGGGGCCTACAAGAAAGTTGGAGAGGGACTTTTTACAAGGCTATGTAGTGACAGGACAAGGGGTAATGACTTCAAACGTGAAGAGGGGAGATTTAGAATAGGTATCAGGAAGAAATTTTTCATTCTCAGTGTGGTGAGGCACTGGAACAGGTTGTCCATGAGAAGCTGTGGAGGCCCCATCCGTGGAAGTGTTCAAGGCCAGGCTGGATGGGGCTTTGTGCAACCTGGTCTAGTGGGAAGTGTCCCTGCTCGTGGCAGGGGAGTTTGAACTAGATGATCTTCAAGGTACTTTCCAATCTAAACCATTCTATGATTCTATGAAATGTAAAAATCCTTCTTGGCAGATTGTTCCTCACTCCTGGATATATATGGAGGAATTAGGTATGGGGGATATGTCCCTACAACTTCCTGGTGTGCTCAGCACAGTCCAGCACTCAAGATGGACCTGGCCTGGCTCTGTAGGTTTCCAGATGGTGTTTCTGCTCACGTCTCTTCTACTGCTGATTGACAGGCATCAGCAGTGTCATGCCAGGACAATGCTACGTTGGTGCAGTTCAGAGGTGGTGCAGGAGCACTTGAGACTGTAATTGTGCAAGGCTGTCCCTTTCATCTTCTGTTCTTTTCTTTTTTTTTTTTCTCAATAATTGTCTCCTCTTCGCCACAAAATGTACAGATTTTCAGGAAAAGTGTTTTCTACCCGTAACTCTGTGCTGTGGTGGAATGAGAGGGAGAAAGGCCAAGAAGAACAGATGAATTTATGCCAATAAGTTCATAGTCACAGAGGTTGGTTTGTCTGTGGTTTTTCTCCCCCCACCCACACTTCATTATAGCATAAGCTTCCAAGTAACCTGCTGTTACCAGAAAACAATGGGACTAAGAGCACCGAGGGCACTCCCCTCTTCATCTGTGACTGATGAGCCACTGCCTGTGACTAGATGGCTTCAAACTGAGCAGGAGATGAAGTATTGATCAAGTCACTAATGGGAAGGTGCTGGCTGGTTGTCTGATTATGGATATGGGCCCTTCCTGGTGGTCACTGATGGAAGACTCCCCATCTCCCATGAACTCAAGCATCCTCCACAATCCTACCTTGAAATTAGCCTCTTTTGGAGTACAGGCTTTGTCCAGCATCCTTTCTCTTCTCCTGCACTCAGTTCTTTTTATAGCATCCACTATTTTTGTAATGTATACATATGCGCTTATATATATTTAAGTGGAAGTGAATCAAGTGATTTTCTTTCAGTAAATGCAAATAAAATCTAGGCATTGGAAACCGCAAGGGTGGCTAAACATGCTATTCATGCTGGGTGGATCTGTGCTCCCATGAAGGGAGCAGAGTGGCCTAATTTCAGAATAGTACAGAGTTTTCATTAGATCAGTAGATGTTTAATTACACAATTTTGGGTGGGAAAGTGAGGAATGTAGACATGTATCTGCAATGTATCTATAATTGTATAGTCATTTCTGTATTTTTTGTTGGGCTTTTGGTGGTGGTTTGTTGGGTTTTTTTTTACGTTGTGAATGATTTCCCCAGGGTTGGTAGGACCTATGAAAAAGCAGTTGAAGTCAGTAAAGACAAAGCGGTGTCTGGGTGCTTTCCTGCTCTTAGGCCAAGCTTTTCATTTCATTTTCTGTCTGAAATGTCAGGCTAGATGTTAAATTTGCTTCTCTCTACACTTTTGGTTTTGTAGCTGAGGAAGAACTGTGCTACAGTGATAGCGTGAAGAAGTGTTTAGTATTGTCTTTCGCTGGGGAAGATGTAAGACAGCACTTACTCCCCTTTGATTCTGCCTAGCAGCATTTAACCTTCCCTGCTGGATACACTCATTCCGCTATGGCAGCTCTTTTCAATGAAGGTGAAGCATAAAGGGATGAAATCCAACTGTGGGAGGTGGATACTCTCTTAGGTAAATGGGCCAGCTCAGGAAGTGATTCTAGCAAGGCACACCATGGCAACACTAATTCAAAAACAATTACATTTAGCAAATTATCTCCATGTATAAAGTAGCTAATGAAAACAATAGATTGGATCTACACATGCAGCTGTATGTTTGTCTGGATAGGCACTCTGTGATGAAAGGGAGAGATCTTATTGCGGCCTTCCAGTACCTAAAGGGGGCCTACAGGAGAGCTGGGGAAGGACTTTTTACTAGGGCATGTAGCGATAGGATGAGGGGGAATGGCTTTAAACTGGAAGAGGACAGATTCGGATTGAACATTAGGAAGAAGTTTTTCACTTTGAGGGTGGTAAGGCACTGGAACAGGTTGCCCAGAGAAGTCGTTGAGGCCCCACCCCTGGAGGTGTTCAAGGCCAGGCTGGAGGTGGCCTTGGGCAACCTGGTCTAGTGGGAGGTGTCCCTGCCTATGGCAGTGGGGTTGGAACTTGATGATCTTCAAGGTCCTTTCCAACCTAAACCATTCTATAATTCTATGATTCTGTGAAAACTTGGACTTGCTTAGTATTTATGCATGATGTCAAGAGAGTCATGGTGCTGTGGACATGGTACCGGCACTGCCTCCAATATAGACCCATTGAAACACTGCCCTGTCCTTAGCTGTTGCTTGCCCAGCCCTCCTTTCAAACCAGGAGAGACAGTGTGCCTATAGTCTATTCTTGTGTCTCTGTTTTCCATGTATAAGTCCAAATTCATTCTTGCTCAGTAGTTACAGCAGGTGTGAATCTGCCTCATGATTCAAGACTTGTTTCTGACCAGGCATTACTCTGGCCTTTCATCGGAAGAATTTCACTGCCCAGAGATAATACTGCCATTCTCTCTTTATGCTGTCAATGTATACTAAAAGGACTCTATAGTCTCTCTGGAGCTTCTCACCTTTATTATATCTGGAGAAACATGATTTCAGTAACATATTCTGATTAAAAGAATGGACATTGTGGGGTTTTTTTTTAGTTATTCTAGTTGAAGGAAACAGTTTAAAATATACTTCCCTTAGAACAAGACTGTCAGTCTGTTTAGTATATCACTCCTTGCTGTGGGCTGAATCTGAATCTTACCTTTAAATTACTATTTTATTTGGAGTTGTAAAAGACCTTGCACTGACTTAGAAAATTCATGCCACATTAAACACCAGTAGTGCTAATGATCATTATACCCAAACCACCTCTGGAATAACATTTGACCATCAGTGCTCATTGTGCCTTTGGAGAAGCATGGAAACATGAAAACCATGGGCCCTTCAGCTATGTTAAAACTTGTTGCACTTACAGGGATTGTTGAATAGACCATAACCTCCGCACCACAAACCAGACTATAAACACTTTGAAAAATAGTATGGCACACTGATTGAATCACTTCAGCAAGACAAAAGTGGAAACGAAAGGTTGCTTCTCAAGGGCTGTGTTAGATTCATATTTTTCTAACTCTGAGGACAATTAATCTCCAGAACAAGATCACCAAGGGTGATGGTAGATTGTGTTCCTCTGGCTTCTTTACAATGCAGGCTGATGACTTTTTAAGAGATATGGTCTTGTTCAGCTCAGCCTCAAGCTGCTGGCTTTAACATCATTTTCTTCTGAGAAAGGACAGATTCATTTCCAAATGAGCAGATATTGCTGTGGGACATGAGATGTCTGATGTCCTGTACAAGAGGTCTTGATACTGGTCATAGTTTTCTGTAGCTGTAAAATCTGTGAATCTGGCAGAGAGAGCTGAAAACAGCTCTTTGTTGAGAGATCACCAATATATAGAAGAGCCAACAGATCATCTCTCACTTGGACTCTGAGCTTTCAGGCCCTGGTGGGAGGGACATTTAAATCTATAAGTGTCTATATGTATAGGGTTGTTTGTATCATCTTGGCCCTGTCATGGGTAGAAGATGGGAAGAAGGAAAAAATGGAAAACATGCCCTTTGATTAGAAGGCAAACTGTGCTCTAATGGAGATGATTAGAGATAAACTGAAGACTTTGTTTGTCCATAAGGCAATAGAGTGGTTTTTTGTGCCTGGTGGCCTGGAAGGCTGCCAAGATGTTTCTCAGTAACTAATCATGAGTCAGTTACGGGCACAGAAGACAATGCCACATATCTAACACTTAACAGGGAAAGAGGGCTTACGCTCGTGCTGGTGATCACTGCAGAGAGTAAGCTCTCACTTTACCGCCAGGAGCGCTGAGCCCATATTGCTCCTCCTGACTTCTCTGTTTCCCAGAGAGGCAGTGGTGGAACAATTCAAGAGGAACTGGCCTTGGGACTGACCATTATAAAGACAGTTAGTTCTGCTGAGAAGCTAATGATGTGATGGCTAGTGGATAGCTAGTGTAGAAAAGATCCAAGATGGATCAAGTCTGATTTTGAAAGGACTCGGTCCTGCATTGTCTTCCTTCTTACATGAAAATTCCCTCTTTCCGTAACACCATGTGTCATATAAAGATATGTCCTGCCCAAAGAAGTGCCCCTGTGTAGGCCTTTTTAGGATGGAGTCACTGTCATTTGGAAGGCATTCTGCCTATCTCTTCTCTTGTCTGCCAGGACAGCTACCACTAGTAGCTTAAGGCAACATCCTGGTGATGCTTAACCTACCAGTAGTGGGTACCATTGGTACATAAGGATTTAACATTTACTTGTCTCGTTTGTGCTCCATTGCGATGAGAGCTAGAGTAACTGAACCACATCCCTGCTGGTTCTGGATGGCTTAGAGTCAACTCTGGGATTGAGGCAACCACTTTAAACAAGGCATCCTTCTCTGTGGATTACTGTGATGAGGAGCAGTGGTGGAGATCCTGACTCTATAAGGGCACACACAGTGGGGTCAAGGAGAAGTGGAACCGAGAGGGATGTGCTGTGTTAACACAGCCCCTTGGAACATACACCACTGCCAGTACAAGGCCTGGGCCCTGGCACTGTCCCACCATAGCCGATGGGACATTCGGTGGAATGGGTTCACTCTGTGCTAATGAGCTCTTTCTAAACAATGACCAGACATGGTTCAGGGAATAGCACAGTCCCAGGACAGGAACCTTTCCCTAATAGGCTGCAGGAACGTGGCATCCTGGTTTTGGGTGGATGGGAGTGGGGAGAATAGTTTGGCTCTGTCTTCTTGCTCTCCTGACCAAAGAACAACTTTGGCTTGTGTAAAATATAGAAGTGTTGAACACTGTAAAGTAGATGGGATGTTTGAGTGTGGAAGCATTGGTCCATACTACACTGTTTTGGGGTGTGGGTTCCCTCAGCTAGTCCTGAATGCTGTCATCATTGTCTTTCTTTAGCAGCACAGCTATCAGGTGTGTAAATAGTCCTTATGCACATCACATCCCTCATGGTGTGTTTCTCTACATGGATTTGGGGTTTTGTACAGTGAACTGTGAAGTCTAATCTGAGATATTGCTGGGATGAGGAGCCCAGTGAAATATGGAAGCTCTGGAATCTCATGGCCAAAGCCAAGAATGCGATGCATTATATATAAGGGTTTCTCACTGTTTACCAAGCCAAGGCTGCCTTTGACCTCTCCACACGGGGAACTTGAGGCATGCTGCTTTTCCTGCCTCCTTCCTTTGCTCCCCAATAATTCTGTGTGAGCCTTATCTAGATGAATCTCCATTCACCTGAATGTCTTCACATCCTCAGATTGAGTTTTGGGGGCTAGCAGCCATAACAGGACACATCACTGTTTCCTAGCAGGCCTTGGCCGTTAGGGATAGGGCTTAGTTTGTGGTGTCTGTCCTATGTTGCGCTTTTAGCTTTGTTTCTCTGCTGTCAGCAACAGCAGCAGATGGGTGTTCACAAAACAAAACACCCAGCTACATTCTGCACTCATTTACATTGATCTAAATCCAGATTAATTTCACTTTAATGAATGAGTAACTAAGCAAGAGAGTTGGCCTATCACCACACTTAGCACTAATTAGTAATTTTCTTACCAGTGCCTGCAGAAAAGCTGATCTGTTTTGTATTCCGAGCTGAAAAACACCCTCTGGTTTGCAGTAATTTTCATCACCAGCATCTATGTCATTCCTCTGGGCTTCCACAGCTGCTTAGAAAATCCTGTTGCAGGACGAAATAAGTTAGCCAAGCTGCTGTCGCTCAGCAAGTGTGGGGCGCGGAAAGCTAGACTTGCTCTCTGCCATGGGGACTCCCCTGGAATTTGTGCTTGTAGCTGCTTTTTGTGATAGCTGCTTTCCATGCAAATAGACCAGCTTTTGTGAAATACCATCGCGGACCTGTGTGAGTGGCAGCTGTGCTTGGCGGTAAGGGTAGCTTTGCCTTTGTTGGAGGGGTTGGTACTTGCTCTTGGTTATTCAGAGCCTCAATTAAAGGAGGCGAGCTGTGGTTATTAGTTGTGTTCACTGGGGCAGAGCACAATGAGGTCGGCTCGGTGTGTGAGGGAACCCCCTGGATGGTTCAGACAGCTCAGGCCTCCCAAAGACCCAGGGGGAAACGGGGAGGGAGGAGGACAAAGGTCTTGGTGCTGGTGCCAGGCAGGGACACTTGGACTAAACATATCAGTCCTGCTCTCCGGAGGGGATGTGGGGCGATGCGTGGGAATGGCGCCGGTGCCAACACATCCTGGCAGTGGGGCCTTTGTTCACCGGCGGTATTTGCTGAGCTGATGGATCCCGTTTCCATTGCCCTGAAGTAGAAGGTGGCAAAGGGCCAATTGGTCCACACTGGGACTTGTGGGGTGTGTTTTGGAGTTATTAAAAGTTTTTTTTTTAAGAAATGGATTAAATTCCTTAGCTCTGTTTTCCGTCCCCTGCATTCCCCTCTCGGGTATTCTCCATAATTTTTATAATGAACTTATACTTTTTGCCACTTCAAGCTTTTGGCCACTCTAGCTAATGGTAATTATACAGAATATTTATAATCTTATCAGAAAGCGTTAATGAAAAGCTTTAATGTGTCTAGCCATAATCCTGTAGCAGACTTCACTACCAGCCCAGTATGTGCCCTGATACGCTTCTGCAAGCGCAAACTCATTCTCCTGCGATCCTTGATCAGAAAAAAAAATTCTTTTTCAGGTCAGCACATAAAATATCCACTCCCCAAGGCTGTACCTCTGCAAGCTGGGTCAGGTAAACATGCACAAACCTTCACCGCACTCAGTAAAGGCTCAAGTCTCTCTTTAAGAGGGGAGGAATACAGCCTGCGAAGGGTAGCCGGTAACTTCCTTAGGCATTGCAGTCCCTACGATAACATCAGCTCCTCTTCCAGTTCTCCCTCTACATCGGCAGTGTATAATTGCAAGCCAAACCTCACTGAACAGGCAACTACCCTAGTAACTAAAGCTGTGATACTATTTTCCCATAGCCCATGCGGGACAGTTGCTGTGATCCAGGCCGAATAACAGCTCTGCATAATATCAGCAGCTGCACAGCTGCCTTGCTCCTCTGCAGCATGCACACACACACCTTCCCAATTCCTCTTGGATCTTATGGGCAACTGGGAGACGACCCTCAGGGAGCTTTCTGCAGCGATGCTTTTCTGTAGGCGCTCCCTCATAAAAACCAAAGCTGATTGCCCCATCCTTTGCCAGGTGTTTGTGAGCCCTTCTAGCCGTGCCCTCTTTGTGTGTAGAGACACATGAACATCCCAGCCAAGCTCTGTCCCTGATCCTCCCTGCTTTTATTTCGCTTTGTGCCCAACACACTCTGTATAAAGTGTGGGAAATAACCACTAAAGAGATTCAAGAATTACTTTTCTAGATGTTGACTATGCTAGTGATAATCTGCTTCTGTGCTAAGGCAGAAAGGGGGAGCGATATCTGATATAATAGAAGTGATATGAAGAAAAGAAATTAAATTAAAGCAGTAGAGTCTGTCCAGTTCTCAGTGCCTGTGTGGGTCTTTGGTGCAAGGAGAGCATCTTCATTTTAGTGCTATACAAAGGTATAGGCCAACAGGGTTCTGAGGCTGCATGACTGTGTCCACCCAGCACCGCGCTGGAGCCAACGGAGGTGAGCTGGCCTGGGGAAAGATATGGTGGGTTGTGCTGAAGAGAATCGCAGTGGATCCCCATGCCGGGTGATGCAGACCGAGGATGGGGACCTGACCATGAAATCCCACTTCATAGCTGCATAGCCCCACCTCATGCAGCAGTTCCCAGTATAGGCTCTGCAGAAGCATCACTTAGAAAAAAAAAAAAAAAAAAAAAGTCCAGGAGGAAGAAAAGGAATTGCTACTTAGCTTAATTTTAAAATGCAGTTCCCAGGGGTCCTTGAAAAAAAAAACAGGGGTGTGCACATTGAAAAAAAAAAAAAACAACCAACAAACAAACCCAAACAAAAACAAAACCACCAAACCTGTGGGAATTAGTGCTTTAAAACGTGCAGTGACTCTGCAAGGACACCTTCTGGATATCGGTTTCACTACAGACCACTTCTTGTGCTGAGCTGCTACTGAGGCATTTGATGACAGCAAATGTGTCTGTTCTTGTGTCCCCAAGAGCTTTTCCGAAACCGCTTTCCTTCTCAGAGTGGAGAGGAGCATGCAGGATGAGCAATTGCTGAAAGTTGTCCTTCAGGACTCATCAGAGGCTCTCGAGCTGAAATACTGTACTTCTGCCTGCAATTTTTATTTTATTTCTGATTTAAACATCAAGTTCAAATCTTTCTTTCCTAACTGGCAGCAGATAAAGTTATTCACCTCCTGCACCATATACCCCTACGTGCACGGGCTTGTAGACATTACATTGTATAGGAAAAGACACCGCTCAGAATTGGTTTGGGACCTCTTAATTAAATGCCTGCCATAGAGAAAATGCTAATTCATCAAGATTGAAACTTCCTGGGAAACCCAATTTAGATAAGTTGTTGGTGATGGAAAGGTATTGGGAAAAAGTTTTGAAGTTAATAAAATGTCTAATTTTGATTTTATTTTATTTTAATTTTTTTTTGCAAATTGAAGAAGTTCCATTTTCAGTTCAAAACATCAAGAATGCGATATATTTTTTAAAAATCAATGCAAACCACGTTCTCTTTCCGACAGTCAGCATGCTCGGCTCCCTAGAGAGGAACTGTGGGGATAGGTACAGTCACTCCCAGCTTGCAGGTCCTCAGTAGGCACCTGCTCTCTCACACTATGGTGTACCTTTCATGGCTTTGGAGCTGAAACGTTTACAGCATTGACTCATCCTGGTATGCCTATGTGGAGGCTTGGGTTGTGTTGCTGGCAAGCTAGCAGAAGAATAGCACAATTTGATTGCAAATACATGAATAAGAAAGCACAGGTGTATTGCACAGTGTGGCAGTCCTGTAGTATGGCACAGGGCTTGATAAAGTAGAGCTTTTGTGGCACAGAGAGGCTCTTAGTGAGGAATGAAGGCCTCAGTATCCACAAGCGGCAGGGCTGTAGCTGCTGATTGATACTTATGTGCTTTCTGCCTCTTGAATCGTTTCCTTTTTGTACTCTGAGTCGATTCTCTCCCTCTCCCCTTCGTGCAGAGTTGTCTTGTCCGAAGCATCATTCCAGATCTCTTTTTTTTTTCCTTAAAAATGAGTGATTGACATTTTTGAGCGAGGCAACTCTGTAGGGGGTTAAAGGAAGAGGAAGAATGCATTTGAACTATGTGCACCTGGCTCGAGGAACAGAGCTCAGGTTGTGCTCGCTTTGATTTATAGCCCCCAAACGTTTGCTTTCCAGGCTCTGGTTCTAACATCCTTTGTGTAGCAGAGAGAGGAGGGGGCAGATGCCCTCAAAAGCACTTCCCACTTCATCGCTTTTCTTTCGGCTGCTTTTATGCTTCAGAGGAGAGACTGGTGCAATTACCCATGGGAGTGAAGTGCCAAGATCTCACGCAAACCTCCTTAGAAAGTATAGGCCTGGTGGCATGTATGGGAACTGGCAGGTGGATGAAGCTGTTTGGATAAAATCAATGTTGGATTGAAGTTATCTTTCAAAATATAAGTTCAGAAGTGAACCCAATGCTTTCAGTCTGTTTTTTTTTAAAGTGTGTTTGAGAGCTGTAAAACCCAGATAGTCCCTTAAAGGTCTTTAAATCTGTAAAGATGCCAAATGTCGATGTCAATGACCTTTTAAACCCTTAGCATGTAAGGAAGCAGCCACTGGGCTTGAGTCTGCTGTCGTCCAGTCATTTTTAATAATGTCTTTTTCAAGATGGACTCCGTAGCATACTGGAAGGAAGAACCGGAGAGTTTACTGAGCTCTGAAAGCCGACAGCTTGTGGTGGTACCCGGTCTGGGACAAGCCCTTGTTCACATGATCAACCACTTCATCCCTACACTGTTTCCGTTGGTGTCCCCAAGGTTTATCCCCATGAAGATTATCAGAGGGATGGTTTGCTCTTAAAGGATCTCTTCTGAAGAGCTCTACCACCAAAGAAGTGTCACATTGGTTTCTCTAGTTGGGGATGGGGCCTTGCACATGCCCATGGCTACCTTCTGCCTCTGTGTGACCAGTTCAGCATCTTGCCCATGAAAGGTCAAATTCAGGTAGTGGAAGGATGTGGACTGCAACCAGGCAAACTGCTGAGTTTGCTGAGGTGCATCCAGGCCCTTTGCCAGGACATTAATTTATCCGGGCTTCTTCTAAGAGGAAATTAAAATCACTTATTTATCTTAAAAACACCCCTATTTTGCAAAGGTTGTGTTACAATTTTCTACAAAACAAAACTAAACACTCAACCAGAGTCAAGTCTTGTATTTATACAGAAATTTCTTTGCTTTGCTCTTGTGATATAATTATACTGCTGCTGGTTAGAGTCCCAAAGCCACCGTTACAGTAGCCCCCAAAAATACCCATGTGTAAGAGGATACTGTTCAATTTGCAGTTGTATAATTACATCAGAAGAGTAATGCCAGTCAGAGTCCCTCTTAAACATGTCCTTGAGCTATATTTCTCTCTTGAAAGTTATTTGAGAACAACCAGTGTATATTTATTGATCAGCTGAAAAGGCATCAGCTTTGAACCAAGTTGCTTCTAATTAATTCAACTTTTGGAACTACCGTGAAGTAACAAAATGCCATGACTGGATTTCTTTTTATTATTCTGGGCAAGTCATTGTTTTTATAGCAATTTAACAAATAAAATAGCATTTTCAGTCTTCTTCGGATTTACTTTTTCTAAAATCAATTATAAACCCTAACTTGGCATCTCACCATTTTGACAGTGCTCGGATTAGGAGACTTTATGCTCTTGTCTCTGTGTTGTGGCACATGGGAGGATAATGGACAGGCTGGCTTGTACCTCCAGCCAGCAGTGGGAACTGATGGCTTCAGCAGATCTGTAGCTGTACCGCTCCGCTGGGCTCGTTTGGGGAGTGTACCTTTCATGAATGCTGAGTGCAAGCAAGATTGATGGGGTTTTATAGCAGAAATATTGTAATGTTCCTATTCAGTGAGAGCCAACCTACCGAGGCTTCGCACTGAGTTTATTTTCAATCATCTCAGTTGCTTCAATTACAGGACTAACACAGAATTGCTACTTTAAAAACCAAATGAAACAAAAACACCTTCTCTCTTGTGTCAATAGTGTTTTACAAAATTTGAGTCCATGCTAAAACCAGCCATTGCTATAGGAGTTTTAGCATTTTTTTGCTACTCTTGCTACCATGTCCCTGTTTTGAAATTTGCTGCTGGCAAAATTTTGCTTCAGTATTACTTGTCTAATAGCACAGGAAAAAAGATAAGAGTGATCCACTTCTGTTAGTGGAGATGCTTCTCTTCCTATTTCTACAATCAACACTTGCACGTGTAGTATTGATCTTTGTAAGTTTTTAGAGGACTACAAAGCACAGATGTTTCAGCTCTGCTCTCACAGACGGTGGAAGTCTCATTTGTTCATTACATTGATGGATATCAGAATTGACCTATATCCAATAGCACAAAACCCAGGAAGAGAAAATCTTTGTTTTATAAAAATTCATGAGTGAGAAGTGGAGGGAGAACACTGGAATTTTTGGAAGCTCGGCAGTTCTGCAACCCTGAGATGGTCAGCAGATTAGACAGTATTCCTGCAGTGCTTTCTGTTGCCATCCACAGACTATTCACCCTCATCTACATCCCTAGAGAGTCACTGTGTGCTGATCTCTTCTCTCTGCACTTTTGGGATCCTCACTTTCGTAGGTGGTGTAGCTTTGTCTCCCCACAACCAGGTGAGTAGTACCTTCAATCCTTGTTCTTCATCTGGGACACAGGGGCAAGCAGGAAACTTTCTCAGCCTTGCAGGACCCTGCTCTCTCCAGCCTATGAAGTGCAGGTAGTGAATGAGCCAAAATTGTCCCAAGGAGCCCAGTAGCTGGGTCAGGAGCGACATTGTCCAGCTGTGCTCATAGAGCAGCCACTGGGAAAGGGCTTGTTGCTGTGGCTGTTGGCTCCTGGAGGATGTGCTCCAACTCAACTGCATACTGTCATCCTGAATATTTTATAGGTCATCAGCATGAAGATGTTTTCAAGGCAATTTATCTGCTAGGGCAATGGTTGGCCACTCAAGAGAAACCCTGTAGTTCGTTGCAATCAAGCACACTTTGCATGGTGAAGCTTCACCTCTTTCCCGAGATGGGAGAACCAGAGAGAAAGGGGTGGACTGGTGCCCCAGAGTAACAATCAGCTCACAGCCTGGGTGGAAAGCGCTGCAGCTGCTAATTGCTTTCCTGAAAACCTTGTGCTGTTTGCCGACAAGCTCCTTGGCACACAGTCTGTGTATTTGTTTAGGGGCAGACACAAGCAAATTAGCTTGGAAGTGCCGAGGCCTGATGCTATATTCATAGTTCCCATAGTGCCATTTATTCCCCGTGGGAGCATGTGCAAATTAATTCTGTATGCTGGTCACTTAAATGGTGCTAATTACATCAGTCCTCTTGACAATATATGTCTGCTGTCAGCTGTCCAACGAGCTTCTTGCATTCTTGTGGGTTGGTCAGTGAACCCGACAGCGTAGGTGTCTTTTGGAAAGATGAGTCCTCACTGAGATTCAGCGGCTTCTCTAGGAAATTTTAAAGGACATCTGAAGGTGGGTTAAGGGTTAGAGTATGGGATCAACTTCGAGATAGGGCTGTTGGGCTGTTCAATGTTCCCTGTGTTGGTGGGGTTGTATGGTTGTCACTTCATGTATCAGTACCTGTAGTAGGATGGTCCCTTTTGGAATCAAGTTCCAGAGCATGGAACAGACAGAAATGACAAATAAAAGAGGCAGTGGACTGTGACAAAAGGAGAAATGAAAGAAGCTTGGATCCAGGGTCAGAAGGTGGCATAAATGCATAGCACAGCCTGCCACATTGTGGGGAAAACAATATTTTTCACATTTATGTGAACAGTTCCAGTGTAAGTGAGGCAGAACAGGAAGCAAAGTGTAGGAAAAGAATTTAACAATTTTTTTCTTTTTTCACCTTCAAAAGGGCTTCAAGTGTTTTGCAAATGCCAGAACTCCCTGCATTTCCCCTGTCCCTACTTAAATAGAATACAACATTTCTTGGCTGTGTGCTCAGCCCCTTTCCCACTTTCTTGTTTGAACTGAGTGCGTTTAAAATTGGTGACCTGTGACCATAAAATGAATTTAACATTTTTGCCCAAGAGGGTCCTTCTGATCTTTATTACATAGCTTTTAGCAAAGGATGATATTTACGGGCCGTATCTAAACTAGTAACCGTAAATGTGGCCAGAAGCATTCCTGGGCAATGTAAAGCACTCATCTGCACCGGTGTCTGGCCTGTTTTGGCCTAGGCAAGCTAACACTCTGCCGGAACATTTCAAGGGCCCAGATGGGTACTTACGACGTGCCAGGGAGTGTTTATGGTCAGCAGCCACCTTGTTTTGGAGGCTAAGACCGTTTGCTAGCATAGACGTGGGCTTGAACATGCCTTGGCCTCAGTGCCCAGGAATGCACCCAACCGTGCTTGTTTTAACTGGATGGACGTAACTGTGGTGCCTTTGATAGATGTCTAACTTGGGAACCATGTGTCCTCAGGTTCCCCCTGTAACCAATAGGAAGAGAGTAGATTTCTCAGGGCTAAATCAAGGCACCTAAATTGGGTTTCTGCTCTGAATTGGCCTCTGAAGGAGCTGTGCTTCTCCGTTCCTGTAGAAGGAGCCAAAGAAGAGCATCTTTTTGCCTGGGACCTTAAATATATGTTGCATGAATGCTCTCTGGGGTATAGTACCTAGTAGTAATTTTGCTTGCCCTCTGTGTGGAATATAACATCTACTGGACAGTGCTAGGCACTGAATGTGTGGTTACTCAAAAAAACACATTTTCTGGCTGCTGTGCTGGTACAGGGGGAGGGATCCCTGCAAATGCAGATACCTACTCTCCCACTGCATCACCTGGGACCTACTCAGCGGCCAGGGGAGTCTAGAGAGCAATTCAGCTGGATGTCAGTGCTTCTTTGACTAATGTTTTAGTGGGAAAATGTGACAGCCTTGGGATATTATGAGGAGTAGGGTGGGCCGCCACTCCGTTTGATCAGTCTATAAGCTGTGTTGTGAGAAAGGTTTGTTATTCCCTTTCCATTTCATCACGAACATTTATGAGGCACATCACTGTGGTGACAGAGTGCCTTGGTGTGCAAATATGGAAACCTTATCCAGAATCAATGTAAGTATTATTTGAAAGGAAAAAGCAGAATCCACGTTGGCTGCAGTGGCCGTAAATGGGTGATTTTCCTGGCACTGATAGACTTTAAACTTTACAGTGGGAAGATACAGTGTGATTTCAGGAAGGAAGTGAGAATTGCATAAGGCATTAAACTGCAAAGATGGAATCACATAATTGCTGTGATGCTCTGTTTTACCTACACCTTGCTACAAATTACAGTGTTAGTATAGAAGCAATTGCAGTATCATTACACTGTCAGTGACACCACTGTAGTTGAAAAATATGCCAGTTTTTTCCCTTATGAATTTGTTTCCAAGGGTGGGTGGCACTTTAATGATCAGTTCATTTGCTGGGAAAGAATATCTGACAATGAACCTTTGCAAAAAGTATTTAGTGAATATGGGCAGAGCGTGGAGGTATTCTTTTAAAGGAATAAATATTTTTTAAAAGAGTGGGAGAAAAATCCCCTTAAATGTTGAGGCTTCATAATGGTCCATATAGAATGTTTTATAAAAGAAAAAAAAAAAAGAAGAACAAATAAAGGTAGGTCTCTATATAGGAGTTACTTTCATCATCAACTGACTGCAGGGAGTTCAGTGTGCTGGAGGAACTGTGAACCGTCTAAGTAATTGAAGAGAAGAGCTAATGGGGTCTGGGAAAGCTCTCTGAGAAACTACTTTCATGAAATCTTCTTAACTTAAAGAAAATATTTTCTCACCGGTCCCTTCCCCTTTAAGTGTAGGCTTCAATGGGAAATTTTGTTTCAATGTAGAAAAAATTGGCAATATCAACTACAGAAAAAATTAAGCTTGCTCTGTGCAGGTGCCTGCTCCCCCCGCCCCAATTCTCCAAATCTCTTTCTTGCAAGGTTATTGTTGTTTACCTCTGAAAAGCACAGAAGACCCAGAGTTCATTTTTGGACAGTGGCTAAAGGATAGTTATTCCTTGCAATATTTTGTAGTTTGGTCTAAAGTTTTGGGAGACAGCTTTTAATGAGGCTTGCATTTGCCAGACTGTTCCTTATCTGTGGATAGAATTTATGGTGGTCTAAAGATTTCTGTCAGGGAATGAGACAACTCAAATATTTAGGTTGGGAATATCACAATTTTAAGAGAGAGTGCAGACTTTCTGTTGCAGGAAATGAATAATGATGGAGATGCAGAGAGTAGCTGAACCTCTGGCAGAGCACTGGGTGCTGCTGAGATTCTGGAAACCTAAAATTCTCAATTTGGAAAAAAAAAAAAGAAACATGGTAATAAACAATGTTTGCTTTAACCTTCTTGTGTTTCTATTCTCACCTCTCTACTTTATTCTTGTGTAACTTGACAGCTACATGTGTTCAGCATTCATTATACACAGGTCCCTGGAGGAGCCCTTGGCAGCTGAGGGCTTACTTATTCTTGAAAGAATAAAAATGAAAATGAAGAAACTGTTCCAGCAGAATCCTAGGGACAAAAGGATGGAGCGCTGGCAACTGGGGTTTGTGTTTAGCACTTTGCAGGGAAGGTTTCAGAATAGAAAGCCCTAAGGGGCAGCAGGATCACACCAGTCCTGGCCAGGGATCACTATAACAGACATGATGCTGTGACTTTAACCAAACTTTCCAAATGAGGGAGTTGCCTTCAAAAGGTGTTTTAGGAAATGCCTACTCAGACTGGACTCATGGAGAAGGCAGTTCTTCCAGTAATTATGCTCTTTCTATGGTACAAACAGAAATGGAGATTCATAAACTTGTGGGGGGAGGGGGGAACATCACGATTCATCAAGGGGGGAACATCACAGTCTATCAGCATGAGCTTCCACAGCACTGCGGGCTGTGCCATTCCCCCACCTGCCCCTTGGGTCTGGCTCCAAGGCAGATGCATGCTTAGGCTGGGTCTGGGGTTCTCAGCGGTGGGAGAGCCTCACGTCCTCCTCATATAAGCTAGTCCAGAGGTGGAAAAAGGAAATGTCAGAAAGGAAAAAGTGCCTTATGGTTTCAATCTGTCTCACTTCAGTTTCAAGGGAGGGTTTGGCAGATTTAATAGCCCACTACAGTGAAAAATCATTTCTCCATTTGTGTGTTTATAGACCCTAAGTAAATCTTGCTGTGTAAAACTGATCTTTTCCTTTTTCCTCTTTTTTCCTCTTTTTTCCTCTTTTTTCCTCTTTTTTTTTCCTCTTTTTTCCTCCTTTTTCCTCTCCTCTCCTCTCCTCTCCTCTCCTCTCCTCTCCTCTCCTCTCCTCTCCTCTCCTCTCCTCTCCTCTCCTCTCCTCTCCTCTCCTCTCCTCTCCTCTCCTCTCCTCTTCCTTTTTCTTTCTTTCTTCCTTCCTGCGTTCCTTTTTCTTTCCTTCCTTCCTTCCTTCCTTCCTTCCTTCCTTCCTTCCTTCCTTCCTTCCTTCCTTCCTTCCTTCCTTCCTTCCTTCCTTCTCATTTTTTCTTTCTCTTTCTTTCTTTCTCTCTCTCTCTCTTTCTCCCTGCCCTTTTCTCTTCCTTTTTTACTTTTCCCTTTTTTCTATCCTATTTTCTTGACTTTCCTTCAAAATGGTTTGGAGGCAAAGAGACTCGAACTATCAGATCATTCACATTGTTCTTTTCTAAACTCACAGCCCTGTTATTACAGTTTCACATCAATATGTTATTAATGCTAATTTAATGCTAGTTAAAGTTCCTGAGCTGACATACTCTGCTGACATGTCTCTTACAGTGCATATATTTTGTAAGACGTACTGTCTCTTTTGATTTTAAAGTGTTTGACAGCTTCAGGATTTTTTCATAAGGAGTAGTCTAAAGGATGATATGTAAAAGTGAGGCTTAAATCACTGATTATCATCAAACAGATCTTGGTATGATTTGCTTAAAGAAAAGGGTGTTATCTGCAGTTAGATCACTTTCAGAAAACTACATTGTGCTGCCTTGAACCAAGAAGCTCAGACGTACCAAGTCAACCTATTCAGTGACAAGCAGGATGCAGAGCAGGATTCCAGAGTCACACGAAGCAGGACAGAAAGCCCTATTTCCTTCAGATTCTTCAGCATTTTTATGATGTTAATTGTGTCACCTAACTTTGTGTGCTTTAAAGCAGAATATCTATTGCAAAAGAGGTACTCAAGCTCTGTCAATATTCAGTGCAGAGAGAGACATCTCCAAAGGGTGTGCATCCTATCCTAAAACTGGTGTGCAAGACAGCTGTAGAGGGTGCTAAAATAGGTCAGATTAGATAAGGGTTTCTCAGTACCTAATGTATTGCATCAGTTCTTGGTGTGTTCCCTCTGAAATCATGCATTGCAAAGATCAGAATCTGACTGTGACTAAGGGCATCTCCTGAAAGTGTGTTCTTACTGGAGAATAAAAAGGCCTTTGGTGTAAGTGTTTCTGTCTATGTTTCTTCTTTAAATCACCACTTCTCTAAATGACCAGAGGCTTTTTCTTTTTTGACTGTAGAAGAAATCTAGAGAAAGTTGTCTTTCTATGCAAAAGCTAAGCTTTGCAAATGCCAGTCGTAACTGTCTGCTTTCATCAAAACCAATAATACTCTACCAGGTGCACAGTCACTATATGTGACATATATGTCACATATGTGCAGAGTATGAGCATCTTTTGAAAGCATTCGGGATACATTTTCCATAAGCAAATGTCCCTGCTGCTTGGAAACCATTTAATGCCTCTTTGAAAGATAGACAGTGTTCTCTCTTGGAGATTCAATGGTCATTACGACTACAATATTATTTCCCAATATTTTCTGTTATTACTCATTTGTACTTAAGCAGCTCCTGCAGCAGACATCTTATTAAATGCCCCTCTGTTCCAAAGGACCCTGTAGGTTGGAGTGAGGCAGGACAGGGATAAGAACTGAAAAGCAGAGTACTGGATGTGAAACACTCGTCTCCTGTCAGTTCTGTGTGCCTGTGATTATCTGTAAAGGTCCACCCAGAAGCTGGGCAGGTAGAAAACTGTTGCCCTTGAGGCAACACCAAGGCTTGCGTGAGGCTGAACTGGTTTGTCTGTTTGTTCACTGATGTGGGATCTGCTGAAAAATTAGGAGACCTGTGAAAAGGGAATGAAAAAGGAGGATACAAGAATGAAACGGTTCTCCTACATTGAGCAAGTCATCTGCTGAGGCACCTGTCTCTAGAGGAAGGAAATGAGGTTTCAGGTGACAGCCTTGGATGGACCTTCTGGTTGTAAGAAGGAAGTCACTCTCGGAGAAATTCACCACCCATCCTAAAAAAACATACAGTTGTCTTTGTTAAGTTTGGACTACCAGAGCATAACAATAGTAAAAGAGAAGAAAGATACCTAGGAAAACATATAGCTTCCTAGTACAACACTAATTATGGGACTTTGAAATGATGATAATGTATCACTATTAAAAAGTGAAAAATGATTCATCTGTATAGCTATAGACCAGTTTGCCTGATCTCATTCACAAAAAAAAAAAAAAATTGACGTCGAAGCCAGTGAATGAAGTATTACAGAATGTGAATTATTATGTATTCCTATTTAAGGATTAATTTTATGAGAGAGAGGTCATCTCTAACAAAACTAATTTATTTCTGTAGAGAGTCACAGTTTGGTTGATATAGTAACTACCTAGATATAATACGTTTGTTCTTAGGCATTGTTATTGCCTGTTGAATGGCATTTGCATTAAAAAGTAACACTCTACAATAGATTAAGAGCTGACTGATATCATGTAGCAGGTGTCAGTGGAAAGTCATAATTTCTAGTGCAACTGTAAAAGGGATATATAGCAGTTCTGCTGATATTAAAAATTTCCATGAATCGCATGGACATAAACATAAAATATTTTCTGATAAAATTTGTGGATAAAGCAAAAGACTGACAGAATACTACATAAAGTTGAGGACAAAGAAGTAGTTTTAAACAATATGTATTTAAAAGCAACTGAGAGCTCATAGATTTCAGCGACATGGCCAGAGAGGATGCAACAAGGACCAGTGGCTGAAAGCTCATGTCAGTCAGTGGTACCTTCTCTTTTGCAAATCTGTAAATGTTTAAAAATTGGTAGACATGCAGCCATGGTGCAGATTTCATTGGTCTTTCTGCTATTTGCGGTGGATGCTCATAGCTGCAAATCTGCCAAGCCAAATCTGAGTGTTTGCTCAAAGTTTGGCCTGAAAGTAGCAGAAAGAATAGGCATAAACAGTCTGATGTTAAACTGTTCATCCGTATCAGGGATCTCACCAAAAGGCTCCAAAGGAGAGGAAGAGTTTTCATCTTGCCTTTCCTATCAATGCACCCCTGGGTGTAGCAACGAGACCTGATCACTGGTTGGGACTGATTGGTGCGCTGTCAGTCTGACACGCTGCTACTTTGGACACAAGTAGCCATGCTGCTAACTTAGATGGTAAAGCACCAATCTCTTTTGTGACTCTGTGAATTATTCTGTAGCTGGAAAGTGAGCATTGCAATCTTTTTCTTTCCCTTGTGGAATGTTTGTGCTTGTGCTTCAGATGCAGGCAGGAAGGGAGAAGCCAAAAGGAGCACAGGACATTTGTAAAATGAAGGCCAAAGGGAGGCCACGGTTCTTTGAGAGGTAATAAGAGATTTAAGGGACAGACCTGATAGAAGACAATAATATTATTAACATTGGCATTTCTATTTTTTGTGGCAAGACAGTTCTGCACCAACACCAAGCCCATGAGTTTGCTGTATAGTGCTGGTTCCAAAATAGGAGCTAAATGCAGGAAGATTTTGCTAGCTTATACTTCCCTGCTAGGAAGTCATGGTTCGTTCTAATTGGACCTGGTGGATGGTATGTGACGTCATTAAAGATTGGAGTGATAATTTATATATCTGTAATTCAGACATTACCTCCCTGTTGCATGAAGAAGTACCCTGCCGTGTCTGAGATGTTTTATTCTTCCCTGTTTATCTCTCAGGAGCCCTGGGCACCAGAGCTGAACGACATTTTTGTGATTTTATTCATGCCTTCCATTTGCTTACTCTTTATTTGGGGAAATTTTGTTCATTTGGGTTTCTTATGTTCCTTATTTTACTGCATAGCCATACATCTTCCAGTTCTGAGACTGGTGCTCAGAAGTGCTGTTTACTGCACTGACTCAGTGCCTGGAAACAACAGAGCATTCGTTGTTAGCAAAGCCAAAATGTAAAGGATCAGTAAAACATCTGCACAGGGCTTCTGAAACTTCTAAGCAAATCTTTTGTCAATACAGCTTAGTTTTGAATGGGAATAGAGGTGGCCTAACTTTCGCTCTTGCAAGTCTTCGTGGTTTGAAAGTTTTTCAACTTTTAAAGTTCTCCTAGCCGGGGAGAGATTCCCTATTGTCTTGGGAAGTTGTGCAGACCTCCGAAGGAGGGGAACCTACCACATGGTTTCACCTGTCTGATGTTAAGACATAAACAGGTTTGAGTGAAGTATCCTGGCGTTGAAACCAATAGGCATCAGGGAGCACAAGAGACCCCTGGCTAAAACATACACGAAGTGGCCCTGTGCATCAATCAGTATTGGTTCCTGGTGTGGTGGGGGAAAAAGACTACTCTGAATTGTGTCTACAGAAGCAGCATCCCTAAAGATGGTCCAAAGAAAATCTGAAATGCCCTGGGTGATACACGCTTGCATGAGCAACCACATTTGCGTCCCCTACTGCTGTGGCAAAGGGGTGGCTGAAAGTGTTTGACTGCTTTTGATTGCTGCGTTGGCTGTTTGGGCTTCTGGCAGTGGCTTTTACAGCCCCCTTTCCTTCTACTGAGCTGTGAGTGCCTCATCTGCAGCTGATAATCTGGAACGTAAATTCATTAGCACAATAAAACAAGAAAAATATGATTTCATTGCTGGGCTTAACCAAACTGTGGAATATTGGGTTTTGTTACTGAGAGTCAGGAAGGAGGAGGAGATATATGGCCTGCTAGCCCTATATTACTGAAAAGTAATTTTTATCTCATGATTTTGGATGCAGCTCCCCATGCAATTCAAGGTAGGCACGTTGTAGAAAGGCTTCAGAGCCCTGTGAGATTGTGCCTCAGTGGTGAGAACTTTGCCTGGGCTTGGGTCACCTTCAGCTCCCGGCTCCCCATCCCTAAGAGAACATTTGGCCCTTGCTACTCCTTTACAAGCACAACAATGAGGGCTACTGAAAGAATAAAATACTAAGCACCAGGTGGATGTGATGGGAAAAACCATATGCAGCAAGATGAGTACTGCAGCTGCAGAGTATGTGTGTATTATCATGTGTACAACTGGGCAAATGAAGGAATGGGACTTGGCTGTCCTCACCTGGCTGTTCTTTAAATCAGAGAAAGGACATAAATGTGGGGCTGTGCAAGCAGTGAAAAGTCAGGGGTTCAGTTTTATATTCTCATTAAACAGATTCCTTGAGCTGCCTGTCCCCGTTGTTTACAAGTGTGCAATTACCTATCGATCTGCGAAAACAAAGCATAAATAAATGTTACTTCAAAGATGCGGCAGGAAAGATGTAGATAGGTACAGAGTTCTCTGCAGAAAAGCATTTACCTGTGATTGTGTTGACACTAATTGGGAGCATAAGAAATGGCTGACAAAGGCTGGGTATTTTCATGACTTTTTTGAAACCTGTGTGTAGGGGTGAATGTTCTTCAAAGTTTTACTCATAGTTAACATTGCTTTCTGCTTGAAAAAACTCAAAGAGCAGACACATAAATAGTCATGCTCCTGGAGGAGTATTAACAGGGGAATCACAAGTAATACAGTAAGAGATAGGAGAGTGGGGTTCTCTTTTTGTCTCTGACACTGGCCTGTGATGGGACCTTGGTGTGACTAAAGTCACTTCATCCTTCGATGCTCTGGATTCCCTTTCCTGTCTTAGCACTTAAGGTTTGAGGTTTTTCTGAGTAGGAACTGTCCATTCTGAAAAGTCTGGGCAACACCCCAATGCCAGCTGGGCCGTCAGAGGTTTCTGTCCAACAAATCTGGGAATGGAACCATATTTTCAATTTTCTTAAGCTTTTGTGACTTTCATTTAGATTTACAGACTAGTGAAAGAGAAAAGCCCAGAGCGATGTCCTAGCTGAGGGAGAGGCTCTGGTCCTGTATATCTGTTTAGCTTCTTGGCTGGGCAGTCATCAAAATGTGGCATGAAACCAGACATAGTGTATTGGGTGTCCTGCCCAGCATGTTGTTAGGGGACAGGATAGAGGGAGGGTATTTAGGGCGTGCAGAGACAGGGAACAGAATTATTGCTGTGGGACCACGTGCAAGTGTTGGACAAAACCCAGGAGATCAGCCTTTGATAGTTCTATAGCTTCCAAAATGATGTGTTTACCTGTGATAATTTTGTACTGGTTCTTTTGCTTTTCAGATGTCCTGTGTCCAAATGTCCATGTGGAAGGAGATCGATTCAAACACACCAATGGGGGTACTGATGAGATACCAGGTAAAGAGACACACTTTTCTGTTGGACATTTGGGAACTGAAATAATATGACTGTACGTTTCTAGTGTGATGTTCTGATTCATTACACCTTTCCTGGTTGTCATTTTCTTAATCCAACACGTATTCAGTAGTAGAGAATTACATTAGAAACTGCAGGGCTGGAAAAGAGTTATCGGTTGACAGTTGACAGCAAATTAATCATGACCTTTCTTTTGATATGGCAGCAAATTAAAAAGCCGATAGAGCTTAGTGTAGTAGACAGAGGAATGCAGTAAGTCTTGGAGATAACTTGTTTTTACCACTCCACATTTGGTGAGTTTTAAAGTCCATTTATTTGATCTGTGATTGTTGTGGGATGTCCAAGCACAATGGTAATTACCACTGAAGAAATGCTTATATATGTGTATATAAGAAAAAAAAAAAAACAAACACCACAACATTAAAAAAAAACACGAACAACAAAAGAAAAGGTAAAAAGTCCCAAGAAGACAAGAAGAAACATCTTTTCTGAAACACTGGTGAAAAATCAAGAGGAAAGTGAGCCTGGTGATATCTCTGCTTTTTGGTGAGTTCTGATATATCTTTCCAGCCAGCTGAAGGACTTAATCTGTCAGATATATGCGTGGGCTGCACCTCTTTTCTAGCCCCCCCAAGACTGTTTGAGCTGTTGGCAGAGAAAAACTGCCCATCAAGGATGTACTGGGAATATCTGTGACTGACCCAAGAACATAAGTCACTGCAATGTGGGAGGCTGGAGGCTCTTCTGCAACTTGATTATGAGTAGAAATGGTCAAGGTTTGACAGCTCTTCTACTCGCTCAGAGTTTTTTCCATTGGGGGATTTTTACTGCCTGCACAAAATATCAGTTCCAACTGTGCTGTCTGTAGGCAGCTTATTTTGGCTGCAGTCTGATTACATCTAAGCTTGTGATAATGCTGGGTGGTAACATCTTTTCTGGTCATTAGACCCAAACTCATAAACCCAAAACACCCATTTTCAACTGCTGTTTATTGCTAGGTCTTGCACTAACCTATTCTGACAGTCCTGCTGTCCCTGGACTGCACAAACAGTACAGCTTTTCAGCAAATAGCCATACTGATTCTGAATGAACCTATTTGCAGTGGAAGCTGCTGCTCAAAATCTGTAGGAGGATTGTGTCCCTCCTCAGATGATCATCTTCTGCGTGGTCCTGTCCGGAAGAATGGTGTTGCAAATGGCTGCCTATGTCTAGTTCATGTTAATCTGAATTTTAATTCAAGTGATAATTAATAGACCCTATGCTTTTATCCGACTTCAAAAAGATATCTTCTGTTGAGCAGTGTAAAGGACAAGAATCCCACGTCAGTTCTGGTCCAAAAGTTTTGAGTAGAGCGAGGTGTAGATGTATATATGCATGCATATTTATATATGTGTATATATATACTTATGCTCTTCTGTAAAGTCTTTGACTTATTTTTCCTTTTATCTTCAAATTCCACTTTGCTCCCAGAAAGTAAGTCAATATTCAGCATTTTAACTTAAAAGATGACTTTGCTATTTTATAACTGTAGACTATTTCAGGTTGGAAGGGTCCTATGGAAATTATCTGGTCAAAGTTAGGTCCACTATCAAGTTAGAACAGACTGTTCAGGGCCTCATACAGTTGAGTTTTGAGTATCTCCAAAGATGGACATTCCACAGGTCCTTTGGGTGACTGTTCCAGTTTGGACTCTATAGTACTGATTTTTATTTTTTTTTCCCCTAATATCTAAACAGAATTTAATTTATTGCACCATATCTGTTCCACTAGTTAGAGTGATAGGGATGTCATTTATTTGACCTAGGGAGCCTCTGTTCACTGTAAAGCGTAAACGTTCACCGTGTCATGCAGAGGTTTGTTCTAGTATCTAAGAGATATCTCTGGCCCCTCTCCACCAATAGAGGAGGATTTGTAGAAGGCTCCTGATTGCTCCTGTATGGTGAGACAACAACAATTACTTTCTCTTCCTGTTCCTGATGATTAGGAAAATGTATGCCCCTTCTCTGGAAAAAATTGATTGGATATTCTGAGTCTGCTAAGGGTTGTTGTGCTGCTGGAGATGGATAAGTATAGGACCAAAATGCTGTTCCACTTCTTCTGTACTCCTTACATTCTCTGTAGCATTTTCTGAAGACTCTGGGCTGCTGGGTCCATTTCCAACAGAAAATTATTGCCTTCTCCCAGCTAAAATAACTGGAAAATTTCTGTTGTTTTAGTGCGCTGTGTTTCCTCTTCCAAAAGGATGTGCTGTACTGTTTGCTGTTGCTGAAAGGCCTTTCTGTTCTGCCCCAAAGAGGACTGCACTTGAGTTTTGAGGAGCAGCCTGCCTCACAGAATCACAGAATCACAGAATAGTCAGGGTTGGTAGGGACCTCTGGAGATCATCTAGTCCAACCCCCGTGCCAGAGCAGGGTCACCCTCAAAGTGAAGAAGTTCCTCCTCATGTTAAGATGGAACTTCCTATGTTCAAGCTTGTGCCCATTACCACTCGTCCTATCAGTGGGCACCACTGAAAAAAGACTGTTCCCATCCCTCTGGCATCCTCCCTTTAAGTATTTGAAAGCATTAATAAGATCCCCCCTCAGTCTTCATTTCTCTCGACTAAAGAGACCCAAGTTCCTCAACCTTTCCTCATATGAAAGATGTTCTAATCCCCTAATCATCTTCGTAGCCCTTTGCTGGACCCTCTCCAGCAGATCCCTGTCCTTCTTGAACTGGGGAGCCCAGAACTGGACGCAGTACTCCAGATGTGGCCTCACCAGGGCAGAGTAGAGGGGGAGGATGACCTCCCTCGACCTGCTGGCCACACTCTTCTTGATGCACCCCAGGATGCCATTGGCCCTCTTGGCCGCCAGGGCACATTGCTGGCTCATGGTCATCCCGTTGTCCACCAGGACTCCCTGGTCCCTTTCCACAGAGCTGCCTCCTGCTCCCTCATGCTTGTTAGAGAGGTTCAGCCCTGGAATTTCTGCAGATTCACCTGTGACAGCACAGGGGGGAGGCTGTTCCTCTGCTACCCAGGTCCTCATATGCTCAAGGATTTGAAGTTAACACCCATATCCTGTGCTTAATGACAACAAAAATTTATCCTTGCCCAGAAGGATCCTAACAAAGAACTTCATAGTTACATCTTAGAATCATAGAATTGTCTAGGTTGGAAGAGACCCTTGGGATCATCAAGTCCAACCATCTACCCTACTCCACAAAGTTCTCCCCTACACCATATCCCCCAACACCACATCTAAACATCTCTTAAACACATCCAGGGATGGTGACTCAACCACCTCCCTGGGCAGTCTATTCCAATGCCCGACCACTCTTTATGTGAAAAATTCTTTCCTAATGTTCAGTCTAAATCTACCGTGTTGGAGCTTGAAGCCATTCCCTCTTGTTCTGTCATTAATTACCTGTGAGAAGAGACCAGCACCAACCTCTCTACAGTGTCCTTTCAAATAGTTGTAGAGAGTGATGAGGTCTCCCCTCAGCCTCCTCCTCCTCAAACTAAACAGTCCCAGCTCCTTCAACCGCTCTTCATACGATTTGTTTGCTAGGCCCTTCACCAGCTTCGTTGCCCTCCTCTGCACTCACTCCAGCACCTCGATATCTCTCTTTTATTGAGGTGCCCAAAACTGGACACAATACTCGAGGTGTGGCCTCACCAGTACTGAGTACAGGGGCACAATCACCTCCCTACTTCTGCTGGCCATGCTATTTCTAATACAAGCCAGGATGCCATTGGCTTTCTTGGCCACCTGGGCACACTGCCGGCTCATATTCAGCCGCTTGTCAATTAGAACCCCCGGGTCTCTTTCTGCCAGGCAGCTTTCCAGCCACACCTCCCCAAGCCTGTAGCGCTGCATGGGGTTATTGTGGCCCAAGTGCAGAACCTGGCACTTGCCCTTGTTGAAACTCATACCGTTGATGTTGGCCCAATGATCCAATCTAAGTCTCTCTGTAGAGCTTCCCTAGCCTCCTGGGAATCAACACTCCTGCTTAACTTGGTGTCATCTGCGAACTTGCTGATGATACACCCTATGTCCTTATCGAGATCATCAATAAAGGCGTTAAACAAAAATGATCTCAACACTGAGCCCTGAGGCACACCACTTGTGACTGGCCTCCAGCTGGATTTAAATCCATTGAGCACCACTCTTTGGGACCTTCCAGTCAGCCAGTGCTTGATCCAGCAGATCGTATGCTCATCCAGGCCGTGCGAAGCCAGTTTTTCCATGAGAATTGTATGGTGGACAGTATCGAATGCTTTTTGGAAGTCCAGGTATACAATATCAACAGCCTTTACCTCGTCCAATATTCTGGTTATCTTGTCATAGAAGGAGATAAGGTTTGTCTGGAAGGACCTGCCTTCCATAAGCCCATGCTGACTAGGCCTGACCCCCTGGTTACCCATTATGTGGGTTTTGATGGCACTCAAGATGACCTGCTCCGTGACCTTCCCTGGTATCGAGGTTAGACTGACGGGTCTATAGTTACCTGGATCGTCCTTTTTGCCTGTCTTATAGATGGGAGTTACATTTGCCACCCTCCAGTCCATTGTGACCTCCCCAGTTAGCCATGATTTCCTGCAAATGATGGAAAGCGGTTTGGCGAGCACGTCTGCCAACTCTTTCAGCACTCTTGGGTGCAGCCCATCCGGTCCCATAGACTTGTGTGCATGCAAGCAGCATAGCAGGTCACTGATCTCTTCCTCTTTAATCGTGATGCTCTCATTCTGCTTCCCCTCCCTGTCTCCTAGCTCTTGAGGCTGGGTGTCCAGGGAACAGCTGGTTCCACTGCTAAAGACTGACGCAAAGTAGGCATTGAGCACCTCAGCCTTTCCTCATCCTATGTTTCCCTCTGCATCCAATAAAGGAGGGAGATTTTCCCTAATCCTCTTTTTGTTATTAATGAATTTATAGAAACATTTTTTATTATCCTTAACAGCTGCAGCCAGGTTGACCTCTAGCTGCGCTTTGGCTCTCCTTATTTTCTCCCTGCATAGCTTCGCTACATCTTTATAGTCTTCATGAGAGACTTTACCCCTCTTCCAAAGGTTGTAGACTCTTTTTTTTTTTTTTTTTTTTTTTGAGATCCAGCAAGAGATCCTTATTTAGCCAGGCTGGCCTCCTTGTTTTTCGGCACATGGGAACATGGGAACAGCCTGCTCCTGTGCCTTTAAGACTTCTTTCCTGAAGTATGTCCATCCTTCCTGGACTCTTGAATCCATAAGGGCATCCTCCCAAGGGATTCTGTTTAGCAGTCTTCTGAACAGATTAAAATTTGCCCTCTGGAAGTCTAAGGTGGCAGTTTTAGTAACCCTTCTCCTTGTTTCTCCAAGGATCAAGAACTCAATCATCTCATGATCACTGTGCCCTAGACGGCCTCCAACCTTTACTTCCCCCATAAGTTCTTCCCTGTTCACAAGGAGCACGTCTAGGAGGGCACTTTCCCTGGTCAGCTCACTTATCAGCTGCATGAGGAAGTTATCCTCCACACATTGCAGGAACCTCCTGGATTGTTCCCTGTCTGCCATGTTGTATTCTCAGCAGATATCGGGGAGGTAAAAGTCCCCCACAAGTACAATGGCAAATGACTGCGATATTTCTCCCAGTTGCTTATAGAAGGCTTTGTCCACCTCACTGCTTTGGTTGGGAGGTCTATAGCAGACTCCCACAGCGATATCACCTTTATTTACCCTTATCCTAATCCAAACACTCTCAACCCTGTTATCACTATACTTAATTTCTGAGCTCTCATAGCATTCTCTGACATACACAGCCACTCCACCACCTCTCCTTTGCTGACTATCCCTCCTGAAGAGTTTGTAGCCTTCAATTGTGGCACTCAAGTCATGTGAGGCATCCCACCACGTTTCCGTGATAGCCACTATGTCATAGTTTTCCCGGTGCATCACGGCTTCAAGCTCCCCCTGTTTGTTGTTCATACTGCGTGCATTGGTATAGATGCACTTCAGATGAGCTAATGGTTTCAACATCTTTTTGTGAGTGTGGGCCCCATTTCCTACTAGGCCCCTCTCAGGTGTTTCTGTAATTTCTAGGTGTCTATCACTTCTCTGAAATGAATTGGTAAAGAGTCCATTCTAGTCCACAATCCCCTCAAGCCCTGGCGCGTTTCCCTTGAGTTTAGTCCTAACAGGCCCAGTTATCCCCCCTTCCCCCCTCATATCTAGTTTAAAGCCCTGTCAACGAGCCCTGCTAATTCCTGTTCCAAAATTCTTTTCCCCCTCTGGGACAGGCTCATCCCACCTGCCACCAGCAGGCCAGGTGTCTCATAAGGCAACCTATGATTAAAAACCCAAAGCCCTCTTGGTAGCACCAGTCCCGAAGCCACGAGCTGACCTGCTGTCTCTTCCTATTAATTTCCTCACTCATGATAGCCACTGATGGGATAGAGAACACTACTTGTGTTTCTGATCACTTAAGCACCCTTCCCAAAGCTTTAAAAACTCTTTTAATTGATTTTGGGCTCCTTCCCACATCATCACTGCCCACCTGAAATACTAAAAGGGGGTAATAATCAGAAGGGTTGACTAGAGTAGGAACTTTGTCCAACACATCCCTGACCCGTGCCCCAGGGAGGCAGCAGACTTCCCTGTGAAGCAGATCAGGACGGCATATTTGTCCCTCTGCCCCCTTCGATAGAGAGTCACCCACAACGATGACCCTTCTGCTTTTCCTTTTGGAACTAGTTGTGATGCCAGGTCTACGGCGACTTGGTCTTTCTGGCACTTCCTGCCTAGATGTACCATCCTCCTCTCCAACAGACAGTTCCTCCTGCAAGATTCCATACCAGTTCTGCAGGGGTAACTGGGGAGGTGGGAGGGGCAGGGAGGGGATTTGCCTGCTTTGCCTAGCCGGGACCTGTTTCCATTCACCCTCTTCTCTGAGATCCCCCTCTTCTTTGAGGTCCCCTTCTACTGCCAGGTGAGAAGTGAGGAGAGGGTCCTCTTGTGTATGTGAGGCCTCAACACGTTCCCTTACTCTCAGGGAGTGGGCCCACCAGTCAATCTCCCTCTCACGCTCCCTGATAGTCCTCAACCTCTCCACTCCTCCTTCAGCTCAACCACCAGGCTGAGGAGATCGTTCACCTGTTCACATCTGACACAGGTGTTGTCCCCACTACCCTCCATGGCAAGAGCCAGGCCCCTGCACTCCCTGCAGCCAGAGGCCTGGACACCCATGTGTTTACATGGGGACTCTGTCTGGGTGCCCACAGCTTTCTTCACAATAGCCTTTCACCTAGTTCTAACCATGGTTGGATGTCTGCAAGCAAAAGACAGTGGAAGGGTCAGTTGGAATAAACGTGCTAGTCATCTGACTACTAAAAGGAATTGAACTTACCTTGTACAGTAGCAGAGGCTCAGGACCCAACCACGTGAGGCACCGTCCAAGACAAGCCCCCAGACACTGGCTACTGCTCAGCGGGCAGAGGCTAGCCCACCTCTGCCCTCCCTGGGGTTCTTTGTACGTCAGAGATGTGAGGAACTGCGGGAGGAGCTGGCTCCACCCAGGCTTAGTCAGCAGCCCGCCCACCAGCTGTCAGCCCCCAGCACAAGGAGGAGGCTTTGCCCGGCATCAAAAAAGCCCCCAAAAGAGCTTTCCGTCGGCCTTTTTAGCTACAGATCCCTTCTCCCAGTGCAGTCTTACCTGCCCTGGAGCCGGTCTCTGTTGCAATGACCAATGATTAATGACCAATGACCAATGACCAATGATCAATGTACAATGATCTTGTACAAGCTTGTTTCTAGATGGATGCAAAGTGCAGCCCCATAGAGTGGAAGGTGCAGTAGATCTCATTTTGGGGACCGGGGAGACTGTATTAAAAGGCTTCTCAGATTAAAAGCATCTTCCCTCTCTCAGACAGTGAAAAGACATGAGAACTGAATGTAAAAGATGCAAAAGTCTTTCTGTTTGCTTGTTGATTTTGTTGTTTGTTTTTTTTTTTCGTCATATTTTTGTTGGGTGAAATGCACCAGCAGACGGCACAGGCAATTGTTTCACACAGAACATCTCCAATGCCAGACCTTTCTTGTATACCCCGCCTGCACAGAAGTTATAGCATGACCTGCTACCTTTAAGTCTGTGTCTGCAGTTAAGTGAACGTGAACTAAGTCACTCTGGATTAGTAGAAGTAAAAATAGAAGCTAAATCATAAAATGAGCTATAAAAGGGCAAACTCTGGGAGATGAAGGGAACCAGCGGCGTGACTGAGAGGTGGAAGTTGCATGGCACTTCGATAAGTCAGAGGCTGAGAGTAAGGATGAGGAGGGTGGCTCCATGCATAATGAAGTGAGTAACTGCATCAAAAAGCACATTTTGAGCTGGAAGAGAGCCAACAGCCTAAACTGATATTGTCCTAAAAGACAGGTGATTTTTTTTTTTTCTTTAGACAAACTGAACTAAGTAAATCTCATCTACCTGAACTTCAGCAAGCACTTGTTGAGTACTGTATTGAAAATCACTACTAAACTGAAAAAGGGGAGAGATTAATAGAAGTTGTAAAGGGAGCCAGAAACTGGCTAGCAGAGAGATAATGATGAAGTTTCTAGGAAAGGGAATAAGCCAGAGGGAGACAGTGGTGGACCTCCTCAGGGCCCGGTTTTAGGTCTAATCTTCTCTTTCAGTTACCACTATATACATTTGGATGAGAATATCCTCGAAGGAGGAACTGGTAGGCCTCAAAAGACTGGGAAGTTTTTCCAACTGACTCGGGACTGTTGGTTTAAAAGACTTGTTATTGTACTTATGGATCAATAACAGGACTTTGTGCTATAAACTTATACTCTGGAAACCGATGGTGTCTTAGTCAGCAGATGTTTGTAAGTCACAGTGCTGTACAGCTGGGGAAAAAGGACATTCTTGGACAAGGTAAAGTAGGTCTTATAGAGATAGGGAAGAATTCATGACAGTGGACAGGGCTTTGGTCACTACTTACCTAGAAAAGTGTGTTCAAACCTCCTTAGCTCAGGAAAGATGGATTCAGCCTTGAGGAGCTATTAGTGTGTTCAGGAGCCAGAGAGACTATTTTCAAACAGGAGATTAAAAAACTGGGTTTGGTTAATCTTGTAGTGTGCAGGTGGAAAAGGGAGATACTATTGCTTTCCACAAATAGATCAGCAGAATAGCAGAAGGGAGATAGAGGAATCACTCAAGCTAAAGGACAAAGATCATAATAAGAAATGGGTGTCAACTATTTAAGAGATACATTCAAGACATTAGAAGAATGTTTCAAACTGTCAGAGAGATGAAGTACTGGAACAAGCAGTGAGGTTATAGTAACGAAGATAAATAAACACTGATGGACAGTCATGAGTCCTCTTATAGCAGAGGATTGTACTCTATGACCCTCTGGTATCACAGCATTTAAATAAAAAATCACTAGCTGTAGCATTTGGTAAGGGCCACCACAGTGAAATAGGTCTGTATGAGGTAAGAATATATAGGCAGCTTTAGTCTACTACTGATACAAATTTTGGCAGTGAAGTGAGGCAGCATCTGCTTAACAGTTCATGACATGTAAATTCAGAATATAGATGGTGCTGCATGCATTAGAAATCACACAGGGAATTTTGAAAGAAAGCAAGAAATCTGACTAAAATACCAGGATAAACACTGTTTCTCTTCCAGAAAGTCTGATATTTCAAAGTGATGCTTAATGATACTTTAAAGAAAATTCTTACAGCATCCTTATGGGTACTGTGGTGTTTGTTTTTATCAAGTAGAGAAATGAAGACAAAGGAGGATTTAACTCATCTGCCCTGAAGTATCCAAAATAAAACCATAGTTGTAATGTTTAATACCTCTTACACTGCTGAATTGTCATTTTGGTTCCATCAGCATTTAACAAAGGATCATGGCCTACTATTAATCGTGACCAGGCAGGAAAACACAATGATAACATTTTGCACCCTGAAGATGTGCCCCTTGTGTATTTTTACAAACCATTCTATTACATCAAAACAACCCATGAAAATTGTTGAAAATTAATTATACTTCTTGAGGTTTTAAAACTTCACATTTGAATTATTTGTATTTTAAATTAGACCTGCAGGACGTGGCATTTGGCTGTAGAAATCTGGATGATTCCTAGAATTAAAAATGGGCTGAGAATCTAGTCCTCAACATTATCCAGCAGAGGATATAATACTTCTCAACAGATACTGACTGCTGTTTTCAGAAGGGATCTGCCACAGAAGTAAAGAAAGACCTGCAATGA
This sequence comes from Vanellus vanellus, assembly GCF_965231255.1. Classification (NCBI taxonomy): domain Eukaryota; kingdom Metazoa; phylum Chordata; class Aves; order Charadriiformes; family Charadriidae; genus Vanellus; species Vanellus vanellus. The sequence continues at coordinate 164,707,751 of NC_138906.1, read as the reverse complement.
TTTCCATAATGTGCTAAGAAAAAATAACCCTGGGGAGGGATACTTCCAACCACTACATCACATTATACATCCCAAGCTGGATGGTGTTAATGGGGCAAGGAGGGAACATAAAAGCCCTGACTCCAACTCCTGAGCAGTGGCACAGGCTATATGTATGAAGAACAGCAGAAATTGCATTATGGGTTGTACCACAGGTTGACCTCAGCCTCTAACTCTCTTCCCCATCTCAGAAACTTCCATGCGCAAATGAGCAAAATGCCAGTGTATTTATGACCTCTGTGTTTTTCTGTAGCTCTATAAAGGATGCTTGGGCATTTTACGATAGAGGATCTGGTTGTAAAGCTAGTAACCCTACAATTATAGACTGCAGTGGCTGGGTTTAACTGTCAGCCTGTCTCCAGTGTCCTGCGGTTTGCAGCACAGGGTTTGCATTCCAGAGATGCCAGTGACTCACCAGCTAATTATAATATCCCTGGGACTAGTTATATTTGCCCACTAAAACACGTGGTAGCAGGAGGAAATTGGAGTGTCCAGGCTGTTGAACCTGCAGAACAAGCACATTAGACCAATGTCCTCTGGGGGACAAAAGCCTTTTTGTGGTGCCTGTGTGATGGGCATTTTGCCCTCCCTTTGCACTTGGCAGCCCGTATTGTCCCTCTCATCTTCTCCTTGGGAAGCCCCTGAGAGGCAAGTGGAAAATCCATGAATGGCTGCAAAGATTTGTAACGGATCACTGTCTTCAGACAGTAGACGCACAGACACGGTGGTCAGCAGCAAAGGCTGCGCATATGCAGTGAGGGTGAAGCTTGGCTATTCGTGTGGACAACTGCTACTGTCCTGTCCATCCTCGGTGTTATACCCATACAGGCAGGACTGGAAGCAGCTATGACGTTTATGGGAGGAGGGGCAGAAGAATGAAGCTTTGCTGTGCCATGGCACAGCCACTTTGCTGTCATGTTTTTCAGTGAGCTGTCACTAGGCAATGGCAACGGGGATAGGGTTAAGGGCTTCTTCTTCCAACCCCACCCCCCCTTTACCCTAGGAAGTCCCCCATACAAAATTTCAGAAACAAATCAGCGCTGACTTCAGTGCTAATGTTCTCCGGTCTGTAAGGATCTGGAGAGCTGAACTTGAAACAGGGGTCTGGAGACACACACAACTGGCTATAGCTGCTGTGTATCCAGGAGAAATAAATAGGGAAAATAGCAGCTGAGCTGTACTTATGGCCCTAAGAGTCATTTCATAGAATGGTTTAGGTTTAGGTTGGAAAGGACCTTGAAGATCATCGGGTTTCAACCCCCCTGCCATAGGCAGGGACACTCCCACTAGACCACGTTGCCCAAGGCCACCTCCAGCCTGGCCTTGAACACCTCCAGGGATGGGGCCTCAACAACCTCTCTGGGCAACCTGGGCCAGTGTCCCACCACCCTCGAAGTGAAAAACTTCTTCCTAATGTTCAATCTGAACCTGCCCTCTTCGAGTTTAAAACCATTCCCCCTAATCCTATCGCTGCATGCCCTAGTAAAAAGTCCTTCCCCAGCTCTCCTGGAGGCCCCCTTTAGGTACTGGAAGGCCACAATAAGATCATGCCGGAGCCTTCTCTTTTCTAGGCTGAACAGCCCCAACTCACTCAGCCTCTCCTCACAGGAGAGGGGCTCCATCCCTCGGATCATCCTTGTGGATCTCCTCTGAACATGCTCCATCATGTCCATGTCCTTCTTCTGTTGGGGACTCCAAAGCTGGATGCAGTACTCCAGGTGGGGTCTCATGAGAGTGGAGTAGAGGGGCAGAATCACCTCCTTTGACCTGCTGGCCACACTTCTTTTGATGCAGCCCAGGATACAGTTGGCCTTCTGGGCTGTGATCGCACACTGCTGGCTCATGTTGAGCTTCTCATCAATCAGCACCCCCAGATTCTTCTCCTCAGGGCTGCTCTCCAGCCATTCCCCGCCGAGCCTGTATTTGTGCTTGGGATTTCCCCGACCCAGATGTAGGACCTTGCACTTGGCCTTGTTGAACTGCATGAGGTTGGCTTGGGCCCACCTCTCCAGCCTGTCCAGGTCCCTCTGGATGGCACCATCCCTCCAGCGTGTCTACCTCACCAAACGGCTTGGTATCATTGGTAAACTTGTTGAGGGTGCTCTCAACCCCACTTTCCATGTTGCTGACAAAGATGTTGAACAGTACAGGCTCCAGTACCAACCCCTGAGGAACGCCACTCGTCACACTCTCCACTTAGACATCGAGCCATTGACTGCAACTCTTTGAGTGTGATCGTCCAACCAGTTCTTTATCCACCGAGTGGTCCATTTTCAAATCCATGTCTCTTCAATTTAGAGACTAGGATATTGTGTGGGACAGTGTCAAAGGCTTTTCACAAGTCCGAGTAGATGACATCAGTTGGTCTTCCCTTGTCCACTCTTCTGTCCCTTTCAGTCTCCTGTGAGCAGGAGAAAATGGCTGGCCTTGTGCTGTAGGGTGGATTTGTCCTCTGGGCTGGTAGGTGGGACATCTTCAGTGCAGATGTCCTTACAAGTCCCTTTTGGCTTTGCTTTCTAGAAGTCTATGTACTGTGCAATAACTAATGTCAACATTATAGCCTAGATCTTTGCGCTTAAAAGAACTTTGAAGCTTTTCAGAGATTGCCAAATGATTCATCTGTGTTCAAGGACGTTTTAATACCCAGTAACTCCAAGAAAAACAGGTCAAGCAGTCATCCATGACTTCTAAGTGTAGCCACTGTAGTCCTACAGGCTAGCTCTAACCTGTGCATTAGAAGTGCACTGTGTCACGCCTGGTGTCCAGATCCTCCAGTTATCCACCATGGGGACCTGTGGTGGTTTCTTTTGGGCTTATGTACCAGGGAATTTCCCTTCTATAGAAACTAAAGGATTGGGAAGTGAAAGTGTACAGTCACCCCAACAGGGTGCCACCAAAATGTGCATCTGGATCAGGAGCCAGGAAACAGTCAAACACCCTGCAGAGTATGCGTAACCACGCTGTCACCAACAGAGCTGGGTCGAGGAGTTTCTTGAATTAAAATCCCATGTTTTAAATTAATCTTTTTCCTGGTATGGTTGGAGATGTAGCTATTACCCAACATCTCAGTAGACTTCTGGTGCTGTGAATGACCTGACCAGCACTAAGCATCAGATCTGTGTTGGAGCAGGTAGCCTGGCTGAGTTGCTCAGTGACAGCATGAACCAAGGAGGATAAATGCTGAAACTACGCTAGTCTACTACTGCAGAAAGAAAGCTGGTAACAGCTGAGTGGTCTCTGTGAAAGACTTACCCTGGTCTGAATCCCAGCAGTGACAAATTCTGACTTCTGCATTCACATAAAAGACTTAACAAGGGTTAACCATGCGCAGGAATGTGCACATGAAGTATTCATATCTACCTGCATATTAAAAAAATAAAAATAAATCTATCCCTAAAGGCTTTTTTTAAAAAAAAACTAGTAATATTTGCGTTCTCCCAGAAGCTAAACAAGCCAGGATTTTTTTCTTATTCCAGTGCATTTGAGGTTGATGAAAAGGAAATAAATTCAATTTTTGACTATTCATAGCCCAAGAAGCAACCAGTCCTTTGGCTATAAAAAGATTAATATATTTGCTAACCATGAAGTACTTCCAGACATTTCTTGGTCCAAATATTTTAGATTAATTCTACTTGAGAAAGAGATTTCTGTAAAAGAGGGGGCTGGAGAAACCATCTTGTAGATTCTACATCAGTGCAAGGTTTTTGGTCATTGTGCACACTCGTTGGGAAGAAAGTGCAAATACAATTTCAATAAACTCCTCCTAACACTTGGAGTTAAATCAGTTTATCTGATGCGACAGGTCCCTGATGACAACTGTGGTCAGGTTTTAGTGTACCTGTAGGTCTAATCTGTTTTGTACTGATCATCGGGCATACAGTAACCACCACAGTCTCGTAGAGAACTGTCCTTACTTGCTTTCATATTAGGCCTTGCTCGCAGCAAATTAATGGCAATATTTTTATTTTCATGAATAACATCTTGAGGGGGTTTTCCTATAGCCCAGATAGTAGCATTACAAGGAGATTCTAGCAGGTTATGTCTTAGTAAGGTGTTTTTCCTTACCCTAAAAATCATACTAGCCTCTTGTACGAGCAAGCAGTAGGAATTGTTGCTAGTTATGTTGATTTCATCAGTCCTGGCACTCTGTTCTCATAAACACTTATCCACTGTCGTTTTTCTCAGCTATATGCACAGAGTTCTCTTGGCTGCCGCCGACAAAACCTTTATTCAAAGCAGCGTAGAGTCCTCCCCACTGCCATCCCAAGTGATGAGTTTGCAGTTATGCTGTTTTGTGGCTTTCCAGAGGAACACAGAGCACCTTAGGGCCTGAGGAACTCAAAAGAGAACTTCAAAATAGAGGAACTAATTAAAATTAGAACCTAATACAAATAGTCCCGGTAAGTTCAGCTGGTGCAAGCCTATCTGGCATACAAGGACATCAAAGGAATAATGAACCTCTGTTTAATCTTGTAAATCACTGGAGCAGGAAAGGAGCTGAAAGAGGGCCCGTGGCACTAAGCCAAATGTCCATCACTGAGAAAATGGAGAATGACTTCAACACAGAAAAGCCTTCAGTAATGAGGCAAAGAGTTCAGTGTCAAAAACAGCTTTCAGTGTCGTTCAATATGCCACTTGCAACTGTCCGAAAACTGAGAGGCAAACGGGTAAGAGTCGACTGATGTAGATAAACAGAACAATGCATCAAATAAAGTGGTGTGTTATTAACATGAGATCGGGTGTTGAAAGGTGCTGCCTCAGAGGCAGCCGCTGTAGACATGTATTTATTTCCTGTTTTAACAACAGGCTGGGGGTTAGATTACAACAGCCCTTTCCACCAGGTGGGACAACTATAACTGTGTATTCATTTATTTGCTTGTGGTTTTGACCTCTTTCTCTCTTTCTCTCATACTGTCTCTTTGGACTAATTCTCTTACTAGCTTGGTATCCCTTTTATCTTTCCTGAGTGTTGCCTTTCCTGTGTAAGGGTACCAAGTGCTGTAACTGTCCCCGCTGTTTTTGACTGAAGCTTTAGGCTGATGTTTTGGAAACAAAGTGGCCCGTAGTTCAATCCAGTGACCGTCTCTTCACCTGCATCACTGCCTCCTGATGCTACTTCTTTTTGAGGTCGAAGTGTGTGATATACCTCAAGCAATGCTCCTGCTTCTGATAATCCCAAATGTAGAGCTGAGGTCAAGCTCTTTTTTGTGATCTGCATGAGACTTGTGGTGCTGCTTTGCAGGCACCAAGAAAAAGTAAGAATTGTGTCTCCCAAGTGTTGTGATGCAGAAGAAGCAAATCAGGATCAGTACACCAACAGCCTGAGTGGTGGCATTGTGTACTGGGGGTAAATCAGCTTTATTATTGTTATAAAACTGAGACCATCTAAATGGTCCTCTAAACCACCTCATGGAGTATCACCTAGATGGTAATAGACTTGCTGGGAGATACTTTCTTCATGCTGGTGTAACAGCTGTTCCATGTGCTTCAACAAAACCTCATTATTAGCTTAAGTTCTTAGCTGCTTTCCTCACTGAAGTCCAGTGGATCTGGTGAGAAGGAAGTCAGACCAGCATGAAGCCCTGCTTAGATCCCAACTGTAACATCTGTGGAAAGAAAGGGCAATTGGTTAATAACAAGAACCTCTTTAAAACACTCTTGAGGCCCTTTATTTTATAGGCTTTGGAAAATTTTATAGTTCTAAAATTCCCTTGCATGCTGCTTGTAAAATATAGCAAATTAATTTTTTTAATGACTTGTGCAACCCCTTTACTCACCACACTACTTCATGCAGGGCTTGTGGGCAGCCAGTAAATCTCTCTGGTTTGTTCCTCCAGAGCTGCAGTCCTTAATGCTTTGGGAATAAGTCAGATAACCACTGCTGGCTGATGGTGGTGAATCAAACTGTTGAGCTGGGAGTGCTAGATGTGGGGTAAATTATCCATGCAAAAAATAAACTGCTGCTTTTTCTGCTTTTGCTGGAGAGATGAACTAGAGGGCAATAAAACAGTGCAAAAAGACAGAATTCTTATCCATTGTAAGTCTTTGGAAATCACTTTTTTTTGACAGCCAGAGAGAGTTAAAAAAATTAGTCCAGCAAAAGCCTTTCTTTCAAACCCCTTTTTATAATCATTTGCAGTGTGACATTATCTGAGCTACAGGACTCTGACCTTATCTGTTGCCTACATTACCACGAGCAAACAAGTGACACCTGTGTGCCCCACAGGCATGCTGGGACAATGTCAAGATACAGTGTCTGGCTGCTTTGACATTGACCCCAGTCTTGTTATCATCAACATCTAACCAACACAAGCATCTGGTTGTCAAGAAAGAGGAAAAGGGTTTTCTGACTGCCTCCTGCCAGCGTGCCAGAAAGACTAGGACGTTGAAGGATGATGGCATCAGTGTGCACCTCATCCCCTCCTAAATACTACTTCTTGTTGCCAGGTGGAACCATGGTTGGGGCAGTGATACACTGATATGGATGTAGGTAATTTTAACATGGCGGAAGAGCCTTGGAGATAGAGACTTCAGCAAGCTCAAAAATATCCCTAATACCTGATGCTCTGTCAGCTCTTGCCAGGATTTCCTTTTCTGCGGAGGAAGGAATGACAGGAACAGCAAAAATGCTATAGCAGATGATGGATACTTTATCAATAACAGCAACACATGTTGAATAAAGTAGTAGGTGTCCCCTTCAGGGTTTGGACACTTTTACTTTATCCCAGCCCTGAACTGAGACGCGTTTTAGCTGTTCAGAAACAGCTGGTTTCAGCCTCGAGCATTGTGGAAGATAAGGATGCCAAAGGTTTAGATACAGTAGAAGAAAAATACCCCTCATCTACACTCTGAGTTCAAGTAACTAATTGCCAAACCTAGCTGGTTAAATGCACTATTTAACTTCAGAATATGTCATGAAATATTTTATTTTATTTTATTTTTAAAGTATATATTAGCACAGAAAGTAACTAAGACAGGTAACAAAAACGAGGGCTCTTTATAGTAGTAATAGCTTTGCAGACCATATGGGAGGAACTGAAAGGGTTGTTCAGGATCTAGTGAGCATCCAGGCTCTTCCTTGTGAGCACAGGCAATCATGAAAGCTTAACTTTCAAGACTGCAGAAATGTTAGGTGAGAAAATTGGTAAGATCTTGTATTTGCTGAAAGACTCCCAAGTGATACTGTTCTTCCTAGGAATTTATACACTCCTCTAGTCTATCATAAGGTTTATTGCTGTTGACCTCCCTCTAGTAAAAGTAACACATGCTGTTTTATCACAGGCAATACAGATTGCTATTTTCAGAAGTTTCAGAGAAACAGTAGCTGATTACAACCTCCTTGACCTTGGCTATTGGTGATACTCCATCAGTACATTGACAAGGCCGATAATTCAGCTGAGAGTTTAAGCAAGGCCAGAGTATGGAGCATTTCCTGCAAAAGCTGCTTGTGGCTGGAAATCTTCTGTAATAAATGTATTCCGGACACATCACCTGAGGCTCTGACGTCCAGCGCCTTTCCTGATTCCTCTCTCACCTGTTTTCCATATTCCCCTCCAGCCCATCATCTCACCAGAAACTTTCACAATTAGGAGTAGCCCATTGGTTCCCCCTGTGATTGTTACCTTGGGCTCCTTGGGAATGCAAAGCAGGACACTTTTCTCGGAAGGTTTCTTCAGGCTAAAGAAATTGTTACTGGCTCTGTCCTACTTTGAGAAGACTTTCCAAATGTGCACACTGATGTGTTTTCTGGCTATTAAAACTTCCCTTTGTTACTCTGGTTTTCTGGGCTTGGGTGCTGTTTTAATTTGGGTCTTTTTTGCCCCTGAACACAGGACAGGCATGAAAATCTCTACATGAACACTAGCTGCCACCATGACATCCATATCAGATCCTTAGTGGAGCCAGGCAGAAATCCAGCTCATACTCAGGGCAACCAACCATGGCCCCTTTAGCCTGGTCTTGAAATAATTATCTTGAAACAAATGTCGAAGGACCACTGGACAAATACAGAGCTGTTTGATCATCCTTTGGCCATGCTTTATGGTGTGGTTGGGTGCAGTCACAGAATCACAGAATCACAGAATGGTCAGGGTTGGAAGGGACCTCTGGAGATCATCTCGTCCAACCCTCCCGCCAGAGCAGGGGCACCTACAGCAGTTGCACAGGACGGCGTCCAAGCGGGTTTGGAATGTCTCCAGAGTGGGAGACTCCACAACCTCTCTGGGCAGCCTGTGCCAGTGCTCTGCCACCCGCACAGGAAAGAAGTTCCTCCTCAGGTTTAGATGGAACTTCCTATGTTCAAGTTTGTGCCTGTTACCTCTTGTCCTATCACTGGGCACCACTGAAAAAAGACTGTTCCCATTCCCCTGGCACCCTCCCTTTAAGGATTTGTAAGCATTAATGTCTGGACATCTTTCCTGTAAAAGAGAATGCAGTTGCATGTTACAGTTAGATGATACAGATGGTGTCCAGTGCCAAGTTTTTCCCATCTTCTCCCTGTTGTTACAGGGCAGTTCTGAGCATGTTTTCCAATGCTGCTTCCTGTAAGGGAGTTATTACTTGCAAGTAGAGAGACATTCGGACAATTTGATCAGCAGAGCAGTGCGTAAGAAATTGCTTTTCAAGCCAAGTATGCTGTTAGAAATCTGAGCTTCTCTTTCAGGTCACTATTTTAATTTTAACGTTAATGGACTAGGGTGTGCTGCTTTTCAGGAGATGTAATCACGTTAGAGGGTTTCAGTGGCCCCATATTGTTTTAGTAGCGATAATGAAGTAGGAGGCTTATGATCAAAGAGCATTATTCATCTTATTAATTGCCATGTTTATGGCATTACTGATTAAATAGCTTATAACCCAATTGGGAAACCACACCTGCCCTGGTACACAAAACCCCACCTTTTAAATCAAAGCAGCTGAGAACAGGAAAGTCCCACCCTTTCATCCTGTGCTTGAGCGTGGTACAATGACTGAGTAACAATAGCTTTGTCCTTGCGAATTTAGGCAAGTATGGTTTTCCCATTTCACTGGTGGAGAGGACTGGGAAGCTATGCGTAGGATCTCATTTTCCCTATGGCACTGACTACGTGGCCCCTCCTTGATGGTGGAAGAACCAATGGACAGCCTAGGTGGAAAAATCAATGGACAGCCTATATTTCTGCTGTCACTCCAGCCCAGAAATGCTGTATGACAAACTAAAGAGCAAGTGAGATGTTTGAGGAAAGACTTAAGTGAGCTGTTTCCACTGCACTGTTAGCAGCCAGACAGTGCCAGCTGAAAAATCCTCTTCAAGTGCTGGAGAAATGATTACATCACCTATTTTTTACATTAACATTGTGGTTCAAGACTAAATGAAAAGCATCGCGCCGTCTCCCTCACAATCCCAGTTCCAGTCCTAAAGTCAGCAAGGGAAGATAACTTGATCCAAAGTGCTTCCAGGCCCATAAAGTAGACAAAATAATACTAATTAAAAGATACTATTATCACAGAATCACAGAATAGTCAGGGTTGGAAGGGACCTCTGGAGATCATCTAGTCCAACCCCCCTGCCAGAGCAGGGTCACCTACAACAGGTTGCAGAAGATGGCGTCCAGGCGGGTTTTGAACGTCTCCAGAGTGGAAGACTCCACAACCTCTCTGGGCAGCCTGTGCCAGTGCTCCACTACCCTCAAAGTGAAGAAGTTCCTCCTCATGTTAAGAAGGAACTTCCTATGTTCAAGCTTGTGCCCATTACCCCTCGTCCTATCAATGGGCACCACTGAAAAAAGACTGTTCCCATCCCCCTGGCACCCTCCCTTTAAGTATTTGAAAGCATTAATAAGATCCCCCCTCAGTCTTCTTTTCTCTAGACTAAAGAGACCCAAGTTCCTCAGCCTTTCCTCATATGAAAGATGTTCTAATCCCCTAATCATCTTCGTAGCCCTTTGCTGGACCCTCTCCAGCAGATCCCTGTCCTTCTTGAACTGGGGAGCCCAGAACTGGACGCAGTACTCCAGATGTGGCCTCACCAGGGCAGAGTAGAGGGGGAGGATGACCTCCCTCGACCTGCTGGCCACACTCTTCTTGATGCAACCCAGGATGCCATTGGCCCTCTTGGCCGCCAGGGCACGTTGCTGGCTCATGGTCATCCTGTTGTCCACCAGGACTCCCAGGTCCCTTTCCACAGAGCTGCTCTCCAGGAGGTCAGCCCCCAACCTGTACTGATGCATGGGGTTATTCCTCCCCAGATGCAGTACCCTACATTTACCCTTGTTGAATTTCATTAGGTTCCTCCCTGCCCAACTCTCCAGCCTGTCCAGGTCACGCTGTAAAGCCGCACAGCCTTCTGGTGTGTCAGCCACTCCTCCCAGTTTAGTGTCATCAGCAAACTTGCTGATGGTACACTCTATCCCTTCATCCAGATCATCGATGAATATATTGAACAGGACTGAACCCAGTACTGACCCTTGAGGGACACCACTTGTTACTGACCTCCACCCTTCATCCAGATCATCGATGAATATATTGAACAGGACTGAACACAGTACTGACCCTTGACGGACACCACTTGTTACTGACCTGCAACTAGACTCTGCACCACTAACCACAACCCTCTGAGCTCTATCTGCCAGCCAGTTCTCAATCCACCCCACTGTCCATTCATCTAACCCGCACTTCCTAAGCTTGCATGTGAGGATGATGTGGGAGACAGTGTCGAAAGCCTTGCCAAAGTCAAGGTAGACAACATCCACTGCCCTCCCCTCATCCACCCATCTAGTCACTTCATCATGGAATGCTATCAGATTAGTCAGACACGATTTCCCCTTAGTGAATCCATGTTGACTACTTCTGATAACCTTCTTTTCATCCAGGTGCTTTGAGATGATACCCAGCACAAGCCGTTCCATCATCTTTCCAGGGATGGAGGTGAGGCTGACTGGCCTGTAGTTTCCCGGGTCATCCTTCTTGCCCTTTTTGAAGACTGGAGTGACATTAGCTATCCTCCAGTCCACAGGCACCTCACCTGTCCTCCAGGACCTTTCAAAGATGATGGAGAGCGGCCCAGCAATGACTTCCCCCAGCTCCCTCAGCACTTGAGGGTGCATCCCATCAGGCCCCATGGATTTGTGGATATCCAGTTTATCTAACTGATCTCTAACTTGCTCCTTGTCAACCAAAGGAAAGTCTTGCTCCCTCCAGACTTTCTCTGTTACCTGCAAAGTCTGGGTTTCCCGAGGACTGGCCCGAACAGTGAAGACAGAAGCGAAGAATGCATTTAGCAACTCCGCCTTCTCTGCATCATCTGTCACCATGGCACCTGTCTCATTCAACAGAGGGCCCACATTTTCCCTAGTTTTCCTTTTGTCTTCTATATACTTAAAGAAACCCTTCCTGTTGGCCTTGACATCCCTCGCCAGGTTCAATTCCAAGGCTGCCTTGGCTTTTCTTGTTTCCTCCCTGCATACCCTGACAGCATTCTTGTATTCCTCCCAAGCAGTCAGCCCCTTCTTCCACCTATTGTAAACTCCCTTCTTCCACCCGAGCTTTTTCATAAGGTCCCTGCTCAGCCATGCAGGTCTCCTTCTTCCCTTGCCTGATTTCTTTCTCTTTGGGATGCACTGATCCTGAGCTTGGAGGAAGTGACGCTTAAATAGCAGCCAGCTCTCTTGAGCCCCCTTACCCTCTAGAGCCCTCTCCCATGGGATTTCTCCAAGCAACTCCTTGAAACAATCAAAGTTAGCCCTCCTGAAGTTTAATTATCCTTCAGCTGACATAATCTTAGAGGTTACTTTGAAGCACAAATCCATTTGGAGGTTTTGCCATGTGTCTTCTTTCCAGTCCCACCCGAGCAATCTGCCTGGACTAATTTCTCAGCTCAGATGACAATATTTTGGGTTTGCTTGTTTCTTCTCCCACTTAGAAATGGAATGGTATCTGTTTAAGAAGACTCTTACAGTGAATGGTCAGGATAGCAAACTTAACATATTACTGAGCTGAATTTAAAAATCTGCAGCCTTAATTTAATCCTGATGGCAAATGAGACGATGTAAATCTAAGTTATATGTGATTAGTTAATGGCTTTTCCCTCTTTACTTCTGCTTCATTCACTGCACAAAACAGAGAACATTTCCTATGAGTAGAATATATCTCACCCAGCTTCAGAAGTGTGAAAATTACTGTCTGTATAGGCTCCATTTCTGCTGAATGGAAGGAGGCAGGCACTGCCAAATAGTGATTCAGCCTGTCTGTAGATAGGTCTAAGACAGATGCGGTGAGTCACCTTCCCAGAGACTCCTACATTTCTCTGCTGACACATGAGGGAACCGAGGCAACCTACATACATCAGATGTCTCCATTTTAGACAGCTAAAATTAGGTTAGATGCATCTCATCCTCAGCATAGTTCTTCGTTGTTTAGTATATGGCCCGATGCCATATTTTTTGTGATGCTATTGAAATCCTTCAGCAACCGAAGTGTCCATTACCTCCATGGTCTTTGTCTGGCAATGGAGTATCTAAGAGTGGAGGCTATCTCACTATAGCTATAGAAGAGGCTATAGAGCTTTACTAAGTGAAGTTTCGCGTGCAACCTGAACATCCTGAGCTCTCTTTATGTCAATGGAGAGAAACATACACTTTTGACATCTGTTTTAGTATGCGATTAATCTTTCCCTAGAAGTGCCTGTAATCTTTCCCTCTCTGTGCCTAACTGAATGACAGTCTCTGTTATTACCCTGTCTAGAAAACTGACATTTAGCCAGATGAACCCCATGTGAAGTGCTCTGTAAACGTGAATTAGTTTGTTTCATAGCTCCCTCTAAGGAAAATGGAGGCAATATCTCAATTTGACACAGAACAAATTAATAATGTGATTAAAACAAAACCATTTGCTGGTTTTGAGTGTGGAGTCTGACACATCTAGTGCTTAACTTTCACGTGGACCTACATGATATTTTTCAAAGAACAACCCTAATTCATTCTTTAATGAAAAATATATCAAGAAATTTGCGATTTGCTGATCCATAGCCTGAATAAGAAAAATCTTATTATGATTTACCTGTGTGCTTTATTCAATCCTGAATGCAAATGAGATAGTCTAAGTTATGAGCGTGACTTATTTTCATTACTGCAAATTCTGCTTGCAAAATAGTCTTAACAACCTTGTGTATGTTTCATGGTGTTATTTGGGCTCTCTAAACTGCATGTTGTTTGGAAATCTCAGAAAAAAAAAATTATTAAATCTGACTCTTAACTTTTTTCCCTTGGAAAAGCATATTACTTTGTGCACCCTCACAGTTGCTCATGATGTGAACGTCAGCTTGAGTTGTCAGGGAAAGATAAGAGCAAGTTTGGCTCTGAGCTAATGATGGAAAAACTTATCAAGAAGTTCTTGTCTCTGTATCTTGCACTTGTGTATTTTGAGCAACGGAGCTCTACGAGCTCCATGAGATGAGCAGTACTCCACAGCTTGAGGATTCCGGTGACTTGACATTACGATGTCACTTGGGTAACATTTCAGCCTTCACCATTCGCAGCTCAGATGCTGTGAAGGGTTGGCAATTCCCATTGCCAGTCAGTGTGGTCTCTTCTTAACAGCAACACTCAAATTTCCTTCCTCACGTTTCTGTGGTTGGTGTAGATGGATGTGTACTGCATGGTGAAATGAGCTATGGGAGGGTTTATATGGACAGGTCGTACTGTTTTTTGTGTGATAGCCAGAAGGGAGCTCTCATGTTCTGGCAGGGTCTATTTGCCACAATTTATAGCTCCAATCGTGGCTGATTATAGTATGTCAGAAGGGTGTATCAGTGGACTTGTTGCAGAGGTGATTATGAGGTGGAGCCATGAGGCCCTGGAGCACCTTAACTGCCATATTTGCCCTCCTGAATGCCCAGTAATAGCCAAAAATAGAGCAGAGAGGAGGGAAATGCTGTTGACAGCCAGGAAAGTTACTGTAATAGAAAAGGCCTCAACTTGACACCGGGCAACCAGTTCTGTCTTTGCAAACAATTAAGATTATGTTTCCTCAGAAAAAGCTATTTCTTTTGAAAAAGCTTCATGATAGAAGCTTTATGTTTTATTTGCTGTCTGCTGTCACATCTTGATTTGCCTTTGGACTGGCCCACACAGGATTTTTGCACCTATTTATTCCTTTAAATTTGAAGTATAGTATCATTAGGCGGGTGCCTTTTCCTATTGCAGCTGTGTTCAAGCCCTGCAGTGGCTTTCAGCCTGTGGGTTGTGAAAGGTTCACAAGGGCAATTAAGAAACCTAAGAAACTTTGGGCCTAAATTCACTACACAAAAATGTTTATCTATCCTATAAAAGTTTTAGGAGCTCACTAACTGAAAAAAGTCAAAAACACTGCCATAGGTTAACATCAATTTATCAAAATAAGCTGCTATAATATCACCGGGTTTGTGTGCTGGAATTACAGCCACAGGAGTTAATTTGTGTAACTGTGCATGTGTGAGGTGGGGAAGAGGTTGGAACAGCCCAAAAAAAAGGAAAACATAGGTTCTCTGCTCAGCCACTCTCAATCTGGCTTTTGCAGTGCCGTTGCCTCTAACTCCACAGTGTGTCTGGTTCTGGGAGCGGCTATTAGTTTGGATGTGCATCCTATGGAGCCAGTTTGGAGCGAAAAGCAGGACGGTTGCATCCACATAGTACTGTACCTCCGGGAACTGAATGCATTCAGGAGCGTGGCACAATTGTGGGGTTTAGCAGCTGGGACTTCATATCACAAAAGCATGGTTTTGTTGCAGCTGGGACCATATTGACTCTGGAGCTGCGTAGACCCATGTGTGTGGTTTACGCTTGAGCTAATAAGGTTTGTCACAACAAAGTCAGAATTTTTACACAAGTGTCTGCAATAAAGATTAATAGCTTATGATAATAATGAGTTGATTGGACTAAGACTAAGTCATATTAAAATTATATGAAAAGTGTATGTAGTCAAGCATCTTGGACTAGCAGTTTTACCTAAAGACATGGACCTCTTGGAGTGGGTCCAGAGGAGGGCCAGAAAAATGATCAGAGGGCTGGAGCACCTCTGCTATGAAAACAGGCTGAGAGAATTGGGATTGTTCAGCCTGGAGAAGAGAAGGCTCCAGGGAGACCTTATAGTGGTCTTTAAATATGTAAAAGGGGCTTACAAGAAAGACAGAGGGAGACTTTTTACCAAGGCTTGTAGTGACAGGACAAGGGGCAACAGTTTTAATCCAAAAGAGGAGATGGGTTGCCTTATATGTGAAGGAGCATCTGGAATGCATGGAGCTCAGCCTAGGGATGGATAAAGAGCCAACTGAGAGCCTATGGGTCAGGAATAAAGGGAAATTGGGAGCAGGGGACATTACAGTGGGGGTCTGCTACAGGCCACCCGACCAAGAAGACCAAGTGTTTTGAAGCCCTCTATAGACAGATAAGGGCAGCATCATGCTCACAGACCCTGGTTCTCATGGGTGACTTCAACCACCCCAACATCTGTTGGAAGGGTAACACAGCCATAGGCAATCCAGGAGGTTCTTGGATTGCATTGAAGACAACTTCCTTCTGCAAGTGGTTGAGGAGCCAACAAGGAGAGGAGCTATGCTGGACCTTGTTCTTACCAACAGGGAGGGCCTGGTAGACAGTGTCAAACTCAAGGGTAACCTGGGCTGTAGTGACCATGAAATGGTCGAGTTTGAGATCCTCAAGGCAGCGAAGAAGGTGCACAGCAGGCTGACCACCCTTGACTTTGGGAGAGCTGACTTTGGCCTCTTGAAGAATCTGCTTGGTGTGATGCTATGGGATGTAGCACTGGAGGGAAGGGGGGTCCAAGAAAGTTGGTTAATATTCAAGGACCACCTCCTCCAAGCTTAGGAACAATGCATCCCTACAAAGAGGAAGGCAGGCAGAAAAGCCAGGAGGCCTGCATGGATGACCAAGGAGCTCCTGGACATGACCAAAAGGAAAAATGAGGCCTATAGGGAGTGGAAACAGGGGTGGGTAGCCTGGGAGGTATACAGAGGAATAGTTCAAGCAGTCAGGGATCGGGTTAGACAAGCTAAAGCCCAGATAGAACTAAATCTCGCCAGGGACATTAAGAAAAACAAAAAATCCTTCTTTAAGTATGTCAGCGAGAAAAGAAAGACTAGGAAAAATGTGGGCCCTCTCCAGAAGGAAACGCAAGAACTGGTTACCCGGGACAGAGACAGAGCTGAGGTACTCAATGACTTTTTTGCCTCAGTTTTCACTGGCAAGCACTGCAGCCACACTGCCCATGACGCAGAATGCAAAGACGAGGATTGGGAAAATGGAGAACCGCCCACTGTAGGTGAAGATCAAGTACGAGACCACCTGAGGAATCTGAAGGTGCACAAGTCCATGGTACCTGATGAGATACATCCGCATGTAGTGATAGGACAAGGGGGAATGGCTTTAAACTGGAAGAGGACAGATTCAGATTGAACATTAGGAAGAAGTTTTTCACTTTGAGGGTGGTAAGGCACTGGAACAGGTTGCCCAGAGAGGTTGTTGAGGCCCCATCCCTGGAGGTGTTTAAGGCCAGGCTGGACGTGGCCTTGGGCAAGCTGGTCTAGTGGGAGGTGTCCCTGCCTATGGCAGGGGGGTTGGAACTCGATGATCTTCAAGGTCCTTTCCAACCTAAACCATTCTATGATTCTATGAAAAGAGGGTAGATTTAGATTGGAGATAAGGAAAATATTTTTTACAATGAGGATGGTGAGACACTGGCCCAGGTTTCCCAGAGAAGTTGTGGAGGCACCATCCCTGGAGGTGTTCAAGGCCAGGTTGGACGGGGCTTGGAGCAACCTGGTCTAGTGGGAGGTGTCCCTGCTTATGGCAGGGGGGTTGGAACTAGATGATCTTTAAAGTCTCTTCCAACTGAAACCATTCTATGGTTCTATGGTTCTATGGTTCTATGGTTCTATGGTTCTATGATTCTATGAATAAGTATTTCAGTCTGCACCTGTGCATTTTTCTACATCGGGATTAATGAATTATACAGCATTTTCAGGGTGTTGTGTCAATGCAAGCAGTAACAATTGATTTCTGGAGAACTCTGTTCTAAACTCTCCACAAGTTTTGAGTTTTTGGACTAAGCAGGTTACACCATGTCAGAATTTTGTTCTGGCTTTTCCTGAGAAGAACAAGATTAACCTCTGAAGTGCTGTGTTTTTGGGGCTATAAGAACTTCCTAAGTACAGTTGAAGACATGTCCCATTGTCTAATCAATGTCTCGTATTTACACTTCTGTTATGGGCAGGATTTGATCTGATGGATTCATTCAGTGTGAAACAGATTTTTGGAATGAAAGAAAATGGAATTCAGAGTGCTTATGTACGACTTGGAAGCTTCCCTGTTGTACAGAAAACTGAGTGAGTACCCTGTTTTTCACTTTATTTTCATCTGAGCCTCTGCTTTACATTATTTGGTTCCTCTAGGTTAACCTTGTAGTAGTTATCTAGTACCTACACAGATATCACTGCTTTGATCAGCTCTTTCACTTCAGCTGGCACAGAATTTATATGACGTGGTTGGAAGCCTCTGCACCAGCTACAACCTCCATCCTGATAGAGTACGAGCTGGTTTTGGTGTACCTCAATGGTTGTGAGGAGCAGTATCATGAAATTCACAAAAGAACTTAAGCCTTAGTAAATAACTTCTAAAAGGAATATTTGGTAGCACTCCTATTGATATATATGTTTGCTAATCACAAAAGACCAGTCCCTAGTAGATGTTGCTATCAGTTAGCTAATATGAATTTCAGCCTCCTAAAAGAATGAGCAATTTTTAATTCTGTGTCAACATGGATTCAGCCCTTGGAGCCTTTTATGACCTGAGTCTGCCAGTTGTGTTGTAGTCTATCAGAGCGGTTTCTCTTCAGGTTGTCATTTGAGTCCTGCGAGCATTAGCCTTGAAAAGAGTGCATAGTTCCACTGAGTAACCATAAGCCATAGATTGAATTTTCATCATTAACATTTTTACAGTAAATTTCTCTGTGCTGGTTTGAACTTCAACTTAAAAAAAATGATAGTAATTTTTTTCCATCTAATGGATAAGGGCTGTTTTTTTTTAGTCTGGTTTAACTCTCTTACTCAGCTCACTGCATCTTTGAGATTGTCCTGTGACTTACATTTGCTTGATTTCTCAACATTTTTTTCATCCTGGAGCCAACTGGGATTGATTTGCCCTTCTTCCCTGCCCCTCTTTCTCCATATAAAACCACAGTCTTAAAAAAAAGAAGAAAAGTAAACATGACACACTGAAAGGAAAACTGTTTGCTCTAAAGTGCATAAACAGTGTCAAGTCTCAGGGTAAGTAGCTTCATGATCTCAGACAAGGCCAGCCAGCTAATGACTCCTGGTCTTGATAAGTAGTATATACATAACTGGTGGGTGTGGGGAGGGGAATAAACCTATTTTGTTTGGCTCACAGTAGCCTCTAGGTGGAATATCTGCTTGCTGTGGCTTGTAACAGCTGGTGGTAGTATGCCTTATCCCTGGAAAGCATTGTCACCAAGACTACGTAGAAAGAAGTCTTTGAAGTGAAGAAGTCCAGTTTGTACTTACAAAATTTTGGGAATGATGATCTACTGAATCTGAGCTGGGTGATACTATGACAAACAGGACTAATGCAGTCCTTGGGTGTCTAAGCAGGAACTGACAAATATGATGTGACTATCTCCATATCAGGCAACTCAATCACCACTGCTGTGATGCTATGTCCAGTCTTTGTTTCCATAATTCAGTAGATAGGAATGAAGTGAATGAAAGTTTAAAGAACTGGGAAACTAACATTGAGAAATCTAAGAAGTGCAGTGTAGTCAGACAAAATTCAGAAGTGGTTAGCAACTGAGGTGATCGCTTTCTGTAAGAACCTCTGGGGAAGCCAAGTTTAGGAAAAGGTCTTTGGTGCTAAGGATAGTGGTGGACTGAAAGTCAGTGGCTACCTGTTAACAACATCAAAAAACAGCATGGACAAAAGGCACACTTTTAACAGTGAACATAATTAATCATAGACTATCAGGTTGGAAAGGACCTCAAGGATCATCTGGTCCAACCTTTCTTGGCAAAAGAACGGTCTAGACAAGACGGACCAGCACCCTGTCCAGATGAATCTTAAAAGTGTCCAATGATGGGAAATCCACCACTTCCCTGGGGAGATTATTCCAATGGCTGATTGCTCTCACTGTGAAAAATTTTCCTCGTGTCCAATTGGAATGTCCCTAGGAGTAACTTGTACTCATTACCCCTGGTCTTTCCATGTTACTCCTTGTAAAAAGGGAGTCTCCGTCTTCTCTGTAGCCACCCTTTAAACACTGGAGCATGGTGACAGGGTCTCCCCTAAGCCTTACTTTCTCAAGGCTGAACCCAATTCTCTCAGCCTTTGCTCATATGGCAGGCTTCCCAGTCCTTTGATCATCCTGGTGCCCTTTCTCTAGGCCCTCTCCAGCCTGTCCAGATCTTTTTTGTATAGGGGGGACCAAAACTGAACGCATATTCCAGATGTGTCCTGACCAGTGCTGAGTGGAGTGGGGGCTCCACTGAACTGGGTAGAGTTCCAGCTCCAGTGGAACAAGTTAGCAGAGATTACAGAGTTGTCCATTTGCATTCCTTTTTCAAATTCAGAGGAAGGAATTTCCTTCTTCAAAGGAAGACTAGGGAAAATGTGGACCCACTTAGGAAGGAAACAGGAGACCTGGTCACCCAGGACATGGAGAAGGCTGAGATACTCAATGACTTCTTTGCCTCAGTCTTCACTGGAAAGGGCTCTAACCACACCACCCAAGTTGCAGAAAGGAAAGGCAGGGACTGGGAGAATGACATACCGCCCACTGTAGAAGACCAGGTTTGAGACCATCTGAGAAACCTGAAGGTGCATAAGTCCATGGGACCTGACGAGATTCATCCGTGAGTCCTGATGGAACTTGTGGATGAAGTTGTCAAGCCGCTATGCATCATATTTTAGAAGTCATGGCAGTCTGGTGAAATTCCCACTGACTGGAAAAGGGGAAACTTAACCTCTATTTTTAAAAAGGGTGAAAAAGAAGACCTGGGAAACTACAGGGTCGTCAGCCTCACCTCTGTACCCAGCAAGATCATGGAGCAGATCCTCCTGGAAACTCTGCTAAGGCACATGTAAAATAAGAAGGTGATTGGTGACTGCCAACATGGCTTCAGTAAGGGCAAATTGTGCCTGACAAATTTGGTAGCCTTCTACAACTGAGTTGGTGGATAAGTGGAGATCAGCAGACGTCATCTACCTGGACTCGTGTGAAGCATTTGACACCGTTCCACATGACATCCTTGTCTCTAAATTGGAGAGACATAGATTCAACAAATGGACAACTTGGTGGATAAGGAAGTGGCTGGACAGTCGCACTCAGAGTTGCGGTCAATGGCTCCATGTCCAAGTAGCAAGCAGTGACAAGTGGTGTTCCTCAGGAGATGGTACTGGGACTGGTGCTGTTTAATATCTTTGTTGGTGACCTGGATGTTGGGATGGAGTGCACCCTCAGCAAGTTTGCTGACAACACCAAGCTGTGTGGAGTGGTTAACACACTGGAGGGAAGGGATGGCATCCAGAGGGACTTGGACAGGCTTGAGAGGTGAGCCTGTCTGAACCTCATTAACTTCAACAAGGCCAAATGCAAGGTCCTGCACATGGGCTAGAGCAATCCCATGTGCAAATACAGGCTGGGCAGAGAGTGGATTGAGAGCAGCCCTGAGGAGAAGGACTTGGGAGTGTTGGTTGATGAGAAAATCAACATGAGCCAGCAATGTGCACTCACAGCCCAGAAGGCCAACTGTATCCAGGGCTGCATCAAAAGAAGTATGGCCAGCAGGTTGAGGGAGATGATTCTGACCCCTTACTCTGCTCTGGTGAGACCCCACCTGGAGTACTGTGTCCAGCTCTGGAGCCCTCAGCACAGGAAAGACATGGACCTGTTGGAGTGGGTCCAGAGAAGGGCCATGAAGATGATCAGAGGGCTGTTGCACCTCTGCTATGAAGACAGGCTGAAAGACTTGGGGTTGTTCAGCCTGGAGAAGAGAAGACTGGGGAAACCATATAGCAGCCTTCCAGTATCTGAAGGGTGGAGAGGGACTTTTTACAAGGGCATGTAGTGATAGGGCAAGGGGGAATGTCTTCAGACTGGAAGAGGGGAGATTTAGAATAGATACTAGGAAAAAAATTTCACTATGAGAGTGGTGAGGCACTGAAAAAAATTGTCCAGGGAAGTTGTGGTGGCCTCATCCCTGGAGGTGTTCAAGGCCAGGCTGGATGGGGCCTTGAGCAACCTGGTCTAGTTGGAGGTGTCCCTGGACATGGCAGGGGGGGTGGAACTCGATGATCTTTATGGTCCCTTCTAACCTAAACCATTTGATGATTTTATGATTCTAAATTAAGAGTTGCAGTATTTCGTTGTTGTTTCAGTTGTTGTTTTCCAAGAGAGGCTGATGGAGTGAAGCCAGACCAACCAGCAATGATGACTTTCCTTCTGCTCAGATTGCACCCATTTATTTGTTGTTGTTGTTGTTTTTAAAATAAGTAGAATATTTTATTGCCCAGGACAATTAGAAGTAAAACATTCTAATTAGTAGATTGAAATGACTAAGCTTCCTTTTGAATGATTAACTGAAATATGGAATTAAAGAACTACTGCATTTTCAACCTTTTGTATTTTAACTTCCATACTAATGTGGTTTGGGAATGAACCCAAATGTATATACCACCATGGAAGGTGTATGCATGTTTGGTTCATTTAGCCTTTGGATGTCAGGATTCTGAGACAGTGCATATAGGGTCATTGCTCACAGAAAATGCAATCTTGTAAAGCTGCACAGAACTGATAACTGGAATAATAAACAAAACAAAAACATCTGTCCTGTCTTGCAGATAACCTCAAGCAACGTTTAGCAACTGATAGCAACGTCTCATAATTAGATACAAAATCATTAACTGAGTAATATATGTAATTCACTTTATTATCTTCTTAAAGGATCTGTATCCTTTTATATAAGCACCAGTACTTCCACAAAATGCCATCTTAGCTGCCTGCTAAATGTACTCATTCATCTTCTGATCTGGAGCCTACAACTGAACTTTCTTCCCATTTATGCTGAGGCATCCTGTGACGGTTCTGTGAACAAGCAAGCACAACAGCCAGGAAAGTGGTCACAATGAATGTACTGGTCACTGAGGGACTTACAGGTCTCTCTAGCTGGCTGAGGGCTAGTCCCTAAATCTGGCTGGTGCTTCTCCCTCAGGTAACTGGGGCTGTCCTACTGTTTGCTTACGGCTCCTCAATTGGTCTTCTCGCCAAAGCTGTGCCCCGGTTTTCTGGTTTTAGGAACTCAGGCTTGTTTCTCATTACTGTTGTCTTGCCTAATGCCAAGCTTT
Organism: Vanellus vanellus; assembly: GCF_965231255.1. Taxonomy (NCBI): domain Eukaryota; kingdom Metazoa; phylum Chordata; class Aves; order Charadriiformes; family Charadriidae; genus Vanellus; species Vanellus vanellus. The sequence continues at coordinate 164,685,333 of NC_138906.1, read as the reverse complement.
TGGCTTACTATCCTGTTCCATTCTCCATTTATTTCTCCTAGTTCTTACTCCAGAGCCTTGTTCCTCCCATGTCCATCCCTCAGTTTCCTCTTGTCTGATTCGGTTCCAGCCTGGCTTGGTCTTCATCCCAGCTGCCACCTCACAGAGTTTCCCAATGCCTGGCCTAGCTTCTAGTCATGATCTGTTTGTTCTTTATATTGGAACAGTGTTGTCTCCCCTGGTTTCTCAGTCTTAGGTTTTTTGGAGCATGTATTTGTCCGGAGACTTTGGCTCCTGACATGAACTTTGACTTCAGTTACCTGCTTTGGATTTCTCCATGAGCTTTTGCCCTGGCCTCATCATTTGTGCTGCTCCACAGAGAATAAAATTCTACCCAAAGCTACCAAGACCTCCTACACTAAACGTGAAACCTGTTCAATGCTTCCTCCTTCCTTACTTCTTCACAAACATACATTTCATATGAGGAAAGTCTGAGACAACTAAGATTCTTCAGCTTGGAGAAGAGAAGGCTCAGTGGGAGATCTTATCCATGTGTATAAATACCTGACTGGGAGGAAACAAAGAACATTGAGCCAGACTCTTCTCGGTGGTATCCAGTGACAGGACAAGAAGGAATAAGAACAAATTAAAAACATAAAATTCAATCTGAACACCAAAAAAACCCCTTCTTTAGACTAGACAGTCTCAAGAGGTCACTTCCACCCTTAACGATTCTGGGATTTGTGATCCCATGCTGCACCCTCTCCCACTCTCTGCTAGCCCTGTCTTTCCCTTTCCACCACTATTTCCCCATACCAGAGGCAGCTGTTAGGCCTGATCTGTGACCTGTCCCAAAATTTTTCATGGTGCTGGAGTTGGAAAAAGCCAAGGTGCTGTGGTGAAGTCAGGGATGACAGACACGCTCCTTAATCTAAGGAAGTGGTGAGAGCAGCCTTCCCAGCTGAAGGATCTTGCTGTGGCCACTATTTGATCTCATGACCTCTATTGCTTGTCATCTAGAAGCAACGTGTCTGTTCAAATCTGCTGTGAAGTTAGTAGGAGAATGTCTATTAGGAACACACCTGAAGAGTTGTTGTAGGCTTCTTTACTAGCCAAAGAAACAGGGTGAGTTCATGCGCCCCATCACTAGGCTCATACCCTTTGTGGTCTTCACCTGTTTGTGTGCTCATATCAAGTTAGGTTTGGCTGATAGCAAGTAGTGTTATCCCAGACAATGCCTGGGCCTGGTGTGGAGGCTGGGGCATGCCAGAGACTGCTCCCCAGAGGCAGTTTGGATATGATAACTCTCTTTGGGAAAGAAGCATTTGGTTGAACTTCACTCATGTGAATGAGCAAATGGACCCTGACCGTTATTAACTAGTGTGGATAGAATCTCCAACTTCTAAAAAGGTAAAGGAGATGAGGTATGGCTGAGGTGGAATTATTGAAGGCTTTTTTTGGTCTTTTAGAGAATAAAAGACTGAGGGGAGAGCTGATAAACATACAAAAGACTGCAGCCAAGAGCGGAGAAAAACTTATTCACATGGTTCCTTGTGGAAAAAGTTATTTCAGGAAGACTAAACTGCAGCAAGTGAGATTTAGGATAGACTTCTTTTGTAGCATACAGGGTAGTGAAACACAGCAAGAACCTGGGGAGGCTGTATCTATTCCATCACTGAGGTTTCTGAAGTAAAGGCCAAAGAAATGTTTGCCAAGGATTTATGAGTGGGGTTGATTCTGTGTTGTGAAAATGCTTCTCCATCCCTTTCTTTTAATTTTTCCTTTTTTTTTTCTTCCTTTTCTTTGCTTTTCCTGTCATTCTAAGAGCCGCTGGTGATGTGATGCATATGGACATGAACCAGTTTTCTCCAGCCTTGGTTCAGACATGAAAGCCACTACTAGTCAATGAATTACACTAAGTATTAGTGGGTTTTAGCTCTTTTAGAAGTGGTCACATTTCCCAAATACATAAATTATGTCCTTCCTCACCAAATGCGGACACCCTGTTAATTGTTGTTACGTTCAGTGTCTGAAACGAGAATTGATACTCTTATTTTTCTCCACTGTGTTATTATCACAGATGTAGGATCTCATGCTAATTGTCACAGATGTAGGCTCTTATGCCAAACAAAAGCATGTAAGAAGGAGGCTATGTCATAAAAATGGGCAACAGCTAAGAGAATCTCCTGACTGGTTTTTATAATTTTTTCTTTGTAGAAGTTGTGATTCACCTGACCTTGGATTTGGGATAATTAACTCTTAGACTAACCTGCAGCACCGGGGGATTCTCTTGTCTTGGAGTTTTATAATGGCCTCTTCTGCAATCCATCCTGTTGTCAGAATTATAGACCAAGGAGCTGGCAGAGTGCTCCCTGTAGGTACCAGGCATCCAGCAAAGCTCCATAATATGGATCATCAGTTCAATTCAGCCTTGGGTGAAAGAAAAAAATAAGACATTTCTAAGGACAGCAATTCCTGCCCTTGGATTCCTAAGCAAAGCTGAGCTTCTACATGGAGATCACTTTTTATCAAGGAAATAAATGAAAACTCATAAACAGAGTTTTTGTTATTTATGCAGTAATGCATCTCTTAAAAGATGCAGGGGCCAAGGACTTCAGAAACAGCTTTTATCATATCTTCAGAGAAATGAGAGTGTCTTTAGGTTTCCTTTTGGCACAAAGCCTTTTTCTGCCGGGAACTTGCAGCCATTTCTTCGGCACCCTTAAAAATCAGCTGAGAGTGACAGGTAATGGGTCATTATAGCTTTCTATCAGTTTAAATCTACCTGATGGGCCATTTGTCAGCCTCTGTGTGATGAGGTGTGGCCAGACTCACAAGGATATTTAGGTACCTAACTCCTAGTTATTTCTGTGGGCATTAAGCATCTGAAAACCCTTTTTGAATTCAAGCTCCCATGGTGATATTCCTGTTCCCAGCACAGAGACCAGCAGTTGGCTCTTCCAGATTTGGTTGTAGCTTGTCAGGCCAAGGCTCATTGTAATATCTTGGGGGATTAATTTCAACCATATGCTCCTATACCTCCCTGCTCATCAAAGCAGTGATGCCACAGTCACTGCCTTTCATTTGTACTTGGAACGTTGCACACCTGCATATGCAGAGTGGAAAAAAAAATTAGGGAAAGGCAGCATTGAAAGCATATGTCCTACTGCTGTTGGTGTGACGATAGCAAACATGCCATGGATCAGCAAGAGAGGAAGACACCCCCAGAGCTGTAACTCCACTACCTTGTGCCACCAATGGATTAACTGAGGAACCATTTCTCTGCTTGCTTTTCATTCCATAGGAGGCTGGAGTTGGTGGTGGGCTGTAGCTAAGAGAGTCATTCAGTACTCTGTGTTGGGCACTGTCTGTGCCCAAAACGTGAGTTAGAATCCTAAAGGGTAGGACATAGAAGGAATTCCTTAAACCCAGTTGTGACAATAGGTGTGATTGTGAAGTTAGTGAGTGAAGGTAAATGCACAAAGCATGTCTGTTGAAATGACAGAGTTTGAGGAGCTGAGCCACAAGGAAATGCCCCCACAGGCAGCACTCATGTAGAAACATCCACAGTTTTTGTTCAAGAGGATGGAGCGATAAGCAACACCTTTTCAGCTATCAACATTGCCACCTTGCTGAAGTTTCTTGAAGGGGTGGATGTTAAAAGCTGAAACATGCGTTGTCTTCTCTGACAAACTTGGACACGATGAGTATACAAAGCCATTTGACAGGAAATGTTCACTAAGACATGTCAATGGGGAAGGAGACCTGGCAGGGTGCCCTGTTGGGAGGGTTAATGTGACTGACCCGACTCTCTCTTGCCAAACATCCTGCAGACTTTCTTAATGGCTTTCGGTGCCCCAGTCATAAAAGTTGTATTCTCCATAGCAACCCTGCCACAAGAGTGACAACGAATGCATGTCTTGTTTTGTCGTGAAGGGAGGGAGGGTCTGGCTATTTTGTGTACCATGGGAGAGATGGGTGCAGGGATGAGGTGCAGGGAGGTCTGGTTTGTGAATAGGTAGTACCAAGAAGAGAGACAGCCTTGTCTGCTCTCCTAAAGGAATGATTTTGTAAAGGACCTACTGGGAGCCTGGTTCAGTTTTCTCCTGTGCTGGAAGACTTAAGAGAGTGCCTGTGTCCCCAGTGGGAAATTCAAAGCACAGATTAAAAGATGACTGAGTATTTTGGCATTAGGAAAGACTGGCTTTCAACCTTTGCTGTAATTGCAAAATAAACTATTTTGGAATTTTTGAGGATTTTTGACTGAAACACTATTAAGAGCCTTTAGTTTCATATGCCTTTGACTGTCCCAGTTTCTGCATAGTGATGGACTACATCAAATATTCCTTAAAAGAATCTGTCTTCATTGCTTTGCTCTTTAATAATTGCTGTCGTTGTGTTTTGTCTTCTAATGGGTGCTTATGCCTGACTGCTCAGATGTCCGGAAGCAAAGGCATGATATTTAGGAAGGCCCTATTTAGGAACGATCAGAGGAGCAGGCTGGCTTGGGCATGAGGAACAATGAAGTTAACTGGGACTCTTCAGCTGGAAAAAGAGATGGCTTAGAGGCATTATAAACAAAGTTTGCAAAATCATGAATGACATAAAAAATAGAAAAAGAATAGGTTCATTGTGTTGTCCCTTATAAGAACTAAGTCCTAAACAAAGAGGAGGCTCATTATGCAGTGGGTACCAGAGCTATGTGATTCCTTGCCAAAGGATGTTGTGGATGTAATAAGTTTACCTGAGTTCAAGGGGAGACTGGAGAAGTCCATACAAGATAAATCCCTAAAAAATTATTAATGTAGAAATTGTAGTTGTCTCTGAACTTGATCCCTGGATCCCAAAGACTTGGAGGTAGAGGGAATATGTTTGTTCTGTTCATTCTCATTCTTAGGTATCTGGTAATGGCTAGTGAAAAAAAAAATAATGATACTGGGTTAGTTATCCCTTCTGTCCAGCCCTGCGTGCTTACATTATGCTATGTTCTTATGTTGGGGCCAAGTCAACCAGTGCTGGGTTTGATTACCTCAGAATTATGCATGGATCGTGGTGTCACAAGGAGTAAATTTCTGCCTAATGTGTTTGTAATGGTTGATTTGAGAAGGTTCTTCCATACTCCCAGGCCATCAGCCAAGGAACATCTTCTTGGTCAGGCATGAGGTGTAGTGCCTGTTTTGGGGCAAATATTACAATATTTGTTGATATACCTATACAATTATAGAGAGTTTCAGGTGTGCCTGCCCATCATCAGATGTCACAGGTCTTCAGTGCATCTAGAGAACAATAGAATGGTTTACAGATTGCATGAACTGAAGCATCAGGTGAAAAACAACTGGATTGACATGATGGATTCTAGACTGCAGATTTTCACTGTTTCTTATTTAATTTGAGAGCTTCACGGTTGTTCCAAAAAAGGACTCCTCAAGGACAGAACCACCTGGAGGGCATAAGCTCATGTTCATCTCTCTGCAGGCTGCCAAATACAGCAGATTTTGTAGGAACTATGTGATACTTTTGTGAAGTGTTGCTGGGATATGCAGAGAGTTTTAGAAGTTCGACTCTTCACTGCTAAGCCTGATACATTGCTCTCTTTTTCCCTCCCCATGCCAGGGATGTATTTCCACAAGGTCTGCCTGATGAATATGCCTTTGTAACTACCTTCAAATTCCGGAAGGCTTCCAGGAAAGAAGACTGGTATATTTGGCAGATTATTGACAAGTACGGCATACCACAGGTACGAGGCCTTTCGGAGCCAGCAAGAGCAGCCTTGTTTCTCTTTTGTTGCATGAACTAACTTCATTGCCTTAATCTCCCACTCCATTTTCCTTGTGGACTAGTAAAAATCCCTTTGCCTGTCTTTCAGTTCATTTTGGCGAGAATCCTTTACCTTTAATTCAAACCCTGGAGGAAGGTTTGCATAAAATTTGATTGTTGTTAGCATGCAGATAGATGTATTAGTTGGAAAGTGGAAGAAAAATATATTCTTGCTCTTGAAACCATTTTTGGGTGTTTGGTTGTTTTATTCAGGTAGTTCTGATTAGGGAATATATTTTGCCTGTTTGGAAGAAGATAGCCAGAGAGAGGTACCACCAGGCAGTGAGCTATGTCAAGTTTTTGCACACACTTCTAGATAGAGAGTTGGGCAGAGAGGAACCTAATGAAATTCAACAAGGGCAAGTGTTGGGTACTGCATCTGGGGAGCAATAACCCCATAAATCAGTACAGGTTGGGGATGACCTCCTGGAGAGCAGCTCTGTGGAAAGGGACCAGGGGGTCCTGGTGGACAACGGGATGACCATGAGCCAGCAATGTGCCCTGGTGTCCAAGAAGGCCAATGGCATCCTGGGGTGCATCAAGAAGAGTGTGGCCAGCAGGTCGAGGGAGGTCATCCTCCCCCTCTACTCTGCCCTGGTGAGGCCACATCTGGAGTACTGTGTCCAGTTCTGGGCTCCCCAGTTCAAGAAGGACAGGGATCTGCTGGAGAGGGTCCAGCAAAGGGCTACAAAGATGATTAGGGGATTAGAACATCTCTTTTATGAGGAAAGACTGAGGGAGTTGGGGCTTTTCAGTCTAGAGAAAAGAAGATTGAGGAGGGATCTTATCAATGTTTCTAAATCCTTAAAGGGAGGGTGCCAGGGGGATGGGAACAGTCTTTTTTCAGTGGTGCCCAGTGATAGGACAAGAGGTAATGGGCACAAACTTGAACATAGGAAGTTCCATCTAAACCTGAGGAGGAACTTCTTTCCTTTGAGGGTGGCAGAGCACTGGCACAGGCTTCCCAGAGAGGTTGTGGAGTCTCCCACTCTGGAGATATTCCAAACCCGCCTGGATGCCATCCTGTGCAACTGCTGTAGGTGACCCTGCTCTGGCAGGGGGTTGGGCTAGATGATCTCCAGAGGTCCCTTCCAACCCTGACCATTATGTGATTCTGTGATATGATGGAAAGACATTATGGGTTCCCTACTTTGGGTGTGGATGCAACACCTATTGTTGCTCCACAACCCTGAGTTTTGGCTGTTGCAGAATTTGATTTAATAATTTTTTTTTTCAAGTACTTTCATTTTCTCACAAGAAAAATACTGTAATAGTGTAAGAAATAATAGTAATAGTGTCCCTACAGATCATTTTCTTAGCAGCATGCTATAGTTTAGGGGTTTGAGGGTGCTGGAGGAGGGAATGGTTTGGATGGGCTGTATGTTTTTCTGCTCAGTACAAACACACTGCTGACGGCATTACCCATGACTCTAACCTGGGCTGTGGGCATGGGCTCGCGTAGCCATGTAATGCAGTATTGCTGCTTTGGGACCGGTATTCAAAAGGCTTTTGGGAACTCACAGTGAAGAATAGGTGCAGTTTGATGACTTAGCTAACTGAGTTTCAGACAATGGTAAAAGGTGTATATGGAAATTATTAGCAGCTGCACTTTGTTAAATGAAACACGATTTACTGTGCTACATGGATTCAGATATCCTGCAGAGTGAGAATGTGTATATCACTCAATATTTCTTGGAGACAGCGGAATATTCGAACTGCTTAGGTGTGGGAGAAAAAGCACTCAAGATTCTAAGTAATATTTTCAAAAGTGCCTTAAATTGGGGTGCACGAAGTGCCTTAGAGCCTCATGAGCCTTTTTTCATGTAAAGTCAGTAGCGGTTTAGCCACTACATTGCAGACCTGCATAGCTTACAGACTGCAGATGCTCCTGGGCTAGCGCTGATCCGAGCTGGCATTTCCAGCCACCGTGGTGCTCAGCTGCATGGAGATGTTGGGTCAGATCTGGAGTCAACCTACCCTGGGCTGCTCACATCAGACACGGCTCTGTGCGGATGCGGCCGAACTCCTTCCAGCTCTGTAGCTTGCAGACATGCTGTTTGCTCCCCTGGCTCTGCACTTTGTTCCATTCCCTGCTGCTTGATGGTAACTGCTTGACTTTGGTAAAAGAAGAAATCAATTTGTCAGTGAACTATAAGTATAATGTCTTCAAAAGCCTATTGTTGCCTGCTCTATAGTTTGCAGCGTGGTGTTGGGGTGTAGCAAGATGCTGTTAGGTGTGGGGGGAGAAAGGCAGAGACAGGTAGAGGGAGAAGATGGAGAGAGGCAGCTGTGGGACTTTGATTCTGCAGTGATCAACTGGAGTGGCATGATTTAATACAGAATTAAAACAGACTTTTCCACTCTCACTTGCAAATGCTTTGCTTAAGAACTGTCACTTAGTACCTCATTTCTTGTGTGTTACACTTGATTATTTTAGTCAGAAGGGAAGACATTTGAGGCCATTTGTCCTTAAACCCTTCTAACTTTCCCATATTCCTAGGCATTGTCTCTTCTATTTCTAATTAAACTGATTCGGCCAGGAACTAGTCTTTGGCACCAGCTTTATGTGGCATGCCCTGGCTCTGTCTACGCTGTGTAGTACATGGTCCTAGGTCTCCTCTGAGCCTAAGGTATAATCATTATTATGTGTTTCAGTTTTCTCTTCAAAGCATCTGAAATAAAGTGTGGGCAGTGCTACAGCTCAGCAGACTGGTTTCATACCAGGCAATGAGGGATTTCTCCATGCCCTGTGGGATGGCTGAGGACATGTGATGGGTACTAAAGAGCACAGAGCCTGCTGGGGAGGAGTGCACAGGATAGAGGGAGCCAAAACAATCTCAGCTTTGTCTGTCTGTCTGTGGGAAGATGCCTGTAATTTGTTACCACCCAAGCATGCCCAAACATTGCCTGGGAGGCATCAAGGTGGCATGTGCTGAAACCATGCTGAAGACCATACTCACAAGAGAAGCCTTTAGATGGTCATGGGGCTGCACCCAAGCCTGTGCCCTGCCCCATCTTATTTAATAGAAAACGTGTAGGCTCCCTGTTCAACTTCATATCTCACACAAAACTCTGTCCTCTGCTCTTTACTTGGGCTTCTCACCGCATGCGGTACCATCCCTGACATTGGGTGTCAGTCAGAATGGAGGGTAGGCAGGAGGAAGGAGGAGGCTTTGTACTTTACTAACAAAATCATTTCTGTCTGCCTTTAGGTCTCGATCCGACTGGATGGAGAGAACAAAGCTGTGGAGTACAATGCCGTTGGGCTCACCAAGGATGCCGTGAGAGTGGTCTTCCGAAATGCTCGAGTCACTGATCTTTTCGACCGCAGCTGGCACAAAATTGCCCTCAGCATTCAGTCAAAGGCTGTCTCGCTTTACATAGACTGCAGACTGGTGCAGATGCTGCCTATTGAAGACAGGGAAAATATTGACATTCAAGGAAAGACTGTGATTGGCAAACGCTTGTATGACAGTGTCCCCATTGATGTAAGTACCACGTGTGCTGATTAGAGCTGGGGTAACGTTCAGCATTGAATGGGGCTTGGGGGTTATGTTGTAATTGACCCTTTTCTTGAAACAGAATCACTGAAACGTTACCTGTTTTACATAGCTAAGACAGATTGGCTTCTCATTATGTACAAGGCAACATCTTTTTATGTGACACTGTCAGTATCTCTGTAATAGAGACTAAAAATGAGAAATCCATTTAATCTTTCTCTCTAGTCCCAGAATGTGCTATAGTTAAAATCAGAGACAAAATCATCCACAAATACCATCAAACTGTGTACTGAACTGCACACGTAAAGGTCCTTTGCTGTCTGATCTTGGCATTATGAATGTTTCCACCTGTGATAGGAAGAGATGAGAAAAAAAAAGAAAGCTTGTTAACTCAGTGGAGTCATGATATATTCTCAGTTCCTCAGAAAAGATACCTGATATTAAATGAGATTTGCTCCAGTTGAACCAAAGTTGAGACCTGCAGGTTGGAGCAGATTGTTCAGTAGCAGTGTTAACCTGGTATAATTTATGCATGATAGATTGGTGTTTTGAGACTTGTGTAATCTTTCTTAGCTGTGCAAAATGGATGAAATGTGCGTATTAAATGTGCTAATAGCATTTCTCATGCAGGGGTAAATGGTCGGAAGATACAAGGCACAACAGGAGAAAAACAAACTTTATGTCTAGCTGAAATTCTAGGAAGGGTAGAGGTGGTCAGAATATGTCTTCTCAGACAGAAATTTGGCCAAGACATGGGGATTAACATACCTCCTTATTTGCATGACAACCTGCACCAGAATTTTAATAAGCATATTCAGGGTCTCAGATCAACACTCTCAGAGCACACTGAGATATTGGTCCATTATTGCTAGAGAGAGAGAGATTGACTACAGGATCCGTAGAATCACTGTGAAGTTAGCCCCATCTGGTTTTTGTTTGTATTCATCTCCACTGTTTGTATCCAAGCAAAAGGATATGTGGTCTTTAATAATTCACTGTCTCTGAGACTATTGCCTCACTTTGTCTTCTAGTTTGATCTTCAGCGGATGGTTATTTACTGTGATTCTCGTCATGCTGAGCTGGAGACCTGCTGTGACATTCCCTCTGGACCAGTAAGCTTCTTTTTGTCATTTGTTCATTTTCATATGAACACTCTTCATTGAAACCCATTACATAAATATATAGTAATATATGACAGTGTGGGATTATCATTTTTTTAATGATGGTGAATGAAACCTAACTATGCATTTGGTAACGTAGCAGCACCAGAAGACGACTACTGCAGAGGGATGAGTATGAGGAATTTGAAGTTTCCAAGTTGCTCTTTCCTTGTCAAACTGTCAGGGGAAACAAAACCCTGAAGTGATGATGGAACAACAGAAATGCAGCATGAAATATTCAACATGTTTCCCACTGGTTTTATTTGGGAAGAGCTAAACCGGTGCCAGTTGCTGCTTAGTTTCCTGTGCCCAACTCTCATTAGAAACTTCCACCCTCCTTTCACTCTTCTCCCCTCGATCAGAGGGAGATTCATTATTCATTTTACCACAGAGATTCATTATTCATTTTACCACATTTTCCCCTATTGCCTGAATGAATGGCTTTTGTGGGATTTCATTCCTCCCTAGGACTTATTTAGCTATGTGTTATCCAGTAATGCCTATGTGGTTTCTCTAAGAGGAAGCTTTCTAGCATCGAAGGCTTTGTCATGACCTTGGGTGTTTGGGTGTAGTGCCAGGTTACTGTCCTGACGGAAGCACCTCCCCTGGAAGTGAGACCAACTGTTGGCAACGAGCAAGTTGGCCACCTCAAGACTGTTAACTGCTCCTGTCCTGCTGGACAAAAGGTGAGTGTTGAGATGAGTGTGTTTCCTTTGAGGTGTGCTAGATAGGTTTGGAAATAGGGGTGTGACACCGTGCAAGCGAGTTATAAGAAGGGCTGTATTGGTTTGTGAAGCACTTTAGGACCTAGAGGTGGAAAGCACTTCACAGACAAAGCCAAGCATGTGTTATTCACAGGTGGGATGTCTGTAGAGGTAATGGCAGTCTTCCCAGGTGTTTTCTCTTTACCTAATTCAGTGATTTTGATCATGCTGGTAGTCTTGGTAACAACCTTGAAAACAAAGTCATTGTTCTTATCCAGACCAGTTATGCGCATCCTTCTTCAAATACAAAGAAAGAGATTCTGGAGGTAAATATAGCCACATTGAAAAAAAAAATCTCATAGCTTTTAAAAGCAGTGTCCTTGTTTATATCGGCTGTGACTGAGACCTCTGAGAAGACAGCTTTATTGTCATTGCTCTTGAGGGCATGTCAGTTTTAGTGTGTTCTCCAATAAAACCTGAAACTGTTTTTGTTGTCCTCAGTTGTTGTAGGATTGGGTCCCTTGCTTTGTTATGTAATGAAATCAGTCTGACTAATCATGTTTTTTTCTGTCTTAGGGGGAGAGAGGTCCCACTGGCCCTGAAGGTCCTAAAGGTCAAAAGGTCAGCAATATGTGTTAGTTAATTTTTAAATAAAGCCAACACGAAAACACTTTCAGAGGAAGTTGAGGAGTTGAAGATTTTGGAAAATAAGAGTCGGTTTGGCATATGACTGAGTTCAGATAGTTTTGGATGAGCCTGGGACTGAGGGAGACTGGCCATCTTGTATCTTTGCTCTAGGCTTGCATTTGAGCTTCTCTGTTGCTGCTTCATGTCATTCTTACAGTAAGTGTGTTCCAAAACCTTTTCCTGTAGCTTCTAAACTGGCGTTTTTCCCAGTTAGTGTTATTCAGTAGGTCATGCACAGCTTTCATGATAAGTCACCTGGAAAACCATGTGCTGCTTCTGTGCTATGCCTTACTCAGCAGTACTACATATCCATAGGTAGCAGCCTCCCAGTCACACTCAATTTGTATTCAAATTTGAACAATTTGTATTCAAAACTATATCCATCTGAATCGCTTCCACAAATTCAGTCACTGAATTTATACCTGTTTGGTGAATAAATGAATTGCACCCCACCAAAAGTTACTCAGTTATTATGATATGTCGTGAGAGGAGAAAGGAGAAATCTCTGGTTCTTGGAAGGTCGGACATCCTCAGGAATGTGTTTGGCGAGGCTTGGTCTGCTGTCTGCAGGCAGAAGTTTTGGATGATAAAGAGATGTGTTTTGGAGGATGTTTTCTGCTGGCATGAAAGAACGTGGGCACATTAATGCTCAGATGTGCCTGACTGAAACTGCAGAAAATATTTCCTTATGCTCCTACACGTATATAAATAGCAACTTTCTATTTTAATCTGTGACAGCTTAAATAATGATGGGCTGTTTTGAAGAATGGCAGAGCCGTGACTGTTGTGAGGAGGTTGCAGAAGGATGATGACGATAATAATAAAAGCACCCTGCAGCAATATCCTGTTGTCTTTCACCGCTTTGACAAGGTCTATGGGCTGGTGAGGATGTCTGTACTATGTAACATGGCATGCTGCTGGGGTGCAGGAGATACTAGTCGAATACAAAAGAGCATATATCCAAGCACAGCGTCAACAGGTTATCTGTAACAGATCCCAAAACAGCTGTCCCACTCCCACAGGTAGGTTGCTGAAGAGCTCTGCAGATGTGTGTGACTTTTCCCTGCTGTAGTGGTCCAAGACTAGTATACACCCAGGGCAGGACTGTGTCACAGTCTCAGGGAGCTGAGGATGATGCCATTTAAATCCAGGCTCTGAAAACAATTTGGTACAAATGGGATGATTTGCGACAGATGACTTAGCTTCTCTATCTGCTAAATAAGGCAAGTAATAGACTTTGCTCCTGACTTGCAAAGATGTGATTAAATAACGTATACCACCCCTGACAGCAGTTCTTGTGTTGCTATTGCCAAAGACCAGCTTTGTCAGAGTCCCTGCTCTATGTGCAGGAACTAATATCTCTCTCCTCCTCTCTCTCTGCGACATTATCAAGCTATCCAGGCTACGATGATGGCCATTGGGGAAGAAAGTGAGTGCTATTTGCAACTCCTCAATATCACCTGGTACTTTATTAAAGAAAGACTAAGATCCCACAAACAATATGAGTGGCTTCTGCATTAAGTAGTTGTAAGTGTCCGTAATATGTTTCAGGATCATTCAACTTGGCTCCTCGTTTCTAAGGTGCAAGGGTTGTGTTTCAAAGCTTTGTTGTTGTGTAATTAGGAAGGTTGTGAAGCTTTTTTAAGGTGGTGAATATCAAAGATTTCCATTTGTTACTTGAATCCAAGAGCTGGGGCTTCAAGAAACACTAAAAAAATAATCATAAGATCTCAACTATACTCAGGTTTGATTACAATAGACTAACAAGCAGGTACAGCACAAGAAAAGACCAAGCATTTGTTGACTAAAGAGAGATGTGGGAGTAAACAAATTAATAAGGAAATGAATTATCAGAAAAAGGTGGAAACAGAGTGACATCAGGACTCTGAGTCAAAATTCATCATCTTCTTTATAGGCATCATCACCACTGAGCATCTTTTATTTGGGATGAAACGCAAAGCTGATATCTACCCCTAAATAACTGGGGTCCGAGGGATATTTAGGTAGGCTGCAGGTACTTGAGCATTATCCAAAAAATATTTTGCAGGCTGATAGTGAGAAATGCCCTTTGAGAGACTATATGGCCATATAAGAACCCAGGAAAGCAGCTGGTTCAGCTGTACCAGAAACACAGCATGCAGCTGGCAGCAGTCACCTGAGAAAGAAGTCCCACCAGGGGATACTAATAGGGAGACAGGTCAGCGTTAGAAAAACAAAAGACCCCCCTTTGCTCCAAAACAGGGGGAGGTTGACAAGGGCAGGAGGACTGTGAAGCTCTTTCTCTAAGCTATGACAGTTTTGGGGTTTTTTTTGCTAGTTTTGTTTTGTTTCCCCTAGACCAGTAGTAGCTGTTGGCTTTTTCACTCCTTATGCAAAGAAGGAATAAAAGTTATGTGGTTCTTTCTATTTTCTTTTAGAAAAAGGTCAGTTTGAGGGTCTGTTAAGTGAAATAAATGTGGCTGTCGTCTATCTGAGTTGAAGATGGAGAGACTGATGTTCAGGCTCTGCTATCCTGAGCTCCCATAGCACGTTCCTTCTTTTAGGGGGGGAGGTTTGGACAGGCTTTTCATATGGTACCGTCTGACCAATGGAAATATTTGAAGTGTGTGACCGGTGTAGGAAGATAATGATTTTCTGTTCCTCTCTAATTTAAGTCTCCAAAGGCAGGGCAAAACACGAGCACTTGCAGTTATTAGAAAAAGAGAAAAAATCCCTCAGAGATGAGCACCTCTGCCTCAATCATCCATGCTGCCGAACCGAGGATAACCCATGGAGACACAGCGTACATGTTTTGGAAGGAGATACAGTAAAGGATGATATTGGGGAAGAGTGAGGCAGGAAATAGCTTTGGAAGAACTGGCTAACGTGCCTGAAGCTGGGTCCCATTGACAAATTTAAGATGCTAACGACAGACCAGTCTAATTTATTTTCTTTCTGTACTCATTCTGCATGCTGTGTTGTTTGCCGGCAGCCAGGGTGGCTGGCTGGGGCACTGGGCTGGTGGTCAACAGGCTTCTGCTCTCTTCCAGCACTGCTATTGATCAGAGTTTAGAGAAAATCACTTTTCTGTGAGATCTGGTTTTGTCCACAGCATAGAAATGACATTGCTTACCTGACGTTGGGAAGTTTGTGAAGTCAAGTGAGTTAGACATGCTCTAGTGGGATATTTAGGGTTTTTTTTTCCTCCAAATTAGAAAGGAGTTTTGATGTACTTTAAGTGACTTAAAAGAGACGGTTACGTGAAAACTTGTACAAATTTTGCCACATCCTACTTGAATTGTCTGTGACATTGTTTTTGCCTAAGTTACTTGCTCTGTGAGGCTTCTTTTTTTGGAAAAAAAAAATGATAAAGGTTAAAGAAAGAAACTTCCATATTTCCTGTGCTTTCAAAAGCCTTTCTTCATCTGAGGAAAAGAAAGCACGATTCCAACAAATGGTTCAGTGTCTGGTGCAGCTAAGCACATTTTTGGGGGTATAGATTAGGACAAATTGAACAGAGCCACAAAATTAAATCCTACTGTGGTCCATTTGGGGAGTATGGGGCTCATTGGGCTTATTGCTGTTGTGGTACTGGAGGGTCCTGTTCCAGGTCTGAGACTTTTTCCACTTGAAGCCATGTCTATGCTAAAGTCCAAAGTGCCTAAACTCCCTACAAGCAAAAGACGATGGGAAGGTACAAACAGGTGAGGGTGTTGTATTTGTTAGTGATGGATGGGGAGCTCAGCACAGCATATTTCTGGTATATACCTTTCGTGTGAGAATTGGGCAGAAGCTAGACAGAGGTGTGTGGGCAGAGCCATCTGCTCTCCAGCAGCTCCCGGTGCTAGAGGAATTGAAGGAACTGCTGGCAGCACTGCGCAGAGCTTTAAACTAGTTTTAGTAATGAGTGCATCCTTAGCTGGTCCTTCTTCCAGTTTTGTGACTGTGGAGCAGTATGTGAAGATGATTTGCAGGTATTTTTTCTGTACTTGTTGGTTTTGGCACCACTTTTAGTTCTGTATCTGATGAATATTTATTAAATGATGCATCTTCACAGAATCACAGAATGGTCAGGGTTGGAAGGGACCACTGGAGATCATCTAGTCCAACCCCATCAATCTTCTTTGATTCTTTATCCCTTTTACCCCTGCCCTTTTTAGGGGACAAGTGAAGAAAAAGTTTTGTTTGGTTGGTTTGATTGACCATTTTTTTCTTTTCCTCCCTATGTATTCGCTTCTCCAGTTTTCATTCCTCTACCCATCATAATTTGTATGTTTTCAACTCTCTTTTTTCTTCTCTTCCACTGGAGCAAGCAAGGAGGGCTACTCTGTGTGTGTTGCACAGTTCTGCAAGGGAAGGGAGGAATTAGCTGACCATGAAAATTCAGTGTGAATGAAAACAATGGGATTTTATTTTTTTTTTTTTTCAAAATAACTCTAAAATCTCGTCAGGTTTATTTTTTCTGTATTTTAGGTGTGCACCCTCTAGGTCTTATGCAAACCACCCTTCCAAGTCCTTTCTGGCTTAATAGAAAATAAGGACTTTTGAAGTATTTCACAAGAGAAAGCTCTCTGCCTTACCAGTGTACCCTCAAGGCTTCTAGCAGTATTTCCATGTGAAAAATAGAATATAAAATCAGTCTGAAAACTTGGACATTCAAGTCAGTATAAATGAAATGAGGTACATGCAGCCCTTATGGCAGGAGCTGAAATCTTGGCAGTGGAGACTGGTGGGACCAGAGTTGTCCACAATCTCAGTCAAACCCTTGTTGCACTGCTTCCTGAAAAATCAAAGCAATGGAAAGCTGACCACAAAATACAAACACTAATGCGGCACACTTCACACATGAGTCCAACATGGAGGCATCAGAGGAAGTATCATCTGTTATTTTGATGCCTGTCAAGAAAGGAATGAATTAACTCTGTGGTATTAACACCTTCTCTTTTTCAAGGGAGAAAGTGGCAGCCAAGGGCTTCCTGGACTCAGAGGAGAAAAAGGAGAGCCAGTAAGTATGAAATACCAGAATGAGTTTACCTAAGGAGATGAAAATACAAGTAGTTGTTTTCTCCTTTACTGTGAGAATTTGCTCACAATGTCAATGTGCCCTGTTGAATATGTTCCTTCTTCTGGTCCTTTATCTCAGGGTAAAAACGATCTTTCTGGCACCCGATGGCATTTCTTGAGGGGAGGAGAGGGGGATGGGTGGGTTCATCCCTGAATACAGCTGATAATGACTTAGTATTTGCCTTCTAATTAAAATATGTAACTTGGGTGTACTTAATAATATCACAGCTGCACATCCAGCGGGGACAGCGTGTGGCAACTGAACACACAGAAGATGCAAATCTCTCTCAACTCTTTTACATTCAGATGACCAAGATACAACTTTCCCCAGCTGCAATTAATGCAAATGCCAGACTGAGTTTTTAGGCGAGAAATTCTTTAACCCTGCGTAAAATTCATTCTAATAAGGGGTGTTGGCATCTTTGGTTTTGGAAGTGTAATATCAGACTCTGCCCTGAATAGAAAATAAGATGTTTTCCTGGCTGCAGTAGGAGAATTAGGGATAGGTTTTCTGTTTTAATTTGTCACTGAATTATTATTAAGGAATTATGATCAAAGAAAATTACTTTCCCTATAGTAGCTGTCCTGTGACTTGTGTATCTATATACATATATGTGATATATATGGATAGATATGGCTCAGATATATAACAAGGAAAACATGAAATATATATTTTTAGTGTCGTTTGACGTCCTTGCTATCAAATGTACCTTTTCCCCTCTTCTTTCATTTCTAGGGCAGAGCCTATGGCAGAGGAGAAAAAGGAGAAAAGGTAAGATCTAATCCTTCATTGGAATAATTAAATGGGACTCGCTGCTGCTGTCTGTAACTCAGAGGTTGCTTTGGGAGAGCACAGGATGAGAGAGATGTGATACAGTTGGATATTTGTGGGGAATTTTTATATTGTGTTATGCCTCCTTCTGCAGAAAAGCTTTTGAGTGTTCATTGCTTTTCCCCTTCGTGTTGAGTTTTCTTTGTGCATTTGCCATGTAAAATGCTATCAAACTGAAATCATAATCTTTGTGTAAGCAGCAGTGAGTTCGTGGAGGATAATGCAGTAAAGCAACTGGCTGGAAGGATGAAAAACAAAGGGAAAGTATAATTTTGAGTTTATTGAATTTTGAACAAGATTAAATTTGGGTCATGAGGAGACTGCCACACTGTTTCTTTTCATTGGATATTTTCATTAATAACCCAAAGGACAAAAGCCGTAGTTTTCTCACTGCAAATACTAGGCAGGACAGAGTATTAAGACTTGGAAGTTAAAACTAAGGGTACAGAATAACCACTGAAAATTGCTAAGTTATCTGTCTTGGAAAACACATTCAATGGTGATCAACAATGAGAAACAAGTAGCATGACTGGACTAATTTGCATTAAAAGAGATGTTGGTTTCCAGGCAGTTCGGGCTGCGAAGTTCCCATTTGCCACAACTAAATGAGGCTGCAGACCTAGACTGCAGAAGAGAAGCAGCTCTTTCTCTCTGTAGCTCCACATCATACCTGGTTGTGGGGGTTTTCTTTATGATGAAAATGAAATTTCCAGTTGTGGGGAACGATGGAGAAAGATTGACAAGAGGGTCTAGGAGACAGATGGATGTATTAAGGAGGAAATCATGGTTCATACTGAAAATGGGAGAAGAACATGCGGAGCTGTTTTCCAGGGGGTCTGTGGCTACTCGGTTGCTTAGGAAATTTAAAATAGTATTCGATTGTTGTCTGAAAGGAAGAATGCTGCACTAGTGAGAACATGGCATTTATGGCCATTGCATCTTATCATTTGTTCTTTCTGTGATTATGATATATTGATTGTATATGGTGGTAATGCATCATGTGAAATTGCAATCTAAATGAGGGTTGCTTATGGCAGGAAATATTATCGAGCCAGGCTAGAGATGTGGGGGCTGTAAAGCACACATTTCTGCATTCGTCTTCCTGCAGTCCTCCCACTGACAGCCACTATTTACCCTTGGAGACTCAGGATTCAGCCTTTGGAAACCAGCTCGTGTGTGGCAGGTGGTGAGAGTCAGCAGTCTGATGGGAAACATGATGTTTACTATATGACTTGTGCTGCAGTTGAAGCAAGAACAACTTGTTTTCTTATGTTTTGATCTCTGCAGAAAAGTGTCGGGAAACATCACTCCATCTCTATTATTGCCATGCCTAGAAAAATAGTTCTGCAAGTCTGATTGGAGGAGGGGGATAGGTGGGGGAAGACTCCACAGTATGCGCAGAACTTCTTTGATTGAGACAGCCAAACAACATTGACTGGCCGAAACAAATGTGTAGGCACAGAGATCCCTGAGTTTATGGCCAGCTTGTTTTGTTTATTTGGTACTCCTGCCAGCTGAGGCAGCTTGAACTCATCTGTGAAGGAAGTGTATTTGGTACCCAGTGAGTTTGTGTCTCATGTCTGCCCACTGGTTGAGTGTCAGTACTGTTGCTGATGGAGTGCAAAGCGGTATCAGATGGACATTGCTGGCTTGATTAAAAAGGGAGCCTGGGGATATAGAATCATAGAATATTTCAAGTTGGAAGGGACCCATAAGGATCATCGAGTCCAACTCCCTGCTCCTCGCAGCACTATCGAAAACTAAACCATATGACTAATAGCATCATCCATGTGCTCCTTGAACTCTGACAGGTTTGGGGCTGTCACCACTTCCCTGGGGAACCTGTTCCAGGGACTGACCACCTTCTCAGTGAAGAATCTTTTCCTAATGTCCCATCTGAACTTGCCCTGATGCAGCTTCAGTCCATTCCCTCGTGTCCTATCGCTGGTCACCAGAGAGAGTAGATCAGCACCTCCCCCTCTGCTGCCCCCCTTGAGGAAGGTGTAGACGGCCATGAGGTCACCCCTCAGCCTTCTCTTCTCCAAGCTGCACAAGCCAAGTGACCTCAGCTGCAATTGTAAGTCTTGCCCTTGAGGTCTTTCATGATCTTGGTCGCCCTTTAATAGTCTGATGTCCTTCTTATATTGAGGCAACAAAACTGTACACAGTACTCAAGGTGGGGCTGCACCAGTGCAGTATAGAATGGGACAATCACCTCCCTTGACCGGCCAGCTGTGCTGTGCTTGATGCACCACAGGATGCAGTTGGCCCTTTTGGCTGCCGGGGCACAGTGCTGACTCATATTCAACTTCCCACCAACCCAAACCCCCAGATCTCTTTCCTTGCGGCTGCTCTCCAGCCTCTCATCCCCCAGTTTGTATGTATAACCAGGATTACCCCATCCCAGGTGGAGAAGCTGGCACTTGCTTTTGTTGAATTTCATATGGTAGGTGATTGCTGAGCTCTCTCCCCTCTCCAGGTCTCTCTGTAAGACCTCTCTACCCTCAAGGGAGTCCACAGCTCCTCCCATAGTTTAGTGTTGTTGGCAAACTTAATGTACATTCGATTCCTGTCTCCAGATCATTTATAAAAAACATGATAAAGAGAACTGGCCCTAAAATTGAGCCCTGGGGAACCCCACTTGTGACTGGCTGCCAGCCTGATATAACCCCATTTACTATAATCCTTTGAGCCCAACACATCAGTCAATTGCTCACCCAACATATTGTGGACTTGTCTAGCTGTGTGATGGACATTTTGTCCAGAAGGATACTGTGAGAGACAGTATCAAAATCTCTGCTAAAATCCAAAACCACCACATCTCCTCACTTCCCTTGGTGAACTAGATAGGTGACCTGCTCATAAAAGGAAATTAAGTTGTTTAAGCAGCACTGTCTACTCGTGAACCTGTGCTGACTGTGACCAATGACTGCATTGTTTCTCAAGTGTTTTTCAATAAATCCCAGAATAAACTCCATAATTTTACCAGGCACGGAAGTGAGACTGACAGACCTGTAATTACTAGGGTCTTCCCTCTTACCCTTCTTGAAAATTGGGACAACATTTGCCAGCTTCCAGTTGACTAAGACCTCTCCAGACTCCCAAGACCTCGCTGCCATGCCGTGGCCTGTTTGCCCGCCCTGGTCCTGGCACTCCTGGTCACTAGTGCTCCTCAGGGGCTTCTTTTATAGGTGTGGGTGGTGCTTGGCCATCATTGCTCCTTGCCCTGCCCAGGTTTCATCAGCCACTGCCCCACAGGCTGCAGGCTCCTGGTGGTGTCTCCACTTCCCTGAGTTTCCCCTGGTTCTGTAACTCTCCCTGTATACCACACTGATCATGCCAGCGTCAGAGGTCCTTGCTTTGGCCACATGTTTGTGTGCCTAATTTTTCCCAGACACAAAAGATCATCTTCTGGGTTAGCCTTCAGATGCAAAAGTGAGACTTCATAGAATCATAGAATGGTCTAGGTTGGAAGGGACCTTAAAGATCATCTAGTTCCAACCCCTCTGCCATGGGCAGGGACACCTCCCACCAGACCAGGTTGCTCTAAGCCTCATCCAGCCTGGCCTGGAACACCTCCAGGGATGGGGCATCCACAACTTCTCTGGGCAACCTGTGTCAGTGTCTCACCACCCTCACAGTAAAGAATTTCTTCCTCATATCTAATCTAAATCTCCCCTCTTTCAGTTTAAAACTGTTACCCCTTGTCCTATCACTACACTATCTGATAAAGAGTCCTTCCCCATCTTTCCTGTAGAGCCCCTTTAAGCACTGAAAGGCCATGATAGGGTCTCCCTGGAGCCTTCTCCAGGCTGAACAACTCTAACTCTCTCAGTCTGTCCTCATGGCAGAGTTGCTCCAGACCTCTGATCATTTTCATGGCCCTTCTCTGGACCCACTCCAACAGGTCCATGTCCTTATGTTGGGGGCTCCAGAGCTGGATGCAGCACTGCAGGTGGGGTCTCACCAGAGCAGAGTAGAGGGTCAGAATCACCTCCCTTGACCTGCTGGCCACACTTCTTCTGATGCAGCCCAGGATACGGTTGGCCTTCTGTACTGTGGGCACACATTGCTGGCTCATGTTGATCTTTAGGTTGGAAAAGACCTTTAAGATCATTGAGTCCTCAGCAGCAGGAAGGGGTAGGACTGTAAGTTGGGGGGATCAGCCATACAGGCAGTGTGCATATGATGGATTGGTAAAGGAGCAGAGTACCATGTCTGTGTCTTGGCATCAGAAGAAGTGCCTATGAGAGGGAAGTAGTCAGAATCACGGGGAGCTGGGATGCAAGTGCCTACAATGCTGTTGCCAACCATATGCCTGGAAAGAAAAGAGGAGAGATTATGAAATGGAACCTTCGCAGACAGGAGAACACCTGGAAGGAGAGGATTCATGTGGTTCCTTTCTTTTTGCCTGCTGAGCTACTAGGGCTGCATGAATGTGAGTTCTTGTTTTTCGCTCTGGCTGCGACAGCTTTATGCTTCCTTGATTTTTATACATATGGAACAGTGCTAAGAAACTGGATCAGAGATCATAGATTCATAGAATGGTTTAGAGTTGGAAAGGACCTTGAAGATCATCGAGTTCCAACCCCCCTGCCATAGGCAGGGACACCTCCCACTAGACCAGGTTGCCCAAGGCCACGTCCAGCCTGGCCTTGAACACCTCCAGGGATGGGGCCCCAACAACCTCTCTGAGCAGCCTGTTCCAGTGCCTTACCACCCCCAAAGTTAAAAACTTCTTCCTAATGTTCAATCTGAACCTGCCCTCTTCCAGTTTAAAGCCATTCCCCCTCGTCCTATTGCTACATGCCCTAGGAAAAGTCCTTCCCCAGCTCTCCTGGAGGCCCCCTTTAGGTACTGGAAGGCCGCAATAAGATCTCCCCAGAGCCTTCTCTTCTCCAGGCTGACTTCAAACAGCTGCAGTCCATGTAATCGTTGCTGTGCATGTGCTGTGGGCTCCTTTATAAGCAGAAGGTTCACATCCTAAGTGTTGATAGAATAGTTATCTCACCTTTGAAAAGACTGAGATGACAAGATGAAAATCATCCCCTTATAGTGATGCTCTTCAGCTGTGCTAGTGCCCAACATCTGCCAGATCATGCTTTTGCCAAGTATTGTGTGTAGGGCAGTTATGTGAGGTCTGCAGCACTGGTTGGAGGGCAAATCCTGTGCTTTTCCAGGACAGCAGAGGCACTGGCCTTGTTTCTCCAGGCCATTACCTCAGTTATATCACTAAGTTAAAGCCAAAATGATGCTTGTATTAGAATACATAAACATGCCAAGCACATCATTAGCGGTAAACCAAAAGATAATAGCAGCTGTGGCTGAAAACCTAATTCATGTCGACGTGAGGCCGTGTGTGACTTTGAAAACCAGGAAATGCGCTGTGGTGGCTGAAGCAACAGCCCAGCATGTTCTGCCAGGCCTCAATATCTCAGCCTCATAAAGGATGCTTTTTATGTGCAGAAACCCGCAAGTGCGTAGATACATAGAAAAAGAAAATAACATAATGCATCCACAGGTGCTCATGTAAATTGCTGTCAGGTGGATTTCCTGGTTAGGTGTGATTCAGCTGCCGCTGCTCTGTATTGGGTCTTAAATTTCCACTGTTGACTGTCATCTTTCAGCCCTTGGAGTGTTTAATCCCTGTGACATTAGATATAGTCTGTTACGTTTCCACTCATAAATGTGTGCGCCTTTACGGTGTCTTCGTTCACTTGTTTTGCATATACTTATGTTATTGAACTGATTATTACACATGGGCAAATATCCAATTCTATAACACGATCACCATGAAAGGCAATGTTTTGGCTTTATTCTGTAGGTTATTCAAATTGATATTTGCTAGACCAGATGGCCTGGTCCTTCAAGGGTTATATCTCAAATTTTCAAACCTCTGTTGAACCAAGAGGAATAGGTGCAGGAGAGAAGTGATGGCAGAAGAAACAGCTGTACAGTATTTCTGAGGATGATTCAAGCAAGACGGGGTTTCAGTGACTCTTGATCAAAGCCAGGGAAATCATGTTTGACAAGGGAGGTTCTGTAGAGTATGAGGTCTGCATTCCTGGGGAACTGTCATCCTCATCATGAGCCAGCCTACCCTTCTAATGGCTCCATACGAAGTTTAACTTAGAGGCTTTCAAAACCTTATGCCCTTGTCTTGCAAAGTGCAGAGTATTATGCAATGGCGCTGAGCCACCCTTTGAGCATCCTAAAAACCAATGGTAGTGAGAAGGTGGAATGGTGCTTGGAAAAGTGATGACTTTGGAGAGGATACGATGAAAATCTGTCAAACTGAGCAGAATGGAGATATCAGTAGGAAATTATTTTTCACTGTTTATTCTGCTGTAAAAGCTAAGGGGAAGCAAATCAAACTAGCTGATGGCAAGTTTAAAATGAACAAAATGAAGTTGCTTTTCATACAGTAGGTATTAGAGCTCTTTGCAGTCTGCTCTGGAGGTTAAAATTTTGTGTTTAAAAAAGTGCATATGAGTTAATTAAAGAGACACATCTGTAAACATCTAGTCAGTACAAAACATTATCTCTGCTTCAGGACTCCAGAGAGTCTCTGCAAACTGTGATGGGCGGGAGCAGGACAGTAGGCTAGAGAAGTCTCCCATAAGGTCACTGCTGCAGATGGGATAGGAGCTAGCTAGACCTTTGGCCTGACTACTGGTAGCTATTCTTAGACTTTACTACAAGTCTTGAATATTCCTAACACCGTGTCCCGGTTTGAGGTAGAACAGAACTGATTTTCTTTTCAGTAATTTTACTCTTTGGCTAGGTCTCTTCTAACTAACTGCACTCTCTGAAATTAACGGCATATTATTCAGACAGTGCGTGCTTCTAGCACTAGTCTGATGTTTATAGTTAATTTCACACCCTCGTTGCCAAGAAGGGGACAGAAGTTTCCATAGTCCACTTGGGGCTTGGGCCAACATTGTCTGTAGCTGTTGAAGAAGAGTAGGAAACACAAGAAAGGTGTCATGAAACAACGGGGTCAAGTGATGGCTGCTGGGATTTTCCACAGGAAACCAATCTGTAGGAGCAGAAAACCCTAACCAGGAACATCCACCTTCTGCAGAGGTGATGGCTGATGGTTTCATTATGGTTTACACTGGAACTTCCCTCGCTACTGTGTTTCCAAGAGTATTCAATCGCTCCCTTTGTGCTTTATCTCTTTCCCTTCATGCTAATAATCACACATGCAGCAATGAATATGAGAAACAACTTCAGTAGATTAAGTCTATATTCTCCTAACAATGTTTTTTTCATGGTAATGACTCGCTCTGATAAAAATGCAGGAGGATTATTATAGGATTTCTAACGAGAATAAAACCTCTGAAGTGGCTTGGCTTATTAGAGATGCAGTGACTTCAAGACCAAGCATGGAAAAGAAAAGCAGGCAGATAGTTAAGGCTCTGGGCTAGGCTGCAGGAGACCCAGGCTTAAAACTTGGCTCCAACAGATTTGCTGACCTTGGGCAAAGCAGCTAGTCTTTGTTCCTGTAAAATGAAGCTGGAGAACCTCTTTCCCTCCAGGCTTTGTATCTCTTCCCTGCTAGATCCTTCAAACAAAGGCTTTGCTTCCCCTTCCCTTACTTGTCTTCCAAAGTGGAATTATCGCCATTTTTAGGGCTTCTGGAAAAGCTGTGGAAATCTACCCTGTTAGATGCAGACTAGGCACACAGAGCCTTGTGCTGTCTTTGCCCCGAGGCAGCTGAATATAAGAAAGGTCTGACGTGAAAGCCATGTAACTTTTTTACCCCGGTGCTGAGCTGTCAGCAGGGCTTACCAAATTAGCACGAGCGCGGTGCCTCTGGCTCGGGGCTGGCTAGCCTCCAGTAACTTGGGGCACGAGAAAATGAGTGCCGTTCTACCTGCAAAAGGTGCTGCAGACATCGCTGGAGTCTGATGTTACGTGCTGGTTTGATGGCAAAGGAGAGCTTTTGCTTGTGTATTTTTAAAGGATGGATTTTGGCAACAGAAGGGCTCTGTGTGTGTCTTGCTTGCAGGTAAGGCTCAGGCTGGTAGTGGTATTTTAGACACACAGAGCTATAATAATGTTTGAGAGTCAAGTCCCTGAGTGTCAGGGTGCGGCAAGGACCATCTGTGCCCTAAAAGGGATGGAGCTGGGACCAATACCATGACTGGCAGGGGAGAGACCTCACCAGCCAGGACTTATCCCACAGAATGGGTCAGTGATGGTAGCCACGTTCAGATGAGAATCTAGATCACCAGACTGGTCTGCGGTTGCTGAGGCAGGTCTAAGTCCAAGCCAGGAAAGGGGTTCTGCAAGTCAGGGTCAGGATTATCAGGGTGCCAGGCTGCTGCGGTGTAGTTCCAGCAAGGGCCAAAGGGGAGAGCATAAACACAGCTTCAGTACAAAGGAGTGGGAACAACCATCTGAACTTCTAGAAGCAGGGTGTGCTCTTAGAGCGCTTACATGATCTGCAGCTTGAGCTTGCGGAAACCAAGAATTAATCCTTATTCCTGCAACTTCCAAATAAGACAAATTATCATTCCAAGAGATGATGTGTGAGTCCTTTTTACTGCTGAAACCTTGAGCCGGGTGCAGGGAAGGTGCTCCAGCGAGGTTACAGGCCTTGTTTGGGCTACCGTGGTGCTCAGACATTGTCACCAAGTCCAAAAATTCTTAAATGCCACCTAGTTTACCCAGGGCTGGTGAGCTGAAGGGTGACTCTGAGAGCCTAAGGAAGCAGCAGGAGCCTTTGCCCATCAGCATTCAGGTTGGCGGGCAGTGCTCTTTCAGTGAGCACATCTTGACAGTAACAAGATGGGAAAACATCTCCAAATTTAGAGATACTATTGAGTTTGAAGTTTGAAAACAAAACAAAACCCAACTGCCCGGTAATTGGTGTTCCTCAGAGACTGTGGCTGTGGAAATATTACCTCCTCGGGGTTTGGTTCTTACCACTCAGATCTTCTTACTTTATTGCAGAATGAAAAATAATGTAAGCATAGCTCAAACTGACCTGGTAATGAAAAGTGAAAGTGCAATATCTGCAGGTTTTTTCTTATTATTTTTTTGTGCTGGGAATCATCTCTCTTGGGAACAGTTCTTAGCTACTGACTTCATCTGGTTAAGGTCACTCAGCACTTAACTTCTCAGTCCAGCACTTAAACATCTGTATAATAATACCTCATCTACTTCATAAGGCTGTCATGTGGCTCACTGGAGTCATTCGTATCTGTCATTTCTTTTCTGAACCTTCTGATTAAACTGTGAGGTGTATTAATGTTAGTATCTGCCTCAGTACTCCGAGTATGTTCCGAATCCTCTTGTGTATGCAGGCAATTTCAGTCTGCATGTTGAGTATTTTTGAGTCCTCTTAACTATAGTTAAAGTATATTCTGCACAGCTAAATAACTATGGTTTGATAGAGTTCTTTTTCTTAACAATAATTGGAGGGGTTTAGATAAATTCTGCGGTTTTCTGCGACCCAGAATAGCAGCTGCAGATTGTAATAAACAACTCGAAGCCAGATCACATAGTAATTGTGCATCGTGACAGCTTAATTCTCAGCAGTGCAAGAATACTAGTAACTTTTTTTTTCCCCTTACATAAACTTAGAAAACATATCTTTCTTTTCAGCGTTGGCCGCTGGTTGGCAGGTACATTGCTGGTATATAATGACATCTACTGGCAACCAGAAGTTTGCAGTCTCCAGCACTTGTTTCTTTAGAGGGTTTCTCTGCCAAGATCCAGTGGCAGTGTGGAAAGGAAGAGTGTGAGAAAGATTTTCCAACTTTATGCTGCTTCTGATAGAATTGCTGGGGAGGGGGAAAAAACAGATTGCTTTGATTCTGTCATTGATAACTGTTGTTCGAATGTGGGATGCTCCTGAGAGTGATATCGCAATGGATGGGTATGGTTTAGCTGCCGGTTAGGTGGAAAATAAAGAAGCGTTCCCAGCAGTCTGGAGCATACACTCTGAAGTGGATCTCGTAGCCTAATGACTCACAGAGAGCTGAAGCATTACATGAAGCAAGTTGCTGTCACCGGTTTATCAAAGGCATCTTGAGTGTTCCCTGCCCCACTCCCCGCTACATGTTTTCACACCTATCTAGTTAAACAGCCAGATTTTCCCCTTTCCACTGATCAAAGGTGTTGCCAGGCTGAGATTCCTTGTTCATGGCTGAGAAGGTGCAGGTGCTTGTTCATGGGCTCTCTGAAGGGGCAGGTGAGGGCAGGTGGGACCATGGCAACACTGTGTTTCATGCTGTTCTTTACTTGCCCAAGTACAACCCTGGACATCTTTCATTTCCACTTTTGGGTCTTTGACCCTTTTTGTAAAGCACTACCTAGAGATTTTATGTCTCCCAAAGTCCACAAGGCCTGTTGTCTGTGGTTTTGACAGAAGGATGGTGATTTGTGCCTCGGTCCCTGCTAGGTAATGAACATGCACATAGTAGCAACTGCCAGGTGAAGAAAATGTGGGGTTTTTCATGGCAAATATTTATTTTCCTGGTGAAACGGTGAGTGGACAGTTAGAGGTCATTATTTCAAGAGAATCTGATGCATTTGGTGCTGTGAATGGGTCTGGGTCTCTGGAGACCCAGCTTTTCTTTGTGGTTCTATATCATTGGCTCAATAAGGAAACGTGGCCTTAGCTTTTCCCCTTCTTGTACCTCAGTGTTCCCATAAATAAAATGGGAGGAACGATCATGACCTTTGTAATGCACCCTGAGATTAAAAAGACCTAGGGAGCAGCATCACTTTATAAACAAACTTGTTTGGTTGGACCAAAACAATTTATAATCTTGGCAAAGACTTGACTGAGCAGCCTCAGGTATGTTTGGCAGTCAGCAGAGGCGTTATCACTGTGAGTTATAAGTAGGTGCTGATAAGAACTAAGGCAGGATGCTGTCTCCAGTTTGGGCATGATATTTAAAGAGAGAGATGTGGAGAGATGTTGCTCACTGCAGAGAGCAATGAGAAGAATGATCTGTGATTTTGCAAATTTAACTGACAGGGAGAGACTGAAAGGGATGGGCTCTGCAAGGAGGGGAGAAACCATGGACTAAATGATATGGTTGATCCCAAGGAAAAGCTTTCTATGTATTTCAGTGAGGCTCCAGAATAAACTCTAAGGGGTGAATGTGGAATATCAGTAGCAGCAGATGTTTAAGAATAGGTCAGCACTGGAGTTTGGAGTACCCTGACACAGTACTCCTCTGCCCTAATGTGCTCTTCTGAGAGCTACTGAATTTTTTGAGGGTTGTGTGGAGGTCTGAAGCATCAGGAACTTCCAAAGAGCAGAGCAAAAGTTATTAAAAGATTTTTCTTGCAAGGCAAAATATCAACCAGTACGTGGCAAGTCATCCACAAGACTAGAACTATTTTCTGTGTGCTATTTATAGATGTAAGAATATAAATTAATCAGTGTCATGGTACATGACTGGGTTATTTTTCTACTTCAATGAACACTTCCCCTCTAGCACTTGGCAAGCTGTTTGTCTGGTCCTGAGCAGTGGCAGATGCTGGGAAGGAGCATCAACTTCTACTTTGAGACAAGGAAGTTTTCAAAGCAGAGCTGTTATGTTTTTCATATATCAAAGTGTCTGACAAATGTATCTTTAATTGAGGACTCTCTTGCTCCTACCATGCAAACAAGAAAAACTGGAATTTCAGGAACTAGTGGTCCTGCTTTTGGAAATCCAACCTTTTGTAGCCCAGTTTATTTCTCAGTTTATTCCTCGGTGTAGTGGGATTATGGTACCAACTAATTCCAGTTATTGTCTACCTCCTATTCAGTAGGTTCAATCATAAATAGGTCTGCAAAGCATTTTACTGTGTCTTAATTTGAAGATTTCAGCAATCGTTTGATCAACTCTTCTAGCTGTTGACCAAAAGTATTTCAAACACAACAGCTCCCCCTTGTACTCTCCTGCCCTCCCTCTGTTGCAGAGGTAGATGCTTTCTTCAAGAAAGTACTCCACTTGGGGCAGTCTTGATTATAGATGAACCAGCAGTTCAATAGTTGTCAAAGGTGTCTGACCACCCCAGTCTTCCAGCAATTACTTATGTAGTGAATGGAGGAGCGTCGTGGTGGGGATGCAGGTAATCTGAAGCTACTGAATAGGATCTTGGGCACAAATGTCAGCTTTGAAATCTTTGGGATGTTTCCAGACTATTCTGAACTCCCCAGTGACCTTGACCAGGGTATAGCTCTTTACCGCATCAGTGAGGTCTGATGCAGCTTCTCTCCTGCAGTGCCATTTATGGGTGACCACATGTCAAATCAACTGCTATACAGATGTTATTTTACCTATTTTGATAAAAAGGTGGAGTATCAGGTTTCTTCAAAGAAAAATATCTGTAAGTAGCCCTGAAACATGATGCAGCTGCTCTCCCCAGAACAATGACTAGGATCATATGATGAAGGGTCAGAAAGAACCCTTTTGATCTCATGGTAGGGTCCATGATGTTTGTGATAAGGTTCAAAGGTTCAGAGACCCTTGAAAGACAAGGTCTCCTGAATTTCTCCTGGGGAGGTACCTTTTGGGAATAATTGACTGCTAGGCAATGCATTAAATAAAATCTTTTATGTGTTTGCAGTACAAGAAATGCTTGTAACTATCATCTAACCAGCTGTCTGCATACTGGGCTGAGCTTCCTGATAGCCCAAAGTACGACTTCTACTCACCCCTGTGTATCATGTCCACATGACCTTTCTGTTTATTAAATCAGACTATAATACAGAGACCCAGCAGAGAAGATTTTCTTCTTTTCTTAGAATAAACGAAAGTGAACTCCAAGTTGAGATTCTTAGTTCTTGTGGAAGCAGAAGATAATACCAGTTTTGGTGTCAAATTTGCCAAGGTATTAATAGGGTTTTAGCATCATTAAGCTAATAGAATCCTGCATCTGTGCGTTGGAGAATGGCAGTCATTTGTGCTGCTTGTCTGGTCAGCAGCTTTTGAAAATGGAGCTGCGTGAC
Source organism: Vanellus vanellus (assembly GCF_965231255.1). Taxonomy (NCBI): domain Eukaryota; kingdom Metazoa; phylum Chordata; class Aves; order Charadriiformes; family Charadriidae; genus Vanellus; species Vanellus vanellus. The sequence continues at coordinate 164,654,647 of NC_138906.1, read as the reverse complement.
ATATATCCATTGCAGCTTTGCCTCTCAAGTGATCTGCAGATCATTCCTGGCTTTAGTGAAACCTTTGTCTTTGCCTCCCCACTCTAAAAAGAAAGACAAAACCCAAAATTACAACATTTTTCAAGAAAATATTTATTTTGTATGGCTGCTGGAGGCAAAGCTGTGAAATCTTTTGTTTCAGCCTCCTCAAGTTGGTAGCCCCTGAATGGAAAAAACCTAGAAAAGACAGATATTCCATCCTTCCAGACACATGCAGTCTCTTGAAAATGTTCTCAGACATTTGAACTTGAAGACCACATTCAACTTGCAATATCTCTTCTGTCATCCTTCTTCACTTTTCTCAACAAACACTGAAAACAGTTTAGTATGTAACCGTGGATGAGCCGTAGGCCACTCACCCATGGTCTTCTGGTTTATTCTTTGGGAAACAGGTTGCCCAGGGAAGTTGTGGTGGCCCCATCCCTGGAGGTGTCCAAGGCCAGGCTGGATGGGGCTTTGAGCAACCTGGTCTAGTGGAAGGTGTCCCTGCCCATGGCAGGGGGGTTGGAACTGGATGACCTTTAATGTCCCTTCCAACCTAAACCATTCTGTGATTCTATGAGTATCAGGTTTCCAAGTTAAATGCAGGCCAACGAGTCAGGTGAGAGAAAGATTAAAGTTATGGTTATGGCACTAACCTAGGACACAGAAAATCTGGAGTGAGTTTCTGTCTTTGTCCCAGACTGTGTGACCTTCCACATGTCTTCTACTCAGTTGTACCTCTGACTCATTGCCCTCACGAAATGAAAGCAATATTACAGTTGCTATAACTCCCTTCTGATTTCACAGGGATGCTGCGAAGTTAATTAGCAAAGGAGAGAGGGGTGTGTTAATGGTGAAGTGGTAACACTGAGCAGTTCAATTTTGCTTCTGTTTCCATTTAATCTTACCGCTTTTGTTCTGTTTCTCTTCAGCTCTTGCTATTTTGTCTCCTACCTTGGATATAGATGCCCCGGTTTGCGCAGCTGTCAGTATGCTGGGTGTGTGATTCATGGGGTTCTGCCTGGCAGATTTCTGAAGGTCTCCCAATGACACCTTTATTGACGTTTAGTGACAGGGTTAGAAATTTTTATTTCATTTTAGGATTAGAAAAGTGGCACTTTTGTGTTAGATGTAGACCAGTTTGGAAGAGAAAATAAATAAAATGTATAGAATTGACCTTAGAATGATCTGTCTTCTGTCATCTGCTCTGTGAGCGGAAGGAAAAGTCCAGTGATTTACTTGAATTTGACAGGCAAATGAGAATCTAACCATGTGTTTTGTGCTGATTTTTTCCCCATTATTTTCTTGTTTCGTTTGCTCTTATTTCCATTAACATGGGCCACACCCCAGAGTCTGAAATAAAATATGTGATTATAGGCCACAGCTGTTCTCGAGTTGGAAGAAATATTTGTAAACTTGGCAGCTGCTTGAGGAGCTGCAAGTGGAGGAAAGAAAAGCAGTTAACTTGAGTAGATTGCTTAAAAACATCACTGAGGGATTATTCCTTTGTGTGCTTTTGATGTCTCCCTCAGATCAGATAATACTAATTTTTTCTATCTCTGTATCTTTCCAGATACCTTTCCAGATCCCTTCCTTGACCATTTTTGGTCTCTTTCTTTTCAGAGAAATTCTGTTATGAGGCTGGATATGGCAAAATCCCTGTATTAGTTTTTCCCAATCTGAGGAAATAATCTAATCTAGCAATTACTTTATCTGCATTTTCAGTTCATAGTTATCTCCACTCAACCATCTGAGGATGTACATGTAATGTAGATATAATTTGGTCACAGACCATGTACATAATATTCAGGCGATTCTGTGAGGTAGTGTGGTTCTATACAACCCAAGCGAGGTGAATTGTTGGATGATATGCAACATTAAGCTATATGTGCATATGGTGAGCATGTAATGGAAGGTTTAAAAAAAAAAAAAACAAACCAAACAAACAACCTTCATGACCATGAAGGGATCACTAACCTAGAGCTGGTGTGATCTGGTAAATCCATGTGACACTGATGTACCAGAAAGTCATCCTTGCTCAAATGTAAAATGGGATAACTCTGCTGATGTACACAAACTAATAAAGGAACATATCTGGGTGTGTCTATACTTCCCCATCTCACCTGCCTACTTTTAATGGATGATGTGCTTGAAGCCAAGAGGTGTATCTTTATTCTTCATCACCTCTCTACTCAGTGTACGGTGGCTGAGGTTTGCCTGTGCTCTGAGTTTCCTCATGATGAGGCATTTCTTTTTGTCTATTGGGTCTGGACAAACCATGTGCTCAGGTAAACCCTGCTTTGATACCCCTCAGGAAGGACAAAAAGTAGTTCTTAGGCCTTGGTCTGTATCCATTGTGTGGCTCTGAATGCTTCCATTAAAAACTAAATACGAGCAAAATCAAAATTCTATGCTTTTTAGTGAATTCTGCTTAAGCTTTTTGTTTTAGTACAGCTCAGAAAACCTCCCTAATTTGCTTGCAGATTTTGTATCAATTCTTTGAAGGATGAAAGGTGGAGTTTTCAGGGTGATTTGTCTAGTGCCACATCCTCAGAGCTTGCAGTGTTCAGTATTTTAGGAACTTCTTCAGCCAAGATACCATATTTTTTAATGCCCTTCCTCACGGGTACCACTACCTACAGATTCAAGTTTTTGTCCACAAGAATGTTGACCAAGGAGGCAATAGGTGACCCCATCTAAAGTGGAAAACTACTCCAGAAAATGTAGGCTAAGCCTAAGGGAAGCTGCCTTAGAAGCTATGCTCTGTTCTTCTCCTTATCAGTAGTGTCTTCTGCTTTTGCTACTTCTTCACATTTCCCTGGTCATTGTTACCTTCCTATCCTGGTCCAGATGTTTCCCCAGAAAGGGACAGCTTTTAAAGTTCATAAATCCGTAAAGCAGCTGGTTGGCAGTAGAAATGCACAGCATAAACAAATAGGTGTGGTTTATGTGTTACCACACACCAAAGCCCACCTGTCTCCCCAGTGTAGTTCCTGGATCCTTCAGCCCAGAGCGCTTGCAGACTGTGTCTGCTTCACAGGGATTTCACGGGCCTGTGCTCTCTGCCTCCTCTATTTTTTTATTATATTTACACATTCATTGCAATTTTAAACTGATCTGTGGAGCATAGTGACCATCATTTAATATTTATTCATACAGTGTCCAGCAGAGTGACCCAAGCAGGGAACAAACAAGGCGTTGCTGTAATTCGAGTAAATAATTAAAGAATAACTACTGAAAAGTGAAAAAAAAAAAAAGGCATTTGTAGAAATATGTAGCTACCTGTGCGCTACCTAAGCAGCAGTATCGGCTTCCATGAGACCGACTGCACTTCACAGCCGTACTGCAAGGAAAGTCCTCTGGTTGCTTTAGATCAGAGGGCAGTTTGCCAAATCTCGGCCCCCTGTGACAAATATTTTGTCAACGGTGAGCTAATGAACGTGTTGATTCTCTTGCTAACTTGGGTGGAAATGTTTGATTAAAGGCCACTGGCTGTGCAGCACAGAGGATGAAGCTAAACACAAGTGGATGGCTTTCCAGTGGGTAAGAAAAGGACAAGCACACTCGTGAGCCTGGAAAGAGGAAAGTACTCAGGCAAATCTGCTGCCTCCCTTTTGAGCCTAATTGCTGAAGCGGTAACGCCCCCAGCAACAACTCCTCTCAGACAGCCTTATTTCAGGCCCCTGTGATGTTTTTCTTTGGCCAATTTCTCTAATGGTAACGTTCCCTGGCTTTAGAAAGTGGTTTCCAGGATAGATGTGCCAGCAGAGCCCCTCGATCCACAAGTACTGGAGAGAGGGAAGCTCTTTTGCTAACCCAAATGACCTAACTGGAGAGGTTGAGGGAAGGGAACAGATACCTTTTGGGTACACCAGCACTTCCCTAGGTCTTAGCAGCACACTGAGCACAATGCTTGGCATTTTACCTGATTTAAAAAAAAAATAAATCTGGTGGACAAATGAAAAGAAATGGTGATTGTTATGCAATGCAGTTCATGAACTTGATTAGTTTAAAAAAAAAAAAAAGAGGAAAAAAGAGAAAATAAGAGGAAAAAAACACAGAAAAAAAAGGAAAAAAGAAAAAAAAAAAAAACAGAAGTTGCTTAGTGAAGTGCATTTCTCTGGCAACATGACTCTGTTCCAGTTAGCTGTATCCTCAGTGGGGGTTTTGGCAGCTGGGGGTGAGTTAAGGGTGCAAGCTGTTGGTCGCTTTCCCATCGCTGCCTGTCATAGCTACTTTGGCGCTGTGCAAGCACAGCAGCACCGATCCTTTTCTGTTTTCTGCACTCTTTCACTGTTCACTGCTGTAGGTTACACAGTTTACTTTGAGAACATGAGTGTTTTGACACAGGCAATGCAATCCCTTCTCGTGCTTCTACTGAAGTTCCAACAGCTGCTGCACTTACCCTGAGCCTGACAGGTTTTTCTGCACAGTGAGGGATGCAAAGCAGCTAGACAGGGTTAATGGGAAGTCAGTGGAAGGGGCAGAAATAGGACCCCTTTCCATCCCCTAGCCTCGTGAGGCTCAGTGGTGGTTCCCCAGGAGACATTAAACCTGCCTCTAGTGGTTTCCGTGCAGTTTTCTTCTTGGGGTGGAATTGGCAAGGCTGGTGGATACTCAAAGATTTCCGCTGCAAACTGGTAAACTAGCTGTATTTCCAGTAAAGGGTCAGCTCTGTGCTGGGCTGTCTGATGTATGACTGTGCTGGGCTTTGCTGGGTCACATATTCCTGAGCACAGTGCACCCTTGAAGCACCTCTCCCCTGCTTGGTGACTCCGGAGCCGATCAGTGGGTGGCAGTTCAGGCTGACCGGCTGTCTCTGGCATGTACAGTCATTGGGTGGTAGAGACTCTACCATGCTTTCCTGCAAATGTCTAGGCAGTCTCTTGGCTGTGAGGGCCAACTGATCTACTCTGGTCTTCACATCTTTGTAGGCAGCTGCTTGAGATCTGTTAAGAGTCAAAAGGATGAAATTGCACTGCTTTAGTCAATAAATAAAAAATGCAAAAGGAATATGCACCATTTTGGGTTGGGGGATGACCTCCTTGAGAGCAGCTCCGTGGAAAGGGACCGGGAAGTCCTGGTGGACAACAGGATGACCATGAGCCAGCAATGTGCCCTGGTGTCCAAGAAGGCCAATGGCATCCTGGGGTGCATCAAGAAGAGTGTGGCCAGCAGGTCGAGGGAGATCATCCTCCCCCTCTACTCTGCCCTGGTGAGGCCACATCTGGAGTACTGTGTCCAGTTCGGGGCTCCCCAGCTCAAGAAGGACAGGGAACTGCTGGAGGTAGTCCAGCAAAGGGCTACAAAGATGATTAGGGGATTAGAACATCTCTCTTATGAGGAAAGGCTGAGGGACTTGGGTATTTTTAGTCTGGAGAAAAGAAGATTGAGGAAGGATCTTATCAATGCCTCTAAATCCTTAAAGGGAGGGTGCCAGGGGGATGGGAACAGTCTTTTTTCAGTGGTGCCCAGTGATAGGACAAGAGGTAATGGGCACAAACTTGAACATAGGAAGTTCCATCTAAACCTGAAGAGGAACTTCTTTCCTGTGCGGGTGGCAGAGCACTGGCACAGGCTGCCCAGAGAGGTTGTGGAGTCTCCCACTCTGGAGACATTCCAAACCCACCTGGACGCCGTCCTGTGCAACTGCTGTAGGTGCCCCTGCTCTGGCGGGAGGGTTGGACGAGATGATCTCCAGAGGTCCCTTCCAACCCTGACCATTCTGTGATTCTGTGAAAAGAATTTTTCCTCTTCCTGGGATGCTATTGGCTTAGGAGGTAAGTTACCATTTGCATATGGGAAGAGGAATAACCTTATTTTGGAGGTTTTCAACACGAAATTGGATAAACCCTTAACAGTTCTTTCTGAATTCACTGCTGATGGTGCTTTGAGTGGGAGGCTGGACTAGGAACCTTATGAGGTCCTGTCCAGCATGAATGGCTCTATGAGCACTGTGCATCTAACTTATTGACTGATACTAGGATTAATTTATTAAGGTGTGCCAAGGAGTTGCTACTTCGTGGAGAAAAAAGAAAAGAAAAAACCCCAAAATACAGCAAGAGAATGAGCTAATTAACCGTACTCCTTTATTTTGCATAGAAAAGACACAAATCGTTCTCCTACCTATGCTGCACACTTTGCCATGGAACAGCAGTTCCTTCAAGTTATATTGACCTCTTAGAGCAAATGATTTCCTTAAAAATCACATTTGCTATTTGATGGTTTTTCTATCTCATTAGGGAACCATTCAAATACAGCAGATCTGATTTTTACCACTAGCTGAGTGGCAAATTCTAGACAGAGTGCTTCATGAAGGTTCAGTTAGCGAGAAATGTGATTATAAAAGTATCTAATGACTTTAATTTGCATATACAGCACAGATACTTTCCATATAGTAGCTTTTATTAACCTTTAAGTACCAAATATACCTATAAATAAATAAGGCCGGATTTTGTCACTGCCTGACATCGACTGGAACCTTGCCCTAGGAATACATCCATCTAAGTCTGCTGGACTACTCATGCAGGTAAAAACCATCACAAACAAGACTGAATGTGGCAGAATATTGCCTGAATTTTTCTGAGTATGCAGGTAGTCCTTATGTATGTATATACAGGCAACTTAGGAATATATGCATCAACAGCTTAGCCACTTTAATGTTCTTTCAAAAGGGTTCTTCTGTGTTATTGTTTTTTTTACAAAAGCAGATGGGGAAAAAGCTCTCAGTCACTTAGCTCTGCTTTGTGGCGTATCGATTGCCAGCAGTGCTAGTGGCTTTACATCCTATGTATGGATGTCTACTGTTTCAGGTAGAAGAGACACTGGTAACAGTCTTTTGAAGGACTCACGCCAGCATCTTTTGTACAATCCAGCAATGCTGGAACCTGTGTGCCATCAGTCGGACCATGAACATGCAGGACAGGCGCAGGCAGGCTGCTGGATCACGACCAAGTACCCCATGACAGCAGGCATAATCCTGCTCTCGCCACAGAGCTGAAACCTACTCTGAATCCTTGGCGAGGTTAGCTGTTGACCATGAGAAGTACCTATTGATAAGGTTTAAATGGAGTGGCTTCCAAGGTTACATTTTGGCCTAATGTATGCAAGTAAAGGGGAAAAAATTCCACATTTGGGTTTTTTCAAAAATTTCCATGTGTCCTGGTTTCAGCTGGGAAAAAGTTAATTTTCTTTCTAGTGATTGCTGTGAAAGGAATGTCAGTAATGCACATTGTTTTAGTTGTTGCTAGGCGACGTTTATTCTTTTGAAGGACTCTTTTTAGCTTCCCATGGAAGCTGAGAAGGAGCACAGACAGAAGAGCAAAATGTCCAATGGAATATTCCGTACCTTAGATGTCATGCTCAGTATATAAATGGGGGTTGGCTGGGGGCGGAATCCATGGTCATTGCTTGGGAAGTTACCAATTCACCAGGTGGTGAGAGTGACTTGTGTCATCATTATTATTGGTGGTTTGTTTTTTTTTTTAATTGTTATTTTACTTTTCTATTATTGTTCAATTAAACTGTCTTTATCTCAACCCACAACGTTTTTTCCTTTCTATTTCCCCTCCTTTTCTCCCTCTTCTCCCTGTTCTTTTGTGGGAAGGGACAGAAATTAGTGAGTGGCTGTGTGGTCCTAGCTGCTGGCTGGCGTTAAAACACAACACCATGCTATTGGAAATTTGGAGTGGCAGTAAGTTGGCCATGCCAAATTTTGAGTTCCTGTGCTTTGAAACGTGGCAACAGGAGAGTTTCTCAGTGAAAGGTTTCTACGCTTCAAATACTTTTATTTAACGAGGATAGATCTCTAATCTTGTTCTTGGAAAAAGACTGGTTCTGGATGGTATTTACAAAAAAAGTGGGAAGGGAGTGATCAGCCAAAGGAAGACACTTGAATGGAAAACAAAGTGAATCTATTCAAATATGGGCAAGTTAGAGGTGGCTGAGAAAAACAACATTACAGCAAGGTGGAGAAATTGGCCAGAAACTCTCAACGGACAATAACTGCCATCTAAAATACACAAATATACCACAGAATGGTATGGTATTCCATATGAGGTGTCTTTTCCATTGGTGTTTTAGGGTGAAGAAGGTCCCCCTGGCTTTCCTGGACTGAAAGGGGATAAAGGAGAAAAAGTAAGTCTGAGTCTTTATTAATTATACTGTGAAAAGTTAAGTTTAAGCTAATGAAAGCAGGCCCTCTTCCAAGTCTCTTGTTTTACCTCTCTGTTTTCTTGTTTTCTGTTAGCAAGGTACTAAGAAAAGGAGACTATGCTGTTGTACTATTTTTCAGCTAAGTGCACCTTAAAATCTGTAAATGCATTGATGGTGCTCAGCCACATTTGACAAATGTGTGGAGGTCTCAAGGGCGTGAACTTTTTCTAAACGTTGTAAAACTCTGAAGCAGAGTAGAAGAGTGTAACAGAATAGAAGCTCAGTGCTAATGCCTCGACATAGAGAAACACCGGTGTTTCTTCAATATGGGACATGGAAGGCCAAAGATTATCACGGGCTTTTTTGCACTGAATGTAAATAACTTTTGGACTGAGATAGCCTTTAGCTGCTTGCTTTGTGATCTTCTTAGAAAATAATAATAATAAAATTATCCTGCACCAAGCTTGCTCCATCAACTAGTATTTACTTTAGACGCATTCGTCAGATATGCCTTAAACAACATTTACAGGAAGGATTTTAGGAATTTAAACTTTTTCCACATCTTGTAAAACAGCAAATATTCAGGACTGCAAGGCAGGATCGCCGTCCAAGTAATACACACCGATCCAGCTCAGTTTAATCAGAGCCCAGTGTGGCCATTTGCAGCGCCCATGTCTGTTTTTCATTTGAGCCTTTTTTCACAATGCACTTAAAAAACCCCTGCCGCAGTGCCTAGAAGTAAAAACACTGAGCCAGTTCCTCACCATGTACCTTGGCTTGCCTGTTGTGTGTCTTTTCTCTTTCCATTCTCCATTTGTTCTTGAAATTGCCAGCTGCGCGCAGCAAAACTTGCATTTTCTCTGTGTTTGCTGCAGTCCCTGTTGGCTGAGGTACTGCCGACCTCAACATATTTAGTCCCATTCGTCCTGATGCATAGGAAGTGGTGCCTGGTTTTCTGTTCCTTTGGTTACTATGGCTTCGCACATTCGCAGCTCTGAGACTCGCTTCTCAGTGGCCAGGGTAGTTTCTGAGGGCCGCTTGAGTATTTCAAGACTTCTTTTCTGTATACTTTTAGGGTCATTACTTATGTGCATTATAGCTGTGCCTAGAGGCTGCTGAGCTTTGGGAATGATGCTGTACAAGCATGGAACAAAAAAATAATTTAAAAAATAAATGAGTATTTAGTGACAAAACAGTGGGTTTTTGAGACAATGGAATGGTGGACAGAGAGACTGAGGGGAGATGATATTAAGATGACTCAATGGTTACATGTCTAATTAGCTGCAGAGGTTTTATATTAATTTATTCTTAAACGGGTTAAGTGGCCAAGAGTGCCTAGTTCCTCATTAACAGCTCATCAATTGGCCATGGCGTGTTAAAGTCAGCAGCAGCTCCCCCAGAGACTGTAAATAATAAATGTTTATGTTGAAATGATTCTCTCCCTTCCTTATTCTTGTCTTGCTGTGTTACTCATGTCCTTGCACTTGAAATGGGTGTTAATATTGTGCTGATGAAAATTCTGTTGTTGTTACAGGGGTCCCTGGGCTCACCTGGCCCCCCTGGGAGGGATGGAGCAAAAGGAGAAGCCGTAAGCCTTTTTGTTCCTCCCATGTAATCCTTGCCTTTCGGTGCAAGGCAGGCAGTGGAAATCAATCTGTATTGAGTGGAACATGTCTTGGGGATTTGTATGGCCATTTTAGGAGCGGCAGAAACAAACGGCAGGAGGTTAATAGCCCCAGCACTCTCCCTCGCACGTTTGCGGCGACGGCAGGTGTCGTATGGATTAACCATCCTGAGAGGCTGCCGGAGCATCTCTGTTACCATTCATTATGATGGGGAAGGGGGCAGACGTGGCAGCCTGCGGTTTGGGACCCGCTGCTGCCGCTGTGTTGGTTAATAACTGCAGCTGCAGAGCCTGGCCATTTGTTTTAAGTCTGGCAAGGAGTCATTGGCTAGTGAAGATGGCAGGGGGTGCAGGGGGCCATCCTGTGCTTGCACAACAGACAGAGGGGAGAGAAATAGATGTAGCGGTCACGGAAGCAAGGACCTGAACTCCTCTTGTGCACTGCTAAAAGGTAAGAGCAAAGGAGGAGGTGCAGGGTTAGCTCAAAGAAGGGTGAAGCATACCAAATATTGCCTTTGAGAAGACTACAGTTGAGGCATAAAACCACAAGCACATTTTCCAGTATCTTATATAACTGTGTTTTAGAACTTTCCCTCCTTTCCCCTGCTTGACCACCATCCCTTTGAATTATCTTCATCCCAGTGGTAGACCTTTATCATCTCATTCACTGTCCCTTTGTGGCAGTCATTAGGTGGCGACTGGAGGAACTCGGGGAAAGGACTCTTGGAAGGGCAGGCACACACAAAAGTAGTGGTACGCAGCAGAAAAGCTTTTTTTTTCCTGTTACTTGCATCCTGTTTCTGCTTTGTGCCTCACTTGCCCCACTTCCAAAACACTGTGATCATTGTCCAATATGGCTTCCAGAACTGCAACTTAATCACATCACACATGGCATGATCTGGGATTGCATAATGACATGCTTGGACTTGCAGAATTTCTTGTCGGATGTGTTTATTGCACCAAAACGTGACTACTTAAGATCAAACACTTTATGTTATCATTAGGGAATCCACAGCTGTAGATTGTAGTTGGTGCAAACTGTTCACAACTTGGGGAACTCAGTTCTTGCTCCTTAGGGGGTTGTGTTTGAAGAGCAGATGAATAGCTGCTTCAGTTTTCGATTTGTCTCTTTCTGCTTTTCTTTTTGTGAAGAAAGCACACCACAAACTTTCAGATCTCTGAATAATGGTATTGAGGAGTGTAGATATTGGATAGAGCTTCCATTTCTGAAGCTGTATGTAATGACTCTTTTTAGCTACCCTAGCCATTATAGATAAAAGGTTAGCATTTACTATCAATGTTGCTGTTACTTGCAGGGTGAACCAGGACAACCAGGAGCATTCGGACGGCCTGGGCCAGCAGGTCCAAAGGTAAGCTTTCCACATCTTCTTTACATGGACAGCTATATTTTTTTCACTGACTTTTTGTAAGTGTGGAAACTTGAATTACTTGTTTATGACTCTCAATTTTCTGACTGGTGAATGAAGAAGCTCAAAATGCTCATTTTCATCAGAGGTCTGCTTAGATATCAGTAATTAGTCAAGGTACGTAAAGAGAAGAAATACCTTTTGTTCAATCAACAGCACAGATGAAGAAGGCGAAGAGAACATGTTTTGGGGCACATAAGCCTTGCTTCATGTTTTCAGTAAGCCTTCCCAACCCTCACAAAGATGCCATTAAGGATTATTATCCCTACTCCATGACTGGAGGGAAAAAATAATAGAGAGATCCTAGACTGAATGTTTCTGCCTATTTTGGGAGCTTCAGTTTGCAGCAGTAGAAAGTGGCAAAGTGATACAGAACTTGAGCCAATGCTTATATCACTGGGTTTCCTTTAAACAACATGCTTCTGGATCTGGTGAGACTTAGCTGAGTGTTGGAAACGTGAATTTTGAAGCTCTTCTCATGAGCAATTCTTTACCCTCTTCAAATCCACAGCTCTCCTTGCCTTGTTCCCTAGTTACTGAGGGGATAACTACCCATCAGCTGTTTACAGTCTTGTTGTTATAACAAAAAGAAGATGGTGCACTAGATCGAGAAGTGTGTTTTGGGAGCATCATGCACGGCAATTTCAGCTCAGCCTATGAAAGGTGCTATGATGACAACAGATTGATTGCCCAAATTTAACTTCACCCGGTTCTGGTCCTGTATAAGCAAAGGTCTTTGAGCATCACAACTTTCTGGAAGCGACGTATCTGGTCATCTAAACCTCACACCGAGTTCGCTGTTGTCTTTGTCCTCAAATAAGGGTTAATTATGTAAGACCCTTTCCAAATGTAGTCCTGATTTTCACTTGGCTTTGTCTGAAAGGACTCTATGCAGCAGTTCATTTATATAGGTCCTTCTGGGTTCCTCAGCTATGGAGAGGCGCTTTCTCCAAAACGTCTGTTTTTTTTTTCATAGAGGGAAATGTTCATCATTTCCTAAAGTCTCATCAGGAAAGTATCGGAACTAATGGTATGTTTGGGGATTAGCGGAAATACTTGGCAGCCATCCCGCAGTTCTCTGTGTGAGCCATATTGCCTTCAGCAACATGAAGGGGTTGATTGGAAGCTGCATGGCAGCGTGTTCAGCGGGGGATAAATGGCAGCTGCAAGACCGGGCTGGGCTGGGCTGTGTGGAGGCACTATGGATATTGCTTTGTCCTTCACTGGGGTTTGGGAGCAGATGAAATGAATTGCATTCATCACCCACAAATGCCTGTCAGTGGCATCTCTCCTACCGTATAAATAAATACATACTTTCTCTCTGTCCTGCATGTTTCCCATAGTGGAATTACAAACCAGTAGGCTAGATGATGTTCCTTGTGGTATGAAGCTCCTCACTCTTGCTTTGCAACGCTTTTACAAACCAAGCTAAACTGAGGCATCTACATCTACCTCCAGAAGGACTTGATTCTGGAAGATGCTCCATATTTCTCACCAGGATCATCAGGCACATATAGTTCAGCCAAGTAACGAGGCAACGTTGAATATAAATTCAGCACTGGGCAGGAGAGGTACTGGTGGGGCTGGACCTAAAAACATCTGACTAAACTGTGCCATGTGCTCCCAGGGAAGAGGTGAGCTTGGCTAACCCCGGTCTCTCAGCGACAGTGGCTAAATATAAAACAACTGTGCTTTCACAGTGACTTTTATTTACCTCAGTGGATGCACCGGCTCTATGCAGTGTCCTTGAGCTGGATTCTGACCTGAGCTATTTTAAGAAACAATCTTGACTTTGCTGACAGGGCTTTAAAAACTAAAATATGAATCCCCACTCCTTTACTCCTCGGTGTAAAGCCCAACCACCTCGCCAGTGCAGAACGGGGTGTGTAGCCATGGGTGGAATTGGCAATCAGAGAGGTCACATCTCCAATTACTGATGTTATGATTGGGTTTTGCCAGATCACTTATTTTTATTTAAAATCGTCAGCATCAATACAGTGGCTTTAGGCTCTACCCCAGGCTCGATGGAGAGCTACCTTGCAGTTTCTCTGGTCAGTTGGGATGCAGTCCTTCACGGCTCAATCCATCTTCATTTACATGGAGCCAGGCAAGCACAGTGCAGGCTCAGTAGCCCAGAAAATTCAGCTCTCTGCTTATCTGCTTGGCTGAGGGATTTCCAGTCTTTTGCCCTAGTGGGAATTGCCAGCACTTTCTTTTAAGGAGGTGCCTCACAGCTTTTACAGACCTCATTAATTGTGTGAAGCTTACAGTAGCGCAGATAAGGGTCCTGCAGACTTCTGGTAATAGGACTTCAATCCACAGAGGTACCGTAATGGATGATGAGCCCATTAGGGTACATGTGTAGGTTACAGGAATGAAATGGCCTCGGTATGTCATCTCTGGTTTTACTGTTTTTGCTGCTCAGTGAAGTCTCCAGGGGAGATTGTTCCTAGCTCAGTGTCTTAATGATAAAAATGTGTGGGGTTTTGGTGTTTGGTTTTTTTTATTATTATTTTTTCATCAAACTTGGTGGGTAAACTTCATTGCTCACCAAGAAATATGTATGATCTTGCCGGCTACAAGCTGGTGGAAGCAAAGAAGAGCTCTCAAAGTCAGCCTTGTGCTAATCAGTGTTGGAGCTTCTGGTTAAGGAAGATGCCATGGTGGTCTGAGTTGGTGAGAAATATCCACTGTTCAGTGGAGAAAGCTCCCACATAAATATGTGGGACCTGGCAGGTTATTTTAAATGGAGGAAGTGAGTCCAGAGCAAAAAGGCCATAAGTCCCTCACTGTGTATTATAGCAGTGAAACAAAGCTTGAATTCTTGAGACCAAGCCCTTTAGCCTGTAAAATCCTGCAGCAAATATTCAACATTTTCCTTCTTTTTTTTTCTGTACCTTTAAAGAGATTTCTCGTGGCTGTCATTACTGTGTCACTGACATAGCTGTGGCATTCCCATCTGAACTGACAGTTATCCGCACTTGATAGAAAAAACAGAGGGAGAGGGGGAAAAAATCAAGCCTTTGAAATATAAAGTATTAGGTAAGAGTTTCATTTTGACAAATTTCCTCCTTCTCTGCTTCAGCTGTCGAAGGTCTCACACTTCTCTGGTTTACCAGACATGATCTCAGCACAAGCCTTGAGTGGGATCAGAAAGTCTTCTCATCCAGACAAACCCAGTTTCTCTACCTATAATTTGGCCAAGTGCTATAACCACATCTTGTGTAAAGGCACTGAGTTGGACTTTGATAATTTGGACAACTTGGAGCAGACTTTGGTAGTAGTATTTTTCTACAGGCTGAAGGCAAAGATTAAGTGCATGCCTGCTGCTCTCCTATAGGAGGATTTGCATCGCTGCCTGGCCTTGCAGAGGTCCCCTGGTGCCTGATGTTGTAGAGACCCCAGAGCTGCCTCTGCTTGTGCCTAAACCCAGCTTTCATCAACCTGTTTGTGAATCTTCCCCTGAGTTTGCCACATTTGCATCCATACTTAACACAGGCTCAGCCACTTTACAGCTGGGCTGATGAACTGTTCACGAGCTTCAGGGCATGGCTTCATCTGCTTTAGCAAGTCAAGTCCTCTCTTGCAGACGGAGGGCACAGTTTTGGCAATGCATTGCTTAAAACAGTGGTGAAACACCAGCCAAGTACAGTCCAGCCAGCCTGCCAGGTCTGTGCTTAGTGACTGCTCCAAATGAGATTGTCATTTGGGCTAAGGCAAGCGTAGACAGTGGTGTGACATGACCAACCTCCTGGGCACTTGCACTGGGACAAAAAAAATGCAGTTCTGCTAACAGTTAAATGCAAGCACATCTTGCATTTTTATTTTATTTTTTTTTTTAATAAGAAACATCTATTAATATGAAAGGTAGAAATGATTTAAAAATGAAGTTTTGAAGTCTGTTTTGAAGCCTTATCCACTACAGGCACCCAATACAGGAGTTAACGAGATGAGAGAGGAGAAAGAAAATGAAAGTAAGATAAGTAACAAAATAATCAGCCAAATAGGTGATACAATAGATCTAACCAGTTCTCATGGCCACCTCGTCAGGCCCAGTCTGCCTCCACAAGGTGGCTCTGAGGGATGAACCTGTTCAGCTGAGAATCCGGCCCATTTGCAGGCACTGTAAGGCACATAAAAACATGCAGTGAGAGTGCTCTCCATTTCAGTTTACCTTCTCCAGGGAGAGTCAATATGTAACCAGCTGAAGTCCGGCTGAAACTTACCTGATCCTCTTGCATTTCTCTCTCTTATTCTGAAAATAAACATTGGAGAATACAGTTCTGATCTGTTTCTTTTCATTTACTCTTCAAAATATATAACATTCGAAGTCTGTGGTTCATTTATGCTGGGATACAGCCTTTGCTGCAGCATTTGTAGCAAGGTATTGCCTGTGCTTGGTTCCATCAACGCCATGTTCAGGAGTCAAGACAGAGCTCAACCACCCTGCGCACAACAAGCAGGCAACAACTGCCACTGCCAAAACTTGCATGGGGCAGTTTGCCTTTGGAGGGCAAGACCAAAAGTAGAAGGATAAAACTGGCTAATGTCTGAGTGCTTGGGATGATAGAGGAAAAAATTGGGGTGTCACTTTGGGTAAAGAGCTGGAAAGTCGGACACGACTCTATGCATCAGGGCTGAGACAATCAAGAAGCCTCAACAGCCCTCTGTGAGCCCAGGTGCACAAGACACATTTCTGAGTAACTACTTATAATTGCTTTCTGAATAACTGTGAAACAGTTTCTGGTGTTTTACTGTATCTCAATTCCTTGCCAGGGATCCGAGGGAAGACAGGGTCCTCCGGGAATTAAAGGCTATGTAGGCGCACCGGTAAGTCATGGCTCTTACTAAATTTTTGATACTCTAGAAACTTTCTCCACTTTTTCAGTGTGTTCTGCCCACCTACTTTTTTTTTTTTTTTTTTTTTATTAAGCAGTACAAGATATGTCTGACCACTTACCTTTACTATGCCCAAACAGTGACATTTTCTTGACTTCACTGAGTTTCTTCTGATGTTTTTAAATGAGAACAGACCTGTAGCCAGTAGAGAGGTGTCAGTAGAAATGACTTGATTACTGAGATAACAGCTGGTGATTTTGTGATGCTCCCACAGTAATGCAATTGCTTTGGTTTGTGCTGATGCACTGTTTATATGGTGCTCAAAACTTCATCATAACACCAACAAAAAAATACCACCTCTCAGCAAGTTTACAATCAAATTTTCAAAACTGTCAGGGAATAGCCTTTGGGCTCAGGGGACAGACCTGCCTTGAATGAATGGACAGCAAGACCGAAATAAACCAGATGCTGTCAAGTTAACATCTCTGTCTTGTGGTCTCACCTTGGTAATTATGGAGGCAGCCTTTAAGCTGGTGGTGTAAAGGCTGATTGGATTTTCTGAGGTTTAATGACCCGACTGTACATCAGTGGGCTTTAGTGGCATACCAGACGTGCTCATGCACGGAAAGATTTCCCTGTGCCGGCCAAGGACTTGTTTTACAGCTCACTACAAAGAGACCCAATGTGTTCCAAAGAGCTCAGGTGCTATTGTCTTTGCCCAAGTTCATGCTGTTTCCTTGCATGGTCTAAGGCTAAATTGCTGCCTTGAAGATGATGAAGATGGACATGGGGGTGGCATTACCTTCCCATGTGATAGACTCTTGCAATATTAATGACATAAATGGACAAAGCTATGAGGATACTTCCTTTCTGCTCCTTGAGTCACCTTTTTGGGTGAGAAGGAAAGCACTCACATGTGGTGCACTCTTACTGAAGATCCTCTCCATTTCTGTCATATGATTGATGTTTGGCTTGGGCTGCTGGGGAAGAACAAGACAGTAATCATCTATTCAGTCTACATGAGGGCCTCATAGTTATTAGTGCATTAAAAGAGTCATATTTTTGAACCTCCTGCTGTTTGCTTTTTGGAAATAGTGGGATTATTGCTTCACAGCATGGGAAGATATGCAGGCTCAGTTTGGGTCATTAGAGATGGACAGGGCTGTAGAGAGTTTGCTTACAGTCAACCATGGCCTGAAATCTGAAGATCTTAATAATTATCTAAATCACCCTATGGGCCAAAGAAACTCAGACATGTAGCTTTCATTAGCTTGGAGGTAAGCCTCCACTATACTGTAAAGTAAAGTGAAGTTTAAATTACAAATGTATTATTAGAATTAGAAGCATTTAAAGCTTTGGCAGTTTTAGAGAGGTCATTAATGACTGAGCATATTTGTCTGCCTGCAGCCATTAGTTGGTTGCCCAGTTGCTAAAATAAAGGTGAAATACAAGGTGCTTCCTGAGCCAAGGGAAGGTGGAATCCGTTCCTGCCCGTTGAGTCAATCGCCTGTATTAGTGTCACTGTCCTTCATCAGACTAAGCCCCAGCAAATGGTTCTGGTGTACCTGGGAGGAGATGAATTATGCAGTCCATATGAGCGCTGGCATTGGATTCACAGTGCAGAAATGTGCTTGGGCCTCCAGGACAGGGATTGTCTAGCATTTGCCAGCTCTTGGAGGTACCTGCTGTCTGCCTAACTACGGCATCCAAAACCACCAGGAATGGGCATTCTTGCTTGTTTATGCGATAGGTTTTTCCACCAGTATTGTCCTCCACCTAAGTCCTCATTGTTTCTGAACAACATGAAAAATGAAGAGCTTTGGTTGTTTTCCAGACCATCTGCAGCTGTGGTGTGTTCCCTGTCCCTCCACACTGCTGTTGGCAGGAGGGTTGTGTTTCTGCAGGCAATATAATATTACAGACGTCCTTGGGCCCACAGGTCATCCCTGCTCTGTAAGTCAGCTTAGATCATGCTTGTGGCCAACTTTGAGGACTGGCAACACAGAAAATGTCCTTGAGGTTCGCCTGAATGGGTTGTGCAGACGTGCACAGTGATTTGGTAACTAATTAGAGGAGATAACTATGCCTCTACTTGGATCAAGCTTTATAATCTCTTTTTCTTTTTATTTTTAGGGTCTACAAGGAGAAAGAGGAGAAAAGGGAACGCGAGGAGACAAGGTAATCCTGCTGCATGCGAGGAAAAGCTCTTTGCCTTTGCCCTTTAGGTGGGGTGAGCTGCCAGGCCAGCAGCTCTGGAGGGTGATTGATGATGGAATTTCCTCACTGTGCTTCACCTCCCAGTGCTGTCTGGGAATGACCTCCCCTGGGAGTGGAGGAAGGCTTTATGGATCTCTGCTGTCTACCAAGCACGCATTTAAGGACTTCTTTTCTGTGTGTAGCCAGAGATGGAGCAGAGAGAGGAAGAGTGGAGTGAAGGTATGGGGACATCTAGTAAGGTGTCCACATTGTGTGCACCTCCTGGAGCTGTGAGTGACCACTGACTGCTACTGACCATGTCTCCATCCAGCGTTTCCTCATGTCACTGCAGTTGCTCGGATTATCCAAATTCTTACTTTTCTGTCTTCTCCCATCACCATAAACTCAGTAGTAGTGAGTACCAGGTAGTTTCTGTGTTAAAGTCCTCATCCGACTGGTGCTGATTCCCAATTCTCTGCTCTCTCCTGTCTGGGAATAGCTGTTTTTACAGACCACAGGACACTCCGGGATTTGAACCACGTTTATGGTTCAAGAAAGAGACCAAGTGCCTATTATACCTGGAACAAGTATTTAAAAAGAGAGCTGGGCAGACACAAAGTCTTTATTATTTCAGTTTGGTCATTGTGTTTGGAGACACCTCAGATGTGCGCACACTTCTGCTGCAGACCTGCCAGGCGGTGCTTGGGGCTCCCCAGAAATGCCATCAAAAATGCATTTTGATGCCCCTGCCAGCTCCTGCGCCCCAGCAAGCAGCTGGTGATGAGGCACCACCAGACTCTCAGTCGGACCCAAGTCACCTCTTGTTTCATGCAGGCAAAACAGGCAGCAGGACCTTTAGTGCCAGCTCTGAGTGGCTTGCAGCCCTGAGCAATGTCCTGCCTTGCTTATGTCTCCAGCTGGTCCTGAGAGAGGAATATCTTGGTGCCCGTCTGGCAGTTTTGCCTGTGTTCAAGCTGTCTTTAGTGATGTCTGACTACATGTGTTTGTGCAAAGGAGGGAGTTATTACCTTGCTGGCACAGCCTTGTTCCCATTTCTCACTATCCATCTCCTTCTGGGGAAGAAACCCAGAGATTTACCCCAAGCTTTTGCCTACTGGGAAAAATGATCAATAGACCCCTAGTGTGAGATATTGTGTTTTTCTTTACCATGTGTTAAGGTGTTCGTTCCCAGTGTCCATTTTGTTATTTATGATGAAGTAGCCATTATCATGGTTCATGATATCTATCCTTGATGCAGCAGCTAGACCAAAAGGCTGGATCGTGCCTTATCGTCCTCGTGCTTTTGCCTCAGCCCTTTGCAGGACTGGTTCAGTGTGTTGTGTCTAGCCAGCGCCTCTGCTGCTTTTCCGGAGGCGAGGTTGTCTAATCTGCTGGAATATTTGGCTCCCGGAAGAAAATCCATCTTTCTGACATCACCGTGATGGGAGAGGAAGCTGGAGCTGTGTGTGGGCAGGCAGCCGACTAAGCTAGAGGAAGATTAAAATGGGGAAGAAATGAATTAGATTTTGTTTCATTAAAAGGATATGCACAATTAGAACTCCTTTTTTTTTTTTTTTTTTTTTTTTTCCCCTGGAGCAGCCAGATATCTGCTACAACAATTGTACTTTGACTTTTTCCAGGCTTTAATGCTGGTCTCAGAGCATCCACTGCCATTGCTTTAACTTCTACCAGTCTGTACTACTGTGAAAACAGTGGGCGTAAATTCGGCGGGCCAAATATTTTCTTGTCTGCTTTTCAGTCTGTAACTTGAATACTGACACCTACGCAACCTGTGTTTCTTTGTGCCTGAGGAGAAAAGAGTTTATTATATCAGATGAAAGCACTAACCCGTGTACTGAGTATTGGTCTATTGAATTTGCACTCTCATATCAAAAAAAGGCTAAATATCCCGTAATACATCTTGCTGCTATATTCTTATATCCTGGGACCTCAGATGTAAATATTGAGATTTTATAGTGAGGTTCCCAAATCCAGTATTATCAGTTACATCTGCACGTTCAGAGAGCCACTGCACAATATGAGTGATATCTCATGTCCTTCTGCATCCAGTGGGCTCGCTGTTGACCCCAAGAATGGCTCTGCAGAGATAAGCGTGACGCACTTCCCTGCCATCGTAAGCCATATATGTGTGTTCTACATGGCATTTTAATTTAGGCAGTTGAACATGACATGGGACATTGCTTTTGCTGCATAGACATGTGTCCATCCAATAAATCCTTGCCTGTTGTACTGGAGAAGAGCTCATATAAGGGGGCGGTGGGGCTGGTCTGCTTCTGCCAGGTCCTTCTGTGCAGTGGGTTTGCTCTACTCCAGTCTTTCCCAGGGCCCTGCAGACTCTTGGGAAATCATTTTTCCAACAAATTGTTACACTTTCTAACTGGTAGAAGTCAGAAAAGTTTGTGTGGAATTGGGTTTTCCCCCAGTTGTTCATGACTCTTCACCATTTTGTTCCACTGGTTAAAGCAGAAAAAACAGTAGAGCAGAGGGGAAAGAAATGGAGTCTTGAAGTGAAAATTTAAGACTAAAACTTCTATTTTTTTTTTCTTTGTTTTGGAAAAAAAGACCCTTTCTCTAGCCTTTTTTAAAGAATGGGAAAAAAATATTTATAATGACGGATTTTTCTGAAGAAACAACTGAAAGCACAATTGTTTGGATTGTTTTCAAACAGCTTTATTGTATACATTTGTATAAATAATACATTTGCCTTTCCCAGCCCCCATTACTAGCAGTAAGAACATTGACACATTTCTGTTTTGGCAGCTAAAACAGCATGTGTGAAGTACTCGTTGCTGCAGTGTATTGATGTTAAAAATTCTCCTGAGAATACACTGCACATTTTGTCAGCAATCAACCAGACTGTCGCTTACTGAAAGTCTCAAATTCAGGATACTCATAGTTCAGTCAGTGCAACAGAAACCCTGAATGTGGATGGAAACTATTGCCCCAAAAGCAAGTGGATGGATGCCTGATTCTGGTTTTCAGCTGCTTTCTGTAGGGTACAGGTCTCTCTAACTTCATTCCTTGGATGCATCATTTGGAAATAACATTTCTGTTACAAGACTGATTGACTTCCTAAAGGGGAAAAAGAAATAAAATGATTCGCAAGTCCGTTCCTGACCTGCTGAATCAATGTAGTTTTCAAAAGGAGCTAATGAAATCCAATGGTGTAAGTATGGGTTTACAGATAATAACAGAGGTCTAACAGAGATCCCATGGGATAGTAATCAGAATTAAAATGTCTGAAACATTAAAAAATAGAATAAAACTAATATTTTGCCATCACTCCTTGTACTTGTAAGATTTATTTTTACGTGCACATTTACGTTAACAACAGCAATGTGTGTGTGTATTTGGTAATTTGTATTCAGCTGTATGTGCAGGTCCAAGCAAAATCAGTGTTTCATTTTACAGAGGTTTCAGCATTTACACAGGAAGACAAAGTTCCTATTTCAAAGAGTTTAAAACTAAAAAAGCTGGAATGGGCACGGGCCACAGTCTGTAAGAAAAAAGTGAAGTTCAGCAGGACTATGTCATTGATCTGGTCATCATCTCTATCAAGGACCCGGATTATACAATATGGAATATATTAAGTTTGAATGTGGAAGTATGGTGGTGGTCACAGCTAGAATTCAAAATAATTTTGAAAACAAAATCCTGCAAAGCAGAGGAAGACATTGAGAAGGGGCAGCTGCAGGATGCTTCATATGTGTAGGACAACAAATTGCACACTGCTATAGGTTGGGAACAACTGATGAAGGAGCTGGTCTGCAGAAGAGGGTTAGGGGTAAACATTATCCTGGGATTTAAACAGAATCATACCCTATAAGACATGAAATAATCTTTCTGCTCAAAGTTAGCCTCGGCTGTGTCCAGTTTTGGGCACCTAGCTACAGCGAAGTCATGGAAAAATCAGACAGTGCACAAACGAGAGCAACAAAAATAATCAGAGGTCTGAAATACATGCCCATGAATAAAAGTTGAAAGTATTGGGGTTGTTTAGTCTAGAGAAGTTTGAAGGGGGAGTTTTCTAAATCTTCAAATACATAAAAGGTCATTGTAAAGATGAAAGGGACAGTCTGTTCTCTGTGGGGGGTTAAGGAAAGATATACTAGTCTGAAACTGTAGGGAGAAAAAGTCAGGTTTAGGTATAGGGGAAAAAAACATATCTTCAGGTTTTAAAAATAAGGTGGTGGAATAGATTGCCTGTGGACTTTGTGGACTGTCCGACTCTGAAGACATATAGGAATAGATTAATTGTTCCCTCAGGTTACGGAAAGCAAAGGTGAAAAATGAAAGATTTTTCTTAGCTGGGTAAAAATGAGCTATTGCTGGATTGTGGATTCATTATTTTTGTAAGAGCTCTTCCGGGCTGATGTTCTCCGGGTGCACTTTGTCCAGTTTACACGAACCCACTTTCACAGGCAGAGGAAGGATGCCTACATGGAAAGTTTGCACACAACTGCTTCTGTATCTGAATTCACATCCCAGGTATTTGGTGCTAAGTTTTCTAGATACAGAAGTGCCAACAGTTAGCAAAGTTTGAGAGAATAAATGTTTCCTACTGACTACACTTGGTTCACCTCCTTGTTACTGGACGGAGGCTCCCAGCAACTTGTAGTACAGCTATGGGGGCTTTAGCCATTTTCTCTCTTTGTCTGGGTTGAATTTCTCTCCTTATTCCTTACTTTTGGAGAGGATAACATGGACATCTCTTGAAGAATGGTGACTTAAACACCACAGATTTGAGTTATAGTGGTTCTCTTCTTTCTCCAGGGAGAACAAGGCCTAGACGGGTTCCCTGGAAAGCCAGGTGTGGAGGGGAAGCAGGTACGTGGCAAATACTCAACGTCTGGAGGCTTTTCTTCGGAACAAGTGGAAGTTTGAGTCTAAAACTGAGACTTATCCTGGGGTGGCTGCTGAGTCATAGCAGGACCCCACTGCATTGGCAGTTTTTGTACTCCTTATTCTAAGGATCTCTGTTGGCACAGTTTTCTTTTTTTTGTTTGTTTGGTTTTGGAATTAAATTGTAATGCAATATACAATTAAAGTAAATGCCAGTCCTTTAAACATGATAGGTTAGATGTTTGTCTTAATTTTCATTAAAGACATAAGGAAGCACATATAAAAATTCAGTTGTTTAAGCCTGATTTTTATAAACTTTTTTTTTCCCTCCCACAACATGAAAGGGGGATAACTGGATTTAATATATTTGGTTTGTTTTCAATAAGAAAGACTCGGAACTATTTACATTTTTAAGACAAGATGAAACCAGAATATGGTCTGAAAGACCAGTACATTTCTGCTGATTAGACAGATAATGCTTTGTCTAAAACTGCTATCTGTAGATCCCACAAGACTGTTTTCATTACTCAGGGTATGGTACCTAATGAGAGGCATCCTTTACTTCCAAAGATCTTCTGGTCTAAATAGCAGGGACAGAGTAAGAAGCAGAGACTAAGTGATTTGCCAAAAGCTGTGCAACTAATCATCGTCACCCTTGAGCCTGAAGCTTCAGGGTCTGCATCCCATTCACTAGCCCTTTCTGTTCCCCTCCCTGGAAAGGATCATTTGGAGGCATGTTTTTGCAGTTGCAGGGGTGGAGGACCTGCACGCCGAATCACGGAATCACAGAATCATGGAGTTTCAGAGTTGGAAGGGACCTCTAGAGATCATCTAGTCCAACTCCCCTGCTAAAGCAGGATGGCCTGGAGCACATTACTCAGGACTGCACCCAGGCGGGTCTTGAAAATCTCCAGAGAAGGGGACTCCACAGCCTCCCTGGGCAGCCTGTGCCAGTGCTCTGTCACCCTCACCGTAAAGAAGTGTTTCCATGTATTTGAACGGAACTTCCTATGTTCTAACTTGTGCCCATTACCCCTCGTCCTGTCACTTGGAACCATTGAAAAGAGCCTGGCTCCATCCTCCTTCAACCCACCCTTTAGATACTTGTACACCATAATAAGGTCTCCCCTCAGCCTTCTCTTCTCCAGGCTAAAGAGTCCCAGCTCTCTCAGCCTTTCCTCATAAGGCAGATGCTCCAAGCCCTTAATCATCTTAGTTGCCCTTCGCTGGACTCACTCCAGCAGTTCCCTGTCCCTCTTGAACTGGGGAGCCCAAAACTGGACACAGTATTCCAGCTGTGGCCTCAGCAGTGCAGAGTAGAGGGGGAGAATGACCTCCTTCGACCTACTGGCCACACTCTTCCCTATCCTCAGGATAGTTTGTCTTCAGGTGGTTGATCCTGATCCTTGCACAGACAAAGCAGCTTCTGGGGTCTGACCTGAACATACTTTACACGCAAGCGGCCTGAG
Source organism: Vanellus vanellus (assembly GCF_965231255.1). Taxonomy (NCBI): domain Eukaryota; kingdom Metazoa; phylum Chordata; class Aves; order Charadriiformes; family Charadriidae; genus Vanellus; species Vanellus vanellus. The sequence goes on along the minus strand of NC_138906.1, from coordinate 164,630,054 downwards.
TGCATTGCTCTCGCTCTTTTAGCAGCTGGAGTTTCAACTTGGTTTTGTTGGGAGGTATTTTTGTTGCATCAGACATGTCTTTTGTATGTAGATGGTGAGGTGTAGTGTCATTAGCAACCTTAATCGTTGTTAAATCTACACCTCCCTCTCTGTGAGGTGATAAAGATTATTGCACTAAATTTTTCTCTACTTGTCCACGGGGGATTTGACAGTTAATCATTGCTTTCTCTCTGCTCTGTTCCTCAGCCACCATTTACCCTATACTGAGAAGTATTTGTCTAGTTAGTGTTTATCACTATCCTTACAAGATGGAAATGTTTTCCAGTGCTCTCTGCAGCACTGGAATCACAATGAACTATGTCCAGTATACCCATTATATTGTTTACAGGACTAGTTTATACTTGCAGCAAACGTGGATGAAGTGACAAATTGCAGAGGGATGTGAAGGTGGATGCTGATTGTTTACTACTTCTAAGGAACAATTTCTCCAAGTGACACCCTATTACAGAAGCTGGGTTTTTCTGAAGGGTTTTTTGCCTTTTTCATGTCTAGACACCCAGTATTGGGCAAATCTTCATGCCTGAATTTTATCCTAAATTTTGTGTTTGACACCGATATACTCCCTGAATTGCAATCCTTCTGAACCAGCTGAAATTGGATTGCTGTTATCGTGGCTGTTGTGGCATCTCCATTCTTATTCCGCTTCCTCTATATGGAGCAGAGCCAAAGCAGCCTTCTGTGTTGTATGACCTCCTGCCCCAGTGCAATGGGACATAACTCTATGTGCTGCCGACACCCAAACTTCCAGCCTTATGTTTGTCCTGTGCTTTAAGGGAATTGAAATTGATGATCTGCAGTATGTAAAGCAAAGATTTTTCTCTCTGTTTTACCTATTCATAGGGTCCTGCTGGGAGCCCGGGCCCTCCAGGTGCCAGTGGGACCAAAGGAGAAAAGGTGAGTTGGGATGGGATGCACAGGAGATGTTTGGACATACATTTGTTAATTCCTCCTTGGTCTCCCAGTGCTGGAAATATCAGGGATGTTGGCCTGATATTTACCTTATTTGTGTATCACTGAAGCTTATGTGCATTTAAATGTTTCATTTTTTTGATGTTGCTTCAGTCTGAAATGGGTATGAATGTTAAATCGTGTCTGGCTATAGTTCCTCCGCTCTTAGTTTAACCTTCATAGTGGGAGTAGAAGGAAGCAGAGAGTAGTTTGGCTCAGGAAATCTTCCTCACCTAAGAAAAGTGGGTAGAATTGTCAATATGTTCGGGCAGATGCCAGTTTTCTGACCTAGAAGATGCAGAACAGACTCAGAAACTGCCAACCAGACAAGCCCAACCCTCTTGCCCGCAAAATAATTATTCACTGCTCTCAGCAGCAATTTTGACCTCATCATTTTACAGAGTTGTTAGAGTTTCCAGGGCAGCCTTATGCTCCCCTCTCTGCTAGAGGTGATGTAGTGGTTTTGGTATTTCCTACCCAGTTCTTTGGCATGAGTGGAAAGGCATGCCCAATTCTGGATTTTCTTTCTCCTTTTCTCCTCCAGATAAGGCAACGAGCCTTATCTGAGAGTGCAGAGATCAGAAGCAAATCTTTCTATTTCCCGTTACTTTCCCACTCCGATTCAACAGCTTTAGGTGAAGTTTCAGAAGCACCTGCAAGCAGGGCACATCCACTGAGGTGATAAGTGACAAGATCTTTGTGCTCCAACACGTGTGCAGTAGAGAGCAGTCTTGAGTTCATAAGACTTCACCCATATTTCTGAAGTTGCTGCATTTGGTGCTTCCAGAAGACATTGAGCTTCTTGCTCCATTGCTTATAGTGCAGCTGATGTGTGTCTCTTCAGTCCTTCCGGCATCATATGGACTCTCCTTAGAATAAATAACAAATAGTAATTAAACTTGTCTTAAGAGGAAAAAGCATGAAAGATATGCTGGCTCATTCAGAGACCTACCTGGGTAATGACGAAATAGAGTGTGAAAGGAAGTTATATGGTAATTTTTGCATTAGTCTGTACCCAAAGTAAAGGATATACCTTAGTCTTAAAGCATAATGGTAGACACTGCTGGAGAAGAATGAGCTGGAACAAATTGATGGCCTAGATGGAAATAAATCATGTAAAGAGGGTATAGCATCTCAGTGTCCTGCAAGCACTTACAGCATGTTCCTGCTCTATAAAATGACTTGGGGAAAATGGTACTGTTTCTCACTTTTTTTTTTTTTTTGCAAAGATTTTTTTGCTCATTAACAAACGAAAGCATTTTGGCTCCTAAATATCCATCCTGCAGACTCTGTTAGGGATCTGAGCATCAATCAGGTTTATTTGTGTGGTATGTGTACACCAATTATAAGATTTTTGAAGGTTAAATTAATGTTATGGTGAATCCAATGCATCATTCATTTAAGTAACTAAATGTCATTAAAATCAACATATAACATCACAGTGACACAGAACACAACCAGTTCCTGCAGGGCAGAGAAAGCAGAGTTAATTGGGATTGCATGTTCATATCTATTAATTACGGCATAGTATTGAAAATAAGAATGTACATCAGCAGTTGGAAAACATCCACAGAGGTTTGCGTTTCTTTTATGTTTTATATTGTGCTATGCTGTGTTATGTGTTATGTTTTTTATTTATTTATTTCATGTTTCCCTGCAGGGTGAACCAGGACTTCCAGGATTGCCTGGCTCTTCAGTAAGATTTTTTTTTAGCTTTCTTAAACATTGAAGGCAAAATTGCATGAGAAGAGAAGGTGGAAATTGGGGGTGGGAGGACTTAACTAAATGAGAGATGTTCTTAAATGTTTTTTCCAAAAAAATTGAAGTTTAAGGCAGTGAAGATTTTTGAAGAAGGTGAGTGATGGGTTCCAACAAGGTGATGCACTGCCAGAATTTTGGGAAATTTTGAAATGCAAGGGTCAGGATTGTCATGGTTTAACCCCAGCCAGCAACCAAGCACCACACAGCTGCTTGCTCACTCTCCCCTGGTGGGATGGGGGAATCAAAAGGGTAAAAGTGAGAAAACTCATGTGTTGAGATAAGGCAAGTTTAATAAATAAAGCAAAAGCCACACACGCAAGCAAAGAAATACAAGGAATTAATTCACTCCTTCCCATGGGCAGGCAGGTGTTCGGCCCTCTCCGGGAAAGCAAGGGTCCATCACGTGGAATGGGTACTCAGGAGGACAAACTCCATAGCTCCAAATGTCCCCTCAGCTTTATCCACTAAGCATGATATCATACGGTATGGAATATCCCTTTGGCCAGTTTGGGTCAGCTGTCCCAGCTGTGTCTCTTCACAACTTCTTGCGCACCCCCAGCCTCCTTGCTGGCAGGGCAGTGTGAGAACCTGAAAAGTCCTTGACTTAGTGTAAGGAACTAAGCAACTAAAACATCACTGTGTTATCAACATTATTGTCATCCTAATTCCAAAACACAGCACTATATCAGCCACTAGGAAGAAAATTAACTCTATCCCAGCCGAAAGCAGGACAAGGACTTGAAGAGGCAATGAAACCATTGACTCACGTGCATCAGAGAGAACAATACTGTGACGGGACTTTGTGGTTTGCAGAACAGTTGTTGAGCTGGTGCCTTAGCTGCCTTTGGAAAATAGAGCCTGTGAAGGTTATAAAATAATTGAGTTGAATTACTGAGTGCCTTTGTTACTGGCTGGATGTGAGGGTTGGGATGACAGAAGAAAAAAGCAATTTCTGATGAGGGGCAATGGTCTTTCCTTGGGTTATTTCTGGAAAAGTCCTGGTGGAATATGGCACTGGAAAAGTCCTGGTGGAATATGGGACCTGATGTGCTGAAATCAGGAAAACAGTGATAAAAAAAGAAAACTGAGAAAATAAGAGTGGGGGTTATCTTTCCTGCAGTGCTAGATTTACACACCTTTGTGCGTCCCTCTGCCTTCAGCATTGCCTTCAGAGGCCCCAGAGGTGTCACTAGCAGGGACATAAAGATGTCCAGAGGTTAGTATTGTCTGTATGAAGACATCATCACCAAGGGAATGGAGAAAGAAGATTAAGTGTGAAGTATGCAGAGGAGAGGTCTAGAAATGAGTTCTGCAGGGACTGGTAACAAAGCAGTTGGGGAGTATCCCTATTACTTTTCAAAAGAATAGGATTAAAATTAGGAAACAGCACTCTTGGGCTGTCGGTGGAAAGCTTTAAGGGGCCACTGACAGCAGCAACATTAGCTGTCACACTGTGCCAAAGAAGGACTGGATGCTGAAGACAAGAATGAGAAGCTCCGTGGTAATCATGAGAAAGGCAGCAGGTGACATCCTTACCCACAATGTGGCAGAAAAAAAAAAAAAAGCAGGAAGAAAGAGCAAGCTCTGAAAAAAACCAAAACAGTTTGGGTAAAAGCCTTTTACTGTCCTGCTTAAATGTGAAATTAATGACATGACAGTAGTTGCCAAGAGGCTTTGAAAGGCAGGTGGAAAGCCTGAAAATGAGCCTGAAGTTCCAGGAGGAGGGTGGAGAACAGGCTGAGAAGACTGACAGCCGTCAGTCACAGCCACGGTGGCTTGCGGCGAGGAGCCAAAGGAAGGTCTGAATCGCGCGCGTATCAAAAGTCAGCCTGCTCTTTATATAATGCCTTCTTCATCCAATACAACTTTGTAATTTAAAACATGACAAGAGCTGGGGAATCTACTAACTTATTTATAACGATGAGATAGTGAATTCAGTTCTCACTGTTTTTACAGCCACACAAATCACTTCATAGGTAACTGAGTGAGCGAACCTTGAGTCAGCCTGAGCTGTGTAAACAGAAAGCGTCCCCCAGCCTGCAGCAGGATTTGAGGAGCGGTAGCAGTTAACGTGCCTCTTGAGGGAATGGCAAGGGGAGAAAATGACACTGTGGGGGACCGTCACACCCCTGGCACCTCCCGTGTTGGCTTTCCTCATTTTCTAATTTATGATTCTGCATTTTTGTCGTAGGTGCATACTGCAGGCCTAAAAGGAGAGCGGGTAAGTGAGATTCAATATCTATTCTTCCATTGCAAGTATGCTTTTATGTAGTTCAATTGTTCAGATTAGATTTTGCTTAAAAATTATGCTTCAAAATAAAGGTGGAGAGAAACATTGTCAGGTCATCAAGAAACAAGTTTTCCTATTTATAATGGAGAAAATAAACAAGAAAGGAAAAAGGGCAATGTCTTTTTCAGGTGTGGTGAATCTAACATAAATGAGAAGTATAAATCAGAGAGAGTCAGCTACGCAATTCATTAGGTCCAGGAATGTGTTAATATAAAAGTTAAACTGTATTTGAGTTTTATGCTGAGTTTGTCTCTGAACATGGGTGCCCAAATAGGGAAAAGACACCGGTTGCTTCAGTCTGTTAGTCCTACATATAAATAAAATGTATTTAACTTTTTACTTTGTGTTGGTAGATGTGTAATTTGTATTTTGCTTTTGTGTAATATAATGATATGCATTATATAAATGATACTTTAAAGCCCTTCATAGCTGTGCTGGCTTGGGGAAAACACCTGTGGAAGCTGTTTTTGCAAGAATTTCTTTTCTCCACCACCAAACCCCAACCCACAGTGTTTTACTGGAATATCCAGAGTAGCCCAGTGTCTTCAGTAGAGTTACTAGCTTTGAAAAAACAAAGAGCCAATTGTGGATAAATGCCTGCTGAGCGTGGGTGGATCAGTCTGCGTGCAGTCTAATGAGTGCTGATAATTCAAGTAGCTGAAGGATTAAGGAGAAAACCAGCTAGTCTCTGCACTGGTTCTTCAGGACCCATGAGGAACGTGCTGGTATAGGTCCTGCACAGATGGCCAACATGAGTAATGTGCCCATATAATTTTTCATACAGAGACTTTAACACCTTTTTTTAAAAAAACATTTCTGTAGGGAGAGCCTGGGCCACGAGGACCACAAGGCCAACCTGGACTTCCTGGACCTCCAGTAAGTTGTTTCTCTCACTGCTTGCAACTTCCAGAAACTGAAATTCAGGCTGGTGTGAGGCATGCATGCAAAATCTTATACATTATTCAGGCACTAATATCTTAAAGAGTGCCCCCAGCCTCCTGTCTTCTTCACTGCTGAGAGGTCTCCTGCTGTGGATGGCCACTCCGAACATATGGAGGTGGCACCCAGGACATAAGCAGTCATTGCAGAGAGGCAGACTTTGCCTCAAGGCTGTTGTCATGCAGAACCTGATTGTTTTTCTATTTCTAATATCCTGGAGAGCTGTATGGGCATTTGGCACATCACAGAGAGGCACTCACTAGTAACCTGTAAGCTATCGTGTAATGAAGGTCAGAGAACAGTTGTTGTAAAGGGGGTTGGCTTTATGCCACAAGGTCCTGGCTGAAATATTTTGTGGATGAAAAATAAGAGTTGAGTACGTGTGTTTGTGTTTCAACACACTATTTTTGCAACAATTTAGGCACACCAGCATTCTTACCTTTGACTTAATTATAGCTTATTCTAGTTGTATTTTATAACCCAACGCTGCAGGATATCTCAGTTCAGACTATCACTGCTGCCTCATTTGCAAATACTCTGTATTTCCTCTCTTTTGAATTGTTTGTTGTGTTTCACTGTTGATTGGGTTTTGCAAAATTGATGACATTGTGAAGATGCGTTACTTAGGTAGATCTGGTTTTAATTATGTAATTTAAATATAGTTGTGCGCTCTGTATTTAATCAGGGCATTGTCACTTTTCTCTATTCTGTCTTCTTATTCTCTTCTGCTCACAGGACAACATAATTATCAGGTAAGAGCTGTCTAGGTAGCCATGCAGTAATGGTAGCACAAAACAGCTAGGAAATGGTTATATAGTTCATTATTTTTTCTTACTCAGTTAACTTTATGAAACTTTTCACTTTTAAAGGGAGAGGCTGGTCTGGAAGGCAAGCCTGGAATCCCTGGTTTACCAGGTCAAAGGGTGAGTTGCTGATTTTGTTTAATCTAAGTCTCAAGAGGCTGGGGACAGCTTTGATCAATAAGGTTTCACCCACTTTACATATACTTCTCTACTTATTTAAGGATCCTGGAGGCCCTGATCCTTTCCTCTATTCCCTCTTTATGGTCCAACAACTTTCAGAATCTCTTGGAGTCCACAGATAGTACCCTGTGGACTGTTTCTTTCTTGTCATTTGCTCTCATGTCTTTGTGCCTGCTCCTTGCTGCCAAGACGATTCTTGATATGAGTCTGTGTGTAGAACCACTAGTAATATGGAAAGATTGAAAGCTCAGAGAAATGTTCTTGTCCCGGAAGTCAAATAAATGCAAAGACACTTGCAATACTTATTACTTTCTGTTCTGCTTGGACTGTACTCAAACAGAAGCTCCCACAAAATGGGAGTTGCTGTACCATTCTTCACCAGAAGATAGTTTCCTGCTGTTAAAAAAAAAAAATATGGATTTTTTTTCTGACTCAGAGTTATGTCTTCAAATATTCAAGTACTGATAAAAAGTAAATTTCACAGTGGAACTGATCACACCACCTGAATGCTCTGAACCTGCCTTTCCTTGCTTCAGCCCATCCATATGAAGAGCATCTCACTAGTCAACAGATAAATGTGGCAGTGAGATACCTGTTTAACCTTTGTGGAGACAGTCACTTCAGTCTCAGTACTGCTGTTTGGTGGGTTACATTTTTAGGTAGTCACAGAGACTCAATCAATAACTTAATCCACAGAGGAGATTGCGGGGGTTACCTGTAATGTTTTGCACATGAGTCAGTGCCAGTGCTGTTAAAGAGTGGATGTGAAAGAGCTGCTTGTGAGCATGGCAGGGTTATGGGCAAAGGACAACACAGGGAGGTAATATATTCCTCAGTAGGTGTTTTTCTACAGATTTTTCATTGAATCACATGATATTAAATTGAGCTGTAAGCTTGCCTCCTTCAGAAGATGGGGCATGCAGTCTTGTGTTAATGCCACAGTGGAAAAGGGCATTTACTTGCTTTCTTGTACTTTTCCAGTCTTCAGAAAATATCACCTTATCACTTTAGCAAATAACTGTGCTGTGCTTTACTCACGAGTTGACAAGTTCTGAATTGTCCTGGTTTTAAAGCCTGCTGTGAAACAGTGTTTCTTGAATAAGATTAATAGAGCATATTAGCTAGGGAAAGGACAGTGATCTGTCAGGATCTGCAACAGGACACAAAATGCTCCTGTTAATGATCATTTGATTAGAGATGTAATTTGATCCATACTGTCTTTGAATGTTTCCCTAGACCCTGTTGTGTCTAGCTAGTTAGATTTCTTCTCCTAAGGGTCTTTATTAGTCAGCAGGCATCTTAGGTGGATAGATATATTTTTTTAATTAAAGACCATCATTCAATGACTGAATACTTGAGATGAATCAAAGTCCTGGGCTTGGTGGGTCTACATGGAAAACCTACATGTGGGAGATGGAACAGATTAGTGGATATTACTGATTCACCATTAGTACAGTTCTTGACAAAGCACAAATATAAATCCAGTCATTGATTACCATATTACATAAATATGGCTGCAGAATTTCTCTAGACAGGCTTAGAAGTTAAAATACCAAGAGCAAAAAACTCCTCAAATGTATGCTTGGATCTAGCTTTAAATGATGGGGTGTGAGGCTCTGAAGGTGCAGCTCAGAGCTATAGTGAACCTTCTTGTGCACACCTAAACAAGAAGTCTCTCTAGCAGCATAGCCCCGTGTTGAGGACATGGGTGGGATCATGATTTAGGGAAGCGATTGTACCTCTGTAACTCAGCACTGGTGAGTCTGCACCCTGAATACTGTGTTCAGTCTTTGGCCCCTCACTACAAGAAAGACATTGAGGTGCTGGAGCCTGTCCAGAGAAGGGCAACAAAGCTGGTGAGGGGTCTGGAGAACAAGTGTTATGAGGAGCGGCTGAGGAAACTGGGGCTGTTCAGCCTGGAGAAAAGGAGGCTGAGGGGAGACTTTATTGCTCTCTACAACAACCTGAAAGGAGGTTTTAGCACGGTGGGGGTTGGTCTCTTCTCCCAAGTAACAAGAGATAGGACAAGAGGAAATGGCCTCAAGTTACACCAGGGGAGGTTTAGATTGGATCTTAGGAAAAATTTCTTCACTGAGGGGTTTATCAAACATTGGAACAGGCTACCCAGAGAAGTGATCGAGTCACCATCCCTGGAAGTATTTAAAAGACATGTAGATGTAGTGTTGAAGGACATGGTTCAGTGGTAACTCAGCAGTGCTAGGTTTATGGTTGGACCTGATCATCCTAAAGGTCTCTTCCAGCGAAAACAATTCTATGATTCTATGATACGATTCTACGATTCTGCAATGCCTCAGTTCCATTTGTAGCTCCAGCACTGGCTTGTTGTAAGACACTCATAACTTCTCTTCACCCCTGTAAATAGGGGTAGGATTGTAAAGGCTATACAAGTACGTGAGCAAACCGAACAGCCAGAGCAGCAGTGTGAGCACGGGTTTGTTTATCTCTGAGCATTTTCCCCAGCACACCTTTGGGTCATGCCAAGTAATTGTCTCCCACAAATGACCCTGCAGTGCAGAGTGACCATATCTGACAGTCTGGATAACAAAGGGCATCTTCTTTTGTGAGAAGGAGACTTTAACTGCATGAACACAAGGTCCTGTGCTCTTTGCACAAAGAGTCCTGGCCTACTGCATTTAGCAAAGACGTAGCCTTCTTCACTGTGGTAAGGACAAAAAATAAGACAATGCTAGAGGCAGATTTGGACTCCTTTTCAGTGTTGTTAGCAGACCTGTGCAGAACAGATGAAAATCACTAACCATCTACTTGACTGGTCCCTCTGCTATTTTATCACAGTATCACAGTATCACAGTATGCTAGGGATTGGAAGGGACCTCAAAAGATCATCTAGTCCAATCCCCCAATTATACGAGTGGGGTTTCAAGATATGATTTATATCTCCTGAAAATTTGATTCCTGAGGTACTTTATAACTATTCTGCACTAATATCATATAACCTAAGGGACAGATTACAATGTAAGATTGACTTCAGGACCCTCTCAAGTAACATGCTGCAAAGGCACTTATGTAAAACCGTAACTGTTTTGCAGTATGATTCAAACTCAGTTTTGCTTTATGGTCCTCAACCAAGACATAAATGAAGTCAGCACATGTACGGAGCCTTTATTCTGACAGAGGGATGCAGATACGACCATTTGTTGGAGTTCTTAGAAGCCTGCAGTGCTTTAGTTTGCTGTAATGCAGATGGCACAAACTCTTAATGGACTAAAGATGTGTTTGGAACCATTTCATTGAGGAATTCATGTCTCAGAACAGTCCACTGGAAGCGAAGGATTCTGAGCTGTGCAAGGACAGAGGCAACGTTGCCTCATGTTAGAAATATGATGCAGGAGCAAACTACACAGAGTGAAGATTTTTGTAGAAGATGACATATTGTGCCAAATACCCTAGTGACAGTTTGGCTGGCAGGATAGGGTCATACATTTTTGGAAGATTTCTAGGAAAAGAGGAAGTATGATATTCTTTTAGCCTGAAGTTGCTGTTCCTGTTATTGCTGAAGAAATAAAAGAATACATGGGATAGTACAGTTCCCAATAAACAAAACATATTCTTTATAGAGTCACCACTTGTGCTATAGTAAAGAAGGTGTCAGTTTAATTGCTTAATATGGCTATTGCAAGCTTAATGTTTCATTTACATACATTTGTTAGACTTGCATAAAAAAATTTCCATCACCTCCACTTAGGCTGCACATTTCTTGGGGCAGTTGCAGAGTCTTCTGGTAATGTGTGGTACAAGTACGGCTGAATAACCAAGTGGGGTGAAGAAGCCCTGTCATCAGGGCTTCTGATGGCCCAAGGCTTCTTCTGGCACTGGTATTACAGATTGCTTAAAACCATGTTACAGATTGCTTAAGACCAAGAACCAGCGCTCAGTATAGGGGCCAGTTTTGTTTAATATCTTTATCAATATCAATATTTTGTTTAATATCTGTATGTGGATGAGGTGATTAAGTGCAGCCTCAGTAAGTTTGTAGATGGCACTAAGTTGGGTGGGAGCTTTGATTTGCTTGAGGGTAGAAAGTCTAATGATTCTATAATTCTGTTGTGTGCCTCTGTTGCCTTTTGAGGGCTTGCCACCAAACCAGCCTTGCTATCGGCAAACATTAAGAACTTTAGATATAGCCCAGCCAGACGCAGCAGGTCACTTCCAAGTAGTTTACAGCACCACCGTGTTACTCTTGGACAAACTTTCCAGAAGTTGAGGGCAAGAGAGCAGTGTATTCACAGCTGTTCTCAAAAGCATAAAGGTTGCTGGTGGGCCACAGAAAGTGTGCCCGAAGGCTGGGATTTGCTGCTGTGCAGGAGGATGGGAGCTGAGGGAGCAGGAGACAGACTGAAGAAGACACTACAGGACGCTAGTTGGCCTTAGAAAAAGAAAGGATCCTGAAATGACTGAAGAACGTGACAGAGCATCTTCCTAATGTTTTATTTAGGAAAAAAATGAAACCAAACTTGTTTGGAGGAGAAGGGAGTGTTGTGTTCTAAAAAGAGCTGATGGTATTATAGAGATCTGACTGCCAAATTTGTCATAAGCTAAGCTTGTTATGTATGAACCTCTCCCTCCTGCAGCCCATACCCAGGAGCTGCAATATGGAGTGTGTGTTTCCGATATAATTATAATAATGCACACTCTCAGACATAGTTCTTTAACATGGAAAGCTAGTCAGAGGGCTGCTTACATTTTGGGGAGAGGCCCAGGAGTGGAAACACACTAAAAGGAGCATAAGCTGGGAAGACACATGATCTTGGGCATTTAAAATGATGGGCATTTAAAAGTACTTCTCTGTTGGCCTGCTTTAGTTGCAGGTCTTGAAGTGTTTTATGGGCACAAAAAAAATATGCGCAGTCTCCTTGGTGCATCTGCTGAACTGCTAATCTGACAATTCATATCCATCCTTTGATCCTGTCTGGGGGCAGGAGGTAACAATTCCAACCTGAACCAGGCAACCAGGTTAGGTTCATTTTCTAACCAGCTGCTTCCAAGTGCCAGGCACCTGACGTCTATATTTTGACAATGATACTCTCATACCAAGAGCACACAGTGGGAAGAAAGAAGCTTTTCTGTTCTCATCTGCCCTGTAAGACCTTGAGTGATAGACAATACCATCTCTCTGATTTTACTAAAACTGTCTGAAAAAGAGGTAGAACACAGAGAGTCTGGTTTCACTCTAGGGTGGTTTTGTTGTGGGTTTTTGGTTTGTTTTTTTTTTTTCCTCTTTTCCTGTCCTCCTCTTTCTTCCGTGAAATTGAAGAGAATTGAAGTGCTTTGATTCTGCTCTTCAGTTTTTTCACATTTGATCTGCTGAAATATTTGTTGGATAGAAAGCCAACTTTTTGTGCTTGATAGATACAAAAGGTGCAGATGTATGATTTGCTCCTGGAAAGCATGCAGATCTTTGGGTAATCCAGCCTAAAGAGAGGGTTCTTCTGAAGTGTACTCCAAATAACGTGGATTTCAAGAATTTGCCTCATTGAAATGATGCAAATTCATTCAAGCTATTGAAAATTCAGAAGGAAACCAAAAGAAAACATCTGTTTATCCTATAGCAGAACTTTCCACTTAGACATGTCGTAGCAGCTACCTACACCCATTTTGAGTTTGATGTGCTGTACTGCAGACTATTTTTCTAAATTTGCATTTTCAAAGTTTTCCCATGCCCAAAGAACAATCAGTGCAAACCCCCCAAAAATTACAGGAGTCTCATAGGATAGTAAGAATAGCTTTATGGAAAAAAAAAGAAAATTAATGGAAAGTATCTTTTTAAAATAGTAATCTTTAATGAATGTCCTTCTCCATGGTTAAGACTCCAGTGTACATGAGTCAGGCAGATAAGTAATAATAATTCCCCCTTTTTCAAGTTACTTCATGCACAAAATAATTTATGCGAACTACAGAATGAGAGTGAATTGACTGTAGAAACAGAGATAACTTAGAAAAAATTTACTGTAAGACCCTTTTTTTGTGAACTAATTACAAAGTTCAGTGTCGAGGTCTGTCAGGTTGGAGGCAAGGGGAACGAGCGCAGCTCCAGGAGTGAGTTACAAAGGATGTCTTCTGCATCTTTAACTCAGCTGTCATGTTTCGGCAGGTTTTCATGTTCATCTGTCCACATCCCCTGAATGTTTATTCCCAAAGTCAGAGCAGCACAAAAAGCTTAACAGACCTTTCTTGACTCTTTACAACTAGATTACAAGGCTATGTGTCTCAGTAAGTGCTATGTATTTGTTTTACAACAGAGTCTAAAGATCTTGTTAAAACTGGGGACTACTGGGTTCAGGGCACACCCTCCATGCAGAAGAGAAGTGTTAAGAGCACTTGCCAATACATGAAAAGTTTATCCCTGCTAGCTGTCGCTGGGGAGATAAATGTATCACATCTCTGAAGGGCTGCTGAGCTCTTCTTTGTGCATTTCATGGCAGGATAGAAATACATGTGTTTGACTTCCCCCTTCTTGACCCATCTCTCCTGCCTAAGTGGGCTGTCGCATATGATGTTCCTCTTCTGACCAGTCACAACATGAAATGTGCAGTCGGCACTGTTTCAACTCTTATTTCTCTGTGTATAAACTCCCCTTGATTTGAACCACCTTAGACTCGCAGGGAGATAGTTGATTGGTATGATTGGTACCGAGAGGCTGAAAGAGTTGGGGCTGTTCAGCCTGGAGAAGAGAAGGCTCTGGGGATATCTTATTGTGGCCTTCCAGTACCTAAAGGGGGCCTACAGGAGAGCTGGGGAAGGACTTTTTACTCGGGCATGTAGCGATAGGACGAGGGGGAATGGCTTTAAACTAGAAGAGAGCAGGTTCAGACTGAACATTAGGAAGAAGTTTTTCACTTTGAGGGTGATAAGGCACTGGAACAGGTTTCCCAGAGAAGTTGTTGAGGCCCCATCCCTGGAGTTGTTCAAGGCCAGGCTGGATGTGGCCTTGGGCAACCTGGTCTAGTGGGAGGTGTCCCTGCCTATGGCAGGGGGGTTGGAACTCTATGATCTTCAAGGTCCTTTCCAACCTAAACCATTCTGTGATTCTATGATTCTATGATCTCCAGGGGCAGATATGTAAATAATCCAGGAGAGAGAGGAGAATAAGTTTGCCCAGCAAATTAGATAGACTTTTTGGAAAGAGCCAGTCCCAAGGTGCAAGCTCTCTCAATGTCCGTAAACCCTTATAGCCCTTTCTTAACTTTTTCACAACAGCCCCAATAATCACACATAAGCTGGCCAACCCTGATGGCATTTGCATCCTCAATCTAGGAAGATGCTCTCACTTCATAATTTACTGTCATTATGTAATACATATGGAGACTGTAAAAGGCTGCTGCCTTCAGGGAGCTCAAACATTGCTTGACACTGCTGGATTTCTTCTGGCTTCTCTAGTAATGTAGAGGTAAAAGGACAGGGCTGAAAGGGGTAATTCTAGCATCCCCATGTAGCTTACAGAGGAAATAGTTGGCATTTATGTGAGCAGTCATATTTGTCCACAGTTAAGGGTGTTTCCTATGTACTCGGTACCAAATCCACCTCTGTTTCTGGGGCCAACCCTCAGGCAAAAATATGCTATGAAAATATATGGCCATTCTGGGTATCGGACAGCAAGATGAGAAACACTCTTGGAGATGATACATTTCAAAATTTCCCCTCTAGCAGGGTGGAGCCAACCTTTTGCCTTGGTTTCCTGTCTTCTGTGTGGTAAGGATCTTTCCGATGGAGGACTGTGCTCATATATATTTGTGGGTGCTTGAAATGTTCAGATGACACTGCCTGCCCTGGCAAAGTTCAGCTGTGCAGAAATCAAAATGCAAATCAACAAAAAGAAGGAAAAAGGGATTGATGGCGTAGACTAAATACAGAGTGAAGCAGTAATTGTCACTGAGGAAAATATATCAATTTCCAATAAAACACACATTTTAACTGTGCTATTGTTCAAATTCCTGATGAAGGCAAATAACATGTATTTCATATAGTTGAAGGATACACATTCTTGCACACTTAGCTCATTCTTACTATAAGTAACAGAGCATAATTGTTGGTTTTCTCTGTCATATTATTAGCCAATGTGACATTTCGCTGAGTTTTGCTCTCATAGGTATAATTTCTCCCAGCAAGTATTTCTGTATTTCATAGACAGGCTGTAATGTTGTGGATCATATCTGTTGTAGTTTGATTTTGTCTAACCTCTGAGTGTCTGTCATGGAGGCTCATAAAATCAAATTTAAACAGGTGATAAACTCAAACTTTATTCTAACCAAAAATTCTAATCAAAATTTCTAACCAACTGGAAATGAGGTATGTCAAAATTGTTTAACACTCCGACAACATTAGTAAACCACAGGTTCAGAATGTACGAGGAATTAATACTGTGTGACTGACTCAAGAATTCTTAAGCTTTAGAAATGATGACTCAAAAATGTGTGCAATCACTCACCTATAAGTCGAGGACTCTCAATCCGTACAGGAGGTGAACCATAGGTGGCCTCCCAGCCCATGGCGAGAGTCTGAAGACCAGCTGCTTCCAAGGATGACAACTCAAATTTTGCCCTCCAGTGGGACTCCATTTATACCCTAATAGGAATCTGATCTGTGGTCATGCCAGATCATGCTGGCTGAGAGCCTCAACTTCCTCACTTTTTGACCAAGATTAATACATGCTGACCACCGCTGTGTGGGCGTGTCAAGAGCTGTGGTGGGAAGTTCTGGTGGGCTTTTGTCGCATCTTTGTTAAGTACAAGAGCTGTGGTGGGAAGTTTTCGTGGGCTTTTGTTGGATCTTTGTTAGGTCTTTGTTGGGGGGGTGCATCTGCAACAGTGGCCAAAATGTCCCCTTCACAATGGGAAATTACACTCTCAGCCTCTCTGTCAGTATAATTATACACTGCTTTAAGGGATCTCTGAGTGTTTTGAAAAGCACCAACGTTTCTCAGTTAACTCAGCAGGAATTATATAATCGGTTTCTGGTCATATTTCAATAAAGAAAAATACGGGCAAAATCATATGTCTGACTCTCATATTTCTATATGACCAGTCATATCACCAATGACATGAAACTTGCCTAGTTTATTGTTATACCCTTCTAAAAAGAAAATTAGTTTGGGTGAGAAGTAGAAATGCAAGGGGGGGGAAAAATCACTATTCTCTGTTTCTCAGATATTTACATGACTCCTCTTGTACCCTGCTAGTATATTACTAACAACCTCAGAAGTATTAATGATTCAGTATCTATTACATGCCAGGGAAGGATAGATTATTTTTACAAGAAAGCTGAGTCACAAGATACGTGACTTGCCGAAAGTAACACAGCAAGTCATCTGTTGAGTTCAGAAACAAATCCAAGCTCTGCCTTAACTCCAGTGCTTCAGGCATCCTTACTACATCCTTTCTTCCTCTTTTTTTTTTCTTATGTAGGACTTTTTCCTTGTGAACTATTTAAGGTCAAACCCCGGGGGAACACAGGTGCTGTAGCATCCATATAGGTGAACTTGTCTCAAGGGCATACACCAGGTCCTGCCTTATCCTTCCCTTGCACCAGCAAAGCTCTCTGGTTCCTCTGGAGGAATCTTCTTTTTTTGCTTGCAGAGGAGTCAGTGAGCGCCATCCCTTGGTGGGAATGCCAACCCTGGTTAGAAATGCCTCATGGATTCCCGTTTTCTGGCTTAGAGATTGTGAATCTTTTGTATTCGTCCATACACCAGAGTTCTTGATTATTTTCTTTCTTAACACATGAGACAGTGCAATGAACACAAGGGACATTGCTTGGCTTTGCTGGGGAGGGGTGAAGGGCTAGACCTTAGCAAGGGAAGCGCCTCACAGCTTGTGTCTACAGATGGTACCTCCCTTGGCTGCATCTCAGCACTGTGACTTCTCTGACCCTCTGTGGGGAGCACCCAGGTGACACTGCAGAGTGTGGGAGATGCCAAGAAGTGCAAGCGACCAACCCTCATCTGTGGGGGCTATTATCACAATCTGGAGAGATACAGACCTGTCAAAGACAACTGGAGTTTCACATCCAAATGGTGTCTGCTGCCTTGGTTTCTAGCTTTTGTGTTTTGTGTTACATTACGGTGATATACCAGTTTGGGGGTGAAAGACTTTGGAAAGTCAGTAGCAGTCTTTGCCCTGGTGTCTAACATCTCCTCCTCTGTTGAATATACAGGGTAAAAAGGGAGAACCAGGATTCCCAGGAATCAATGGTCTGATCGGCCCTCAGGTAAGTGATGATTTCTTCCTTTTCACATAATATATGTAATATATGTTTTGTGGCAACAAGTGACTTGGAACCGCAATGCAGCATGCTGTGACCTTGTTCTCTTCTCATCTGCACTGTCTTTGAAGTTGGTGTTTCTCCTTTAAGAGCCAAACTAATTTATCCTGTTGTGATTGAGAGAAGTCTGCTGTCTGGCAGCAATTACTTTTACCTTACAGAGTTTTTCAGCGTCTTTGAACAGGGACATAAGGAGGTGTTTTGTATGTGATTTCCCCGTTGCTTGTGCATAAAGCAGTATCATTCTGGAGGGAAAGCAATGATTTGTGTTTTGTAATATTTAGGACAGTGTCTCAGCTAATTGTTAGCTGTGTGAATTGGCAATTGCAGATATACCTCCTGTGCTGCAGTCTTTGGGGGAAGAAGCAGTTTAAAAGGTACTTGCTATTCAGAAAGCACACTTCTTTGAGCACAGGACTGTTTGGGGGACTTTGGTACTCATATTTCTACTTGTTATAGAGGGATAGGTGTTGGCTTATTGAGGAAGGTAGGACGGGCTTAAAACTAAATGTTTATTCTCCCTGTGAGGAAGAATGTCTTAAGTTAATAACCCTTTAGGTCCTTTTTTTAAAGCTTTCATCAAGTTAGTGCTCCAAATTGCACCATCTATAACATCATAAGGGCAAAATAGTGCTGTGTATGTTAAGAATTATCAGAGAGGATTTGGCTGCACCTTGGATCAACCCATTCTGCCCTGTAGTATAATAATACTGAGTTTTGCCTCTGGTTTGGTTTCTTGCTAACTTTGTAGCCAAATTCAGGTGACCAAAGTCACTCTGTAAGGTCACCCCTGCAATAAGGAAAATATCTGTGGGAATGTCCTCAAGCAGGAAAGATCATAGAATCATAGAACCGTTTTGGTTGGAAGGGACCTTTAAGATCATCAAGTCCAACCATCAACCTAACACTGCCAAGTCCACCACTAAACCATGTCCCTAAGAACCACCTCTTTTAAATACCTCCACGGATGATGATTCAGCCACTACCCTGGGCAGCCTCTTTGATAATGTTGTCGATGTTTGATAATCCTCTCAGTGAAGAATTTTTTCCTAAGATCTAATCTAAACCTCCCCTGGCACAACCTGAGGCCATTTCCTCTTGCCCTATCACTTGTTACTTGGGAGAAGAGACTGACCCCCACCTTGCTACAACCTCCTTTCATGTAGTTGTAGAGGGTGATAAATTCTCCCCTCAGCCTCCTTTTCTCCAGGCTAAACAACCCCAGTTCCCTCAGCCATTCCTCATAAGATTTATTCTCCAGACCCCTCACCAGCTTCATTGCCCTTCTCTGGACACACTCCAGCATCTCAATGTAGGGAGGGGCCCACTCGAGGTGCTGCCTGTAACATCACTTCAAGCTGACCATTCAGGATAAAACTGAGCATTTCATTCGTTCCCTTTTCAATGATAAATTAACAAACTGGCTCTTTGGTTTTGGTATTTTGTTTCAATAATTTAAGTTTTAGGCCGGAATGAAGAACCTGCATTGCTACAGCTGTTGGTGATATATTGCGATAGACGGAACACCGCTAAACAGCAGATGCTGATTTTTCATGTATTTCCTCTGGCAAGCTATGTCCCTGTAACCACAAAACGTGATCTAGAAATGGTTTCTGTGGCAGACACTTTGTAATGAGCTGTTCACACGTGTATGGAAGCTGTCAGAGAGGCAATCCAGGGGCTTCCGACCCTCTGCAGGTGAGGGCCCTTGTGTCCATCTGGGAACCTTGCCCTGTGAAACACCACTTCATACTGGTTAACATATTTTTAAGACTTTTTCCTTTGGTTCAGGATCTGGTTTGAAAGTATTTCATCAGCAGCCTTCAAGAGGCATGAATACTGTTTCTAATGGATTTGTAAAATTTTGTTGGATTGTTGGGTTGTTTTTCCATTGGATAATGTTAAAAGGTCCTCCTGAACTTTCTGAATCCTCAGGAGGGGATTTTCCTTGCTCTTGGGGAAGACTTTTCTCCATGCATTTTTTCTGAGATATCTGACACTATCCATGCAAACAATGTCATGCTCGCTCAGCTCAAGTTCCCTGTAACTTTAAAAAAAAAAATATATGCATGTGTTAGCGATTTTATAAATGTATCTGAGAAAATTGATGAGATAGCATTAGGTAATTTTCCGTTCTGCACAGGCTAAATAAAGTTAGCAAATTTTATGTTAATTAAAACTGCGTATAATGCTAGCCCCATTGAGGGATACTTAAATTGACTGTTCCTCCAAGCTAACTGTAAGAATGGAAAAATATTGTTCCCATTCCTGCAGTGTCACTCTGTTCTGGACATATTACTGTACATTTCCATATTTCTGTTTGGAGAAAGTGCTTACATTCAGTTAGTGACAAAACTACTTTTCAGCTTAACAGCACTTTTTGTGACTTTAGGTTTTTAAGCACTTTATCAGCATTTTTTTTTCTCTTCATCAGGCTATGCCCCAAAAATACCCAAGAAAAACGGCCTCCTTATGCTGCAGTTACA
Organism: Vanellus vanellus; assembly: GCF_965231255.1. Classification (NCBI taxonomy): domain Eukaryota; kingdom Metazoa; phylum Chordata; class Aves; order Charadriiformes; family Charadriidae; genus Vanellus; species Vanellus vanellus. The sequence continues at coordinate 164,610,291 of NC_138906.1, read as the reverse complement.
TGGATATTCTTCCAAGTCATCTATAGAAGTCTGTGTCACCTATTTCTGTGCTATCTCCATGGCACTGAGGGCCATCTGATTTGAGTTGGCCATACATAAACTAGATTAGGACAATAAATAATCTCCCTTTCCTCTGCTATTTTAAATTTAAATATACTTTTGTTTTCTGACCCGATTCCACCCATTCATAGCTGTATGGGCAAAAGGAAGGAGTGGATATAAGAGCTGTAGAAGGCACTTCGTTGCTGAAAGACATAGAGAAGACCATCTGAAGTTATTGTTGGTCTTTGTCAAGTTGCTGTCATATTCCATTCAACTGAGAAGCCACAGAAGGATCAGGCAGCTGTGCAAGGGAACCAACCTGAGGGCTACTCTGGAGCAGGGTCAGCAGATCCAGTGATGAACCACAGTTGAGATGACGGCAGTCTGAATCTTAAGGACCATTGACAGGGTGTGGTCATATTTGAGAGTTAAATTAAGTGTCAAATCCTGAAGCAGCAGCTAGGAGGCAACTTCTCAGCCAGCCTGGGGATGTTTTGCGACAATAGGTTAGCACTAGTTTTGTCTCTCTCCTTGCACACACCAACTGAAACTAAATTTTACTTCCAAAAGATTTTTAAATGTGTTTTTCCTTCTAAATCAGCTGTGGTGGTGAACCAGTCCATGTGCTTATTTCCTCCATGTTGTCCAGTCAGCGCCCCCAAAAACGAGCATTTATTTTTCCAGTGACCTTTAGAAATGGTGCATCTTGCACTATCATTAAGCCGTGGAGTAGACACTCTGTGTCTTATTTCCCCTCTGGATATGAATGATATTCCTGCACCAAGGACACAGACATCTGAACTCATAATGTGTTTATGTTGTTATTATTTATTTGTACTATTTTATTTTCCAGGAACCTTAATCATGGGCCAAACTTCTAGTGCAGTAGCCTGTTCAAATGCAGACTGAAAAATGAGCGTTTCTGTAAAGCGCTTTCAGTTGAAATAGATGGATGGGTACCAGACACAGGAAAAAACGAGGCTGAGCCTTTCTGCATGGCCGCCCGAGATCTTGGTATACCTTACCTATCCCAACATCTGTTGAGAGGAAGAGTTCAGAGAAGGGGCTGAAGGCATCAGATGAGGTACCTTTGCAAATGCTTTTCTAGGCATGAGGGATATCCTCAGGAGAAAGGAGATTTGCAGTTAGGCAGTGTATGCTAAGTGAGCCATGAAGGCTGTGTTCGCAGGCTCAGCAGAGAGGGGAGTTGAGGCCCCAGTGCTAACCCAGTGTCATGGTTTGGGCTCAGACGCTCTGAGCTGTACCATCGAATTACCAGGGCTGGGATTCAGCTCCAAGTGCAAGCGCTTGTTGGATTAAGGATGGGCATGCAGATGTCTGAGCTCCTGTAGATGAAGATCCAGTTAATATCATCAGTGGAGCCTGAAGCTTTCCTAAAGAAGGTACCTACAAATGGTCCACTGAGCCACTCTCTAGATTCCCTGAGCTGAGCAGGTATATGCAGTCCACCTGTGAGATAGCAAAACAAGTCAAAAATCTTTATGTTTTAAGGAAAAATGCCATACCTCACACTTGTAATATCTCTGGGCTGTTATTGGGGTTTGCCTTATGCTAAATAACCTGGTGGTATAACTAAGACCTGCGAGGAAGATCTGTACAAGCTGTACCTATTATAGTCGTGGCTGGCAGTGATTGAATTAGTATAGACTTGTCCGTAGGGTGTGAGCTCAAGACCAGCTTTTCTTAAGTAATTCAGGAAATAAATTACATCCTCTGAAATGCACAGTGTCCTTAACGTCCTTTTTATAATGCAAGTTAAAACTGCGAAATACAAGAAAAGGATACAGGCCCCAGCTGCAAAGCTCAGATTGAATTCAAACTATACCAGTGCTGCTCGAAATTGGAAGATATTGCTTAGAGCTATCTTTAATAAGATCTATACCTTTAACAAAAATAAAGGAAAAAAATAGTGTTCACCAGTGCAGTCACTAATAGCACCGAAATGAAAGACCATGAGGGAGTTTTTTGGTTGTTTTTCTTATTTGCTGCACTGACTCAGTAAACCAACTCAAAGCAAACACATAGGGAAATAAATCTTCCTCTGTAGACAAAAGAGATCCTGTTCATATCTTACACTAAGTGATGAAATTAAACAAATACTGCTTTCACTGGAAGCAGAAATTCTCCTGGAGAGACTGCTATGTACAAAGTCAACTTTATTTGGTGCTTTTACAGAGATGGAAATACAGTTCGGAGAGTATTTAAAAAAAAAAAAACAAAAAAACTTTATTTTTAAAATTAATGTTGGTACTCAAATTACAATGCCACCTGATGAAATAACTGGAGACCTCATCCACTTATGAATTATGACACTATCACTGAAGCTGACTACAGAACACACATCATAGGTAAATGTTAGGTCTGTTGGCTCTTCAGGCTTTTGGTTTTCAGTGTCATCAGCAACAGCCCTTTTCTAGATCCTCTTCTCTTTGTCTTCCTTTGTAAGACAAGATTTAAACAAAGAAAGCAGTATGGTGCTCTGATGCAACATTGTCCAGAGAAGTTGTGGCTGCCCCATCCCTGGAGGTGTTGAAGGCCAGGCTGGACGGGGCTTGGAGCAACCTGGGCTAGTGGGAGGTGTCCCACTAGGGCAGGGGGGGTGGAACTAGATGATCTTTAAGGTCCCTTCCAACCAAAACCATTCTATGATTCTATGATTACTGAAAATAATTCACAGTAGTTGTGCTGGTGGATACTGTAGTGCCTGGGTTGAGAAAGGAAGAACAGATTTGAGGAGCTGATACCAGAAACCACGTAGATGCAGCAGAGGAGAAATGGAAAGCTGGAGTAGCAAAGAACATAGTGAGACACATGGACTGCTCCACAAAACTAGCTGCAACAGCCTCATTTCTGATGGGAAAGGAAGAGACAGTGCAAAGCCAACAGGAAGGGTCTGTGGGATCTTCCCGAGATGTGAAATTGCAGGGAGTAATTGGTTTTGAAGTAGAGACAAGCACAGACACTGGAGGGGAAAAGGCTGTCAGCACCATGGCCATGCATTTCACTATCGTGGCAGCGGACAGGATGCTCCTGTCTGTCCTGGAGGTTCTTCTCATTCATAAAGCTGGCATGCTGCCTAAAAAGTCCAGACCACAGTCTGTTTTGACATGGGTTAAGGGCTTAGCTAAGCCTTTCTCATAGTGTAAGAGAATCCAGTCATCAGCATGGAATAATACACAGAAAATATGTCTGTGTAAGCTTTGCCTCTAGACACAGATATCTGGAAAAGCCATCAGACTTCAGTTTTCCTCTTGGAATGGCATTTATTCACCTCCTTCTAAAATATAGTCATCCCTTTGTTCATGGAAAAGAGATTTAAGCCAAGCAGCCTACTGATGTAGGCACAGACAAAGGTTTTTGTTCCTTTTCAGAGCTTCCTTAGGGATTTGCAGAACCTAAATCTTAATAGCTTTGCCTTTCCCAGCCTGTCTTTCAGTAAGATACACACTGGAAGAAGAGAGCATCCTTTAGTGGAACCTGGAGGACAGGCACAGCTGTTCCTCCAATATGGAGAGCATCAGATTTCTTTCCTGAGAAGTGTCCCTGCATTACGTTGTCTAAGGAATGAAATGGATGAAACACAAGCCTGAAAATGTAGCTCTGAGGAGAAGGATCTGGGGGTCGTGGTAGACAGTAAATTATCCATGGCCCAGCAATGTGCCCTTGTTGCCAAAAAGGCCAATGGAATCCTGGGCTGCATAGGGAAGAGTGTGGCCAGTAGGTCGAGGGAGGTCATTCTCCCTCTCTACTCTGCACTGCTGAGGCCACAACTGGAATACTGTGTCCAGTTTTGGGCTCCCCAGTTCAAGAGGGACAGGGAACTGCTGGAGCGAGTCCAGCGAAGGGCAACTAAGATGATTAAGGGATTGGAGCAGCTCCCTTACGAGGAAAGGCTGAGAGAGCTGGGACTCTTTAGCCTGGAGAAGAGAAGGCTGAGGGGAGACCTTATTATGGCGCACAAGTATCTAAAGGGTGGGTTGAAGGAGGATGGAGCCAGGCTCTTTTCAGTGGTTCCCAGTGACAGGACGACGGGCAATGGGCACAAGTTAGAACACAGGAATTTCCATTCAAATAGACAGAAAAACTTCTTTACGGTGAGGGTGACAGAGCACTGGCACAGGCTGCCCAGGGAGGTTGTGGAGTCCCCTTCTCTGGAGATTTTCAAGACCCGCCTGGATGCAGTCCTGAGTAATGTGCTCCAGGCAATCCTGCTTTAGCAGGGAAGTTGGACTAGATGATCTCTAGAGGTCCCTTCCAACTCTGAAAATTCCGTGATTCCGTGATTCTGTGAAATCCACCCCCCTAATGCTTTTAAAGATGTCCCACCCCACAACACACACACCTTTCTGCATATTATTTGGATTTTAATGAACATTTCAAGTTTTTTTTTTTTTTTTCAAAACAGCTGTTTGAAAATACTTTGGTTTAAACATTTTGATTAAAGATCCATGTTTTGCATTTGTTTTCCAAACTGAGGTTTTGTAGTCCTGCTGTAGGATAAAGTTTTCATATATCCATTTTTACTTCAGCATGTAGGAAGCCCACATCAGAGTCTTTACCTGCCAGAAAAAAAGCATTCCATGATTGTTTTCTTCTAGATCAGAGTTTTAAAGGGACAACACTGAGGACTGGATTTGGGTCAGGGACTCTCATCTATATAATTCATCAAATGATCACTGAAAAAGGTGATCAGTAAAATCAGGTACTTTTTAATACCGGTGGTCATTACGTAATAACTGTTCTTTCTATGTCCATCTCAGAGAGGCTTTTATCAGAAGAGCTTTCCCTTAGTGATTAACATTTGTTGGTGCAACATGTGGTGAAGCTCCCTGAGTAAACCAGTCTTGGGCATGACACCCCGCATGATGCGTCTGGAGAGAAATGAAATGGAATTACTAGTGGCAATTTAGGGTAACAATCAATGCTCTTCCATTTCAAGACTTATGGTTGCGTAGGGTTATTGTGATCCGGAATATAGAAAGTTTAAGAGAATACTTAGAAATAATTTTGGATAGTGAGAATATCCCTCCTGCACTTATGCATAGTCCACTCGGCTGCTGAATCTGTTGTTGTTTTTGTAAAGGTACATTTGCCTTCTCTCCCAGTACTGCTCATACTCTTCATGGAAGCCCGTTCTTTGAGCCTGTACCTTCTGCAGGGCCTCTCAGCAGTACCATCCATGTAGAGGTGGAGTAGGGACAAGCAGAACTTCCCAGGTCCCTGATGTGTGAGGTCACTCCATCTAGTTGTGGTGGTATTTTCTCTTGTGCTGGACTGTTAATTCTTTTTCTTTGAATGGCAAAGCCTTTTTTAAATGATGGATGGTCTCAACCAGGTGTCACCTGATGGGACTAGAGCTCCTTAACTGCAGGACCCTTCCGCAGTACGCAATTATGCCCTCAAACATACAAAACCCCAAGCGGTGCTATTGCGTGATGGGATGACTCCATGTCTGTTCTGAGTTGCAATGAAAGCAGATCATGTGAGGCAAGTGCGTCTGCAGGTCCCTTTTCTGGTCGCTTTGCCCCATCTATTGGTGAGAGGTTGTCTTCTCTTCTGGCTGAATTTTACAAGTGTATTCCAAAAAGACCGTTTAACTGCTTACCTTCTCTGTCAAAGCATGCTACAAATAACTCCTTGTCCTCATATTTTTACACCGTTTTCTTCTCTTCAGCTACATTTTCCCTTAGATGTGAAATGATAATATTGATCCATGACTCGTAATTCCTTAATTAGAAAAACTGTGCTTTGTGATATTGAATGGTAACAGGGAAAATGCTGAGTGGCCATTTTCTATCTTGTGTCAGTTGCTCTGTTTCAATTCTCTAGATCGGGTTTGGGCAGGAAGGGGGGGGTGTTGTTTGGGTTGTTTTTTTTTAAAGTACAAGCACACCAGAACTCCCCCTATGCTGAAAACTGAAAATGAATGAAGTCATCGTGCTAGAAAGACAGAAAGAGACAGCCAGGGTAAAATTTCCACTGAGTCACATATCCATTTCTCACATCCATCCTCATGTTGTTTGCTTAGGTCCTGATCCATAAAATACACAAACACATGTTTCATTCTGAGCATGGGATAAAACCTATCTTGTCTACAGTGGAAGCTGGAAATAACAAACACCTCTGCATCTCAGGCAACCTGTTAAGATCTGTCAAGTATGGAAACAAATTTCTCAGCTAGGAAGCCAAATTTAACAATTTCCTTAATAAACACACACACACACACAAATCCTTCTGAAAATCAGATGGCTAGTGAGAGAATATTGTCTCTAAGAGAAACAGCTGTTACAGGGAGATGAGTAAGAAAGACTGTTAGGACATTTCCAACTGAATGTGTACATTGAAGTATTAGTGTCGTGGTTTAGGCCAAAATCCACTACTGGGGACCTGAGGGACCCCAGACGGGACCAACAGATGCTCCCCTCTACCCCTCTTCAAAGAGAGAGGCAGAGGAGGAAAAAGAGACTTGTGAGTTTAGAAGGAACTAAACTAATGAAATATTAATCATAAAATAAATAATGAAAAATATATACAAAATCGTATCAAGCTCCTGAGATGACAATCACGACACTGGCTGGCACTGGGGCAGTCCCAGACTGGACTCAGTGACAGACGGGAACTGGATTCGAGATTTGGATTCAGAATCGGGATCACAGGCAGACGAACAGAGTCCTCCTCAGACGTCGGCCATTGAAGGAAGAGCCACTGACCCTTTGATCCCTCAGCTTTTATACTGAGCATGAGGCAGATGGGATGGAATACCCCGTTGGTCAGTTTTGGGTCACCTGTCCTGTCCGCTCCTCCCCACAGGTGGGACCCCACTATGCTTTTCCGCTTCCGACCCTCCAACGGGGCAAATAACAAAGTTGGTTGGCCTTGGGGGTTATGGCAATAAGTGTAAGCAGGAGCCTCTCTGCATACCATGCCTGGGCATCAGCTGTAAACGATTGGTCTTATCACTCTGAGAGAGTGAACACTGTCTGCACAATATGCAGTTAATCTCAGTAGTTAGAAGAGGCCCAGCTAAGAAGCGAAGTTACTGAAAAAAATTGGTTCTGTTTTACCTCAAACCAGGACAATTAGTTTGTGAGAACCTTTTAGTATCAACAGGGTTAACACAGAGCACTAAAATGGTGGTGCATTTGTTTTAAAACACTTAATTTACTACATTGTTTCTCCATACCCTTCGATTCATATTTTTACCCCCACCTCCCAAAACAAAGAACCCAAACCAAAACCCTGTTTCATTCATTAGTTACTTCAGAGGTCTTTTTGCAGAGGTAAATTGTTCACTTTGAAACAACATTAATCAAGATTATATTAGGCTGGATGCTACAACGGATCCTACTGGACAACCTTTGTGTTGTACGTTACCATTGATAGCCTTCAACTCCTCCGTCTCTTGTCCTGAAGCGGAGGATGGAGCTCACCTTGCAGCAATGGTAATCAGTGGATTAAGGAGATCCTGTTCTGCTCGTGAGCGTGGTTCCCTTGGAGCTCAGTTTGGCATCTTGCATTTTTTTGGTAGAAGCTAAGAAAACAAAGTTCAGTTCTTTTGCCTGTTTCCGGTAGGGCCCCGACTGTACAAGGAAGGACCTGAGGCTTGCAGCCACTGTCAGAGAGTTTAATAAACTGGTTTTGCTTCCTCTCTTACAGGGACCTCCAGGGCCCCCAGGCATTGCTGGACCCCCTGGACCACCTGGAACACCAGTAAGAAAACAAGCTTGGGTGTTGGGTTTTGGTTTGGTTTGTTTTTTTTTTTTTTGTTGTTGTTGTTTTGTTCTTTTTTGTTTTTGTTTTTGTTTTTTTATAGCAAGGAGAAATAAAAACAGCTGGGGAGAATTTCAGGTCGTGGGTTTCAGTGGGAACTGAGTCAGGGCCCCTGGCAATGTGCGTTTTCTCTTATATTTTCTCACTGAAAAGCCATAGCTGGTCCTAGAGGACAGCTTCTCTGTGCCAAGCGTTAGAATCACGTTGGTGCTACCTGGGGAGAAGTCAATAATATCTACAGGACTCCCCACAGCAGAGACCTGGCTGCTGTGGAAAGGAAAATTGCATTTAAATTGAAAGCAGCAACCTCCAGTGAGGTTGCTGCAAAGGACAGAAATACTGATTTTATTTTATTTTTTTATTATTATTTAATTTTTTAGGGACTGCCAGGAGAGATTGGAGTTTCTGGTAAAAACGGACCACCGGGACCACCTGTAAGTGTTGAGGAACTGCTTCTCTTGCCACAATGCTCTCCATGACTTCAGATACTTTAATCTTAAGTCTTTGGCTCCTTTTCTGCGGCTTGTCTGCATGCAAGGTTTTAATGTGGGCTCCAACACTGTCACCTTTAATGCAGATGTTAACCTCTGATACCTTTTATGAACAAGAATTTTACCAGACGCAGCTCCACTATTCCTACACACTGGGACAATGATATATTCTTTGTATGATACTCTCAAAAATCATTTTGCATTTGGCAAGATGTTGTTTTCCCAAACCTAGAATTTCCTGAATTAGGCCAAAGAACTGAAATTAAAAACTTCAGCAGAGCATAGCAATTTCTGTTGGCTAAGTCAAGAAAGGTGAATTATGAAATACTTAATACTAAGAAGTGCCACCTACAGGTTGCAGTGTTTGGGGACTGACTGACATTCGAAAAGGGAAAAAAACTTTTTCTCATCATTTTGAATGTGTTACAGGAAGTAATTTTAATTCTTATCTTGCTGAACAATTCTGTTACTATGTGTTGTATAATTTAATTTTAGGAGTCTATGTATTGCATAAGAAATTGCCACTATTAAAAAGGAGAAATAGACTTAAAAAAAAAAAAAAACCTTTATAGCTACAGATAATAGAGACTTATAGAGAATGATAAGTAAAAATGTAATTTTTAAAGTTATTTAAGCATCCACAGTGCACAAAAGCGCTATACTGTTGTTTCTCTGTAACAACACTGACATCCAGTGGTCATTCACCAAAACTGCGATACTGGAAAAAGAGCCGAGCGCGTATGTGCATTGTGAGAACTTCTCTATATTTTGAGTCACGCTAGGGAAAAATTCAAAACAAAATGCATGAGATGGTTCTTCTTTTCTTAAACTTAGGTCGGTGGCAAGAGGGACGGACTGAGCGTGCTTATACTGAGATTGCTGTTAAGGATTTGAAGAACAGGCCCTTACAGCTTATGATTTTCTCTTGTTTAGGGGTTGCCTGGCAAAGATGGATTCAGTGGGCTTCCTGGGCTTCCCGGTCAAAAGGTAAGTGACGTCACATATAGTGTTATTAAGCTACTTGTCTGGGTTGGTTATCTGGGTGAGACAGCAAGTGTAAGCGGGAAGGGGAGCAGATCTCCAGAGCCAAACACACTTCACCAATCCCACATCACTGAGCCACCGGCAAAGCTCCAGGGCCAAGTCAGCTGGTGTGATTGCACTGTACTGAGTCATTATGAAGATGGAGCTGGTTGTAAATACAGCAGGGGTGAGAGATCCTCTTCCAATCGTCAACTACTGCGTCCAATTAAGCAAACACAGCTGAGCATTGCAAACAGAGAAGCTTCTACCGTCACCCAGGAAAGCCAGTGACACTGGTGTGTGTCCAAGGCACAAAGAAGAAGAAAAAAGAAGTGTGGCAGGCTCCAAAAATGTTCCTTCCTTTCCTCTCTGAATGGCTGGAAAGAAGAGATGCCATCCCCCTAAGACTTCTGCAGGTCTGCGTGACAGAAAGACGGTTCTTCATTATGTCCTACTACATATGCCCCATTTGAAAGCTTCTACAAATGACAGATTGGGAAGAGTTGCATCCTCTGCTGTCTCTGCAGTAGGAGAAGGGAGACAGGAGATTTAGAGCTAGGAGACACTCTGGTTGACTTGCCATCACTATGTAAATAAGCGTCAAAGGAATGTGCCATATTTTGATTATGAAGGCTAAGCTAGGTGTTGGGGATGATGATACTATATATTGGAATAAGGACAACAGCTGTTAACCATCTACTGCTTTGGATTGTGTTGGCAGCAGTCATCTTGTCTCTGGTGCTTGAGCACTATGATCCCTACTTGATCCAGTAACACCCTACATTTATGCTTGCCCCTCTCAATTGAGTGCACTGAGTGCTTGAGCCCAGATCTAGCAGAGTCCCCAGCTCCCATTTATTGATGAATAAAGGTGAGGAATTTGGAGTCTATAAAAATTTCTGAGGCTAAATAAATCTTTGGATGTTATCCACAGCCCTGTGTAGTACCTACTGTGCTTCCCAGCTATGTAGCGTGTTTCAGCTCTTAATCCACGCAGTCTCTGCTCTCCATGCTGACACCACCCACATTGAAAGATCAGTTTAAAAGTATTTACCTAAGAGGCAAGGTGGCCAAGGTCCCAATCCCACAATTATTTCTTTTTCTTAATAGAAATTATGTAGACTTTCTAACCACATATATTTTGAAGAAACTGAATGGAGTTTTTGCTTTTCAGGTAATTTGCTATGGACATCTTTAATGTAACATTGGTTGACTTTCTATTATTCCAGAAATACTCCAGCAGGGTGATCAGTGCTGGAGATGTGATTGCAAACAGCACTAGAGTGGAGAAACATTCCAGGAAACATATTCTCACATGTCTCCATTTATATCGTCAGGCTGATAATGAGGATCTAAGTCAAAATATTCCTCACTGTTGCCTGAAAACATGCTGCACTACCAGAGGAGTTTGTATATAACTTCTTGTGTTCCCTGCAGGGAGAACAAGGGGAAAAGGGTGAGGAAGGTTTTCCTGGAAAAGCTGGCCCTAAGGTAAGGAATTTTATGTCATAGATTGCTTTAGCTATTGAGTCAATCAAAGCATGATGCTGGAAGGTCTTATACAGAAGTCAGGAGAGCAGTATTTTGGACTCGATGATCTTAAAGGTCCCTTCCAAACTAGACAATTCTAAGGTTCCTCTAAAGTTGGAGGCATAAGAGGATGAATGGATGTGCTTCATTGCTTTCATAGTTCATGATGTTTCAAAATACCAAACGCTGTTTGATGCTCCTCTCTCAAGTCTACATGTGTAGGGACATCTGAACTGGCCCTTGTGTTGGTTCCCTGTGGTCTGGGCTCCCAAGCCATCAAGAAGGCAATTTCAGTGCCCTATGAGAAGTACATAAAAGAACATGAGCCAGGACCATAGGGGACACACTTTACTAACGAGAAAGTGTTCTTATGAAAGGGTCAGCTCCTTGCAAGGTTAAAATTTTGCTTTTGTTTTTCCAGGGTGAACCAGGGACCCGTGGCCAACCTGGTGAGCAGGTGAGCAGGAAAAAAGTCTTAGCAGCAAGGCACAGCTGTCAGCAATATAAAGTGACCACACGCAATAACAAAGCCATTTGCCAATAATGAGTTCCATGCAAATCTGTGATTGATGATGCAACAGACGAGTGGATGAGACTCATGGCTGGAGAGAGTAATGCAAAAATTCTGGAGCAAAAATATGCCAAACCCAACTTTCATTGTGTCCTTCAAAATTCAATCACCTTGTTTCTGGTGGACAGGGAAGAAAAGAAAGGCTTAGAAGTGGCTTTAAAGTGCTTGTTTTCCTTTGCACCTCTCATTAACCCAGGGTGTGGGTTCTAGAAGATAAGGAACTTATTTGTAACTATGTGATGCAAGGGGTGTTGCTGTTGTTTCTAAGTTGTAAATGCTTGCTAGGAAATAACTACAGATGACTGTTAGAAGTTACACAGTTATCTTAGTCTTTTTGTCTTGGGATTTGGGTTTCAGCAGACAACTGCCGAACTTGAAGAACCAGGGAAATGTCCCGTGATTTCCTAAAGCACACAGCTGTCTAGGCCCAGTCAGGACCATTAACCACAGATGCTAACGTTTTCATCTGCATGCCATTTTTTCCACTGTAATATGAAAATCTGTAGAAAGAGAAATGTCTACAGGATAGAGTCTTGTATCTTTGGTATATATCTCAGGATTTTGGGGTACAGAGTATATGCCAGCAATGGAAGAGTCTCAGAGCCTCAGTCTTCTTTTACTCCTACCAGTCTCAGTCCAATCTTCTGCTATGAAAACAAAATGGGATAATGGTCCTGACCTCTCCTCCCATGCTGTCTTGTGCAATAAACCAGAACGTGCACCACAAACCGGCTTAGAGGGAGTAAGAGAAGAAGCTGTCCATGAGGAGTCTCATATAGCAGCTTTCCATAAGCTGTGGCAGTCTCTCCATGACCATTACATTTTATGAATTGCTGACCATTTTGCCTATTTGTCAGTGTGTCATGATCTGTGTATCTGCCGCTGTGTATCCCTTGAAGCAAGAAGGTTCTGAGCCTAAGGTACAAAGTGAGATTTATTGGGATAAGGCACTTATTAAGTGGATAACAATTACACTACTGTGCATGCGGGAGCTATTCTGCTTCTATTCCAAAATTACTTATAATCTACCTAGCAGGTATCACTCAATTCCTAGGAAATTATCCTGACCTGGTGTCCCAAGAAAGGGAAGATCATCACGGCAAGGAGCGCTTGCATAGAGCTCTCAGGGAGCCATTTCCATACCTTTTCTCGGTGGTTCCTTTGGTCATGGCCCAGTGATGTCCTTTCATGGTTGCCAGGCAAACAAACTGCCGGCCTTGCAGTTGCCAGGCAAACTTAGACCCAGTGCAACGAGGGGTCAGGCCCCAGACCAAAGGACTGCCACTCGGTCTGGGCTGTCTCCCCACATCGGGCTGTTCTGCATTCTAATACCACATTCCAAAACACTTGCCTCTCTGCATGGTGTGGTGTTCTCCACACATTTCCTAAGTGTTCTCTTTTCTGTCACCTCAGTCATAAATTAAAATAGAGGGCTTCACTTCATATATCCTATGAATTTGACAGTAAACGGCTAATAACAGGTGTGTGAATGTAGTTTCTTCAATCAATCAGTTGTACACCGTCCTCCAGAGACCCTTCTTCTATGCTGCATTTCTGTAGTTTGCTAATGAGAACGTCATGTTGTCCCATGTCAGATATCTTACTAATGTCAAGATACATCACACAAATGCTTCCTTCTTGTCTGCTTAGTTACCGTGTCAAGGGAGGGAACTGGATGGGTTTGATGAGATTAGTTCTTAACAAATCCGCATTGACATTTTGGTATTATCTTTCTGTCCTTGAGCTCACACAAACTCGTTGACGTTTTGTTTCAGTACATTTCCAGAGGCCAAACACAACATTTTTTATTTTTCCTCTAAATTCTCCTTTTTTCTTCTTCTTCTCTCTCTTTTCTTCTCTCTCCTCATGATCTCTGGGATCTCATCATCAACCAGGATCTTGCGGTGGCTCTCATAAAGCACCACTCCCTCTGTCACAAATGTTGCTTTTTTTTTTTTCTTTAGAATTCTCCAAACATCACCCTGATATTCCTAGCCATACTCACTCACCACAGCATCTTGTTCCTCACCTGACTTCTTCTGCAGGCTCATTGCACCTGTATCATGAGAATGTTTTGAGTCTTCCCATACTTCAGAGATCATCTCTTTAGAGAGGGGATCACCTTTTCTTAGTGAAATTTTTTTGTGATATTGCACTACAAATGCAGACAGCAGAAAAATTATAAATAGGAAACCACGTGGATATTTTCAGATGACAAATCGGGTCAACTGGGAGCTAAATTTGAGAATACTTAGTATATTTAGAACAAACCACATGACACAGAGATCATAATTACTCCAATAGCAACTATTATAAAGCAGAAACTCAAAGGTAAGTTTCAAACAGAAAGAAATCCAAATGTGCAATAGTGCATCCAGAAAATTCTGGGTCTGTTTGTCAGGTAACATCTGAACCACTCAGTTTAATGCAGTGCAGTTTTTGCATTTCCAGACCACACCAGATCATTAAAAATGAAAATAAAAGTTAGATTTATTTTTTTTTAGCTGCTTCTATTTGCTTGCTGGGTCCTGCTACAGAGCAGCATGAAGACAACATGTCCTAAGTTCCATAGTGTGAGTTAAGTGTAACAGCAAAAAAAGAGAGGTCTTAGCTGCTGTTTTAAGCAACGATTTTCCAAGAATAAGAAATTATTTGATAATCAAACTAATCACATTCTCTCTCAGCAAACTACATCTATAATAGATGCCATGAAAAAACTGGGGCAGATTCTGGCCTGCAGCATAGACCGTATGTATCATGGTGTGACTAGGTATTGAGAAGAAACCGTCTTCCAGTCGTTATGAGTTCTGAACAACTCACAGTCTAGTGTCAGACATGCAAAGGGATAGACAGACAAATCAAGGTTTCATCGTCCCCAGCCTAAGGACCCTGTGGCTAGATTAGCCTACCCTGAGGACCAGACTTCATGCATTTTTAACTTATATGAGTGAGAGAAGAGTTTGGCTCACCATTCTGCCCTTTCATTCTAAATTGTATTTGAGAGTAATGGGATTTATTAATAGAAGCCATGCTTGATGCCTCTTCCTAAATTTCACACGCTTCTTTGTCTTACTTTTAGGGTGAAGCAGGTCTTCCTGGTCCTCAGGGTTTGCCTGGACTGAGAGGAGAAAAAGGAGACCGGGTGAGTGACTTTGAGGCATGGCTTGATTTTTTTTGGTCATTTGGTGCCAGGAGGACTTATCTCGAGTGTCCCTAGATGATGTTCTCTCTTGGTGTGTTAGCTGTGGTGAGCAGCTGATTGGTGTCCAGCAAAGTCACCAAGTACCCCTTCCAAAAAGGTGCTTTACTGCCTTGTGACTTCTCCTAATTGCAGAGGAGGTGCTAATGAGCAGTGTCTATCCTAAATGCAGAAGGTTATGACTTGTGAGATGGTAGAAGAGGTACAGTGGTCTTTAGTCCTTCCAGAAATACCTGGCTGATTTAAGAACATTAAAAAAAAAAAAAATAATGACAGCAAAAAATCACAAATCCCCCATGTCACTGAGCCCTGAAGAAGGCTCCTGATGGTTGGATCATTTTCTGATGGCCTAACTTCCATCCAAGTCCTGGTGTCTACTGCTTCCCCTGACTAGCTCTGGACCTCCAGAGGCATTTACACACTGGGAAATAGTTGCATCAGGGGCCTGACAGTAAATTTTGCCGTGTAAATGAGGCCAGTACTCCTGATAACTGACCGCATGCTTGAGTGTGAGCAAGAAGGAGCTGAAATCAACTGAGATCTTACCATTCGGTTTGCTATATTATATATATTGTAGAGCACAGGATATATTCTCTCTATATATAAAATCATAGAAATGTAGGTCAGATAGCTCCTGTTTGAATGCAGGATGAATACATTTTGCATTTGCACTTTGAGGAGTATTCATGTCATCTTTGTTAAGCATCTCCCAGTCAGATGACCAGGTTACCTGGGCAAAATAGAGACATCGGCACCAGTGAATGGATGATTCAGAAATGTTTCACATAAGCAAAACCGGTATTTTGAATATCCACTTTGGGTCTTAACTCCTGTTCTGGTGCCTGTCTTGCTCAACTATAAAAAATCTGTTTTTTATAACTGCATTGTGCAGGAGGATCTTCTACGTGAAAGTTGATTTAGGATTGGTGCTTTCCTTTCCATGAACTTAATGGCTATATGTTGGCCTTTGAAAATAATGTGGATTTTATGAAGCAATCTCCAAAATGTTACGTTTTTAGTTGCTTGCTCTACATCTTGGAGGACAAGTAAGATCAACTGAAAGTGTAAAATATTCTAGTGGGACTGCTGCAATCAAATAAAAACGTGCATATTTCCTGTTTTGTTTTCCATATTTTAGGGAGAAAAAGGAAAAGATGGTCTCCTGGGATTGAAAGGTGAAAGAGGAGAAAAGGTGAGCCATGAAATGAGCATGCTTCTCCTTAGACAAGAGAGAAAAAGTCATGACTAATGCAGGAAATCGTAAGCAGCTGATGAAATCAAAGTACAGTTTCTTTAATTCAAGGAAACATTTATTTGTTTTAAAATTGTCTGACAGACATGAGCCTGCAACTAAATTCTAAAGAACTTTTCTGTGCCTGCATGGGGTGTGCTAGAACAATAATTTAAGGAATGGCCTGGACTTCTGCCTCCACAATACTATTAATTTTAGTGAAAATGAAACAATTAGACAAAAGTGATGTCTACCAAAATTTGCATTCAACCACTGTGAACTTGAAGGTGAACACGAAGCACTGGCCTTGCAGATTCCTATGGTTGTATAGTGAAAAATTTACCCTCGTTATAGTGGCAATAGCCATCAGGAGGTGGGTACCACTTTATTCTTCTTAGGATACATCAGCCCTCAGTTTACCAGCGACTTTCACCATCTATGGGGGGCAAGAACTGGATTTAGAAACTTATATTTTTGATGAAAAACAGAGGATTTTTTTTTCCATCCACCAAAGAAGTTCAGCTAAAACTTGTTTTTTAGTCAAGAATTTTGATCTTTAATTTAAAATGCAAATTAAACTCTATATCACTCCTGCACTGTATGGGGTAACATTAGAAATTCATTGACCTGTGAATTCAGATAAAGCAATAAAGACAGCAAAGTGAGAATCCTGTGTGCAACAAAGCAAGGACAGCAGGAATTTTGTTCAGAGCAATGGGGTAAATTCCACCCATCAAAGAAGTGCTATGGGATTTTCAGTGTCACTGAGCTGACAGGTTGTCATTGGGTTACAACTCATCTGGTCATGTTGCATCTTCTAGCTGAGAATGTTGAGTCTTTTCATATTTTGATGTTTTTAGTTATATATTTCTCCTCTCTCTAGGGTGACACAGGTTCCCCTGGCCCACCAGGCTTACCTGGAACAGTAAGTAAGATTCTGTTCTGTGCTTTAACAATATTTAAGGCATCATCACACTTACCCCACACAAATTCCTCAGAAACAAATCTTTTTAAGACCCCAACTTCTCTGCAGAAACTTTAGGACCCATTTACTCTGCGATTATCTCCCTTTGCTTCAGAGAAGCAATGTCAAGGTGTATTTGGTCCTTTCATTTTGGGGGGAGGTTGTGTCTGCCTCTGCTTCTTTTCAAACAACGTTTCTGTATGCCCTTGCCTTATGGTAGCACTTAAATTGAACTTGTGATTTCTTTAGCAGCTGTGGGAGCTGTCTGAAGGTCATGGCTGAAAGCAGGGAGTGTGTTCATACAGATTTTCCAGGGTGAGCTAGATTTTTTACAGAATCACAGAATGGTCAGGGTTGGAAGGGACCTCTGGAGATCATCTACTCCAACCACCCTGCCAGAGCAGGGACACCTACTGCAGTTGCACAGGACAGCGTCCAGGCGGGTTTTGAATATCTCCAGAGTGAGAGACTGCACCACCTCTCTGGGCAGCCTGTGCCAGTGCTCTGCCACCCTCAAAGGAAAGAAGTTCCTCCTCATGTTTAGATGGAACTTCCTATGCTCAAGTTTGTGCCTGTTACCTCTTGTCCTATCACTGGGCACCACTGAAAAAAGACTGTTCCCATCCCCCTGGCACCCTCCCTTTAAGTATTTCTAAGTGTTTATAAGATCCCCCCTCAGTCTTCTCTTCTCCAGAGTAAAAAGCCCCAAGTCCCTCAGCCTTTCCTCATAAGAAAGATGCTTCAGTCCCCTAATCATCTTTTCCAACCGAGACCTCAGGATAAGACTGGTTTGCTCTCAACTAGTGAACAACAGCATGTCTTCTTGGGGAACAATTCAGCTTCCTCCAGGAAGAACAGAGGGTTCCACTGCCCGTTGACACGAACTTATTGGGTGGAGCATTCAGGTTTAGCGATGCTGTAGCCTCCAAGAGCCACCATTGCATATAGTGTCATGCTGTGCTGTAAATCCTTTCATCCCAGAGCTCATTCTGGCTTCAGCATAGGATGCAATAGTGTCATGGTTTAATCCTGGCCAGCAACTAGGACCGCTCAGCCGTTTGCTCACTCCACCCCACCCCCAGTAGCGTTGGGAGAAGAGGGAGAAAAGGAAGGGGAAAATAACCTTGTGGGTTGAGATAAAGACAGTCTCATAGAGCAGTAATGGAAGATAATAATAATAATAATAATAATAATAATAATAATAATAATAATAATAATAATAATAATAATGGTAAATGAATATACAAAATAATGTGATACAACACGAGTTGCTCACCACCCGATGATCAATTGTCCAGCCCATCCCGAGCAGTGACTGCAGATTCCCGCCCCACGGCCAACCCCCATATTTATACCAAGCACGATGTCTGTGGTATGGAATATTCCGTTGGCCAGCTTGTCCTGTCTATGCTCCCTCTCAGCTTCTATGGGAAGCTGAAGAAGTCCTTGGCTAATGTAAACATTAATTAGCAACAACTAAAACAATATGTGTTATCAAAATTATTCTCATACTAAATCCAAAACACAGCAGCTACTAGGAAGAAAATTAACTCTATCCCAGCTGAAAGCAGGATAAACACACAAACCAGTCATACCTGATTGCACATACCCTTTCTGCTAATAAAAAAAAGAAGGCCAAGAAAACATCAATTTACTGTTTTAAAAATGAGTCTGCAAAATTGATTTTGGGAGCATGAGCATAATTACAATGAAGTTCACTGGTGATTAAATCAGCATCCACTGAATGTAAATGCACAAACCTCAGCGTTCTCTCCAGCAGAATCTGAGTAAGCAGTTTGGAATAAGCACTAGGAGCGGGCCTGTCGTTGCAACAGGAGGGCTGATCCCAGTCACAGATCTTCCAACAAACAGCAGATATCCACTGGTCAGCTGTGCTCACCGCAGCTGGTTCCAGCTGCCATATTCACAGTTTATGGACAGAATTTGAATCAAGGTCTGTTGGCGAAAATCAAGTGCCTAAAGACCTTCATGCAGCAATGGAGGAGGTGTTATAATTTATCCCCTGCCATTAGTTGGACCTCTTTAGTCTGTGCCAAAGGGTGCTTCATGATATTGTGTAGGAAGGCTCCATGTGTATCACACAGGAATGACCCAGTCACAACACCACGGATAAATCTGTCTTAATAAAGGCGGGGAAGGCAGCTTAAACAGTGCAACATGGCTAGACATAAAGAAGATATGCCCGACTGCTCAAGCTTCCTGTGTTTGTAGGGAGAAATAATTTCTATTTCAACTGTAAATGTAGGTGATGATTTTGACATATCCTCATTTCATCAAGGACTAATCTTTTCTTCCTAATTTTACCAGTTTTTATAAAAGATACTGCCTCTCTACAAAACTTTATCCCTTTTTCTGTGGCTAGTCCTTCACGCTGACTGTGTAATCCCTAAGAACCATGTTGAGATGTATATGTCTTGTACACGGTAAAAATCAGACAGAGAACACACCGAGGTCAGCCATGGAGTCAGGAAGTTTAATAATACTGAAGATGGCTCCAAGTGGAAAAGTCAGCTGTAGATTGCTAACAGTAAACTTGCTAACAAGGTTAAAGATTGTTTGTTTTTTCATACCAGTGGGACATACATGATGGTTTTGAGTTTATGTTCGTATTTCAAATACTCTAGGAAATCTCTGGTATTTGTGGGCTTTTTTCCAAACAGCCAGATGTTACAATGAGTTGCTCATTTATAAACATGCTGATGGATGTATGGAATGTGTAATATGTAATGACGAGGAGAAAAATAGGCAATGCTTCTTTGAACACTGTGGTTTCTCTTCCAGACAGCCTTCTTCACCCCACGCCCTAGGATTCCTGTAAGTAACATCTCTAATAAACATGGCCTCTGGCTTATTACCTCTTGTATCTGATAGACGCACAGCACCTTAGTATTTTCCATGTTCTTTAAATGCTTTCAGTAAAGAGCTCAGACTGAGTCCGCTTCTGGGCGACTTCACCATTGTAACCAGCCATGATGAGAAACCCACGGCTGTCCTGGTAACAGCAGCATTCAAGCCAGCTGTGGCCGGTACACAACTGTATGCTGTCCCAGCCTCTTAAATGAAGTTTAAAATTAAGTGTTGCTTCCCACTTATAGTCCATAGTGGGAAATATCTGGCATTGCACAGGATCACACCATTGGAATGTGAATAAACATGATGAGGATCAGGAGGTTTTACGGCATGTATTAATGGTGGAGGTAGGCTGTAAGAGTGCCATTAGAAAAGAAAGTGCGTATGCCAGGTTCTTCAGAGGATGAGGAAGGAAATAGGAATGTGAGGTAGTACTGGAAACAGAGATGAGATTTCTTTGGTTCACTTTATCCTTTGGCTCATAGTTTGCTAGTATATATACTAAGGAAATATGCAGAACAATGACATCTTATGTGGTCTTTGTAGTGCTACAATCACAGAAGGAGTTATCTCGCTGTGAGCAGATTACTTGTGTAAATGAGCTGCAAGATGGTGAAGAGTAAAGGGCTTGAAGCATGTCAGCAAGTCAGGTTGCTGGGATTTTTGCACGTGCAAGATGAATGTGAAGATGCACAGGTCTGCACGTAGTGTTGAAAGCTTTGGGAGGAGAAGGGGAGGTAAGGGTAGTTACCTTTGATTGACAGCTCTACATATTAAGGTGTGTCCTGGTTTGAGGTAAAACAGAACCAATTTTGTTCAGTAACTTCGTTTCTTACCTGGGCCTCTTCTAACTACTGAAATTAACTGCATATTGTGCAGACAGTGTTCACTGTCTCAGAGTGACAAGACCAATTGTTTACAGCTGATGCCCAGGCATGGTATGCAGAGAGGCTCCTGCTTATACTTATTGCTATAACCCCCAAGGCCAATCAACTTTGTTATTTGCCACGTTGGAGGGTCGGAAGTGGAAAAGCATAGTGGGGTCCCACCTGCAGGGAGGAGCAGACAGGACAGGTGACCCAAAACTGACCAACAGGGTATTCCATCTGCCTCATGGTCAGTATAAAAGCTGAGGGATCAAAGGGTCAGTGGCTCTTCCTTCAATGGCCGACGTCTGAGGAGGACTCTGTTCATCAGCCTGTGATCCCGATTCTGAATCCAGATCCGGAATCCAGTTCTCGTCCGTCACTGAGTCCAGCCTGGGACTGCCCCAGTGCCAGCCGGTGACGTGACTGTCATCTCGTGAGCTTGATATGGTTTTGTATATATTTTTCATTATTTCTTTTTATTTTATGATTAATATTTCATTAAAGTAGTTTAGTTTCTTCTAAACTCACAAGTCTCTTTTTCCTCCTCTGCCTCTCTCTTTGTAGAGGGGTAGAGGGGAACATCTGTCGGTCCTGTCTGGGGTCCCTCAGGTCCCCAGTAGTGGATTTGGCCTAAACCACAACAAGGCGTCAGAAGGTGGTGATGCACCTTAGGAGAGTGTCATGGGTTATGTTCTAGAGGCTGCAGCACCAGCAGGGTACTGAAAGGTGTCAGGCACTCTCCAAACTCCATACTTGCCACTGCTTTCCATGGAGTATGTGGTGTACCTTCACAGGGAGCAGCTTATACAAGTGGAGACAGGAAAGACAACCTGGAGAGAAGGCAGTATCATCATTACTCTTTTTACTTATTATTAGTTAAAATCAGCTTCATTTAAAACACACCTTGGTAATTGTCAGAAATGGAAAATCTCTGACCAAGTGAGTCTGAGCTCCCATTTACCCACCACCACAGCTCTCTTGTGTGTTTTGGGTGCTCTGCAGAAACTTGCTAATTCAGCAGGGCAGTAGAGGAGGGGTCAGTTTATTCCATGGGGAGCAGGGAACTTTTTCATGTTTATCTAGGCTAGTCAGTTAAAACCATTAAATATTTTTTTGGAAATGAGGAGCGTGAGAACCACAGTGGTGGCCAGGTATGATGGCTGGAAAGAGGCAAATCCAGTAAAGGAGGAGATGGCTCCTCACTTGGCCTTCTATCTCACACTGCAGCTGGGCACAGCTGAGCCCTCACTGCGTTTGCTCTCCTTTAAGTGGCGCAGAAATGACTAACGCGTTAATTGAGACTACAGGAGGACACTGCCGAGAGCAGGTCAAGGAAGCTGTAAGCACTGATCTGGCTCAGGTTGGCAGCAGCTGTTAGCTGTCACCGCATCATTTCTGTTCATTGAGCTGTAGGGAAGAAGTGGGTGGCAGCAGATTAAGTCCAGCTGCTGGGGGCAGAGGTCTCCACAACATGCAGCACTAGCAGGCAGCACTAACAGTTTAGGCAGGTAGTTGTGGGTTCTGCAAACGTGGAAGGACTCGCAAACAGATTTGCTGGTAGATTGGGTTAAGAAATGCCTCCTCTACAATGTTTGTGGTTGTGCGAGGACATTAGACTGGGATTTTGCCAATTTTACATTAACATACAAGTCAAGTATCAAGGGAAAAGTGGGAGAAAGGAGAATATTAAAAATACTTCCTCCCTTCACCTGTTGAGTTACTTCTTCCCTTTGCAGTCTTATTTTCCCGTGTTAAACGTGCCCTTATTCTCACTTACTAACACCATCCTCACTTACTAACACCATCCCTGCCTACAAATTTATGGCCATATGTCAGTGCTTTGTTGTTCTGTTTTCTCAAAAGGGTTTCTGAGCATGAAATGTCATAATGCAAAACAACTTCCAGGCACAACCATACAGGTTTGCTGCGTAGGACCCTTTGCTTGAACTTTAGGTGGTCCCGTTATCTTCTGAAGGCCACTAGGTGGCATAAGGGACTGCCTGATTAAAAGGTGCTCCTTGTAAAGTTCCTCTTATTATTTATCACAGATGATAATATTTATTCATAACGCATAATAAATACAGAACTAAATAATATTTATGCAGTTACATTTATTTTGTCTGTTAAAGAATCGTTTGCAAATGGACTTTGAATTCCCAGGTGTTGCAGAAATGATTGGCAGATAGCTGATGCGAATAAAATTCAAGCTGATTTGTCTTGGGCTCTGAGTTTTGACTGATCACTATTCCTCGTGCGTGTGCAGCTTAAATCACTGATGTTCTTACTCTCCCTTGATTGCATAATTGAAACACCTTGTATGATAAATAATGAATAAGTAATGATTGCTGTTGCCTGAATACATATGTTCAAATAAATATACAAATGTGAGTATTCATGTAGTGCCTGGTTTATTCCAGCTAGTTCCATAATTGTGTGCTGTTCCTTTTCAGTTTATAAAAAGCAGAAATATGGTTATTGGCTATTGTTCTAGAGCTCAGAACAAAGATGATGAACTTCTGTCTGAAAGCATCTTCAATTTACTGTATGGAGGAAGAACAGGAATAAATTAATCCCATTAGTCAACGATGGTGATGCATGAAATAAATGTACTGACATTGCAGGAGGGAGGGGAAGTTGCGTGGATGTATGGAGATGTTAACAGAACTAGAGATCAGGAAAAGCTGCATAGTACACATCTCTGGAAGTGGCCAAGATGAGACCCTGAACACCCGTCTCTTATAGAAGGAATAGGAAACTGTCTGTATGTGGGATAATGTCCCCAATTGTAGGATGACATTAGATCTGTAGTCCTACATAGAGGCAGTGCAGTGGCACTGGTGCTTTTGCTCTTGGTCATATCACCTGGCCTTTTGATACTTTGGAGCTGAATTGATCAAATTTTGGAACAGGAGATTATTTAACTACTATTCTCTATGAGCAAGAACTGTTCTCTTTAAATGAAACACTTTTGCATTTATTATAATAACAGTCCAAGGAGCCTAGACAAAGATCTCCAAATTTTAGTGTGTGAAATCATAGTTTTGATACATTGACCTCCAAGTCCTTTGAGGAAGCTACTCTATATTAGAAATTGATATCTCATTGAAAGAGCCCTCTTACAAAACAGGACTGGTCTGATATACAGCCATGGAAATAGCTTTTATTTCTCTCTTTGTCTTACTGTTTTATATCAGGGTGAACCTGGACCAAAAGGGGAGAAAGGAGATCAAGGAACGAGCGGAGAACCTGTAAGCACAGCCAAGTGTTTCCTCAGTTAGTTTTGAACTCTAGAAGGGAGAGGACATGAGAGCTGCCTGTTTTGGAGCTGGGAGGGAGATGGGGTGGGGAAGGCCAGTGCTCCTTCTGTAGTTGGGATGCTCCTCTCGTCAGAAGTGGCCACAGTGGTGCTTGGCTTTGTACTGACTGTAGAGGAAGCTACATGACTATATCAATTTAAGCACCTAATTTATAGCTCTGGGCCTTAGTGCTGAAAAGAGGACTATGGTGTTTGCTAGACAGAGCTTGGCTGACCATAAGGGCGTACAGGATTTATTAAGGGCCTTAGAAGTGATGTGGCCCAGCTAAACTGTGCATTTGGCTACTCCATTTGTATTCTGGACTGCTCTTGTGCTGGATGGAGCCCCCGGGAGAAACAGACTCCTGTGCAGTCACAGCCTCTGTAAAAACTACCCTTTCTTCTCTCAGTTGGAGGAAGGACAAACATCTGCTCAGGAAAAAAAAGGAGCAGTTTTCTTCAGCTCCTTCACCTCTCCCTCTGTTTTTGCAGGGATTACCTGGAGTCCCAGGTGAACAAGGTGTCCCAGGACCTGCAGGAGTACAGGTATGAGGGCTCAGCCCTGAAGAAAACCTTTGACATTACTAGAGATGGGTGCCTTCAAAGTCTGTATCACTGTAAATAATTCTTACCTATACACCAACAGCCCATTTCTCCTTTCTTATTGTTGTAAGTTCAGGGACTTCTGCAGAGTTATTTACTCATGCAGGACATCAGAAAAAAGTGAGGAAAATCAAGGCACAAATATAATGTCTCTGTAGCATGATCAGTATTGTTTGAGACTCCTTCCAGCTTCGGGATTCATCAAGAGAACATCTTGTATTGATGCCACTGAACCACAGGTCTCCACTGAGACCAGCACAGATGAGTCAAGATCTGCTTGCCAAACTAAAGGGCAAGAAGGAAACGCACAGGCAGTGGAAGCAAGGACAGGTATCCTGGGAAGAGATACCTGGTTGTGTAGGATGGGGTCAGGAAGGCCAAGGTGCAGCTGGAGCTGAAATTGGCAAGGGACACAAAGAATAATAAGAAGGACTTCTACAGGTATGTCAGCCAGAAAAGGAAGGTCAGAGAAAGTGTATGCCCCTGATGAGCAAGACTGGCAAACTGGTAACAGTGGATGAGGAGACAGCTGAGGAACTCATCAACTTTTTTCCTCAGTCTTCACTGGCAACCCCTCTCCCCACACCTCTCAAGTGGATGGACCGCAAGACATAGAGTGGAGAAGCAAAGTCCCTCTCACTGTAAGAGAACCTGAGGAACCTGAACATATAGAAATCTATGGGACCTGATGAGATGCAGGTCCCAGAGTCCTGAGGGAATTGGCTGATGTAGGGGCCAAGCCACTCTCCATGATATTTGAAAAGTCATTGCAGTCAGGTGAAGTCCCCAGTGACTGGAAAAGGGGAAAAAATGCACCCATTTTTTAAAAGGGTAGAAATGAGGACCTTGGGAACTATTGATCTGTCAGCCTCACCTCTGTACCTGGGCAGATCCTCCTAGAAGCTATGCTAATGCATGTGGAGGACAGGGAGGTGATTCGAGTCAGCCAACATGGCTTCACCAGGGGCAAGTCCTACCTGACCAACCTAGTGTCCTTCTATGGTGGAGTGACTACATCAGTGGACAAGAGAAGAACTACAGATGTCATCTATCTGGACTTCTTTATTATGGCCTTTGACAAGGTCCCCCACAACAACCTTCTCTCTAAAGTGGAGATATGTGGATTTGATAGGTGGACTGTTCAATGGATGAGGAACTGCTTCAGCATTCACATCCAGAGGGTAGTGGTCAATGGCTCAATGTCCAGATGGAGATCCGTGACAAGTGGTGTCCTTTAGGGTTCCGTACTGGGACCAGTACTGTTCAATATCTTCATCAATGACATAAATAGCAGAATCGAGTGCACCCTCAGCAAGTTTGTGGATGATACCAAGCTGAGTGGTGCAGTGGACAAGCCTGAGGGAGGGGTTGTCATCCAGAGGGACGTAGACAGGCTCCAGAAGTGGACCTGTGTGAACCTCATGAGGTTCAACAAGAACAAATACATGGTCCTGCACCTGGGTTGAGACAACCCTCAGTATAATATAGGCTGGGGGATGAAGGGATTGAGAGAAGCCCACAGAGAAGGACTTGGGGGTACTGGTAGATGAAAAAATGGACATGAGTTGGCAATGTGCATTCGCAGCCCAGAAGGCTAACTGTATCCTGGGCTCCATCAAAAGCAGCGTGGCCAGCAGGATGAGGGAGGTATTTCTGTGCCTCTACTCCACTCTGGAGCCCTCAGCACAGGAAAGACATGGTCCTGTTGTCCAGAGGAGGGCCACGAAGATGATCAGAGGGATGGAGCACCTCTGCTGTGAGGACAGGCTGAGAGAGTTGGGGTTGTTCTGCCTGGAGAAGAGAAGGCTCTGGGGAGACCTTACTGTGGCCTTTCAGTACTTAAAGGGGGCTTACAAGAAAGACGGGGACAGACTTTTTAGCAGGGTTTGTTGCAATAGGACGGAGGTAGTGGCTTTGAAGTAGAAGAGGGTAGGTTTAAATTAGATAGAAGGAAGAAACTTTTTACACTGAGGGTGGTGAAACACTGGAACAGGCTGCCCAGAGAAGTTGCAGATGCCCCATCCCTGGAAACATTCAAGGTCAGGTTGGACGGGGCTCTGAGCAATGTGGTCTAGTTGAAGATGTCCCTGCTCATTGCATGGGGGTTGGACTAGATGACCTTTAAAGGTCCCTTCCAACCCAAACTATTCTATGATTCTATGATTCTAAGTTACTGCATTACACTGGCAAAACATCACAGAGCATTCAGATTCAAGCCCAGCCCATTTGACCCTGAATGCACGATGGCTCAGTTTTATAGTCTCAATTATTTTCTGAAAATTTCTTGGCTCACACATGTTACTTCCAGTCATCACTTAGGTATGTTTTCTTGTCAACCTGGGAGGGTGTTCACTCTGCCATCATCTGTGCTGTACCCAAGTCATATAGTCAGCTATTATTTGGGCATCAACAGCTTGAACAAGTTAACAGCAGTCTTAGCATTGTGGAAAAAAAAAACCAAACAGTAATACCATGCAAATTTTAACTAACATGTGCTAAATGGGGGACTGTCCAGTGAGTAGGCTCTGTTGTGCCAAAAACTTTAAGAAAGAGTTATGTGATATATAGGGACAACCCCCCTGGACTGTGGTCTGTTTTGACCGTTTCTAAATGGCTGTTTGCATTTGAGGACTGCAGGCAAAACTTCCTCTGTGCAGGGAGACCATCAGAGTTGAGCGGGAAATGGAGTAGCTGGTAGGCCCGAGGGTAGGAAGGAGTTTCACCCAGATGAATTCCTGCAAGTTTTGGAATCCCGTGCTGAGAAACAGCCTCTGAGCTGATCGGTCATTAGTAATTCTTCTTATGTCTCAGGGTTTTATTTTTGTATTTCATTTTCTCGTTGCACAGAGAACTGGAAGCCATCTCCTCAGCCGGTAAACTCCTCTGTGAATTGATTAACAAAACCCATGGCCTAGTGCACGTTCAGGCATCTTTCAGGCACCTTGAAGTCTTTTTGTCTGGCAGGCAGTCCCGTCCCATCTCTAATCAGCCGGTGTCTCTCTTCTTTCCGCACAGGGCACAAAGGGGCAGAAAGGAGCCCGAGGAGAAGCCGGAGCCCCTGGAGAGACTGTGAGTAACTGCTTCCCTGGCAGCATTTTTCCCTGACAGTAACACACCTGAAGGGACACCGAAGTCAATGCTTTGCAGATTGGCAGTCCCAGGGCACATCCGAAGCTGCAGCTGGAAGAGTCGCCGCTTGTGGGCAAACAGGCACAGCTGCACCAAACAGATCAATGCCCCAATCAGCCCAGCTCTAAATTGTGCAGCTTTTGTTGGCTAAATCTCTCCCTTTCTGACAAAATGCCCTCTTTTCTGGGTGAGGTGCTGGCAGAGCTCAGTTCCTGCACCGAGATAGCAGCCAGCTGGTGCAGGGAGCTCACTTCTCAGCAGCAGGATGAATTAGTTTCTGATCGCGGTTGGTTTTAGGCTTCTTAGTTAATTCTGCTTTCTTTAATACAGGCTCGTCACCAGAGGAATCATCACAGACCACTTTTTGAGGTCTGTGTTGTAGGGAGTGCTGCTCTTGTCTGATTGTGTGATAAGAACGGCAAAGGATCCAGCTCCTGTTTTATTATTGTGAGAGGGTATAAGCCCTTTGCGGCTGAGTAAAAGGCCACCTACTTGCTTTGCAAGCAGAGAAGGAAGGCTGAAGAACTATTTGAAATAACAGTTGAGAGAGATGATGTTTGTGTCTGGGAGAGGAGGGAATGGGAAATCCAAAGGAAGCATCCTAGAGCTCTGAAATTTCTTTTTCCACCTTTGTGTTCATGGTTTTCCATTTTGGGCTTGTGCTTAGGCATTGTGTCTAGCAGTGCTTTGACCCTAAACTCCGAACTGCCTGTCCCCAGAGATCTTTCACTCTTGGTTGAAGGACTCCTTAATCTTTTGGGGGAGGACACAAAAATAAATAAAGGCAAAAAATGCCCCTCTTCCACCAAACCTATCCAGTGATTTTATTTCTTCATATAACCTGGTGGCTGGAAGGACGTTAATGAAATGGAAATGCAGGCACGTGCAGGCATCCTTTTTTTCCTGTCCTCTCACTGACTGCCACCGCTCCAAACGTTTCTATTGGCTTGTAGACCTGTGACTGTAAATAACACAGACATAAGGAAACCTTTAATTCTCTTTTAGTGAGCCAAAGGCAACAGGCGGACGTTCACTTTGTCAAGAGTCGTGCCGTGGAAGATTTTCATCATCTCCCAACTGTTTGCATTGTCCCTCTGCAAGATATGACTGCCTAGCCCTTCCAGGAGAAGGGGTTTCTCTGTACTTCAAGTCAGACAGATTATTTCAGTCTGCTGATGCAGATGTTTTTAGATGGCCTGTGTGGTTTAGCCCTAAATGGATTAGGCATGGTAATAGAAATCCTTTTCCTTGCAAAGCTGTGATGACAGGTAAATCCCGGCCAGTGCAGCGTGATGAGCAGTTACAGAGGTAGCAACTTCAACCTGATATGGTGAAGTTTAGAGTAAAATGTCTAAATATAGCCTGGTAACCCCAAACATACATCTCTACGGGGACATAAATCCCCAAATCTATGTTCTCTTATGGGCCCCATGCATTTCTGGGGACACACATGGACTTTCCCACCCTAGGAGCTTTCACTTGCAGACAGAAGAGACATGCAGTTCAGAACTATAACACTTTTAATGGTTTGAGCTGTTCATCTATTCAGTGCAAATGAGTGTTTTCAGGTTTTATTTCCCAGAGTAGAGAAAGTTAGAATTGTCAACAAAGCATGTTTTGTTGACCTAGATTTTTATTTTAACGATAAATCAGCATACTTTCCTCTGTTCTCTTGGTGTTTCAGGTCCAGACTTTCTTCCCATATCTCATCTAGATTTAGGTTTTATTATTATTATTTTATTATTTAGGTTTTATTATTATTATTTATTATTATTAGGTAATTTAAAGCTCCCAAAGAGAGTCTTCATCCATTTTTTATTGTTTCATGCTTCTTTACACTAAAAAGTGCTTCACAAAAACGCTATTTTTTGCTTTGTGCTTGTGCAACACCTTGTCTGACAGGAACCCCAATCTCATTTGGAACATCTTGTTCCTGTGGTGGTACAAGTTGTGAATTATATATGCACACACATTTCACTTTCTTAAAACAGGGTGTGACTGGACCAGCAGGGCCTCCAGGTCCAAGAGGCTTGCCAGGAAATGTGGTATGTATGCACCAGTGTATTTGATTTCCCATCTGTGCCCTGATTTCTTTAATATGTTTAGTTTTCCCTTCCACAGGGTTAACTATCAGATTCAAAAAGCTGTGTTTCATTACGCCTTTTTTTATGGTTGAATTGAAAGATCTGGAGTCACCTGGGAACGGTGTATCCATGAAACATACTCTCATTTTCATTTGTAGCAAGAGGCAGGCATGGAGCTGCTGCATTCCTCACCAAATTGTCAAAAGGGATCTTTGCTGCAACCTCTTCAAGTGAAAAATTTCAATGTTTATTGTCTCTCTGGTTTTGTTTCCTTTGCCTCATTTTCATTTGCCCTTTCCTTTTGAAAACGTGACTCCTTGACATAAAAATTGCACAGTAAACTCCGTGAACTTATGAAACTTATGAAAACATGCAAGTATTTGATCCTACAATCAGAGCCTTGAAATCAATATGGTGTCCTCCTTACCTCAGTAGATGTTCATCACTAGCATTAAGTTGTGCATGATAGAGCTTTTCATGTTTGTAAAAAAATATTTGGACTAACTCTACTCCCTGCTCCGCCTGTGTAATTTTCTTCCTAGTGCTTGGGGTTTCTCTGGGTTTACACCAGACTAAGTGAAAAAACAGCAGTTAGACTCCATGTTATAATGCATCCAGACACAGTAGTTTAGCACAGAGAGCTCTTTAAGGCAGAGTTTATTACCTGGGCAATCCAAGAAATCTTAAATTGCCTTTATACTACTTGTTAAGATACATTTGATTTAATTGTATTAATGTATAATTTATTATATTATAATATTAATTATAATTTAATTTCAAACTGAAAGATAATATAAAAAATCAAGACCTTTTCCAATTTCGTATTCATTTAAGCAAACTTCTATATTAGTAATACCAATATATTACCTATAAAAGCTAATATAGTTGGAAATAATTTTTACTGGTGCAGAAAGGAAAATAATTATTACATCCATCCTGTGAGGAGGTCAATCCAATCTTACTGGTGCCAGGGCATCATCTGACATCTTAAAATGGAGTGCCACTTCATAATGTGTTTTGGTGAGTTAGGAAGTTACAGTATTTAATTGGGAGTTCTAAATGATCTATTTTTTTGACAAGGAATCCTTTGAGATCTGCCAAGATGTGAAAAGGATTGAAAACTGAAATAGAGGGTAAACCAAACATAGCTATGTTTGCTTTGGAGAGCAGTAGCCATAAAAATTAATATTGTGAGACTTTGGGCTTCTCTGATACAGAGGTGGTGATTGGGGGTTTGTTGGTAATGGATTGGGAACTGCTGAGGGTTCCGCAGAATGAAAAAAAAATAGCTATTGGAAGAAAGAGAATGTGCAAATCTGGGATTATCTCAATTTCTGCCTTTGCTGTTCAGCTCTTTTTTATATTGAAGAAAAATAAGTCCTTTAAGCACTTGGTACACTGCTTTTCTGTCGTGTTCTCTGGATTATAGGTAGTCTGTACTGGGAAATATAGAACTGATACTAATCCTTAATATAGATTGTACTAAACCCACAGGTCTATCCATTTGCTTTAGGACCAAATACTGATTAAAACGAAAGTTTTAAGCTTTAAAGTTCTTTTCTTTCCAGGGTGTACCTGGAGACCCTGGACTACCGGGAAAGGAGGGAGCAAAGGGGGAAAAGGTGAGTTTCTTCTTTCATGGATTTGTTTCTTTTCTTCCTGGGCATTTTAAGTAACCTGGGACAGGAGCAGCCTGAACTGGGAAATGATTTCATAGGTTTGTAGACACATGGGTTTATGAGATCATCTTGTCTGACCTCTTCCATTACACATGCTACAAGGTTTTCACCCTGTTGCAGCTTTATAATTTACCTAATAAAACCACTAAGATGCAACTGGATACAGTGAAGTCACTGCTACACATTTATACAATGATGATCTCCTACTGTCCTCACTGCCTGATGAGAGTAGTTATTTGGTGTTTTAATTACCTCCCGTTCACCACTGTAAATCCAAAGCTTGAAATAAAACAGGCTTTTATGGTTAGGAAAATTAGATTTCTGCTTTCTTGATAAGCTGTTTTAACTGGACCATTAGTTCAGGTTTCCATTGCATCCTGCCTTACCTTTCCCTGCCTTGCCTAACAGTTCTGTCCCGTCTCATAGCTAGGCAGTGAGCTCTCTGAGGTCGGGGCTCTGATGTCATTTGCTCGTACGTTGCACAGTGCCCGGCATGCTGGAGTCCTGATCTTTGTTGGCTGAAGTAGGAACGATTAATCAGAAACATTGCCTCATATATGCATATATATGGATTTTAAAAGGGGGTGAATCATAGCAACATCAGTCAAATCATCTTCCAGAATACTGAAATCTACCTCGGTGTCATGTGTGGACCAAGGGGTCTCTCATATAGCTGGTTCCCAAAACATTTTGAAGTCTCCTTTTACTTTCCTTAAGGAAAATTACAAATGCCTTGAGATTACTGAAGGAAAAGGCTACCCATAAAAGGTTTCCTATGATACCAAGAGAAATTCAGATGAGAAGGCTAGAAGAAATGCATAACTTTTGGTCCCAATGAAAGACCTGAGACGGGAATGGTCTTTAGTATGCTACTAAGAGTTTTGCTGGATTGTCTTCTACAGGGTGATCCCGGAAAAGAAGGAAAAGTGGGTTTACCTGGACCAGCTGGTGAGCCAGGGCCTGCTGGAGAGCCAGGTTTGCCTGGTAAGGGTAGAGACGGAGAAAAGGTAAGTACTACTGGCAAACTCTGTACTTGAGTATTTCAATGTGAGATAGACAAGCCTGACTTCTGCAGAAGAACGGTGGATTTTTGGTAGAGTTACGCTGCATTGTCACAAGTGCTTGCAGGCTGTCTTGTGCAAAATGCTGAAGATCCCAGTGCTGCATCCAAAAAGGCAGAGAGAACTGAAGCTGTATTTCTGAACATTAAACCCTCTTCAGTGTGCTATCATGGCCATTGGAAATGGAGACCTCCACAAGGAGTAACTGTTGTCCTTGTGGCCAGTACAAAAATGATTAGCTTGATGGTCGTTCCCTAAAAGCATTTAATTCTGCTCAAGTTAGCAGATTATTTAATTTGCTTACATGTTATCAGTAAAATATTGCCAGGATGGTGTGAGACAAGGAGGGTGCTGGTAAAGATGCTTGAAGTCCAGGCTCCTGTTTGGCTGCATGGTGACGGTTTTCTGGTTTTGGCTCTGTCACTTTAGGGGCAAAGAGGCCCACCAGGCTTGCCAGGACCCTTTGGACATAAGGTGAGCATGGGTTTTATTGTGGAATGTGCTTCTCTCCATTGCTAGAACTGGAGAAAACATTATGGTGAAAACATGGTCTGTTTTTCAATGGAAAATAGAGTTTGTGAAGCTTTCAATCAAAAATGCGCTTCTAGCCTTTCAGTAGGTTCCTTTCTTTATTATTCCAATAGATGTAGATGTAGATGGCTGTAGATGTAAATATTAAGATACAAATTAGCTGAGTTCACTTTCCACATTCAAAATTTCTTCCCGCATTATGTGAATTCAACACAGACTGGGGGCTAAATGCACGCTTTTTCAGGGAAACTTTGACTGGGGACCTTTAATCCATACAGCAAGAGAGACATTGCATAACTAAAGTCTGACCTACTCTTGAGACCGCCTGTCAGCCCCTCAAAGAGCACTCCTCTGTAGCACTCATTTCTTTCACTTCTCTCCAAGGGGAATGTGAACTATTTTCCAGTGGGACCAGATAGTCCTGGTTTGCCCTCCTATATTGTAGTTAAGGCAAAGACTAGCTAGTTGGTTAAGTTAATGATACCAATTTTAGTTGAAAATAATGTTTGTTCCCTTATAAGTACACAGCAAAGAGAGAAAGGAATAAAATAGCAAAAACCTTTGCTTCTGGGAACATCTAGATTGAGCTTGAATCTTCAATCAGATATGTCAAAAAGTCTCCTCTTTGAAATGACCATGTCCTGATCTGGATTGGAAGAAGAATAGGATGTTGAAACAGATTCTGGAAATTATATAAAATATTTTCCTTTAATTTTTCTGCATTCTGTATAAATGCATTGTAGTCTGTTGTATATATCTTTGGCAATTCAGAATACACAGACGATAATAGACTGAGAATATAAAAGTCAGATAAAAACACTAAAAGAAATCTCATGAAATATTCTATTCAATATCAACACAAGATGGTAAGAATCTTAATTGTGCATGGGAAAATACTATTGAACTTTCTGTATTGAAATTATGTTCTTGAATAAAATAACAGATAAGGGATCTGCTGGAGTGTTTGAACTAATCAGAATACATTTTCTCTCACTGTCCTTGCAGTATTGTTTCTTTGTAATATAAGATTAGTTTGAGAAGAAAGAAAGACAGGGAAAAAAATTAGGAGATATTGCAGACTGAATTTTGGGTGGGCAGAATCCACAGGTAACAATTTTTCTATCATTCTTCTACATAGCTGGAAATAGTGTAATAATAAATAACATAAATAAGATTCATTGTTATAAGTCTACTGCCAACGTGAGACTGAATCTCACAACTGCAAGACAATCCATAAAAATCTTATTTGATTTCTCCCTATAACAAGAGAAGAAACATTAAATTTAAGTACTGCAGCTGAATTCTTTCTCAACTCTCTGTCTACAATCTCCATAAACAGTGTCATGTAGTTGTCTATGCTCTGTGGTTTTTACTATTGAAAATCCTGTTTTCTAGAAGGGAGGTCTCTCCTTTTGTAGCATAGTCCTCCAGAGAGAGTGATAGAACTGTTGAATTATTTTTTTTACAAAAAATTATTCATACATTTCTGTGAGTAGACCTATATTGCTAAAGGAAAGAACAGCATTAAAATGTAACCAAATATTCCTAATACTTTCTTCCCCAGATAAATAAGCTGTATTTAGCGATGTTTGTCCATTGGCCATCTACCATAGAAACACAGAGAAAGAAAAGCGCATTATGGTGCTCAGTGTTTCCCCAAGCCAAGGAGGGTGCCTAATACCCTGCAGGCAATTGCAAATGCTGGAAATTGGATGCTGCGTCCTAAAATAAATTAAAATACTTGTAGAGGCTCTGTTCCTGCTCAGTTATGTGATGTGGCACATGCTGATGTTATGTGACTGCTCACACAGGTGGGCTGTGGCTTGTGTGAAGGAAGGGAGCAGTTTTCTTGGCATGATGTGACAGTAACTGCCATAACCCCATGCTGCCACAACCTGATACCGTTCCTCTGTAGGCAGAATCAGGTCAGAATGAATCATAGAATGGATTAGGTTGGAAGGGACCTTAAAGATCACCTAGTTCCAAACCTCCTGCCATGGGCAGGGACACCTCCCACCAGCCCAGGTTGCTCAAAGCCCCGTCCAACCTGGCCATGAACACCTCCAGGGATGGGGCAGCCACAACTTCTGTGAGCAACCTGGGCCAGTGCCTCACCACCCTCACAGTAAAGAATTTCTTCCTAATATCTAATCTAAACCTACCCCCTTTCAGTTTACCCCTCATCCTATCACTACATGCCCTTGGAAAAAGTCCCTCTCCATCTTTCCTGTAGGCCTCCTTTAAGTACTGGATGTTATGTTTTATGGTGAAACCTGATTGAATTTCAGCACATTTTCTCAACAGTGCACGAAGCCTTTAACTTCTTCCTTTGTTTCAGGGTGAGAGGGGAGCTCCTGGCCTCCCTGGACAGCCAGGAGACAGAGGTGTGCCAGGAATCGGGCTTGCTGGACCCCCTGTAAGTAGCAGATGCTGCTGCAACCTGTAACGAGGCAAAAACTCACCCATCGCCATCTGGGGAATGTGTTGCCTATGCTCGGCTGTGCCAGGAGCCTGTGGGACATTTTACCTTCTGAAGACGCAAACCACAAAGTAGTCCAGAGGCTGCCATTCGTGGCTCAGATCTCTACACGTCTTTTGCTCTTGATGAATTTGGTAGAAAGAGAAAGGCAGGGAAGTGCTATAGGAGTGACTGATATCACTGGCTGTTACTCATGACTTTTCTCCATCACCTCGACACATTGGCTGTGGATGTGAGTCGAGATCTGTGCTAAGCCAGCAGGACTGGTGTGCTGGGGAGATGAAACCCTGCTGTCACTGCCACCCCGTTGGAAGGGATGAGCGTGACACACCCGCCCACATCAGTGACATAGTTAGTGCTCTGATAGGGAAATACAAAATCAAATTACTTAATTTTCTGTGCTCCAAGAGTGCCGTCTTCCCCATCATTTCCCACAAAGATTTAGCTGCACCTTATCCAGCTCACCTCCTGCTGTTGCTGTTGACAGTATGCCCTTATCAGTAGGCCACGAGGTGTATCTGGGATTCTGCTCCATAAAGTTGGGATTTTCATATCACTGGGGTTTGATCCTTCCAGTACTTAGCATGTATGACCCCTCTTGAGATCAGGGGGATTTGGGAGTGCTCTGACTGCAGCCCTGCTCAGAGTCCTCCAGATACGCACTGAATTTGCGAGTGAAATAAGTTTAGGAGGAACCAAACTTTATTCCTAGCTGTCGTTGCTAGAGGACATCTGAGACCTTGCATTCTTTTGCAGCCCCTTGTACATGCCATGATACTGTACCAATCACAGACAATGTTTTCAAGCTCTGGTTATCTAGATATAAATTTCCCAATTAGCACAGGAAATTGCCTTGAAGTGATAATTCATATTGCTTTGTAATACTTGTTGACAAATCTAGCTTTCTGAGGTGTAACTCCATTTAATATTTCTTTTTACTACACTGAAGAGTATATAAGGTAAAGCAGACTGGGTCAGTCATGTTTCACACTGTGACTGTGTCACGGCCTTCATGGACCTCACAGGGTTATCAGTGATTGAAGATTTGTTGGGTGTTATTTGTTATAATTTATCTAAGGAACAGTGATGTTCTTGCATTTCTTAATGTGCAGTCATTAATATTAAAACTAAAATGAAATTAGCAAATGACCATCTGGATTGTTTGAAAGTCATTAGGCTGTGGCTAGTTTTTAATTGTTGATTTTTAGATTCAGGACAGGGGTAGACGAGTTCACTTCTACATCCTGATGAACATCAGACGACAAAGTTATTCTTCACTGGGGCTTTAGCTTCTGCGTATCCATGAACACAAATGACTAAGAACTTGACTCCAAATGTAGACATCACTTGTCTCACACCAGAGGATTACTTTTTCCTGTGTCATCATTGTTTGACCACTGTCAGGATGAGTAGCCACCTATATACCACACTATTGCCAATTGTTTTGGTTTTATTTGTTTCATCTGCTTCACTAAATATTTTTAACAACTATTATGATGGTTTTCTCCACTGTAGATTCATCATAACCTCAGCTCCAGTGCAAAGACTCTGGAATTTGAAAAGCACTGCATAATACTGAATCCATCAGGCTTTCACAAAGAAAAAGTCCCACAGAAAAAAAATAGAATAAAGGCAGTAGAGCTGCATCAGTGCATATTACACACTGAATTAAAGGTGTCAGCCTATACCCTTTTCATCAATGGGACAAAATTATTTGTATAATACTTTCAGCTTCAGAGCTGAGAGCCAGCAACTCTTTTTAATTGGAGTCCTCACCCTGTTTCTTCCTGTGCCCTTAACAACTCTTGGGCTTTGCTCCCTGCGTAGAAGGTATATATAGATAAGGATTTTTTTTTACTTTGTCCGCTAAAGTATTGAGTTACTATTTACATAACACTGAGCCATAAACTGGGTATTAGCAGAATGTGTTCCAACTGACCACAAGCAAAAGAAGGGACTGCTTGGAGAAATGGGGTGAATTCACATGCTTCTGCTCAAGCTGCCTAATGGACGCGTGTGCTGCATAAGTTGAAGGGTTTTGCTCTTGCTCTGCCTTGCCCTGTTCATATCATTATGGCTTCAGAATTATGTATTTAGCCTTTACTTGAGCAGAGCATTAAGGCATCTCGCATGGAGGACTGTATGAGGATTAGTGAATTAATGTGCCTGAAATAGAAACCAAAGGGAGAGGAGCCATAGAGTGAAGCAATTTATTCAAACACAGCCCCAGAGATGTACGGTCAAGCCTTGCTTTGGTTATGCTTGGAATGCCAGATTGAATCATGCATGCTGGATATGGGCACTGCATCACTTCTGTGATGTTCCTATAGAAGTGGATACCTTCTAGTGGCTCCTCCTACTCAACTGCTCCTTTTTAAGTTGCATCCCCAAATGAATAGCATATGCAAGCCCTCTGGACTCCCTGCTTTCACCTCATTTAAAGAGTACACAGGTCCCCTGAGATGCTTTTCCTTGTGTTAAAGGTAGCTGAATATAGCGGTCTTCAGGACCTGGGGGACTTGTTGTGTCCCAGCTCAACAAATGCGAGCGTGTTGCAGTTCTGTGTCCCCAGGTCCACCCAGCAGAGAGGCTCAGCACATATTGCCAATGGGCATATGCAATGCATACGCATGCACACACACGGCGTGCGGCCACATAGACCAGTGCAGAGAATAATGGTTTTGTCAACATTCATATAAACCTAAACAGCACTCTCAGAAACACAAGCAAGAATATCTCAGTCCCGCTCCTCCTCTGTGGCTGATGAGGTTTGAAGGCCACTGTTGAAATATATACACGAAATTTGGATCTTTCCAGTAGCTGGTCTTGGGCACCTACTCTGTCCGGTACCCAAGCCTCTGCACCCCAGTGTCTTCCAGTTGCTGGCACCCAGCCCTGCGAGCCCCCTGGGTTCCCAGCCTTGCAACCCAGTTGCTGGCATGCAGACCTCTCCTACTCACTGGCTCATCTGGCTTGAAGCTCCCAAAGATTCAACCACACGACCTTAGATCCATGAGCCCACCCATGCTGAAGACTGTTACAGATAGTATTTAAGGAAAATATAGTAAATGGGGTTACATCAGGCTGACGGCCAGTCACCAGTGGGGTTCCCCAGGGCTCAATTTTAGGGCCAGTGCTCTTCAATGTTTTTATAAATGATGTGGACGCAGAAATCAAATATGTGTTAAGTAAGTTTGCTGATGATACTAAACTAGGAGGAGCTGTGGTCTCCCTCGAGGGTAGAGAGGTCTTACAGAGAGATCTGGAGAGACTAGAGAGCTGGGCAATCACTAACCATACGGAATTCAACAAAAGCAAGTGCAGGATTCTCCACCTGGAATTGGGTAATCCTGGTTACACATAAAAATTGGGAGACAAGAGGCTGGAGAGCAGCCCCGCAGAAAGACATCTGGGGATTTGGGTTGGTGGGAAGCTGAATATGAGTCAACAGTGTGCCCTGGCTGCCAAAAGGGCCAACCGTGTCCTGGGATGCATCAAGCACAGCACAGCTGGCCAGTCAACAGAGGTGATTTTACCACTCTATGCTTCACCTCGAGTACTGCGTGGTTTTGTCTTCTCAGTATAAGAAAGACATCAAACTATTAGAGAATATCCAGAGGAGAGCAACCAAGAAGGTGAAAGGCCTCGGGGGCAAGACTTAGGGGGAGCAGCTGAGGTCACTTGGTTTGTGCAGCTTGGAGAAGTCAAGGGGTGACCTCATGGCAGTCTACACCTTCCTCAAGGTGGGCAGAGAAGGGGGAGGTGCTGATCTCCTCTCTCTGGTGATCGGCAATAGGACACAAGTGAATGGAATGAAGCTGCATCAGGGAAAGTTCAGATGGGACATTAGGAAAAGATTCTTCACTGAGAAGGTGGTCAGTCCCTGGAACAGGCTCCCCAGGGAAGTGGTGATGGCCCCAAGCCTGTCAGAGTTCAAGGAGCACATGGATGATGCTGTTAGTCATATGGTTTAGTTTTAGCTAGTTCTGAGAGGAGCAGGGAGTTGGACTCGATGATCCTTATAGGTCCCTTCCAACTTGAGTTATACTGTGATTCTATGATTGCATGACTGTGGTGACAAAGTGCAGGGCTCAGTCGGACAAGCATCATGTTAGCATACAGCTGACCCCTCTTGTCCCTTTTTCTCTCTTTTTTGTCACATTTTTTCTCCATAATCCACCTCAATTTCTTCCTTAATCTGCCTTTGATCCTTCCCCTAAACATCCTGCTGGAAGTATTGCACATTCCAATGATGTCTGTGTGAGCAGCCTGTCAGACTTGCTCCTTTTCCTCACCCTTCTTTCTCCATTTTTTGTTGTCTTGGAGCTTCAGGGTCCACCCTGATCAGCCAAGAGGGGTGTTAATTCTAATTGGTTTGATTACTATGTCTTCTCTGTTTGCAGGGCCCTGTGGGACCCCCAGGAGACAAAGGGTCACTGGTACAGTATGTCTTTCTAACTACACCCAGATTTTATGGGGAGGGGGCAATCACATTAATTGCGTTTCTACTAGTGGTTTCATGAATGCATGTTTAACTAGTTTCTTTTTTGCCCAAGGATGGTAGGGTCACAGGGTGGCTGACCCTCCAAAGGGGACTTTTCTTGTGCATTACCAACTATTAGTCTGCTATATTGAGTTGTGAGAAAGAGCTGATCGAGACTCTTGGAGTGGTGACAATTTATCTTTACCTGTCAATAGTCCTACAAAAGAAAGAATGAGTCACCTTTTATTCAAAAAAAAGTATTTC
Organism: Vanellus vanellus; assembly: GCF_965231255.1. Lineage (NCBI taxonomy): Eukaryota > Metazoa > Chordata > Aves > Charadriiformes > Charadriidae > Vanellus > Vanellus vanellus. The sequence continues at coordinate 164,570,101 of NC_138906.1, read as the reverse complement.
AAGGCAGGTAATTCAAGGCACAATGTTATGCCTTATAGCCAAGACCTCCAAAGTTTGAAATAAACCATTTTAAAGCATTTTTCTTACTTACATCTTACAGAAAACCCTGCATTTCAGCATTCACCAAACACAGTTCCTCAACAGGCAGTTTTACAGGGATGTAATCCAGTGGTGTGAAACAAACAACTGTGTACAGTGGTCTCAGTATCCACTGGCATGAATTTCCAGCATGACACCCAGTCCTAGCCAGTGTACTAGCTTGGCACTGAGGAGCTGGACCTTCTTTACTCCTCTGCAGTCCTGTGCTGAGTCATATTTTCTCCCTGTGCATAAACTTGCCTCCTATATAGACTTATTATTACCTTTCCCATCAAGGTATGTGAGGCTTGACTTTAGTGATGCACGTAAAGTCCCTCGAGGGACAGAAATGACTGATAGTCCAATGTGAGATTTAGGTGTTTTTTTTTCTTAAACTCTCTCATAGTTGCTTAACTGCTAGTTATTTTTTTCCCAATAACTATTGGGTTGACAATTTCTTCTCTTCAGCTAAGAAGCACCTGGTAAGTACTGTTCACATTAGTGGGTTTGTCTGTTCTCTCCCTACCAGGGTCCCCGTGGTGTACCTGGTATCCCTGGACCACAGGGGCCTCCTGGCCAGGACGTAAGTAAAATAAAAGTGTAAGTGCTCAATAAATCTCCCAATGCTTGAATCTAATTTCCCTAAAAATTGTGCTTGTACTCAACCGCTGTCATTGAGTGTTACTAGGGTGGTCCAAGGGAGATGATTTGTGTAAGTGGAGCTCTTACAAGGTAGGATGTCAGGGGGGAAAGTTAGGCTAAGGAGGGTTGTCTAAAGGAAAGCGGTGGACTTTACCACTGAACCATTTTAAAATGACACTGGAAAAGGGACTTCATAGCATACACCGGGGAATGACCCCACACTGGAAAAGGATGTCTAGGAACTTCTTAGAAGCCACTGAAATAAGTAACCTGTAACATTTCTATGAAAACAGGGCCACAGCTGTTAAAAAACTCCTTGTGAGTTCATTTTGCTGCTGCTGCTGTGCATGAGAGATGACATTTTAACCTCGGTGCATTGTCCTCACTCCTGCTGTCTCAGTGGGTGAGTCATGGAGCTGAGGGATAGACAGAAACATGGCAGACTCCCAGCTGGAAAGCTGACTCCTCTCGCTGCTTGGTTTTGTCGCAGTGTTGAAAAGGAAAGAGGAGAGGGATGTTTTTTTTCTTTGCTGGTCAGCCAGCTCTGTGACGTGGAAACCAGCAAGGGGGCTCTGAAGATTTTGAAAGGCTTGATCTTTGGATTTGTGCCTGTTGAGGGAACGCTGTGGGGAGGGGGCAGTGGCCTTCTGTAACTGTCCTCCTCAGCGCTGCTTTGTGATGCTGTCATGTCTGAAATCGGCAAAGCTTTTCATAAAGTCCATGGCAAGCAATTTTTATCCCTAGTATAGCTTTGCTGATGTACATCAGCTGGCCTAAAGGGTGTACTTTCCTATGGGATGGATCTCCTTTCCTCCTGAAGCATTTGGAGAAGGTCTTGTTTTCTTCCCACCTACTTTGTCATATGACAAATGATTATAGCCAGGGTACTCCTCCCCAGAAACAGTCCTTTGCCTACATCATTTTGTGTCCCTGAACAGCTGCAGATTCAGGTTTGATTATTACGTGTTGACTGCCCCTAGAGCTCCTCACCTTATCTCAAATATCTGAGATTTTTAACCTAGAGGTTTTAAACAGGAGACAAAAATAGATGGGTTTATTACAGCTGTGTTATGTGAGAAGAATGTCAGAGCCAGCTTTTCTGAGTCTTTCTGGCTCTACTCAGATCAGCATTGACTGGTCAGCTCTTGGAGAGGCAACACTCAGCCTTTACATTTTTATTTCCCCCCACAGAAAATTACCCAAACAGAATCATTTCTTATGGTACTTACAAAACACATCCCCTATTACAATAACTCTTAGTTGAGCGCAATACGTCTTTCAGGAGCTCTCTGTATTCTGGTTGATCACCTATTAAGCAGTTCTACCTGTGTTTCAGGAAGTGTAAATGCAACTGCAGGACCCATCCTACTATTTCGTGGTATAACAGCAGGGATACCTGTCTTGACAAAATCATGCATTTGTGGTTTCTTGATCTCCGCTTTTATTTATGACTAGTACAAAGGATTTTTTTGTTCTGCTTTTGCATTCTTGTATATCAATGTAGTCTTCCTGTAGTCTTTGAAGCATGCCCATTTTTGTACTCTGTTGTGTTCAAACAGTATGTCATCAGTTAGGAAAGCTTCAATTTGAATTGCTAATATGAATTTGCCATGTAATTCCCAAGCCATTCATTGGCAATAGCCTTAATGAGTTGCCTCAATGCCTTGTCTTTTGCTGTTGCCTTTGCAAATGCATTCCAAGTATTTTTCTGAGACTGAGTAGTTCTTTTAAATCACATTTATATGCATTAGGTTATTCTCTGCATTATTTTTCCAGTTGCAGACTCATCAAATGCTGTTGGAACTGTGTCTGCTATAAGTTCTTGTATTCACTGATATTGCCGAAACAGATTTATGGTTGCATTTGGGGAGGGGGAAGAGTCAATACTTATTCTGCAATAGCTTTGGCCAGAATTGCTTCCCATAGGTGAATAGATTTATTTTTGTACATGACTGCATCCCAGCTGCTTCTAGTGCCCTAAAAGCATAGGCCATATTTTTTGCAACAGCACTGCTCAGGGTCATCTTTTGAAACATCTGTTGGCAACTTGATCAAATATCAAGAGTTCTCAGGACAGTCTCTCACTTAATTAAAATTTTAGGTTTTGAAAATTCTTGTCTAGGTTTACAGTGCAGTTGTGCTGGTTTGGCTTTGTTCTGTTACCCTTCAGAAAAGGCTTGGTTTTTTATTTGCATGAACTGTCCTCTAGAGTTCACTATGCCCATAAATCCCTACAGATTCTCTTCTTCATAGGATCGTAATATCATAGAATGTTTTGAGTTGGAAGGGATCTTAAAGATCATGTAGTTCCAACGCCCCCTGCCATGGCTAGGGACACCTTCCTCAAAGCTCCGTCTAACCTGGTCTTGAACACTTGCTGGAAGTGGTGCCTGTGGTTTCTTGACAGCCCATCAGTTAGTGTGAGTGGTGAGGTTTGTTTCTTGTCAGGTCTGTGTCTTGGTGTATTTTGTTTCTGGTTTCCTCCTTTTCCCTTAGTTTCCAAATCGACAAGGTCCCCAATCAGATAACCTTGCTGGAATAAGCATCCTCCCCACTCCCCCATGCCCGCATCAATTAGTGTGACTATCCAGGTTTGGTTCCCATCACTGCCTCCCTTATTATTTGCCAGTCAGTTTTGTGTCCGTGTATGTTCTTATTTATGGCTTCCTCCTTATTTTCCCTTGTTGTATTGAAAATGGTCCTTGATCAGATACTGCTAAAGGAGCAGGCACTTTCCGGCCAAACACCCTTAAACTACACATTTTTCAGGAAGCATCCACTCTCCTCTGCCAGTCTGCTGGGAGCTAAAATGTTTCTGTTCAACATACCTACTTAGTTCCCTTAGATTAAGAAACAATCTGAATGAGACATTCTCTTGTCCTACTATTAGCAGTGAGGGCACCCATTTAATAGGCTCTTTCTGTATGTTGATTATGATCATTTTAATTAACATAAACATTGAATTAATCACTTTTTAATTATGTTAATTATTTCTGATAACTAAGTTCCAGTATTACCACAAAGTTAATCTTCCCTTGCATTTATTTCCATAATTACAAAAACTTTGTGGATGCATACATTACTGCCATCGGATCCGAAAAGCAGAGTTTTCTGTTCTGGGGTTGATTTTCCCATACAATTAGAAGGACGGTTCCAATGAGCCTTTGTGCTTGGGGTACATACACATTAAACCTCCTATTGGCTTTTGATTCCTGAGTATTATAACCTATTTTAGCTATTGCATTTCAAGTTTAATTTTCAGTTTTGTAATAGAACCACCCCCCATAAGCCTGTGTGACTGGCTTCCTCATACACTCTTTCTTTTATTTTCACGTACATCACTTACCTGAGCACCTTCTTCCAGCATGTCACCTGCACAGCTTCCATCAGGTCCCAGTTAGACACCATTCCTGTGTGTCACATTTTGCAGACTGATAGAGCATTTTGGATCCTGTGCATCATACCTCCTCATTGCTGGCATCTTTTTCCTGCACTGGTGTGCTGTACCACTCATTGGATATTCTAATTTATGCCAGCCACTGCTGGCTGCAAACTCCTGAAAGAGTTCAAACTTCATGAGCTTTCCAGCACTGGTTGTTATTTGGGTCTGTGCATGTTCCCACATCGCATTAGCAGTGTTTCTTTTCAGTGCCATGCAGTTTTTTGGGCAGACTTTTAAGGTGTTTTTTTTTTAATAATTTTCTGGCTTTCTCTTTTCCAGTTTCCTCCCCTGTTAGGCAGCTTGTCAGGCACAGTTATACCCTCCATGCCTTCCTCCTAGCATTTTCATTCTGCTCTGGGCAGTGTTTGCAGCCCGGCCCTTGTTGTCAGCCTTTTCCAACTCCAGGCCTCTATGGTCCAGCCATCTTTCCTCTGCTCTGCTTCCAGTTGACTGTTCTCTGATAATGCAACATGCTGAAGTGCCATCATCCTACCTCTGGTTTGTTCAATTCAGCTCAGACAAGCATTCTTCAAAGAACTCTCTCTTCGTGCAGTCCTGTACCTTTCAACTGTTTGAGTTTTCCTGGGGGTGCAGTGGTTTTCAGAATTGTCAGCCATTGGACATAGCTTAATTTCTTATCCTGGCTTATTTTCATCCTGTTAAAGACATCACCAGCTCCACATCATACAGCGTTCAAGAAAATAGGTCCATCCCATTTTGTCTCAAGGCAATCTGGTACCATGTGGATATCACAGCCAAGTTTAAATCTTTCCCAGGATTTCAGTTTTAGTCACTCACTGCTTACGTGCCTTTTGTCATAATTAAGAAGACTTTTCCTATATTTTTCTTTAAATAAATCTTCTTTAAATGCTCAAATTCCAGTTCTAGTAGCATGTCATGTATCAGATCCTGAAGCAAAAGGCTGTCAGTGAGCCCTATGATAGAAATAGCTAATTTATAGCTACATTGGTAGTCAGCATGAAAGACATTTATGAATTGTCTTTTCTGTGTTGCTTTCTGATCCAGGGTGATTCTCATGGCTCAAGTCTTTGCTTTGCATCGCACTCCTTAAAGCAAGTGCTGTGTGAGTCTTCCTGAACAAAGTAGGTCTGGGAATACAAGATCTGTGTAATTGTTATTTAGGCAACTCTCTCCCCATGTGCAGAAGTGGTTGAGAACCACAGTGGAGAGGATACCAAAAACATGACCTGATGATTAGCATCTGTGAAAGAGAAGGGACTTTGGGAACATCCCATAGTCTTCTGACAATCACATTGCTGCTCTCTGGAAGAAGCAAAACTACAAACAGTTATAATGTTTCCTTATATTTATTCAATTCCCCAGAAGGACATTTGTGGGGAATTATGAGCTAAGAATGTCCTTCACACCTTATCTTCTCTTGGTTTTCACATGCAGAAGGTTTAGTTCCTCAGGAAACAAGCTTTCATCCGTGGACTTCAATACTACTTCATTTCCACTTTAGCTCCACTTCAGTTCATGTTTAATATTAATCTTTTAGAAAGTTAAAGTAACTGAAGGGTTGTTGTTTACCCAGAAGTGTTTCATGTGGACATAGAAAAAGTACAATCAATATATTTTCCCATTTTCTCTTTCCTCTAGCAGGAAGTATGGAATTTAAGCTATAAGTGAGAAAGGGGGATGAAATTCCAGTTTGCTCCATAGCTATAACTACGGTGTAGCAGGGTGTTGCAACTTTGCTTGAGTGCACACCCAGTGCACTTAAGTCATTAATCCTCAAGTAGCCAAGTAACGCCCCATCTGGTTTTGGCATAAATAATACAAGGAAATGATTGGAGACAATGGACCAACCTGACACAGGGTGATTGACAGAATGCCTAGTCCCCTTCCTGACAAAGTATTTGACCAATTTTTAAAAGGGCTTTCCCAGTGGAAATTTTGGACAGTCTCAGAGAGTCCCATAGGTAGCTCCTGCTAACCTTAGATGGATTGAAAGCCACTACTCTTATCTGCAGTGTGTTGATTCATCCTGGGTGGGGAATCGGGCACTATCCCAGAGACATTTCCAGGTGGGTCCTGCTGAAGAATCAACCAAAGTGAACAAAGATAAGATACTTTTACATGGTCTGTAGAAGCTGTTCCTGTAGATGCAAAAATAGTCACGTAGGACAGCCTTTTGCATGTGGTTAAGATAGGATACAAAAGATAGGTAAGTGATGGACCAGCTGCATACCAGAATTTAGCAAAGAATGATTTGGGGAAATCTCACCCAGTCCAACTTAAATCACCACTGCAAGGATCCTTGCAATGCAGATTTCTGTCACCATATGGACAGTAACGAACTGTTATGCTCAAAAGATTTGGTTTCCCATGTGAGCATTACTTTATACAAAGATTCAAAAATAGTCTTTAGTTTTGTTTTGTTTTCTTTGTTGTTTGATGGTTTTTTTAAACAAACTAATGACTTTTTAATGACAGGCAAGGGATGCCTATTGAGGGGACGAGGTCCCTTTTCCAAAACATGACTTCATGAACCTTAAATGCTAAGGATGTCGGTTATTTCTATGCCTTCATCTTATGAAAACTGATACCAATACACCTCTACAAACAAACAAAAAGGCTCATTGTGATCTCAGGTGCAAGGGACCTGTTTGCAAGGCTTGTGCAAAGCAAGGTCTTGATTTTGCACGTTACAGGTGTCTTCAAGGATTTAAAGCTTCGTCCTTCACACTATTGCAGTTCAGTGTTTCCTGTGACCAGGAAACAAGTTAAAGCAATTTTAGTCTTTGTGTGACTCAGATGAATTTAACAGGGTCATATGGTAGATACACAAGATTTAGGAGGGGTTGGGAGGGCACGATTAAGAGATGGCAAAAAATCAAGACGGACAACATTTAAAGTTGCAGACATTTAAAGTTTACTGTTTGTCACATGCAAGGACCAGTGGTGCTCAGTGGCAGAAAGTAAAATATGTGTTAGTCCAGAGCAGTCAGCAGAATGTGGGAGCAACCAGGAGGTTGCTGTATGAAAATTTCACTTTTTTTTTTTTTTTTCTCTTGATCTGTAGGGTCTACCTGGAAATCCAGGGGAAAGAGGTCCTCCTGGAAAACCAGTATGTAACTTCACTTCTGTATTACACTTTCCTTTTAAGTCAGTTTCCACCCGTACACCTCACCTCAGAAGTGCACTTCAGTGCATTTCCACCGCTGCTCTTACCAGCAGAGCAACTGGAAAAACACTAAAAACCACTAAGGGGTTATGATAACAATATCTGTGATGGCTTTGGAACAGCAAGAAAATAACTGAATATCCTGCATGCAAATGAAAGCCAAAATTTTAAAGGCAATTTCTTAGCATTGCTATGCAGTACCCTTGGCAAGAACTGCGTTTCCTATATATGAAGAGTTCAACTCAACTCAGGTGTGATGAAGTACATTAATAACGTAGGGCAGCAAGTACGTGTTTGGTCCAGTGAGTCCTGGGCAGGGCAAGCGAAACCAATGAGAGCCCATAAGAATGTCCAGGCAAATTTCTTATACCTTGATGCCTTTTAAACTTGCCTGAAATAACGAATTTGTCATTCCACAGGGTTCCTCACCCCTGCTGTCTCCAGAGGACATAAATCTCTTAGTAAAGGTAATCAGCCTTTGATGATGGTGGGAGTTTATCTATATGTTCGATTCATCCCTGACTAACACTCTGTGATGGGAAATTGTCTGAGCTATAAGGGCAAAAAGTGCCTTTAAACACTCTGCCGAGGCTTGAAACTTGCAGGTCTCCTACTTGCACTGGTATTGGGACACTAAAGCACGTGCTGGAGATCAAAATCTGATGCATTTTGACCTTCCCCAGCAGTGAAATGATCTACAAATATCTTTATAACATAGTGTATTTACAAAAGCTCTGAGACTTTTTCAGCTCTTTCTGAGGCATGAATTCCCAAGGAGAAATAAGCATTGTCAACTTGTATTACCTAAACCAGAAAATGGAAACCATTTTAATAAAATGTCTGATTTTTCACATATACCTTCAACGGTGACTGGAGTAATTTTGAACTGTGGGTGCAAAGTCAGTTTGCATAGTGCATCTAAAAGGATGCAGGTAATTAACCCCAGATGCACCCATGTTTCAAAAGTGGTGATCTGTCTGTCTGCATTTACTCTCCATGTAGAGAGTTGTCTGGGAATAAGTTAGTATTTGATAGGTGTTGACTGAAAAATCTTTACAAATTTACATGGGCTGAGTTGGGAGATTTTTAAGCAGTCTTGGGACATGGCAAGAAATCCTTTCTTACCGATTAAAAGAAACTAAAAAATTACCTTTTTTTTTACCAACCCCATTAACAAAAGGACCCTTTTCAGATTGCTACTGTGAAATGCCTTTGTTGAAAAGCTGTTTTTCTTATGGAGCTAAGTATTTTTCTGGATATTTCACTGTATGGTGTTGTGATTTCTGATCAGGACAATAGCAAGAGACAGATTCTTGGGTACAGGATGTCATTTTGATGTTCCTTGGTTTAATTGCTTTGATTACGTTATGGTTAAACATACTCATATGCCTTGCATATACTTTCTGTTTGCTATTTCACTCCACACTTGGTACAGCTCTGTATAAAGCAGCACCTTGAATTCCCAGATGAAATTAAGGCTTTGTTGTTCTAGGTGTTTCTCAAGCACTCATATTGTAAGCAGATAAACATGAATGTAGAGACTGAAACTTAGAAAGACAGCCTATCCTGCAATTTTGCAACAGATCATTGACAGAGTTGGGTGTCGGAGCAAAGTCTCCTAACTCTTGGCCTGACAATCTGTCTGTTGTGCTACGCTGACTCTTATAAGCAGGATTCACTCCCCTTTTGCTGAAGGGAGTCTACCTTTGAAATGGAAATGTCATACCCATGGTATTTCATTTCCTGTGGATAGCAGAAATGTAAAGACTACTGAGATGATGCTTCAAAGAGTTTTGGAAGGAAGGAGGTAATAATTCTCCGTGATGACAGAATTTGGCCAGGACACTGGGACATTCACTTGGTCTTCACGAACTCCATCGAATGAGTTCTCCTTGGCCATGCTAGCTGCTGAACAGCTAGCAGAACAGTTCCCTTGCAGAACAGCCTTTATGACATTGTGCTGCATCTGGGTTTTCCCTAGCAATCTTCCCTCTGAACAGTAACCCAGCTCTTTCAGACTGCAGTAGACACAGTTTTGTAGTAGTCATCTAGCTTCAAAACAATGTTGTTCTTGGTAGTCTTGCTTTGCGCCAGTCTGACCTCCCCACTGTGAAGAGTTTTTCCTTGTTTTCTTGACTTTGGATGATCAATTAGGATCTGTCCAACTAGAACTGACAGGAAACTCCCCATGGGAGGCCGTGAGATCTCAGCTGCTGACCCTATCTCTGCTCCACACTGCCCTCATTTCAGTTCTGTAAAGCAAAGTAACCTGAATCCTACCCAGTGTGGTCAGTCTCCAAAGGCCTAGATTATTATACTAGCACTAGTCTGTAGGGTCTTCTAAGTGCCTTCATTCTATTGCTAATTTATTTCTCCATGTTCTCTCCTAGGACGTGTGCAGTGAATGCCCCCCTGGTCCACCAGGACTGCCAGGCATCCCAGGCTTCAAAGGTGATAAAGGTCTCCGAGGACCACCAGGTAGAGATGGCCAGGATGGGAAAATGGTAAGAGAGCTGCGAAAGTGACCATGCCTTGGATGTTGCGTAACCTTGTTTTTCTTATAATATTTTTAAATAGTTGATTTTTTTTGTTTTGTTTTGTCAAAAACCTACTGAATCTTTTTTTATATGTGTGTGGAGTCAATGGACTAAACAAGTGTTCACCTCTACCTCTTCTGCATTGCAGGGGAATGCTGGTCCCAGAGGTCCTGCAGGCCCACCTGGGCTGGATGGACCAAAGGTTGGTTGGTTTTCTTCAATTGTCTAATAACTTGCTTGTGACTAGTTAGTACCCTGGCTAGCAGGATCTTGGTAGCATCCATCTCTGAGTAAAGAGGTAGGACAGGTCTGTTGGGTGGGCCCTGTACTATCAGTTCCTTGGAGTGCCACACACACACAGAAGTGCACAGCTCCCCACATGAACACTGTTTCAGTTAAATAGTGTCTTCTACCATCCTTCTGTTCACGCAGAGACAGAGACCCAGACACACAAGTGAAGGGCCTGATTCTCGATGTTGAATTTCATTGCACTGGTGTTTTGATGACAGATAAGGACTTGAAAGTTAAATTTCAGTCCAAATCAGGTGAGGAAGAAATTAAAGCCTCAGCAGTAGCCACCCTGCCTCTTCATCTCCTCTTTGAATCCTATATCCTTGAATCAGTTTAATAAAGGTGATGCAATGGGCTGCTGGGCTCCGTATACACTAACTGACATGGTGGTTTTATCCACAGACTTTGAATGTTTGCTGAAACACGCTATAAGGACTACTCCCTGTTTCAGCTATATGCTTCTGCCTAAAGGTCTAGGGACATAGGCCAACATAAAACTTCCAATGTCTGAAGGATTCCAACAATGTCACATTTCAAGTGTTTCCCATGAAGAGGTCTGTCGTCAGTCTGCTCACAATGCCGGTGCCTGGTCACAATCAAAACCTTTACAACTTCCTAATGTGAAATAAATCAAAACAAATCAATGGAGGGAGAGATAAGGTGATTTCATGATGGACCACAGTTTCCTCCAGACTTCTCTGCATTATGGAACTACTGTCTAAAACAGCTTCTGCTCTTTTAACATCTTTGTATTTGCACTTATTAGAGTGTAGGATAAGCTAATAGACATTCATGAATTAATTTTTTATATTGCAATTAAAAGTGTGGTGGGAGAGCAGTAGAGTCCCAAAAGTAAATATAGAGTTGATCAAAATGAAGGTATGTTCCAGGATAAAATTTGCAAAAGAATTAGTAACCCATAAAGACAATAACTTGCAAAAACACCAGTCCGCCTGAGACATACCACTTCTGCTTTCTTATATGCTATGAGAGAGCAGAGATTTGGGGAGCAAGATTGAATGTTTAGTTGAAGCAACAGGACCAATTTTAAATTGCACATGTGCATAAAATAAGATTGAGTTATTCATAGTCTAATTTGTGTTCAGTAAAAAGGCAGATTCATAGAGTTCACAAATGATAAAAAAAATAAATGGTAAGACCCCTAAGAAGGTACAAACACAAAGACAAGTCTTTCTGACTCCTTTCTAAATACATTAGGAAGATCCTTGCAGTGAAAGACCCAAAGAGCTCTGCACTTTTGAAGGTGTAGTATATTGTCCTTGGCAACACACTTACATCCAAATTAGTACCAGGTCCCTTTCTGGAATAGAGCAGTAGAACGGCAGATCTTTGCTCATGAGCCCCTTCATGCCTTCTGGCAATATGAATTGGGCCTCTTTTAATTAATAAATAGCAGCCCTCCCTCCTCCACTTGTCTCCTAGCTCTCATGTAGTAAACCAGAGTATTATTTCGATGGCCAGCAATTCATTAGTGTTCTGTGCATTGTTCACAATTTACTCACCATCATCTCGGTGGCTTTCCCTGTGTGGCACTCATCCTGCCTTACTTTAAGCACCGATAATACAGACATCTACATTTGAGTGATCTGCCTCTGTTCCGTCGTCACTATGACAGAAACACAGAGAGAAAGAAGGGGGCGACAACTTTCTGGGTACGAGTTTTCTGGCTGCACCTTAGAAATGCCGGTTTTATTGCTGCTGTCCCTGAAGGGAGAGCAGATTACTACCTCATGTTGTGGACACATTTGTCAGGCTAGGTGGTTCCTCACCAAGATCTGATTTAGTGAAGTTCCTAACAACCTGTCTACTTTCAAAGGATGTGTGAGTCCTGTTCGTGTCCATGAGACTACAACATAAAGAAGGGCTATGCTGGGTCTGCTCCAAGGCCATTCTTCACATATATGCCTGGCTCCAACAGTGGTAGTGAAAGTCTAGGGCAGAATTTAAGAGGAGGGCAAGTAGGACGTAATCCTAATTTATGTATTTTATGCTCAAATGTCCAAGCGCTTTATGACATAGGTTGAAAAGCTGATACAATACTGAATCTAAGTGACTTCAAATGGCTTTTATTTTTCATTATCAGGGTTCTAAAGGAGACCGTGGTATGACTGGGGATGCAGGAGAAAAAGGTGAACAGGTAAAAACAGAATGTGGTTTCCAACAGTGTTGTCACTGTGATTGTTCTTTCACCAATAACTCCTATGATGTCTGTAGAGGAATATCCTTCTCAGAGGCAGAGGAGGAAGATGGGGACTCTTCATCACTGATAAACCTCAAATGGGCTATGCTGAAGTGTGGAACAGTAGCAGTCCTCCATGGGGTTCTATCCCCATGTCCAATAAAAACCTTCCCATATGAAGAAAGGCTGAGAGAGTTGGGCTTGTTCAGCCTGGAGAAGGCTCTGGGGACAGCTTATAGTGAGTGGCCTTCCACTACTTAAAGGGGGCCTACAGGAAAGATGGGGACAAACTTTTTAGCAGAGCCTGTTGTGATAGTACAAGGGGTAATGGTTTTAAACTAAAAGAGGGGAGGTTTAGACTAGATAGAAGGAACACATTTTTTATGCTGAGCATGGTGAAACACTGGCAAAGGTTGCCCAGAGAGGCGGTAGGTGCCCCATCCCTGGAAACATTCCAGGTCAGGGGCTCTGAGCAACCTGATCAAGTTGAAAATGTCTCTGCTCATTGCAGGGGGGTTGGACTAGATGACCTTTAAAGGTCTCTTCCAACCCGAACTATTCTATGATTGTGTGATCTGTTTTCTCATCTCTAGATTGGATGCATTACCCAACCTTAAGTCATTTCCCCAGATAATGCCTAGATGACTACCAAGAGGTCAGGCCTCTTTGGGTTCAAAAAGCCAGTGTTTGTTCTAGAAGATGGATCTAAGGATGACTTCTTTTATGAGGGATGAGAAGCCACAGAAAAGAGAATGGTCTAAATTAGAGCAAACTTTTGTAGTTAATTTTGCCAAGGGCTGAGTCAATAGTTTATGGTGCAAATCAGCACCTTTTCAATGAGATTTGTAGGATATTTTAATCAGGTTTGGTTTCCTGCTTTGTAGAATTCCACAATATCTGTTCTCATCTGTCATTAGTATAGACTAAAGTACACATTAGAAAAAGTACACCTTAACTCTAACTATGTTTATTCTGAAGTGCATGCTTTGAAAACCAAGGTTTTGCTTTAAAAAAACGATTCCTTATTTCCTTATAACCATCTCTCTGTGTATTTTCTCATTTTGATGTTACCTCGCAATGTTTTATACAACTAGAGATGTGAATAATGCGTAAAGAAAGTCTCTCTTTTCATTCTGCAGGGCCACCCTGGAATGCCCGGCTTCTCGGGGGCTCCTGGAAACCCCGGTCCACCTGTAAGTTCCTTTGTTGAAAGATTGCCCTGTATTTTCCTTACTGATAAATGCCATTGCAAGCTCCATATGGAAGAAAGGGCTGTTCCCACCTGTCTGTGCATTGCATTTGCATTTTCCAGTGGGTTCCTAATGGTCCCCTGGGTGTCATAGGCTTCCCCACTCATGATAATTGCTATTTAATACATTGGCCACTTTTCACTGATTGCTTCAACTCACGCTGTAAATTGATGCCGAGCTTCAGCTGTTCTCTTTATACAAGGCAATGATCATGAAAACTCTTCCGCAGAGACTACTTAGTGGTATGTGTATAGGTGTTTTCTTATATGTGGAACAAGTTGTCAGTCTAGAACCAGGAGATCTAGCAGTGTTTTAATTCTCAATATTACACAGTGGTATGTGACTGGATTTTCTCCAGTTTTCATATCCTGTGGGTTACTTTTGAATTAAAAGGCCTTTTACATGTGTCCCTCTCCAACACAGTCCTTCTCTTTCCCAGTTCTACTCCCTCCACAAACACAATTATGCTTCTTTGTATTTGTCATGGTTTAGGCCAAATCCACCACTGGGGACCCGAGGGACCCCAGACGGGACCGACAGATGCTCCCCTCTACCCCTCTACAAAGAGAGAGGCAGAGGAGGAAAAAGAGACTTATGAGTTTAGAAGAAACTAAACTACTTTAATGAAATATTAATAATAAAATAAAAAGAAATAATGAAAAATATATACAAAACCGTATCAAGCTCCCAAGATGATAATCACGTCACCGGCTGGCACTGGGGCAGTCCCAGGCTGGACTCAGTGACGGACGGGAACTGGATTCCGGATCTGGATTCAGAATCGGGATCACAGGCAGACGAACAGAGTCCTCCTCAGACGTCGGCCATTGAAGGAAGAGCCACTGACCCTTTGGTCCCTCAGCTTTTATACTGAGCATGAGGCAGATGGGATGGAATACCCTGTTGGTCAGTTTTGGGTCACCTGTCCTGTCTGCTCCTCCCTGCAGGTGGGACCCCACTATGCTTTTCCGCTTCCAACCCTCCAACGGGGCAAATAACAAAGTTGGTTGGCCTTGGGCGTTATGGCAATAAGTATAAGCAGAGCCTCTCTGCATCCCATGCCTGGGCATCAGCTGTAAACGATTGGTCTTATCGCTCTGAGACAGTGAACGCTGACTGCACAATATGTAGTTAATTTCAGTAGTTAGAAGAGGCCCAGCTAAGAAGCGAAGTTACTGGACAAAATTGGTTCTGTTTTACCTCAAACCAGGACAGTATTTAAAGGAGGGTGACAGTGCAGAAGCAGGGCTGAAATAACTTGGCCCTCCTGCTTGTGGTATCACTGTCTATGCCCTCCAAGAGTTGGGAGTTTTCCTTAGCAAAGGGCTTTTCTTTCCAAACCTCCTTTCTTTGCCTAATGTCATCACTACTTACGGTGTAGTTTGGCTCTGCCACGCTGAGGGTGTGCAGCTTTCATCTGTTCTGGGGATCAGCAGTCTCTTCAAAGCCGAATTTACATTGCACTGACTATACGACAGGAGGTACCAGAAAAGAGGATTAGATTAAAAATCTGTTTTCAGATGGTAGCAGTGCCTAAAGGATGCTGAATGCTTTGCCACTGGGACAACACGTGGACCTGCTTTGTGGGTCATTTGCGCTGTCATGAACGTTATTTTAGGAGCAGCTAATAACACAGACACATTTACTGTGTCTGTATTAACTTCACACGGCCACAGCCATAGGGCTATTCCAGAAGGATTAAAACTCTTAAAATTGTCCTGTGAGACCCTCTGAACAGACTCACAGTCAAAGGAAATGTGCAAAGTAAAAATGAGCGGAGCAAAATATGATGTTCCCCTAGATACTTTTTTCTTCAGCTTTTGCTGACTTTTTCTTCTGGCTGCATTGACTCATGGCTCCAGGATTTCTGCCTGCCACAGAGTATGCTTCAAACTGCTCCCATAATTTCTGTTCTTCAGAGTTATTTTTGTCACAAGATTGGCTTTTTCCTATTTGTCCCCTATTTTCAGAAGGAAGGGCCCGAACCAAACTCGGATATCTGACTATTTCTGGCTTTGGAGGCAGATTGAATGCAGAGGTTGGCATTGCTTTTCTGTGATGAATGAGGAAATGATGGAATGAATGCTGAACTGAGTGACTGAAGAAAACCAGTGTTGCCAGCTGTGGTAGGGAGTGTGTTGACAAAAGTATAAAATGCGTTAATCGCTCACGTTATTTCTGCTTTATTTTGTTTAGGGACCAGATGGGGCTCCGGGACCAATAGGACCAGCAGGAAACCCAGGAGACACAGTAAGCTCTAAGCTTTGTGTTTCACTACCACCTTCACCTCTATGAAGTAAAGATCAGCTGGAACTCATGTCGTGTCCTTTGAAAGCTCCCCAAACTATTCAGCCTGAATCAACTCTATACCTGCAAGTAGTTGCAGTAGGACCCCCACAAATAAGCACAATTACTCTGTTTCTGCAGTTCTGTTTACCCAACAAATGAAACTCCAAATTAGCCAGAGCATAATCTAGTCCATGGGACCTTTAAGGAGGTTGTTGTGCCTCTTGTCTGTCTGTCTGTCCTTGATATTAACATCTCTTAGCCTCTAGAACAGGATGACTAAATCCATTAGGATGTTTCATGACCCAGGCTAACACCTGAACATGGGGATTGTCAAAATGAAACCAGCAACTGTTTGAAGGATGTCATGGTGCAAACTGCTCAGATCATAGAATCATAGAATAGTTTGGGTTAGAAGGGACCTTTAAACGTCATCTGGTACAACTCCCCATGCAATGAGCAGGGACATCTTCAACTTGATCAGGTTGCTCAGAGCTCCATCCAACCTGGAATGTTTCCAGGGATGGGGCATCCACCACCTCTCTGGGCAACCTTTGCCAGTGTTTCACCACCCTCATTATAAAAAAAAATTCTTCCTTCTGTCTAGTCTAAATCTCCCGTCTTTTACTTTAAAACCATTATCCCTTGTCTTACTGCAACAAGCCCTGCTAAATGTTTTGTCCGCATCTTTCCTGTAGGCCCCTTTTAAGTATTGGAAGGCCACAATAAGGTCTCTCAGAAGCCTTCTCTTCTCCAGGCTGAACAACCCCAACTCTCTCAGTCTGACCTCACAGGAGCAGTGCTCCATCCCTTTGATCATTTTTGTGGCCCCCTCTGGACCCGCTCCAACAGGTCTGTGTCTTTCCTGTGCTGAAGGCAGATTCCAGGGCCTGAGACCATTCCCTGGCACCATTGAAAATACTAGTACACACGTAACCTTCAAGAAGTCTATGAACAATTTTGCTACTGCTGTTTCATTTGAAGGGTGTTCAGATGTTACTTTATGGTAATGCATCAAAAAACCTTGGGAGAGACAGGTAATCTGATTGATGTTAACATCAGGTTGAAAAGGAAAAAATGAACCTTCCCTGAGTAATGCATGCTGTTGAGCTGGAAAAGTTTAAGACTGTGTAATTCTGTGATTAATTTCTAGATCAGGGTTTTCTAATGAGCAAGGTGCCTTTTTCAGATCCATTTCAACCTGAACTTCATCTCTTTAATATTTTTATCAATGATCTGGATGAGTGGATTGAGTGCACCCTCAGTAAGTTTGTAGACGACACCAAGTTGGGTGGGAGTGTCGACCTGCTTGAGGGTAGGATGGCTCTACAGAGGGATCTGGACAGGCTGGATCGATGGGGCAAGGCCAATGGTATGAGGTTCAACAAGGCCAAGTGCCGGGTCCTGCACTTGGGTCACAACAACCCCATGCAGCATGACAGGCTTGGGGAAGAGTGGCTGGAAAGCTGCCCGGCAGAAAAGGACCTGGGGGTGTTGGTGGACGGCTAGCTGAATATGAGGCAGCAGTGTGCCCAGGTGGCCAAGAAGGCCAACAGCATCCTGGCCTGTATCAGGAATAGTGTAGTGAACAGGACTAGGGAAGCGATTGTCAACCTGTGCTTGGCTCTGGTGAGGCCCCACCTCAAATACTGTGTTTGGTTTTGGGGCCCTCACTGCAAGAAAGACATTGAGATGCTGGAGCATGTCCAGAGAAGGGCAACGTAGCTGGTGAGAGGTCTGGAGAACAAGTCTTATGAGGAACGACTGAGGGAACTGGGTAGTTTAGCCTGGAGAAAAGGAGGCTGAGGGGAGACCTTATCGCTCTCTACAACCACCTGAAAGGAGGTTTTGCGAGGTGGGGGTTGGTCTCTTTTCCCAAGCAACAAGCAACAGCACCAGAGGAAATGGACTCAAGTTGTGCTAAGGGAGGTTTAGGATTGATATTATGAAAAATGTCATCACAGAAAGGGTTATCAAAGATTGGAACAGGCTGCCCAGGGAAGTGGTGGAATTGCCATACCTTGAGGTATTTTAAAGATGGGTAGATGTGTTTCTGAGGGACGTGGTTTAGTGCTGGTTTTGGCAGTGTTAGGTTGATGGTTGGACTCAATGATCTTAAAGGTCCTTTCCAACCTAGATGAGTCTATGATTCTGTAATTGAACAGTGATGGTCCTTCTGATGGCTCTTATGAAATCAATGGGCACTCTTGGCAGAAAGGCCAGAGACTACATGGACAGGATGGCTGAAATTCCCTGTCAAGTCGGTGATCAAGTTTGAGACAGTGTGAAAGACCTGGAATGTTATTGTCCAGTCCTGTAAAGTAAGGGGATTTCTTGGGACTGTCATCAAGGCACTTCTCATAACTAGCCATTTGATAGGTATAAAATATAGATCTTCTACTTCCTGGCTAGACACCTCATGCAGGAAGTTAAGTACTAAATGTTAAATATAATTAAACTTCAGAAAAAGTGATTTCAGTGGTTTCTCCATCTGTAACAACTTAGAACTGATACTGGATGTTTTATGTGATAAGAAAGGCATCCGGTTTAAACTAGAAGGAATTAAAGGAAACCTCATACACTGTGTGACATGGGCTACAAGACCAGCTTCTCACAGTTTTCCCTTGTCAAACTCTACATTTGATAAATCTTCATCTGATAGAAGCATCTGAGGAGCTTGTCTGACCCACAGTGTTGCTGCTTTCTTTCCAGGGTAAAGATGGCCCTCCAGGTCCACAGGGCCCACCAGGGTTGCCTGGACTTCCAGTGAGTACAGTTCAGCTCCTTCTCATTCAATACATTTAAACTGTTCAAAAATACACGGGTGTGTAAAGCAAACAGGTGACATTTTAGAGGTACTTTCAAAGCTATGCATGATCTGTAATGGTATCTGTCATGTTGATGCTATGTCCTTGGTCCAGGACAGTGTGAATGCTCTGTTTGGTCACTTTAAAGCTAAGTGTTAAATACCAACGTGAATCAGGTTTGTTACTTATCTACTTCCTCATTGAAATATTGTTATGCAGAGCACAAAAAATCAACTAACATCTCCACTGTAAGGGCACAAGAATTTATAGACTGGAATACTGTCTTTATCTGAATCCACAGTTGAAATAATTCCTTTGCACTGACTCAAGTTCAAGTGCTTCTTGGGCATAGACTCTTCTCTTCTGGTAAATGTATTAGGACAACATTTTGGGTTTTTTTAATCTGTCGTAGGGATAGAGCCAGAGCTATTTCTAGTGTAGAGAGGACTAGCTGAATGAAGATAATGGCATTATAATGATTTATAACAGCTGTTTTTATAATCCTGTTTTAAGATTGTTGGAGTGGTCGTTGAAAGGAGACCCCTCACACTTGCCATATTGGAATGGGAAACAGCTTACGCTGTTACAGCGGTGTGGCAAGGAGAGGTTTATGGTTGAGCTATAGAAATAGGGTAGTTTTCGGAGGGTTATGCAAACTTAAGTATGCCATGATGAAGCAGAGTTGGCACTGTGAAACTCACACTGACAAAAAACACACCAATTTTTCCTGTCGACTCCATCCTTATACCCTGTTTTGCATTTCATTTACAGGGCATTGCTGGGAATGACGGCAAAGATGGCAAGCCAGGATCTCTTGGGGAACCGGTAATGTAATTTAAAACTGTTTCTCTCAGGCAATCAGAGCCTGCATCCAGTTATTGCTTTTGGAGCTGCCTGTCTATGAGCTCCTTGGGGGGTGGGGGGGTGGGGGCGTGCAGGGAGCCTGTTTGCATGCCTTTTTTTTAACACCAGAAGGACTATATTGTCTTGAGCAATTTATAAGAGTCGCACACTAGCAATCTTGAAAAGAAACTGTGTTCTTTTACTTTTACAGCTACCATAAATGCACTAAAACATAGTGATTCCACTTTTACAGCTGCTGTAAATATTGCAGAGAAAGAAGGTTGTCTTGTGACATTAAACCTAGTGATCTATGTTTTAGGTAAAAGGTTATGGGGCATAAAAAGTTTAGAGGAGGTGTCTTCAAAGAAGCCTTTTCTGGATTGCTCTGTGACAGTTCTGTTGTCCAGGAATAGAGGTTTTACATTTGATTCTGTCTACTTAGTCCATACTTGCATTTGTTGAGCAAAAGAAGCTGAGCCATGAAATTGTCAGCCAAAAGGGAATCTTAATGAATCGGGCAGTGAATGTTACTCCTTGCACTGTGCTTGTTATGTGAAGAATGTGCTTCCAGTATCTGACATTGCCAGCCTCTTTCTGTGACTTGTCAAATGGGACTGTGAAGAAAACGGGTTCTGTGAAAAGCCAGTTCCCCAGTCATTAGGACAACTGGTATGTGGAGCAGCGCTTGTCACAGCAGCTGCAGACAGTTGTGTATTTCCATCAAAACACCTGGTTTCTACAAGCAGATGATGATTTTGTATGTGCTGACTAGGTGCTGGTGCAGTTATTGGTATTACCCCTCTGACATTAAAACACTGTAAAGGTTCACCAGTCCAAAGATGTAAACTGCCTTTGCACCTCTAAGGCTGCATTTAGAAAAGGCGGCTGAGGGGAGACCTTATCCTCTCTACAACTACCTGAAAGGAGGTTGTAGCGAGGTGGGGGTCAGTCTCTTCTCCCAAGCAACAAGTGATAGGATAAGACGAAATGGCCTCAAGTTGTGCCGGGGGAGCTTTAGGATGAATATTAGGAAAAACGTCTTCACAGAAAGCATTATCAAACATTGGAACAGGCTGCCCAAGGAAGTGGTGGAATCGCCATCCCTGGAGGTATTTAAAAGAAAGGTAGACAGGATGCTTAGGGACATGGTTTAGTGGTGGGCTTGGCATTGTTAGGTTGATGGTTGGACTTGATGATCTTAAAGGTCCCTTAGAACCTAGACAATTCTATGATTCTATTCTATGATTCTATGACACTGCAGGTAGAGATATGTATGGGAATGTCTGTCACTACTGTCTGCCTTGCATGCTTAGACTCCAACCTTGCTTGAGAAACCCTGGGCAATCAGAGTTCTCAGAGCTGTTACATCTAAGGGAGAAGAGTGGGAAGAATTTTCAACAGCAGAGAGTTGGACCCAAGACTCTCACTAATGTGAACATGATTGTTTCCCATAGGGAAAGCCTGGAGAACCAGGGCTCCCAGGCCAGGAGGGTGCCAGAGGCTTACCGGTAGGTGCTACTCTGAAGGGTTCAATTCAGTCACTCTTCTGTACTGTAGTTGGGAAGCTTCTGTTGGGCAGATGAGGTCCCTTACTGATGCACACATATAACCAAAGATATAACTAGACTGGCTGATAATAGTCATGGCATTGTGACTATATGAATAACCAACAAAAATTGAACACAGGCATTTCTAAATCCTTCAGACTTAGAGAAGGTCCCTTACCTAGAAGTTAAAGCACAGAATCTCATGACACTCCTTCTACTAGAAGGTATGGTCACAGCTGTAGTCCTTGTGCTGTTACTTGTCCTCTGAAAGGATGGGGACAATGAAATTTAAGATTAAAAAATTAGCTGGTCACACCAGGAATACACACAGTACAGTCCTGGTCTTGCAGCCTGAGGAGGCATGGAAAGCTCTTTCTTGCAGTGATGTGGCCCTTCTTAACCTCTCCCTGGGACACGGCATCTCCATGCTGACCAGTCCTCAGTAATCTCAGGCAAAATTTAGAAGGTTATTAAGTATACATTCAAGCTAGAATTTTCTGAGTGTTTCATCCATCGGAGCAATGGATAATTATTGATTTAATTCTCTTTTGTAGGGTTTCAAAGGACAGAGAGGAGATACAGGTCCTCCAGGTCCCCGGGTAAGTAACGTGTACCACATGCTTGATTATACTTTGGAGAAAGATTGTGTGAATTGAACTTGACCTTTCTCAGGCAATAGGTAAAAATGATGACAGGTCTGTGTTGAACATGATTGTTTTCAACCAACACATGGGTGACACCCATAGCATACAAATCACAGCAGCTGTCTGCTGAAGTTCTGCTTCCAAGTAAGGTGAGGCAGCTGGTAGAGCTGAGTCCTCTGATGCTCCCTTTGTCAGAAAGTTTCAAGGACACCTCCATACCACATCCCCTTGGTACAAACGCTGACGTATAAGGTGAGGAAACCTAGTGTACTTGTTGGACAAGTATCAGCTCTCCTCCAAAAATGCCTGAGAAGCACAAAGTAAGTCGAGGGACAAAACTTATAGAAATGAGAGTAGATATGTCTCCAGCCCTTTGGCTTAATTGCCTCTGGATCGTAAAACCTGAAACTCAGGGCCTGCGTGAAGAGTTGGTCTCCTCTCAGTTCTGAGCAATGCAGTACAAAAAGCTCCTGGGTGTAGAGAGTGGAATACAATACTGAATGTCCTTTTGCCTAATTCTGGATTTTTACAGGGAAATAAAATTCTCTGCTTGCAGGAGCTTAGCTTCCTAATTACGGTAGTTTTTGTATCGTGAATAAGTTGGTGGTTTTCAGTGACTGCACTGGCAGTAGCAAATATTCTGCTGGAAAGCAGCACACTGCCTTGTGCACCACTTATAGAAGATGCTTCTGAGTTATTTTTGTAAGCTGTGTGTCACTTGCAATGTACGAGGCTCTTGTTGGCTTTAAAAAAGTTTTCACTGAGCTCAGTCCAATATTACAGAAACCTTCTACCACTCATAGTGGTGTTACTGGTCTGTCTTTGACCTTGAGCTGATATCTCGTTCATTTTGCTGAATTGCAGGGGGAGCCGGGTGCGACAGGTCCTGCTGGGCGTGAGGGGCCACCGGGGAAGGATGTAAGTGTACCATTTTGAGCAGAAACTAATCTCTTTCTGTCTGACAAATGAAGACTTTAATTCACAGCGACCCTGACCTCAAACAACTGCAGAAACTGCAATAAAGGGTGACTTAATGCAGCAGTGCACGGGGAATGATTTGTGCAAAGATCATTAGGGTAACAAAGAATTTGAGACCTTTTGTAACTGCTCAACTGCTGGCACTTAAATGTCAGCTATGTCTTCAGAAAAGCAGAGAAAGCTGCATTGTTCAAATCCCAGGCTGTGCTGCGTAGCCATGGACCTGTTTTCTGCCACCCCTCTCCGAGCAGCGCTTTATTCCGCAAGTCCCACTGGACCAGGTTCTGTCACGCTTCCTCTGCAAAAGCTGTACCTTACCGCACACGTAGCTCCTCGGAAATCTATGAAATACCTATGGAATAAGACGCTGCTGCTGAGAGGAAAGAGAGATGGTACAAAACAGATCCTCTGGCATTATTAGTGTCAAATGCAGTCACATAACAAAGTCCTGGGAGAGCGCAACCGACGTGGGTTCCTGCAGCAGCTGCTGAGCGATGTACCAAGCGGCTGATGTGCCATTGCCGTGGGACTTGGGGAAGTGGTTTCTCATTTGCACCCCCCTGTGTCACTGGAAAACTGTTGTGCTGTAAATGGTACCCTACAAAGTAAAATGGAAGGTAGACCTAGGGGAACCCCTCAGAGAAGATAGAAGTAGGTCTTACGCCTCCCTCAAGAGAACAAAGCAGTCAAGTTTTGAGAAACACTGGAGAATCTCTGTCCCTGAGAAATCCAGCTTTAAGATATCCTGATAATAATGGTTTCTGCCTGTAATCAGACTGCATTTAGTGATAGAAGTTTAAAATTCAAAAGGTTGGTCTTCCTCATGCATAACTGAAATCGGGTAGTGACACTTTTCTTCAATGCTGTTTCCCTCTAATGCATAAACAGCCTAATTTAGTAGGAACGTTTTTAAATGCCTGTTTGCTTGCCATCATGTCAGATCTTTCCCTCTCACTGGAATACTTTTCTTAATTTCAGGGTGAAACAGGTCCCATAGGACCACAGGGCCCTCGAGGACTCAGAGGGCAGCCGGTGAGTTTTCTCTCCTGACAAACCACTTCTGGAGGTACATTGTGTATAGTGGGAATGTTCTGCAGTCCAGAACTCTGGTTTGGAAGAAGCGTCTTAAGCAAGACTCAAGTGATGTTTGATTAAAACACTTTGCATACTTTGAGAAAGACAAATCAGAATGATATTGCCAGAAACTGATGAATCCTTACAATAGTGCAATGGAGTGATGGTTGCTGACCTGGTGAGAAGAAAAGTTTAATGGATTCTGACAGGACTGCAGTGTTAGAAGGGCTTGTATTCCAGTCCTGCCTCTGGCATCTCACTCACTTGTCACATTGCCTTTGTTTTCAAAGGTAAACACTATTTGCAGGTGCCCAGTTTGAGATATGTGGGGTCCAGTTGTGATACCATTCATTCTTGTCATGATCTCTGTAATTTCTTCTGAAAAAAAAAAAAAAAAAAAGCATAATTTTAAAAGAAGTTTTGCTTAATGGAACACCTGTAGAGTTTTATTACAACTTCAGTAGAGAAATGGCAATTTAGTTGACATTTCAGAAAGTGTCATTGGGATTGTTGAGAAATTACTTTTATTAAATTCATGGCTTTTTCAATTCTCTCTTAAAAATCAACCCTTTCCAAAATTGAATGCAGGTCTCTGTTGCTGAACCTGGGCACATCTTTAATATGTTGCAATGAGCAATTTCTTTTCTTTCTTGGAAGACCTGCTAGTGAAACAGATTCTACAACATGTTCCATAATCAGGGCAAAATGCTGATTCAGCAAGCAATGCCAGGAGCTGGAGCGGCAGGTCCCTCGGAACTGGGAGGGTAAAGGTTTAAATTAGATGCCAGGAACATATGGAGAGCTCCAGTGTCTACCTTGTAATTTTTCTCATTATTCCTGCACTGCTGGCATCACTCACTAACGTGTCGTGCCCCTGCATAATGCTAGCAATGAATAAAAAGATTTGAGGAGACAGAAATTATCATAACTCCAGGCCATGTTCTTCTTTGGAGAAGAGATACTTGGGGTTTTGTAGGTTGGAGGGCAAAATAACAGCTTCTCTTGTTCTTCCTCTGCTTTTTTTCTTCTCTAATAAGGAGTGTGAGGCATGATTTTGAATATTGCCATTAAAAGGGCTGGTCTTTATGGTCAACTTCACTGCAGGGAAAAAAGCCTCTGCATGGTGAGTTCGGAGGAGAGAGGTGCAGGGTGTAGCTTTTAAACGCTCCAAACTTTAGTCAATATAGATGGGCAGGTCAGATACTTTGACAAGGAATGGTGACAAATAGGTCCTTCTAAAGGGTGATTTGGCTCATTTTGAGTTCTTTGGTGTCAAGCAAGTATCAAATGCCTCAAGGCTTTAGAACAAATGTTTCTTTCCGTTCCCCAGAAAAGGGGAAGCCTGAGTTGATTAAAAAGTTGATGCCTGGCCTTTGTGCTCTGATTCAGATGATAGCCCTGAGAAGAGGATGGTAGGCAGTAATTTGCAGGACTTACCTCAGTCGCTGGAGAGAGGAAGTTTCTAAATCAGGAAGGTGAGGGGGGGATCTGGAGATATCTGTGCAGAGCACTTTAACATTGTTCAGTGAGTTGCCAAGAGGTGCTTCAAACATGTATTAAAGCGGCTTGCCTAAAGACTAGTAACCTGGAGATGCTGTAGTAGGTGGCTCCATCCATACAGGAGGATGCTGTGTATGATAGGGATAAGGGTGAAGAAATGGAGGAGGAGAAGGAATGCTGGTTAGGATCTCTTCAGAATACTGGATTTGGCTCCACATCCCTCAATTTTTGTCCTGAGATGGGGTCAGCCGTACAACCAGAGATGCAGAAATTGTAGGGTCAATTGAAAATAAAAGATCCTTACTCTGTAGTCTGCCAAAAGAGGAGGTTGGACAAAGCTAAAGGGGTTCCTGCTGGTGTAGTGGATATTTTTAACTGTGATATATGTTACTTTTTCTTTTCGACATAGGGCAAGAATGGATTGCCTGGATCTGCAGGAGACCCTGGCCCAGCAGGTAACCCAGTAAGTACCACAAAAGGAAACTCATGCAGCAAGCAGTTATGTCAAGGAGAGGTGACTGATGAAGTATAGATGGAGCGGATTATGTGTAGCTGCTTACCATTCCTGAAGTTGCCGTGTCTGAAGATCGGTGGTCTGAAAATCACTGGCTGGCCACGGCATCTGAGAAGATTTGGCTACATTCCGGGAATCGAGCTGCTAGCTGGGTCATCATTTTTCCCAGCAAAAGTTAAGTGTTCACAGAAAAAAAAAGAAATGATTGATTACCCGGTATGGAATAAAAGATTGGCATAGCTCATCTTCACCAGTAGATTTAATTTTGCCAAGCAGAGATTGTGCAGCCAGCAGAGAGCTGTCACAAGGAAGGGGAGAGGGCCTCGGGGAGTTGGCAGGCTGCCATGGAGGAGTAGCAGCAGCAGAAAAATCCTCCCCAAGCACTTGGGGAGGGAGCAGACAGTGGGCAGTAAACCAAGATCACGCAGCAGCATGAAAACCCCCTGAGGCCATCCTGCGTGGAAGAACAGCATGGTGATGAAATGCTGTAAGGAGGACAGTAAGGAGGATTTTATTTCCCTGTTCTGCTGCTGAAAACTGTTTTCAGGATTCAGCAAATCCATGCAAATGTGTCCGGTAACGTCTATTGAAATGCAGGGCTTTTCCCTCTGTTTGTCCACCTAGACTTTACAGCTTGCTGGGCTGGTAGATTCAGACAGAAACAAAGGCATAGCAGGAGGAGTCTGAGAAATTGCAGCAGGGCTTCACTCTTCCTTCGTGGCCCTTGCAATGCCATAAAGCAACCTCAGCCTCGCCACAGACTTGTGCATGCCCTGAGCACGTAGTGCTTTGCTACAGGGATGTCTCCTCCTAAGCGGTCGCAGAGAAGCAAGCAACACCTTTCTGCATGGGGAGGTGATAACTCACAGGTTACAGGGGTGGTGCAGTCTCGCAGCCTTTCTGCAGCCATGAATTAGTGCCACGGCTTTTTCCTCCTTGACACAACTTCTTCTTACCTTCCTGGGACAACTGCCATCGCTTCTTACCCCACGGATCCCCTCTGTTGCCTTTTCAACCTTCATTTCTTCTTCTCATCACCCCTGTTCCCAATTCCTGTTACTGCTTTTTGGCTCTCCGAGGCTTCACCAGGACACTGTGTCTTTGGGATGCCCTGGGAGTGCCAAATGAGGGTTATTTTTTAATCATCATCATGCTATCACATTACCTAGACAGTCAGCCAGTGACCCAGGGACTCACCAGGCAGCTTCCTGCACAAACACAGAACTACAGCAGTCTCTGCTCCAAAGGATTTACAGACCAAAAATAACACAAGAGTTTGAAAAAGGATAAAGTCAGATGGATGAGGAAGAGGAAACAATGAGACAGTGTTGGTCAGCAGAACAGACAGTCATCTCATCAGTACCCTTCACTGTCATTAAAATGAATTCTCTCCCTTTCATAAAGGTTATTATGGGAAGTATTTCCACATGCTGCACACAAGCCCATTTGTTCCCAGCTTGTCTGGAAATGCACTAATTTCCGTCACAATGTAGTGTGACGAGTCAAGACATGATATTTCTATTTGGAAAAAAAGAGAAGCGAGAAAGGTTATCGTGGCAATAAGGGTTTCTTTTCCACCTTCACCATTGCTGACTTGTAATCACGAGTTAAAACCTGCCAGGAGCCTTCTCCTTGTGCCTCTGCTATGTGCCAGTGCCCACCCCACTTCATGGTGCTCATGCTTAATCCTGCACACGGCAACACAGCCCAGCCCCAGAAATCTCCAGGGCTGGTGGATTACCCAAAAGCCATGCTTTTTGTGCCTGTCAGGTTCGTAGGTGCTCACTTTACACAAGATGGGCTTAAAATAAAGACAAGGTTTACTCTAAGAAGAAAAAGGGATACGTTCTGAATTAGAAGGTAGGGGACAAAGTTGTGAAAGAAAAGTTGAAAAGAAGAGTAAAAAAAAAATAAATCAGAAGTGTACACGAAATGGCTCTGTATCATAAACTGCCATTTAAGCTGCCCTGATCTGTAAGAAAAAGGGATAGTTTGGCAGAATATCACAAGAGGTAAGTAAAGCGCAGACCTTTTTAAATTGAACCTGGAAATAAAGGAGAAAGAACAACTCAGTAGCTGTCTGTTGATTGTATTCTCATATTTGAGCAGTATGACCATCTGCACTGTTTCCCTGTCGTCGCACATCACAGCGTTTCCACTCTGCAGCAGCCCCTTATAAACCATGCAGCGCCGGAAGAGCCACTGAACATACCTCCTGTCACTTCCATAATTGTCACTTCCTTTTCATCTTCTCACGGGGACCCCACATAACTTATCAATAATGCAAGCATGGTGTTTGCAACTGCTTTTCTAAGTGACTTTGTTCTTCCTTTCCTTGTCAGTTTTGGGAGTCCTGCTGCGGCAGTGAAATTTCCCAGTTCCAATGTATCTGTAAATGCATGCTCTGGAAAAAGAGATGATGGAGAAAGGGCTGCTAGTGTCTGTTTCATTTCTGTCCTAAGGGTCCTAAAGGAAATAAAGGAGAAAACGGCAGCCCAGGACTCCCTGGCTTCGTAGGACCCCGAGGACCACCTGTAAGTATGTCTGGGGATGGGTTATACCTGCTTATTGCCTGCTTTTAAATGTTGGATTGATGAAGGTCATCTTTCATTGGGTAAAAAACGTAGGCAGGAGATCTGACAGATCAAGAAACCAAACTCTTTATTTCTAAAGGAAACCAGACTGCAAAAATAACATTTTTCTTATGGACGAATATCCTTAATCTCATTTACTGAGCTGGTACCTGTTGGTCTTCCCTGATAATGTGTGCGTTAATCGGGCTGGTTCAATAGTCCTCTTAATATGGGTATGGGGTATTTAAGTTACTCAGACTATATCTCTGCATGAACCCCAGAAGAGCTAAATAGGGAAATTCTAAGTGCTGATAATAATACAGGTATTTCTGATATTTGCTGTTACAAGGAAAATTCCTTTGTTACCAACGACAGAGGTACAATGTAATTAAAGCATTCACATATCTCCCAAAGTGATCTAAAATAATACCTATACGTGTGAAAATATCACAGCCTTGAAATCCAGTATCTTTAGCCCTTCCAAGACAAGTAAAATACGTTACATTCCACTGGAAGGATGGAGAAGGTAAATGTTAGGAAAATATTTTTCTTTCTAGCTCTGTTGTGATTTAAAATGAGATTTAAAAAGTTTTCATGTGAATCTAGCAGAGCTGAATTGTCCACAGGATGATTGTTTTTTTCTTCTTTTTTTTTTTTTTTTTTTTTTTAATGATTGGAAAGGGAGTTTCGTGATGAAAAGAGGAGAAAGAAATATTTCTCCGGAAAATTAATCTAAAGCAGCAAACGTGGCGGCCACTTAAAACTGAAGTGGCCCTAAGGAATACTTGAGTGAGTCTGATGCTGCCTAATTTGGAGCTGATGTGATCACACATCTGTCATTAGTTACATTGCTCATGCATACGTGGATGTATGCTAGCACTGTAAAAGTTGTTATAGGTGTTTCCAGGTTATGGGAAAAACGCCACCTGCATGCATACATTAGAGATATCATCATGTGTGCAGATTGTAAATGGACTATAAAGATGAATCTTTCCATATGGGAAAGCGGGCAGAATTTTAACAACATCTAGTTAAATGTTTGCTTTGCTTTATCGGTGCACTTCAGGACTGCAGTGACGTTTTTTTCACTGAAATGCTAAAATGCAAAGATTGCATTGCCTAATTATCACACTATAAATGCAGAGTATAGAAAAAAAAAATCCTAATATGGTGCTTGTTTAAATTGAGGTTATTTGATATAGTTCTGAAATACAGGCAAGCTTTCAGGCTCAGACTTGCTTTATTGCTGGTTCTGTATCCATTATCTCAGCTGGTGTAATACAAGATGGTACCTCTACTTACATAATTTTCCATTCCTTACATTATCGCCTGTTATGGCAATAACACTGGCAAAGATTAAGCTAAGATACATCAAGTAAAGTGTACAAAGCTTTGTGAAACGTTTGTAAGAAAAAGGAATAAAATGTACTGAAATTAGGAACACACTTTCAATGAAACATCTGTTCTGATCTCAGCTGGCTCAGTAGAAATGACTTCCATTTATTTCCAAACATTTACACGGTATGCAGCTTTACTAAAAAATACTTTCTAAATAGTAGGATGTGTCTTTCCAGGAATGACCTATAGCAGTAGGATAAGGATAAATCATCCAA
This sequence comes from Vanellus vanellus, assembly GCF_965231255.1. Classification (NCBI taxonomy): domain Eukaryota; kingdom Metazoa; phylum Chordata; class Aves; order Charadriiformes; family Charadriidae; genus Vanellus; species Vanellus vanellus. The sequence continues at coordinate 164,540,134 of NC_138906.1, read as the reverse complement.
ACACGCTGCTGTGTAGCAGAAAACTTGTGCTCTAAACAGAAAACAAGAGTCGTGGTTATCACGTAGGGTCTTTCTTCCAACTCCTTGCAGTGTTCTAAATTCACTCTCTGTATCTCTCAGGGAGAACCAGGAGAGAAAGGTCCTCCGGGAAAAGAGGTAAGTTAAATTCCCAGTTTATTCAAAGTAGGGCTGGTGTCTTGGGAAAAAAAAAAAAAAAAACAAACAACAAAAAAACATCAAGGATGCTACCTGGGTTGCAACAAATTGATTTTTTTCTTGAATTGTTGATATTTGTGAGCAAACAGGGAGCTCTCAGGAATCTGTGGGACTGACAAGGAAATAAATTTTCCCTAGGTCACAAGAATCATGCTTGCAAAGGTGTGCACTTGATGATTTACTGTTATTATGGATAGCTCTTTCATGCTCACCCATATATTTTTGCAGGGTGCACCAGGGAAACCAGGTGAAATTGGCTCCAAAGGAGAGAGGGTAGGTTGGAGAATATTGTCAATTATTTCGCTACCTTGAAATAAAGCAAGCTGTTTTGAGTTAGGGGCTGAGGGAAGGGTCATTCAAGAGTGAAAAGTGGCCTGTAGAGATCTGCTGTACTCCCCACCCTCCCAGCCCTCTCTTTAATCATTCTCCGTCAGTAATAATTTGTGGATCATTTGTAATGCACCAGATGTTGTACTCAGTAACTTTGCCAGCTCAGCCGTTTGCGTTTCGCTGTGCTCAGAAATCAGAAGTTTGCCTGTTGTTTCATGGTGGTAATGTCGGCTTTTTTTTGCTTAGGGAGAGCCTGGCATCAAAGGCGAAAAAGGTCCTCAAGGAGAAAAGGGCCCTCCAGGTGATCCTGGGATACCTGGTCATAAAGGCCATCCAGGACTGATGGGTCCCCATGGACCCCCAGGAGACACCGGGCAAGTTGGACCTCCCGGTCCTCCAGGACAGCCAGGATTTCCAGGACCAAGGGTAAGATTGCCAGAGAAGGGCTTTGTACCATAACTTTGCTGACACAGTGTGTGATCAGAAAAGTACCTAAGACAACAGTAAGGCTGATAGAAACCAGAGGAAGTGTGTATTATAATGGGGAGGCAGCGTTTTTATCTCCTGTCCCTTGATAAAGAAAAAGGAGAGCCAGAGCACATCTCAGGGAAGTGACGTAGGGGTGTTGGACTGAACTTCAGGAGAGCTGAACAATCCAGACCTATAGCCAGGGCAGCCAGTCCCTGACACCTTATACCCCTAAAAGCCTAAATCAGGTCATATGGCTATGGCCATGGGTCTGGAGTCTGAAAAAGCTTCTTTCTATTAGGGTGTTAATGCATAGCATTTCATTCGGAGGTCTTACGCCTTCCACTGCTGCTGGTTGTTATGAGAGACAAAATGCTGAGCCGTGGAAAGGTCACTGCTCTATTCCTGGAAATCCCGGAGTCAGCTCATCGGAATTCATGAAATCCTATTTTTGTTTAATATTCTCTTTTCTTTTTTTTTTTTTTTTTTTTAACGGGAAACAATCTTGCTACTGAGAGTGCCTGAGGGTAATGTATATAGAAGAATGAGAAAAACTACCAACACTAGTGAAGCTGCTATGCCCATCCTGAGGATGAATTTGAGAGTACCTCAGAGGGGAATAAACAGTGAAATAATCTCTGATGTAAAAGCTGGGTAAATTTTAGACAAAGCATTCTTTTGTGTGTCTCAATAACATACAGATTTGATGAAATCCAGTAATGATTATGGAGACTTAATGCAACTAATATGGTTAAAACTTGAAAAGATAATTTGTAAGCCTTCAAAGTACGTTCCACAGTCATGTTTACTTGCTGGGATGTCCACTAACAGCCATCACAAACGTTTACTACTTAATGACAATATTGTTTCTTTTGTCACCGACAAACACATCTTTTTCTCATGCAAAATTTGGTTAGGAAGAAGGCAGCAAATAGGCCAACTCTGTACTTACCAGCAATGTTGTTAGATAAAATTTAAATGCCTCTTAGCTATTTAATAAAATCTGCATTTCTTAATGAAGAGTAACTTCTGATTCAGAATACCTCACAAGGTTTTTATAAACATAGAGGATACAGACTGCATCCTTGTGTCTTTGCAGGATAGGTGTGAGGGAAAAGCAACACCTTCACGCAAATAGGTCATACACAAAAGAATGCAGTCTTTAGGTTGACCAGAAGCATTTTCAAAACTGGCAGAAATTCAAATAATAATTTTAGCCAAAAAATGATGTGTGTATTTCAAGTGAAACATCTCACTTTATGATTTATGAAGGAAAACAGTTTATCTTCCTGGTTGAAAATGCTTTTTTTTTTTTTTTTTTTTTTAATATAGCTATACTTATAGAGTTTATGCAAAGACAAGAGTCTGGTTTACCCTAAAAGCACTTTTTTTTTGTTTTCTTGGAAAGCCACAACATAAAATCTCTCCTTCCGCCTACCAAAAATGCCTTCATTGTTTTTTCAGTTGCAGCACCCAGAGTTGTTGTTCACATAGGTTTGAGTTTTGACAGGTATTACAGCTGTTCAACAGCAATGTCGCACAAAAGAGTTGAGAGAGGGGATGAAAGATACTGTCTTTTGGAGGCTGGGCGGGGGACCAAGGCCAGGCAACCACACCCCGACTCCCTTCAACAGCCTGAAATCAGGCAGAACCTTGTACTCTTTTGGGAGAATGGGTATCATATGCATAAACTGGCTTCTGTTCCCCAAGTAGGACTTGTTGGTAGGTGATACATCCAGTATGAGTGTTTATAGCAAGTCTAGATACCCACCTTAATTATCCCGGAGACAAGTATGCTTCTCTTATGGAATCATAGAATGGTTGGAGTTGGAAGGGGCCTTAAAGATCATCTAGTTCTGACCCCCCTGCCATGGGCAGGGACACCTCCCACCAGCCCAGGTTGCTCAAAGCCCCATCCAGCCTGGTCTTGAACACTTCCAGGGACATCCACGCCTTCTCTGGGCAACATGTTCCAGTGTCTCATCACCCTCAGAGTAAAGAATTTCTCCTAATATCTAATCTAAATCTCCCCTCTTTCAAACCCTCATCTTATCACTACACTCCTTGATAAAGAGTCCCTCCCCATCTTTCCTGTAGGCCCCCTTTAGGTACTGGAAGGGGCTATAAGGTCTCCCCAGAGCCTTCTCTTCTCCAGGTTGAACAGCCCCAACTCTCTCAGCCTGTCCTCGTAGGAGAGATGCAAGGGAATTTGCAATGCTGAAAAAGGAGGTAGACTGCTGACTATGATTTAGTAGGGCAGAGGATGTCTCCTGATTTGTTTCCTACTACTTCTCCTCTGAGTATTTAGGAGGGAGATTTTCCTTGGGAAGGAGACAGGAACAGTATCCCAACTATGCCGTCTGAGCAGGCTCCCTGCTTACACTGTTGAGCCCATGGCTTGCCAGCAGGTTGGGAATTGTGGATGTTTTGAGTCCTGTCACATTCTCCTTTCAGACAGTCCCTGCTGCCCTGTATATGCTCTGGGTGATGAAATGCAACCCACTAAACCCTTCATGGAGGGTTTAATTTACACATCCCCAGGCTGTGATTATGATGTCTTGTTATTACTGCGATTATTACTTTCTAGGGGGAAACCCCATCTCTAGACACCTTGAGAAGGCTCATCCAAGAGGAGTTAGCCAAGCAGCTAGATGGTAAGTAAACACCAGAAGATAATATTTGAGAGTATGAGAGATACTTTCCATAGTTGTAATGGCACCTGAACCTCTCCTGCATATGGAAGGCAATGTTGCAACAAGCCTACCTGGAAGGAGTAATGTCTAAAATGAAATGTGCTTAGCAAGCTTTACCATTACACAAGTATGGTGTTCCCAGCAATAGCACAGGGACTTTCTCCCTTCTTCAACCCAAAGCTATTGCCTGTGCCAAGCATGTTGTGGCTTTTTGCTGCCAAAAGAGCTTTGCTGCAGACTCAGTCCTGCAGATGCCTGGGCTGAGATGGTAGGACAAGAGAAGACACAAATTCAAACAGATTAATTTGGGTCACTGGGAGAGAAAGCAAACAGAGCAGGAGCCTACAGAAGGACTACGGGCTCTGGTAAACCTGCTTTTGAGGTCCCAGCTGGAGGAGAATGGCTGTGACAGTATGAAGAGAGGGGGTGGAGTGGACGTGGGCAGCTGCTTCACTCAAAGTATGTGAATTGCAAACCACTACTGACCCTGTCTACAGTGAAATGCAAAGCTGTAGTGCTTCTCGCACAGCTCTTGGAGCAGCTGACACATAGCTGCAGGCGTTTTCCTCCATGCTTAAGATCACGGTTCAATCAAATGATTTATTTGAAGGATTTTATTTACGCACTCTCAGACTTCAAATTCCACACCAATCTAAAAGCATTCAAGATTTTGGATCAATGAAGAGAAGCTAGAAACCTCTTCTCCCTCTATTTGGTAGGATGTTTTTGTGATGCTGAGTATGTCTTAAGAGCTTGCTAGGCTGTTCAGGGTCTTAAAATGGAAGTAGCAAGCAAATATGCCTGCCTGGAAATTGTAGAATATGCTGACACCGGAAGCTGCCTTAGTTTCTGACTTCACAGCTAGAGATTAGGTTTAACTCCGCATGTGTAACAGCCCAGAACAAGAAAAGTAAGTTTTTTCCGTACAGAGCAGCCATGTAGCATCTCGCTCTGTGTAGCAGAAGCAGTGGAAATAGGCACTTCTTTTCAGAGCAGCAATGATTCCAGTTTGACAGAAATCTACCAGCTGCACAGCTAAAGGAAAGGACATTTCAGATCCTTGGTGGACATGGAGTAGAGGAGGAGGGAAGTGTATAGGATTAAGTATGAAAATTAGGAGAAGATTAAAGCTACTGAAAAATGAGGTTTAGAGAGGGTCAGGGAGGCACCATCATGGCTTATGGGGAAGGATTGTGTGGGGGCAACAAATGGGTGGCCCTGAAAAACTGATCTGTGACAATACTTGGACTTTACTGGGCAACTGATTCTGGCTCTCCATGTCTTGGAGCACTGACCTTCTAGTCTAACAAACTCATCTACCTCTCTTCACAGCAAAGTTAACTTATCTCCTGGCTCAGATACAGCCTGCACATGTAAAAGCATCCCATGGCAGACCAGGACCCCCTGGTCCCCCTGGAAAGGAAGGACTACCAGGAAGAACTGGCCCTCCAGGAGAGCCTGGACAGCCTGGACAGACTGGGTCTGAAGGGCCACCTGGACCGATTGGTCCCAAAGGTGACTGAAATTTGATGTGTTTGGGAAGTCTGATAAAGGGATGTGTCCACCACACTTTTGTGTCCGCCTCTCTTGTTAGTAGCATCTAAGTCGTCATCAAAATGGATGTGTTAGAAGCAGTCTGTTGAACCAGAAGTGGTGAATGTGACCAGCAATTGCTGGTGTATTACATCTCTGTCCAGAATTGGAGTGGAGTGAGTCTTCATTCCCAATTAACATCCCATCTCAGAGGACTGGCCACAGTTAGGAACTATTTTTAGCAAATATATTGGTTTAAGTGTGGATGGAGGACCTAAGGTAGTGTTCTTTAGTTCTGTAGATCATGTTCATAAGTTCTTTATTTTTCTTTCCCTCTCTACAGGAGAAAGAGGAGCAAAGGGTGACAAAGGAGACACTGGCATTGGCCAACGAGGGGAAATAGGTCCTCCAGGAATTCCAGGTGTGTTATTCAGAATACCTACGAAAAACCATGACAAGTAAACAGGTCTCTGCCATATTAGATAGATGATGAAGATGACATAAATGTGGCATACATGATTTCAGTAGAAAGCGGACCAAAGAGAAGGAATATATCACTGGCATCATATCTGGCCACCTTTTTTTCCTCAGCCTAATTGATAGGCATAATGATCCATCTCAGTAACAGCTAGGTTAACTGACCTTTGGGACAAATACAAAGTGAAGCTTTAATTACTAGTTACACTGTGAAGTGTCCTATCTGCCCTTGTTGTGACCAAGCTGAACCCAGAGTTCCAGGCAGCTTCAGATGTTATAAAAGGTCATATCCAAGACCTGTGCCTCAGGCATACAGCTTGTGCTTTACCTTTGCTGGCAAAGAAGCAGCAAATATATTTTGTTTCTAATTTGAAATTAGGATCCATTGATTAGTTTCGCCTTCACTCTGCTTTGCTGAAGAAGGAAGCTGTGGGAAGCCTTCATGACGCCATGGTCTGCATTTGGCATACTGGCCCTGCGTTGCCTTAAAATAACAATAATTATGCTTTGTACAAATGAGTTCTCTCCCAAAATTGGCTCTCACCTCAAGCTTTCCCATCCTCAGCACCTCTCTATGAGGATTATATGTCAGTGGTTGGCTTATGCAGCTTCAGCCTGGTGACAGAGGAAGAACAGCAATAGCACAGTTGTGCAGCCCAAGGATGCCATAGGGGGTGGAAATCTTGCCTTCAGACAAGATATGCTTGCCACATCCTTGTAGATACATGCCAGCCCGACCCCAGTCTGTGGAAGCTGATATTTGCATTCAGGTTGGCAGCAAAGATATCTCCTGTGATATTGCACTGCTGAGTACTGTGCCCTGGGAGTGCCACTCACCAAAGGCGTTTTGTTTTTATTTTAGGTCTCCCAGGGGAGCCTGGCTATGCCAAAGACGGGATACCAGGACCACCCGGCCCTCAAGGTGAAGCTGGGGTACCTGGTCTCACGGGCCCGCAGGGACCTCCGGGAGCCAACGGGCAGTGTGACCCCACTCAGTGTGCTTACTATGCAAGCCTGGCTGCCAGACCCGCCAACGTCAAAGGGCCCTAGCGTGCAGGGGGTGTCCCAGACTTGTTTTTAAAACTTGAATTCATCACGCCTGCCAAGAGCTCTCAGATGTCTTCAGCTGTGTTTCTTTCATGGGAGGCCTTCTAAAGCCAACAAATGCTGCCGGTCGGTCAGATTATTTTTATGAATTATTATTATTATTATTATTATCTTTGATGTGATATGTGAATTTGGTTTTGTTTTCTCTAACATCAGGGCATATTACAACATTAAAAATAAGTGTTTTTTTCCTCTTTTGAAGAGCATACAGTATCGATGCATTGTGTAGCTGTTTATGTAAAACCTTTCCGATACCAAAATTTTTGTCTGTTATCTGGTTAATTCTTTCCAAAGCTTTACCCTTCACTCTTGAAACTGAAATCAATTCCTGTGCTGTGCAGCCTGGGGCATTAACTGTGAGACACAGGCTCGCAGGATCGTTGGTGCTGTCTGCTATCCACGTGGACTTGAAGAAGGCAGAGCCATGCCAAAGCTGGGGAAGATGTCTCCAGTACATTCGGCTCACAATTGACAGACAGTTACGAACAGCCAATGTGTGTTTCCCAGAAATTCCCTGTTAAATTTAACATTCTTTTGCCCATAAGTGAATCTGTATCCTATAGGAGCTACTTTATATGGGACCATGTTGGAGCTCACAGTAAGGCCTGAAGAGACCACAGAGATGATCACCTCCTCACTGCTCCCTGTGCAAGATCTTCAGTACTCGGAGGGTTTGGTCCTACCAGATGGAGTTTATCTTCCTTCTGTCAGGGAGATGCCTCTGCAAAAAGCCATGATGCTGTCCTCTGTCAGCTCAGGGATGCCAAATCCCTTTTTCATTGTCAGCGCACGCACAGCTCCCTACTGCTGCTTCACCCCCAAATCAGCCAGAGCAGCACAGAAAATGATCTGGCATTAAAAATCTCAGGAATCCAGGTGTGACCCACCTTGACCACTTTGTATTATCCACTATGATTATAACTTGGCAGGGTCACATTTTAGAGGGTAGGTGAGAAGTTGCAGGCTGGTCTAGGAGAAGGTTGATCTCTCATGAAAGGGTCAGAACAAAGAGGTCTTCAGAAACCCAGAGGAAATGTTTTTTGAGGTTGAAAGCAGAAAGTCAGACGCTGTCCCTTTTCCCCTACCAGCTAATTGCCAAAATCAACTTGAGAATGCAAAGACAAAGTAAAGAGGGGATGGAGTCTGAAAAGACCTTCACAATAGGTCATTTGTGAGTTTAACCCTCTGACCAAGGCAATCCCACCCACAAAGGTGCGGCTGCAGTTTCAAAATTCTTCTGCACAAAGCAATTTGTATTGAGAGATCGGAGTAATGAACCTAACACAGGCGCTAAGCGCTGAATGTGTTTGGAAATCTCATCAGGTCTTTCGGAGATGGAAAAGAGGCACCCTGCCCTGCTGGCAAGTTCACCACATGGCATGGTGCTTCCAAGCTGGCTAAGCTGAACATATGCCACAGCTGTCTATAACCATCCCAGAATCAGCCCCCACTGCTAAAGCCCAGAGATAACCACTTGCCAGCCTTGGAGCCTTTTTCCCACCCAGTAGCAGATAAAATTTGCCTCTGCTTTACTGAAAAATGAAATTAAATAACATGTTCAAATGCCAGGGTTAAACAAAGTCTTTACTGTGTAGCTCTCAGTGGTGCTATTTTTGCTATTTCCTATGCAAATAAACTCTTTGATTTGATTTTACTGTGTTTCTTGCTATGGAAAGACTAATCAAAGTGAAAATATCATGAAGTGAAAAGCTTATGCTTTTAAGTAACTCTCAGTGGTATATCTTACTCTTCTGCATCTTAGGTCAGCTTGCTATATCTCAGTGTTCAGCAAGCATGTTGATCGCATTGTATTTCACAGCACCATTTTTCCTAATCCAGGCTGAGGCTTCATCCCTCCAGTGGTGAGGCAGAACAGGTTTTCTGTGCAAGAGATACCTCCCAATATGGCACGAGCCATCATTTTGAAGAAATGTGATGGCAATGGTTTTACAACAGTCAATCATGTTAACCGGTCCGTGTTAATGTGACATTTAATTCCTGTCATGATGGTGACTCCTCAACCTCTGTAGATTATCTCTCATCATGTGTGTCTGCACGTGCCATGCATGGCATAGACTTCAACACACTCTGGTGCACCATGCGAAGGATAGATGCACAACGATGTTCTGTTAAACAAATTTCAGGGTCTTTCGCCCCTATGAGATGGTGCAGTGGTATCTAGTTGAGGGCGATCGAGGGGGATTTTTGGATAAACCTTTTCATTTGAATGTATGTTGGAGCCATCGCCCCAAAAGTCTGTGTTAGGAACATGAGTGACACACCTGTATCTTTAATGGCAATTAGAAGATCTGCGTGGGTTAGGCACAGACTACGGCTCTGCAGCTTTGCCACCCAGAAGAGGAGACACAGCCTGATTCCCTTTGTTCCAGCACATGGTTGTCTGTTCGGTCTGGTCCTGGAGACACCCCAGACTGTCTCTGTGCCCTAAATTCAGTGGGTGCCCTTTCCCTGCTTTTTCTTAAATCTCCTTTTGTCTCCAGCCAGTTAAATGGCATTCACCAAGCATAATCTGTCCCTAGCGAGAGGAGTACGAGACGCATGCTGCAGACTCAGATCAAGACCTGTGCTTATAGCCAACTGGTTTCTTTGGCTATAGTCATCTTAGGGAGGCTTCTATAGCTGCCACCTCTTACAGAAGCAAGCCCTATGTGAGTCCACCTGCAACAAAAGGTAAGAAAGGAGCACGTGTTTGCAGGATTTCTGCCCTGCAAGCTCAAATACCAAAAGCTGCAACAGTTTTTACCTCGGTCTGTTCGCAGGTATTCGCAGTCTTTGGAAAGGTGGCCTGAGATTACTTTCCAAATTAGGTCTGCCATCTGGGCAGACAGTAAACCTACAAGTACAGCCCTGGGCATGGTCAGAAGCTGCCCTCCAGAAAATGCAGATGCTTCTGTGCCTGAGCAGGTGACTGTGTGCTGGAAGGTGACAAGCAGACGTGTATTGCCTGCCCAGCATCTTGCAAGGTGACCATGCAGGCAGGAGGTGGCAGATAGGACAGGGACATGCTGATGGCCTCTCCCCTGGCTGCTCTTGAATAAGGGGGAACGTGGCTTTTGCATCTCAATGTTTCTGTCTCTGTAAAAAAGCAGTTGGTACATCACCACAAAGTCTGTTCACTGAGCCTGAGGTTTAAACTGAGGAACATACTGCTATTTTTGGTTTGTTGTTTTTTTTTTTTTTTTTTTGGCTGGTCCTGTAGTGAGTGGATATACCATTAAAATTGCATTGGAGAAACAGATAATGTGTTATTTACACATTAAAAAGGTGCTAACGATATGTAGGGTTTATGGCACCATGGTGGGCTGTTACTTTTTTTTTTTTTAAATCAAGTGTGTAAATTATTGCAATTATAACAAACAGACCATTATTTCATTAATTATTTTTTTTTGCCTGACAAATAAATAAATTAAAAACCAAAACAAAACAACAAGATAATTTAGGGAAAATACTTTTGTGTGTTAAATTATTTAACATTTTATACTTGTTTTCTAAACTATTTTGAATTAGCTGCTTCTTGGAAGCTGTAACAGGAATTTATTATTTTCCCTCTTTGCCACTTGTGAGTGGCTCTCCTCAGTACAGCCTTGTGATGCTGTTTTCCTGAGCTCTCCTTTTCCCACCTCTTGTTGTTAATATGGGATAATTAAACTATGTAAGGCTGAATTCTGTTCTATATTTTGATTTGGGTATGTGTAATCAAAACAAGACTACTCTGTTCAGGACTAAACCAACTGTGTGTTGTTTTTTTTCCAGAGAAACATAAAAATGCTGTAACAGCTAAGCACAGGCTTTGTTCTCTAAATGGGTGGGAGATGAGCACAGATTTTACATTCTGGGCAATTAAAAAAAAAATTAAAACTATATTAAAAAAAAAAAGAAAATAGAGCTTAGTGTTGTCTCAGTCTTTTAATGTGGAAAGTGGCTAAGCTCTGCCCTGCTGTAGATTGCATTTTGGCAGCTTCTGGAGCAGGACCTGATCCTTAGGCATGTCTGGGTATCACCACCTGATACTGTCTTGGGTGCCAGAGACACTGACAAGGGACTGGCAGATACGATGTAGGACTCAGGAGAGTCTTTCCAGATCTGTAGTGGGTGACCCTAGGGGAGAGTATGTGTCACATCAAATGATGTAAAATGGTTATGTCTAGTTACCTGAATCCCATGCTCAGTCTTTCACAGTGAGTTTCAGTCAGCCCATGGCATCAGCACTTTGGTGGCTCCAATGTGTCCTGTGGAGCCTGGACAGCGATTCAGCTTACCCTAAAGTAGTCAGCTGAAGCACTCTGGGCTGTTTGCCTACGTTAACTAGGTATTCATGGATAGAAGATCTTCTGGTAGATGTCTTTATCTTCCACCATTACTGGCTCATGTTCCCACTGAGTTGGTGTGGAGATATACGTGTTAGAGATAATGATAAGTTGGATGTTATGTGACTAACAGCCAGAAAACTCAGAGGGAGAGGGACACGATTATGGCATGAACCTGTACTGTTCTTCAACAGAACAACAGGAAAATTTTCTTAAAATGACTGCATTAACTCAACAGTAACTACACAGACTGAAAAAAATCCACTACCCTGTCTTTCAGCCTCCATGAGCTGGAGTCCAGTGCTGCTGAGGTTGCTGCTCCATGGCATGGGGAGGAAGAGCAGCATAAGGACAGAGCTAGTCTAGGGGTGAAGGCAAGCTCCTGTCCCAACCTGCAACCCTGCATAGGGGTGAGCATCCGTCAGTCTCTGCATCAGCCACCCCATTGGCTCCTACACCCCAATTTAAACACCTGTCTGAGGTCCTTAGGGTAATAAGGGTTCATTGGAGCCTGGACTTTCCTTTCAACACCTCTGTAAATAGTTTAGTTGAATTAAGAAAAGAAAGCCTGCTTAGCTTCATCACTAAGGGTTAAACCTGGAGGTCACAAACATATATTTTTGTCTTCTGAATTGTGAAATGGGAACAACTGATTAGAAAAGCATGAAGACATGAGGAACAGGACACTGGTTTTCAGAGTTGCTTTACAAAGCAGTTTTTCACTGTAAAGGCTGACTTCTGAATACCTTGCATAGTTTGACTCAAGAATATTGATGCTGGCAATATTCTTGTTGGAGTTTGTCTGAATTGAGAATGAGAATATTCTGCTGGGTCTCTAGGGGGATCATGTGTTGAAAATATGGGCTCTTTCTTCTCATTTTACATTTTGGATCATGAACTTTATGTAGAAAGCACGAGGGAACAATTTGACAGACGGACATTAATCAAATTCTGATGTTCCCCATGAGCCAGTGATCAGAGTCAGGAAGAAGGATGTCCTGCAAGATGGAGCAGAAAAGAACCTGCCACCTTGGTAAAGGAAAACCTAAGGTCAAACTCCAGGTGTGAAAAAGTGCAACAGGAGAACAGTACCAAACACCACAAAAAACCTCTCTCTCTCTCTGACGACGGCTTTGGCTCTGCATGACGTGCTGTCTGAAAGACCTGGGTTTTGATTTGAAAAGATAAGCATGTTTAAGCAGAAGGCAGCACACATGGCAACTCATTTTATTTCACAGGACAGACGTATTTGACAATGTGTTCTTAGAAACACATTTTTTCCCCTTAGTAATGTGGGAGATGGCTTTTGTCCAAGTCTGAAATTACTCTCATTGCAATAACTTCTTCAGCACTTTCTTGATGGGAGTTGAGTTTAACTTTGAGTCTTATTTTTATGGTTAATTGTGAGGTCTGTAATTTCTGCTTAGTGACTTTCCCTTGCAAGTGAAAATCTCCCTTTTCCTTGGCTGCTGTATTTGTCTCTGATGTACATATATTTCCAAGTCACTGTACCTGTTCTTACTTAGAACAACTATTGGACTTTCTCGAGTTCGGCTGAATCATAGAATCATAGAATGGTTTAGGTTGGAAAGGACCTTGAAGATCATCGAGTTCCAACCCATAGACAAGGAAACCTCCCACTAAACCAGGTTGCCCAAGGCCACGTCCAGCCTGGCCTTGAACACCTCCAGGGATGGGGCCTCAACAACCTCTCTGGGCAACCTGTTCCAGTGCCTTACCACCCTCAAAGTGAAAAACTTCTTCCTAAGGTTCAATCTGAACCTGCCCTCTTCCAGTTTAAAGCCATTCCCCCTCGTCCTATCGCTACATGCCCTAGTAAAAAGTCCTTCCCCAGCTCTCCTGTAGGCCCCCTTAAGGTACTGGAAGGCCGCAATAAGACCAAACATCTTTTTACTGTGTGAAATGTCCACCCTTTCTTGATGAAGCTAGCATAGCCTTCAGACCCCATTGGCATTAATGGTGATCCTAAAGAACAGGAGTAACCTCTTTCAGTGTCCTCAGGGTCTGCTTAGACCATTGCACAATCAGCTGTGACAGCCTCAGCTCAATAGCTTATGCCGTCCCTATTGGGGAGTCTAGTAGGCCTTTCTCCAGCCACCAACATCTCAGGAGCTTATAATGCCAAAGCAGCCTCACAACGCTTCTGGATACTAGAGAAGTGATATAGTTTTCTCTCACAGATGCTGAAAATGAATCTGGAGGAAATTCAGGGGTTGATTTCAAAAGGTTTACGGCATTTGCACTCTGAATCCAAGTCAAGGCTAAAAGCCAGCATGTAACAGCCCTGAAAATCACAGACTCATAGAATAGTTTGGGTTGGAAGGGACTGTTAGAGGTGATCTAGTTCAACCCCCCTGCAATAAGCAGGGACATCTTCAACTAGATCACGTTGCTCAGAGCCCCATCCAACCTGACCTTGAATGTTTCCACCTGTCTCGGCAACCTGTGCCAATGTTTCACCACCCTCAGCATAAAAAAAATGTCTTCCTTCTAGATAGCCTAAATCTACTCTCTTTTAGCTTAAAACCGTTATGCCCTGTCCTATCACAACAGGTCCTGCTATAAGGTTTGTCCCTATCTTTCCTGTAGGCCCCCTTTAGGTACTGAAAGGCCGCAGTAAGGTCTCCCTGGAGCCTTCTCTTCTCCAGGCTGAACAAACCCAACTCTTTCAGCCTGTCTTCATAGCAGAGGTGCTCCAGCACTTGGATCATTTTCATGGCCCTCTTCTGGACCCGCTTCAACAAGTCCGTGTCCTTCTTATGTTGGGGACTCCAGAGCTGGATGCAGTACTCCAGGTGGAGTCTCACGAGAGCGGAGTAGAGGGGCAGAATCACCTCCTTTGACCTGCTGGCCACACTTCTTTTGATGCAGCCCAGAATGTGGTTGGCTTTCTGGGCTGCAAGCACATGTTGTAGGCTCCTGTCGAACTTTTCATCCACCAATACCCCCAAGTCCCTCTCAGAAGGGCTGCTCTCAATCCCTTCATCCCCCAGCCTGTATTGATACTGAGGGTTGCCTGGACCCAGGTGCAGGACCTTGTACTTGGCCATGTTGAACCTCATAAGGTTCATATGGACCCACTTCTTCAGCTTGTAAAAACCTGTATTTCGGGGTGAAATCCAGTTAAAAAACAGCAGAGCCTAAGGTGTAAATTCAGAGGGTTGAACGATGATCCCAAAGTCCTCTTGTCAGCATCTTCTGGATAGAGGGTTCCCGGCACCCGCTACTCATCTGTGCAGCCACACACACCCCTGGTGCTGGGACACAAGGTCCCTGCAATTTCAGCACCGTCCTGGGCCAAGGAGATCAGAACTGAGCAGGGTGGGAAAGCAAAGCTGATGTGCCTCCCCTTCACAAGACCTGACCTGGTAGACCTGCTTACACCGTACCTGTAATGCATTGTCTTCTACCTTTAGTAGCCTGTGGGAGGTTGTGGAGACCCCCTCTCCTTGAAAAACATTTGAAATGGTTGTCCTAAGCATTTTTTAGCTGAAAGCCTTAAGGATTAGAGAATGAAGTAGAGTAGAGCCTGAGGCTTCAAACCCACATTTTTCTCCTTCCAGGAAAATGCTTTGCTCTCTACATCGCATGCTGTGCTGAGTGGTTTGGGATAAACCTCGCATTTTTCATGTCTGCTACAAAAGCTATGCCAGCAAGGAATAAAAATTTGCTTTTAAATATGCCAGAGCAAGTGCACCACAAGAAAGACAGTATCTCAGTGGTGCAGGGGTTCATATTCTCAGCAGGAGGCAGGAGGACTTCCAGATTTCAAAACTGATTCTTTATTTTGTTTTCTGAATGTTAAAGGCACAAATTGACCTGACAACAAGATCTGTTCAGGGTTCCCAGCTGCCAAGCCACCAGCTATGAGTCTGTCTTCTTCTTGTCTCATTTACCATGTCCTTTATCTTGTCCCGTTTATCATGTGCTTTATCTACCCAGCCTTGCTGCTTCCATTGCAATCCCCTGAAACTGACCAATGTGTATTCTTCAGACAATGGCACCCTAAGTCCTCCCAGTAGGAAAGACCTACATGCAAACGAGGATCTGAACCAATCTGCTGAAAAGCAGAGGCACTGCACTGCTGTTTCACTTTCTGAACACCAACAGATATTTGCCACCAGCTCACTGGCTGCAACCGTGAGAAGCACTGTCATAGCCCAGGAGCTGGGTATTGTGTATGCTGCAGAGCTTGAAGGGAAACACCTGATCAAGTGAGAACGCCAAGTGTTTACTCAGCGGGAGGTATCTGAGCAACCCAAACACTCTGCATGTGCATTGGTAACTTGCTTTGCAGAGAAGAATGCTGACGGAGGGCCTCGATCCACCAAGAACCTCAGAGATTGTCTGTGGAGCGTGCAACAAAACATCAGTGGCTGTTTCAGTTCAACCAGTCACGGTTCTGTGGGACAATGGATGCAGCCACCTCCTTTGGGTGTGCCTCTTCAGGCCCCGATCCACTCTGGAGGTACCTCACAGAGCATGATCCAAAGTACGAAGGGAAGAAGAAACTCAAAATCTCAGGCAGAGAGCTGGCGTCAGTTCCTGCTCAGGTCTTTGGCTTGGACCAGCTGCAAGTCCTGGAGATGAGCCCAGAAAGAGAGAGCTGCTTGAGGTACCGGATGGAGCTGCTCCCCCGAGAGATCAGCCGCCTGAGGAACCTAACCTGCCTCTACGTGGACTCCAACAACTTGAAGAAAATCCCTGCCGAAATTGGCACTTTGCGTCACTTGGAGAGGCTCACTCTGAGCAACAACAGCCTGAGCTCACTGCCCCCAGAAATGGGGGCACTTCAAAGGCTGCACAGCCTCCATCTGGCCAACAACAGCTTCACCGAGCTGCCTGCACCTCTCTGCCGGCTGAGGAGCCTCACCTTTCTGGATATGAGTGACAACAAAATAGGCACAATTCCCTCCAGCATTCGGCATCTGGAGAAACTTGAAACGTTGCTATTGCTCTTCAACTCACTGGAGAGGCTGCCCGAGGATGTCTGTCTGTTAAGGAATCTGCACACGCTTTGGTTGGGAAACAACCATCTACGGTCCCTTCCGGCAAGCTTTGGGGAGCTGGTGAACCTGGACTGGGGATACAATTACTGTTCCTGCAATTTTGAGGGGAATCCACTGGAAAGTCCTCTCCCTGAAGTCTGCAGCAGAGGCCCTGAAGAGATCAGAGACTATTTCTTGTCATTTCATAGGGCACAGAGAGACTAGACAACTGGCGTCAGTCCTCCTGAAGTGACTGAGATGGACTTATTCTGTGCAAATCAACTGCACAAGCAAAATGGGTTTCAGTTGGAAAAGACTCGCAAAATCACTTGGTGGAGCTCAAAAGCTTCCTCTCTGCTGTAAAGTGATTTCTCTGGCATTTTTTTTTTTTTTTTGGCTTTCATACTGAACGGTGGTGTATACCTTTAATTCAGGGACAATGACAGTCTTTTTTGTTATTTATAGTTGCGTAGAACTATCTCGGGAAATGCTGCGGCCAAACATTCAGTCTGAGAAAATATAACAAGAGCTAGTCTGAGAGGATAGAGTCAGGTAAACAACCGGTGGTACGTAAGTACCAATAATCCATACTGTTTGTTTGCACAATGGGTCGGTGCTTGAGTCTGGACTTGAAGTAGGTTCAGGCTGAGGTTTCTGGAAGCGTTTAAGGCCATACAGATTTGTGGATTTGTGTTTGCTTCAAGTAGCCCAGAATCTCATTACTTTCCATAGTGTTTTACATCCAACACACAGTTTGAATCAGCTCATGTTTCTGTCTGGCTCTGGTTAAGAATCAACCTGTGTCCAGGTCCCACAAGGTACCACACAAGCGGCGTCTCCATTGTTTTGGCAGGACATAGTGTATTTCTGACCCTGCTTCTCCTGAAGAGCAGTTTCAGCGCAGAGCTGTCACACTTTCTGGAGGCAGCATGGGCTTGGAGTCGATGTGCCAGTCCCTCCAGAGCAAACCTCAGTGATAGTGGTCCATGGAGCTTGGTGGTGCACACGGGTAACCCAGATTTAGAGCATGCGGCACTAGCAAAAATGTTTCCACTTCTACCGAGGCTGGGAAAGTTTTCCGAGATATTAAAATATAAGTATGCAAACTTCCTGCAAGGGAACATTTCTGAGAATTCCTGTCTATAATCATAAAAGGCTTCATCAGTGTTACATTATGGAAATTTGCTGAGACTCCTTTCTGTTTCATTTTGCTCTCTCCCCCTTAGCCTCTCATCAGCATTTTCCTCCCACCTCTCCTTAGCTTTGCTCTTTGTGTTTTCTCTGTGGCTACTCCCTCTGACATTATCTTTGTGTTTCATTATTTTCTCATCAAAAGTCTCTCGTTCCCTTATAAATGCTTTTCTTTGCCCTCTGTCTCCTTTGTTTCCCATTTCTCCTTTGGCCAACGTACAGAAAGCTGCAGCTTTGTGTCTTTCCTGGAAAGAAGAAGGGCTGAGTCAGGCCTGCTGGGAGATGAACGTGTGCTTCCAGGGTTCACAGAGAAAGGGAGAGAGAAAGGCTTTGAGACATTGATACATGGACCATTAAGTCTCTTGTTGCGTCATTTTCTTCTCATAGAAAACATCAGCACAAGGAGAATAAGAGATCTGAATCGAGCTGAAATGTTACTGGGTGACAAAAGCACGACTCCTGATATTCTTAGCATGTACAGCTTTTTACCCTGCTCTGACACTGAGTCTGCCCCTGACCTCTATGAAGCTTTCAGACCAGCCATCAGCTTTTGGTGGCACAGTAAGCAGATTCTGTATAGGAGCAGTATATCACACAGCGATAAGTCAATGCCTGGCAATAATGGGCATGCAGTAACATCAAACCAGCTTACTTGTTTTTCCTGCAGCTGATTATCTCTAAGATGTGGGGCATAGGAAAGAAAGGAGTAAAGCGACCTTCCCTTGCTCACTGGGCTCTTTCTGTGGCAGCATGGACAATCAGAGGTGAAAGAGAAGGACACACACTGCCAGTCCTTTGCACTTGGTGGTTTTTCAGAGACTTGCAGCATGCTATGGGATGGTGTGTGAAGCTCCTGAAGCTAGTGTTAGGTAGACAGACGGTTCCTTCAGACAGAAGTTGAAGGACTGGGATTTTATTCTTATTTCTGCCAGTGATTCATTGTCTGGATTCAAACAGGTCTGCTGTCTTATTTCCCCGTTACTCCCCCACCCCCATTCAAAATGTGCAGTCATCCTGCCTTTCTAAAGCTTGTCCAGTATAGGACATAAGTATGAAGGGAGTACTAGTAGTGGGACACAAGTGAAAACAAGGTTATTCCCCTGTTTTGGGACATGTGGGGGACTGAAATTCTAATAGCTGTGGTCTTTTTTAGGGGCTTGTGTCTAGCACACAGAATCTGTCCTGGGCATCATCTTAGATGAGTGGTAAGAGGGACAATTTCTTATGTCCCTTGTCAAACTGCTCAGATCCTGCCTCACTTTTTATCTTCTCCACTGCATAGGGTTTGGGCTTGAGGATCCATTTCAAATTTTGGCAACCTTTCCTTTCTGCCAGTCATTCCCAAAAGGCAAGTTGACTTTAGCTTGATTTTGGGGAGTTTGCAGCATCTCACAACTTTCATTTTTGGTTTTGGCCAGCCAGGTTTCATACATTAGAGTGCCCCATAAGTTTCTTATTGAGGAGAAAAGCTCTTTTCAAGGCCAGTCAGTACTTAGTTTAAGTAGTCCCCTCTCAAAAAAAACCACAGACATAATTTCTGAAGCCTAACTGTATCCATTAATAATATGCCTGTCATTCCTGGGAGTGAATGGAGCTAAAAAGGGTGTTAAAGCCAGCAAGAAAATGTCATCTTTAATAAATAGTGCCAATATCTTTGCTGTAATTCTCCAGTCTGTTGGGATCAAGACAAATTCTGAGAAATTAATGAAAGTGAGGGCACTTTGACCATACTATCAAGCTGCTTGAGCAGACTGAATATGTTATTCAGCTACAAGAAATTCTGTCCTGACCCCATGCTGTCTGTCGCCTCTTCCTCACCCTTTTGTCCTGCTCGCTTCCAAAATCCCACTTCCCAAAGCAGAAACCCCAATAGTGCATATGCGCTGCAGTATTCTGGCATCTGTGTTAGCAGCAGTTACGCAGAGCAATAACTAGATCTTGGGGTTGTCATTAAGATGGCATTGAAATCTAATCTCAAACTGCTTATCCTGTATTTGTTGTAGTCTGCATTGTTGCTAAGCACCCTCCTTTGCCTGTGCTCATTAAAACTTCAAGCGTTAATATCAGAGAATGGCAAACTGCTAGGATATAGGCCCCTGGCGAAAAGACCTAGATATAATCCATCGGGGGGCGAGGGGAGGAGGGAGAGGGAGGTTTTGTTAAAGCTGACATTCAGCATTGATGGGAGTAGTGCATGCATTTCCCTTCACCCCACAGCGTACTGCAAACAGACTGGCATAGGAGAAAAGCATTGTCCCCTGGAATTGCACAGGACTTTCATTTGAAAACTTTGAACTCTTGCAGCAGAACAGTAATGAAATGTAAGAGCAGTGAGTGAAAAAATCTCCAAACAGAAATTCAGGAGAATAATATCTATAAGGGCAGAGGGCTCTTTAATTTAACATACAAATGCATAACACTTCACAGGCTGGTAGCTCAAGCCAGACAAGTTCTGACTGCAGATAAGCTGCATATTTTTAACGCCGGAGAGTTCACCTGAGGATATGACAGATTCTCCACCACCCGAAGTCTGTAAAACCCGGTCTAGCTCACCCAAAGGTACGGCAGTGACATTCCACCTTGTTTTATGCAAACTGAAAGTTACAAAGGCTCCTTCTGTCTTCAAAAGTACATGGCTACAATCTATGGCTGCCATAAATCTAAAATATTAGATCCCAGCATTTACTTACTTCTGCCTCGGTTTGCCTTTGCATTAAATTGATATTTTTAGTTTTCAATGGCTACGAGCGATGCTTAAAGAATTGAAGGTCACCCAGCCAGGAGCAATGATCAGAGGGCTCTCATGTTCAGTGGTGGAGTCTCTGAGTTGGTAAAACAAAAATGAAGTGGCAGTTGCTGTTCTCCTCATGCCTTTTGGCGTCAGCAGCAAATTTCCAGGTTCACTAACAGAAAATTGGTCCTGAATTCACTTTGAGTGGAGTTTAGCACCCACCAGTTTTCCAAGTCTTTGAAAATTCTCGTGGTTGATCAGTCAAACATATTATGTATTAGCAGACATCAAAGGACTCACAATTTTGCAGACCACCAGAAAACAAAAGACGCTGCAGCTAGTGTTCTGCAAACATATTTGATATTTGAAAGGAGAGGGCTACTTCCTGAACATGCAGTTGTTGGGGATCTGTTCTTAGACGTTTTCTATGTGTTCCCTAGTCCAGGACTGTGTCCATCCAAAAGACCATCATCACGGAGAAAGGCCACTGTTCCTGCTAGTTGGATGGACCCCAACTCTACCCGTCTTTCTGTCGTCCTCTGTGGTCTGTAGCCTCATCTTAGAACTTAGCAGTCCAACTTCAGAAATGATGATTTTCTGGTGATGTAACACTGAGTCAGTGCAAGATGTTCAGGTCTGACATGAATCCATGGGATCAATAGGTTTAATTATCATTGATTGCATACAATCAGTCACTGTCAGAAGTACCAGATTCAACTGAAGACGTTTCCCTACACTTGGGCAACAGTACCACAGGAGAAACAAAGCAATCTATCATGAGCAAGTGCCATAACATTCAGCAAATCAAACTGCAATGAAAGCCTAAGTAGCATATCTAATGAAGATCACTCTGATCCATACAAATAAAGGTTTTTAACTCCCCAGAGCGTTCTGCCCACGAACAAAAAGACAGGTAGTAAATGGTGCTTAAAAGAATACTACATCCAAGCCATGGATTTCTTACATGTGTTAAAGATCTCAGTGGTCATCAAGAAGCTTTTTGTTTTTTCTGCCACCCTAGGGAAGCTACAAAGTGTGTTGCCATTCCCACTGCCATGCAAACAAACTTTCCTTGAACAGTTCAGACAGCAAGAAAATAGCAAGAGGGGAAGAGACTGATGCCATGAGCAAAGCCCAGATGCAATAGCACACCCTGAGACTTTGTACTGAAACTCATTGGGTTTTGCCAGACTTAAGTGTCCAACACAGCCAGCCTGGAGCTCACTGCTGCCGAGACTCCCAGAGTGATCCCACATCCAGTCATTTGGTGCATGAACGTTATGAGGACTTGCATTCAGTAGGATGCAGTGGCTCTCACATCAAAGGTATTGGTTCAGCTGGGGTCAGACCATTAGCACAAAGTTACGTCGAAAGAGAAGTCTTTCCAGTACTTTGCAGGTCTCACTGATGAAAAGTTAAAACTGAAACTTCTTCTTGTAATGCAAGCTGTTTATTTTATTTTATTTTTCTTTTCTTGCTTGCAACAAGCCTTTTACGTACATGAAGCTCATTGAAGACCTTCTTATGAGACTTATTAAAGTTAAACAAGCACCGAGCCTATCAGTCTTTCTGCTCCGGCCATGTTTTCCGCATCTCTGTTATTGCTCTTCTCCTCCGGACTATTGCTACACATCATTACTGAGCAGTCACAGTCAAAACTGAATACAATATGGCATCTGAAGTCTTTCTAGTGCCAAAGAAAGGACTGCTGTACATCTTGAAAATTATAAATCTGTTTGTTCACCTTGTATGGTGGTGATTTCTCTTTTTTCACAAGCAATTCAGCTTATCATCTACTGTGATACCACACTTCGCTACAGAGCTGCTATTGGCAAATTTTGGTATTGGCATATTTGTATAAGCTGAAGTTTGTAACCTTGCACTTGTCCCTGCTGAATTTCAGCTTCCCCCCTCCCATCCCAGACAGGTTATACAATTCAAAATCATTCTGAATTCAAATCCTGTCCTCCTGTGCTTACAAAGCCTCCGAGCTTTATGCCATCTGAAAATTTAATAACCATACTCTCTTTTCTATCGTCTAATTCATTAGTAAAAACACATGCCAGGATTGGATCCAGAACAGACCTGGATGAATTCCACTTTCTGCATCCTTCCACTCTGACAAAGCACTACCGATAACCTTTCTGATACGTTATCAAAGCAGCTTTGCACCCAATCGATCATTGTCTCATCTAGCCCACGCTGCTGCGGCTTGCTTATGAGAATGTCCCATGCAACCATTTTAAAAACCTTAGTAATGGTAAGATTTGTGACAGCTACTTTTCCTTCATTCTTAGAGCCTGTTACATTGCTAAAAGTGGAGATTAGATCAGTTCAACACAATTTATTCTTGACAAATCCACATGGGCTACTTGTCCTTGCTGCTACATGGAGCAGCTGCTGCTGTGACTTGTTATCTTCCAGGTGCTTATGAACGGTGTATTTGTTCCAGAATTTTTGCAACGCTTGAAGGCAGGTGAGCTCGTTTCCCATCCCTCTCCCTCAATAAAAACAACAAAAAAAAAGAAAAAAAATAGTTTAGACTATGTATATACTCCTTATAGCTACCACAACTTTTTGGCCTTGCACAGGCATAGTGCTGTGTGAAATAGTTATCTTTAATGCAACAGCCACTTGCTGCTTCAGCCCCAGGAGAAAGATTCAGGGCTGGTTGGGGACCAGGGCTCTGGTAGAGCTCATTAGAACACCAGCACATCCAGGCTGGAAGGATTTGGTAGAGTCTGTAACCACATCATGGCCAGTGCTGATGTGCTCTGGGTGGTCCCATGGTGGTAGTGGAGGGCTACAGCTCCTCTTGCAGTTTGGGAAATGCAACTCAGAAACCTGTGAGAAAACATTAACTTCCATTTCCTTACTTGGTTGCTGTGCAGAGGACTTCAGCCTGGTCGCGGTCCAGGGAAAAGACAGTCACTGGGAGGGGTAAATAACACAAGTCTCGAGATACTTAAACCATTTCAGTCCTGCCTTGTCAGTTGGGGACCCTTCTTGTTTTTTCTTTCTGTGCCCTATTTTCAAATAGATGTCCTTAATCCTATTTCTTAGGCTCAGAATGGACCTGAGTAGCATGCAATTTCTAAGAAGGCAGCAGGGAACTGACAGTTTTGATCCTGCAATAACTAGCTTCAGTAGCTCACAGTGTGCGTCGGTGTGTGCTCCCTGGGCAGCTGTGTCAACTAGAGGATGTCTGCACCCTTCGACTTGTAAAAAGGGTGTTTCAAATCAGCTCAGACATCTTCTTTTGATCTAGATGAAAGGAAGATTCCTTTATGTTCTCAAGACGACCACTGGTTCTTAGGAGGTTGGCCCTTTGCATTGCATCTGTACGTTCACAGAAAGAACAGGAAAAAAAGGTTAACTCACACAGGCTAAATATCTGCCAGACTGATTGCTTTGGCATAGTTTTCACACATAAAATACTGTTGCACTTTAGCAATTTCTAAACATCCACACAGCAATAACAGCATGGTTCTGTGTCTTTTTATTCTTCACGAAGTTCCCTTTTCAGATATAAAGTGGGCCTTATCCAGACTGAATAACTGTGATTTGTTACTGGAACACTAATAAACCTAAATTATCACTTATTCCTAATTTTTTTTTTTTTTTGCAACTGCGAGGTTCAAGCATTTTAGTCATGCCCGTGATTCCCTCTTCTAGTGTTTGGTGGTGCCAGGGTTTGTGCAACTGGGAAGAGTTGTATGGCCTATGAAGCCTACAGCTTCTCTGTGGCACAAGGATTGCAAGGTGATTCGGAAAGAGAAGGGTTAAAGAGCAAAACCCCAAGCTCTACACATCTGATAAGCAGAGACCTGATGGAGCTTGTGGCCAGAAACCTTGGTAAAAGGTTAAGAGGCTGCAGGAAGGCGCCACCTGATGAATAGGTCTTAAGAGCTGCACTAGCCAAATTTACAGAGGTAATAACAATGTGCCAGGAAAGCCCCTAACAACGGCCTTCTGATGTTATCTTTAGCCAATTAAAAGTAGTAGGTTTAGTTGTACATGTTTGAAAGAACCAACCAGATTGTGATGAGATCTCTATATAACCCCTGAAAGTTTTAGAATAAACGACTTTCTGCTTGCATCAAGCTGCCCGTCTCTCAATCGCGGCACTTCTCTGTAGATCCCTTTTGAGCCAATGTCTATCAAGAGGTTACCTTCCAAGAAGTTAGACTTGATGACTCTGCTTGTTCCTTCCGCTGCTGGGCTCTTATCAGACAGCGTTGCTTGTTGGGAACACACTAAACTGGTGCTCTGTATATCTAGACGTCTCCTGTTTGAAATGTTAAGGTTAGTTTTCTTTAGCTTTTTGTACTTTTGTTTGTACTGTACAGGCTGACACCAGTTCTGCACAGTTCTGACACGTTCTGCACAGTTCTGACCCATTCTGCACAGTCATATACACCGGGATATTTTTTTTTGTTTGTTTCCTATAAAACTTTTCCTGATCCAACTGAATGAAACTAAGAAAGAAAATGAAAAATGTTATATGACGCCATGGGTATGTGTGCATGTGGATCCTGCATCCTCATTTAGCAGAGCAATTAGGCAGATGCCCTGTACAGATCCCAGTTCCTCGCCCTGTTTTAATATTCAAAGCACTTTAAAGACTCTACTGGATGTCATTGTGTTCATGCTAGACCTTCAGATCTTTCTTCAGAAAGAGAGGATAATAATGGACTGACATTATACAGGAAAACTAGCATTTGCTTTGTTTGAACTAAATGGATTGTCACTGGAAATGGCTCGCATTTCAGACTGGTAGAAAGAGCCTAAGCTGAAATGATATTCCTCTTTGGAGAACAGCACGTAGGATATTTTACAATTAATTTTCAGAATTAAATGTGCCTTTTAGTAGCAAAAGTCCTCCCTTGCCCCCCCCCCCCATTATATTTAAGTAAGAATAGTGTTTTATTTCAGAAGTATTGAAAGTTTGCCTGTAACTTTTCTTATTACAAATAATAGCAACAAATCTGCATCATATTTTCTTGTCCTTTCTGTGAACACTGCATGTATTATATGTTGGCAAAATATAGACTTTGTTGTCACAGAAAAAAAATGAAGATTTTTTTATCTAATTCCCTGGATAAAAAGAGAGTGACTACAGGCATAAAGTTGAATTGATGTTTTCAGAGATGGAGCTGTTTAGCTGAGGGATCATTCAGGAGTCTGCAAAGACTGATTCCTGCTTATCTCCAGGACTGATTGCAGTCATTAGTCTCTGGCACAGATTGCAAAGACATTTTTAGGAAATGGTCTCAAAATGATTCCCACTGAAGACCCCTTCATGTGACAGTAGTGCTGTGCATTGCCAGCCTTGTTGGCGCTTCTTGGAGAAGAAATGAAGACCAGAAGGACCCTAGAGCAAAGCTCTTCTCCAGAGGGATTCCCTGTAGACCCAGCTTGCTAGAGCTGACAGGTGTTTCCTTGAATAGGATGCTCTAAGGTGCAAACTGCTCCCTGGATAGAGTTGCTTATGTATTTTCTCAAAATAGTTGTCAACAGTCTTCTGCAGGCATCTCTTAACAAACGGGTCCTGGCTTGACCCCACAGCTGGGGAACTGTGGGGAACTTACAGAGACAGGCTGCAGTAAAGTCTCAAATTTATAATCTACCACAGAGAAATCAACCATCTCAGCTATGGATCCCTGCGCTTCACTTGAATCTGCAGCCAGAGAGTTCTAAAACAAGTCTTCAAACATTGAGGCCAAACAAAGTTTTGGAGGTGATATGGTGGTATTAATTGTGCACCATGGTACTCACTGGCCATGTCTGTGTATGACAGTCTATACCTGTGATCCTCTGGTCAGTTGATATGGCTGAACTAGTTGGTGTCTCCTGGCTACACACGTGGAAAAAAAATCCAGAGGGTTTAATGTGCTGGAAATTGTTCCTGGAAGCACCGTCCTTGTCGTGCTAGACTGTCATATGCACCGAGAGCATGAAGGTTGGAACTTACAGATGGATTTGACCCTACATTTTCCTGAAAGTGATTCTGCCCCACTCTCAAAATTCCCAACGGAGCTTACAGCCTCAAAAGCTGGGTTGTATTACAACAGGAACTAAGGCACTAATAATTTTAAACCCAAGAAAGCTCAGAGTGGGAGAGAACAAATAGAAATCGGTTTATAAACACAGTTCTGTACTGGCAATGCAGTCCTTTATTTGAGATTTGTTATCTCTCTGGTAATCTTTCAGTAGCTTCTGGGATCGTAGCATACTGCACATGGTACCCTCTGGAGTAGTTTCTTTTCATCCCTTATTAGTCCTGGCTGCCTCTCTCCTGAAGAAGAGCCATGCTGGTTCAGATCAAGGGTTATCTTGGACCATCTGTGCAGTATTAGCTCTCTAATTAGGGCTGTAAAAAGTAGCCTAAGGAAAAATAAGAACAAGGGAAAAACATTTAATACTACCCTCTAACGCTTCACCAGTTTCTGAGTATTTACAGTTCAGGAGAGACCTTAATGCTGATGTAGCTTGTCTGTTGAGCAGGTAATCCCAGGATCTCTCTTCCAAGTACCAGTCCAATTTGCTTTGACCCCAGACAAACTTCTTGCACCCACACCATCTTTGGCAAGGAGTTTCCTAGGTCTACAGCTCTTTTTATAAAGAATCAACCTCCTTTTGAGGTCTCCACTGGCCTCACTTCATGGTACTCTGAAGAGTCAGTCCCCATCCACACTATTTTTACTGCTGGTGAGATACAGACACCTTCTACCTCCTGCTCATGCTGCAGCCTCCCTCCTGGACATGTTTCTTCTCTGTCCATTCCACATGTCATCTTAAAAGTTTTTGTCTTCCAGGAATGTTTAGCTATTCTAAGGAAGGCACAAGCTTCTCCTTTCTTGATGCTTTTACCTGGCCAGGTTGTTGCATCACCCCCAAAAGGAAAACAGATGGCCTGCCTTCTTATTGCTCAACCACAGCCTTTGAAAGGAAAACACATAAAGAACATATGAAACACATATGACTGATCTCAGTGAGATTTTTATTGTGGTCTAAGGAATCCTTTTTTTTTTTTTCCCAACTCCCTCCACTCCGGCAGTTTTTCTTTGCTCAAAAAATGGCACTTCTTTTTCAATTAAAATAGAGCAAGGGCCGTTTTTGAGCAAATATGTTAATTAAAACTAAACATGTTTGGGGCTGAATTACAAGGTCTCTGTGGGATAAAGGACATTCCAGTAATACTAAAAAGAAAAGATGCAGAGTCATCTAGTATGAAAGTGCAAGCTAGATCTATAGTAAAGACTGCTTTAGTTCCACTCACTTCTGTACAACTGCAGCAATTTACTGCACTTGACCTTTAGCACGAGGTTTAGAAAGGAAATGTTTGATATTCTGCTCTATTTGCAAGAAACCCATGAGGCAGATAAGTAATACTGCCTTCTTTTCCAGATTGTTCCCTGAATAATTTCTTTGATACGCAGTCAGAATTCAGAGACTTGATTTCTTGTTCAACGATTTCTTAGGAAGAGAGAGCCTACCATTGAATACACTACATCATGACATCACAAGCCCATACACTCTGGTTTTTAAATTTGTCCTTAAAATCCTTCAAGAATTATACTAAGAATCAGCACAAATCTATTTTTTAGAGAAAAAATCCATGAAGCTTGTTAAAGTAGGTGGAAATCTGCCTGTCCTGGAGGTTGGCATTCTAGATTTGTTTCCTCCAGAATTTTATATAACTTGGGAATCAGTTCTAAATTTCATATGAAATTACCTTTACAGGAGTCCCATCATAAACACACCATATAGTCTGCAGCAAAGAAATGGATCTTTTCTGCAGTGTTCACTGGCAAATGGTACTGGCTATATATGAAGTCATCACAGAATATTTTCTACTGGTTATTCTGGAACCCAGAATCCTTTCAGTAATGGCTGAGAAGAACATTGTCATGTTCATTTTGCTCTAGAATTTCAATATACATATCCAGATATCTGCATATAGCCTTCCAGACTTATTTCTGCCTTTTTTTAAAGACAGAATAGGAATTGCATTTCTGAGAGCTTTAAGCCCTGAGCTTCGCAGGTCTATCACTGTATTAGAGTACAAAAAAATATCTACACAAGACAGTCCTTTGAGTTTTCCATAAACCATCAGATGAAGCTCCCATCCTGGAAACTGCACTAAAAGAGTGCTGCAAAGCTGCACGGGCAATGTATTAGGCAATGTTTCAGAACCAGGGTGTGATGATGAGCACTGGGGTAAAAAGGACCAGTTTTCAGGAAGGAGCCTCTCGAGGGCAGCATCCAGGCCTCCAGGAGGCTGAGTTGCGTTTATGCAGTTAAGTATGTGATTCCAGAAGCCAACCTATGATACTGGCCACTCTGTATGACCAAGACTGAACTTTCCTGCAGAATAACATCTGTCATTACTAAGGAGGAACACAGGCTTTCTCTTTAATCCTCCCACTCACTTGCTGTTGAGTGATATTTACTGAGTAAGTCACAAGTGCATGCATTTTTTTTTCTTGATTACTTTGGGTCTTGTCTTTCATTCCTTGCCTACTTGACTACTAAAGTAGTCCATGAGGCCAAATGAAACCATTACTACCCTAGTCAGCAGAGTTTTAGACTGGATTTTGTAGCATCTATTGAAGCATGCTAACTTTTGTACATGAATAGCTTGTCCAAAATGAAAATGAGATTTCACAAGACCAGGGGTGCTTATGCCTCTCTATTGCTGCTTCCTCCCCCCACTCCCCACCCATCCCGATGCAAGTGAATTTTGTGCAGTTTTCAGTACGTAATATATTGTTGATACAGATACTAGCTACAGATAACAGTGCTAGAGATAGCAGCAGAGATCAAGAGATACGTCATTTTTGTATAGAGAAATTTTATAAATGAAAAGTGCCATGCAAATGCGAGGCGTGAATACATTACGGCCTCCTTAGCTTTCACAGCTGTCTAAGGGCTCAGTAAATGTAATTACTTCAGTCACATGCTTTCTTCATGCCACGTTAACTGAACAGAAGTATAGCATGTACAATGTATAACAAAGTACAGAGACTGATAAACTCTTTTGGCCCAGACTTCATTCATTCATTTATTCACACGTGGAAAACAAAATGCCTAGCAAAGTACTTTTTGTTGCCTTTACGATGAAGTTATTAAAAGCCAGGCTGGAATTACCACAACAGTAAGTATTCTAGGCCATTATGTATCTGGTTCAATAGCTCAGGAGATAAGCACACCCCTTGCCTCCAGAAATTAAAACCAGCTCAGTACAAGACTATGGTCAATGAGCATTCAGGTTCACACTTACTTGCCTGGGTTAATATTAAGGGATTTGAGAAAAGAGTAAGCGGAGAAAAGACATCGAATTGTACAGGTGGGACTGCTGCTCAGTCTCTGCTTACTGGACCGAGGCTTGAAAAGTCATCATGTAACGTGGTGAAGACCAAGTCCAGCACAGCAAGTGTCACAGGATGCTTGTCTTTACCAAGGGAGAGGAGTGACATGCTGAATTAGAAACAGAGGAAGGCAAGGCTGCCGTTACATAGGCTGCTTGATGTAGCTGCTGCTCACTCACCTATCAAAGGAATCTCAGGCTAGACTAGGTTCAGTATGCTGGCCCACAGTAGCATCTCATTGTATATAGATTTTTCTGGCTGCTGACCGTTTTTATCAAGATCTCTGTAACAACAACAAAAAAAGAGCAAAGTCTATAAGAATGTGTACAAGTTATTGAAGAACCTTAAATCCTTAGGGTTAGCAGTGGTAGTTTCTATCCATTTTTATGTAACAGCTGTAGAAGTTGTCTGGGAGCACCACAAAGTGCTTTCAGAAAAAGATTGCTTTTATTCGGTTGACAGTCTGCTATTTATAGTTGGCAAATATTTCCACAGCACAGGTTTATGAGCACTCTGTAGGCTTTGGTATCATGACTCGAGCTTAAGCCAGTTATAACCACACAGCAGGTTGTATGTGAGGCTTTTTTGCTGAGAGGAGCAATAGAGGATGCAGCAATTACAATCACCTCAAGAACAGAGCTACCAGCCGCAAGGTCCAATAATGAAGAAAAAAAATGTGTAATGCCTTAAAAAGTCAAGCTTAAGAAGGTGGTTTGCCAATTAATAATAAAAATAAATAAATTTAGAGGTAAGGTATACAAAAGCTGAGAGTCCCTTTGGTTCAATGAATTCAATGATAACGATGAAGAAACAGATCCCAAGCAGAAAGTCAACAGTCTGCACCTCAAACTGTGGGTTCTTGCTGACTGTAATCACTGCTGAAGATGTAGCTATCTTTGTGCTCTGTGCTGTGTTATACCTCACCCAGCTACCAAAATACTGTTGAAGAGATCTGGAGAACGATGACGTTACAACATTGTGCGCTTCCTTGGATGCAAAGCAATGCTACACTTGTGTGCCAGTCAAACAGTTGGGGGGGGGGGGGGAAGTGAGTGCTAAAACTTAGGCGATGTGGAAGAGATCTTTTTCAAAAGTGGGACAAGAACAAGAATGTGAACTTTCGATGTCTCTCACTCAGAAATCGCAGGGGTTTGCATGCTGTCCTTAACAGTGCAGTGAATATCAGCTCTTCTTTTCCCAAAGAGGTTAAGCTGCCTCAGCATCTTCTGTCATTCAGATCAGTCCGTCATTTGCTACAGTGAACTGTCAGGTTGGATCTTGGACATGTTCCCCACAGACTTATCTCTCGTACCCCAGGCAAGCACACACTGGGAGTGTAAAGTACATACAGGAGGGAATTTGAACAACCGACCACAGAGAGTGTCACTGACATCCCATGGGAATCTGTATCTGTCTGAGATGGATTACAAGATCCTTTCAAAAGAGAGATGATATGAGAAAATAAGGAAAATCATGGCAGTATTTGAAATGTGTATCTTCCACGTGCCTTCCATGCCACTCTATCTAATATGCCTGCTTCTTTGGGAAACACGGGGCTGTTTATTCATGGTGAAATAAAACAGAAATATAGAGGCATATTAATACTTGAGGAAAAATTCTTAGGGCATATATGTAAAGCTTGTGGGAGTGTGCCAAGGGCAAGACAAAGTGTACGACAACCTGTAGTGTATCTGGGTACTGGGGTTTATTTAAGAACCAAGGAGACAGGAGTTTTACCCTACTTGACTGTCCCAGACTCACGCACACCCTTTGCCACACAGTGTTTGTGTTCATCAGGATTCATCTTCCCTTCCCGGCAGGGAGGTTGCTGCTGGCCTGGGAAATTTGGAAAGTCCTGCCAGTCTGCACTCTGCTGCTGCTCACAGTCACAACTCTTGGGCATTACTGGTGAGGACCCTGGGTGTCCCCATGGACTTGTCTCCCTGCACCTGCCCCATCCCCGGGACCTCCCCATGCTTTCAGGCCCTTTTCTACAGCCGGGATATTCACCTTCTTCTTTCCAAGTCTCCTGTTTCTTCTCAAAATCACTCTTCTTTCAAAGTATATGTCTTTTTTTTCTTTCCAGATTGAGAGCCCATGGGCTTCCCAGTCTGAATGGTCTAGGTACAGAAGCACAGTAAGGGATCAGCCTCTTATCTGCTGGTCCTTTTTCGGGTCTCTTTGCTGTTAGGAGGATTCAGGGTGTGATTTCTGTTTAGACAAGAAGTTGCCAAAATTTACAGCTCCCCTCTACCGGCAGATAACAAGTAGCAGGCTTCTGCTTGAAAGTTCAGAAGTTCAGACATTTCCCACAAACACACATGTACCCAATGATCTGCTGTCTGTCAGCTTTCACAAGCTTTTCACAATAGCTTTTTAAGCATTTTTTTTTTTTGCCAATAACATGTTTATAATCTGAAAAAAAAAAAAAAAAGTATGGATCACCAGAGGAGGAGAAGCATTGTCTTTCAGGATATTTAAGCAGTCTTAAATTGTTGTCTCCAGAAGGTATCACTGGAGTCAGGAGATACCATTTTTTAAATTTCTGTCTATGGCTTAATATTGAAGTGGCCTCACTTCTACCCTTTCATCTCAAAAACTCCTTAAGTTTGATACTTTCATAAGCCCATCAGAAGATCATTCAAAAGCAAACCAGCCTTACTCTTCTTGCCTCCAGCATCTTTTTCTCACTTTTTCTCATTTTAGTTGTTGGAGAGACAAATTATGATGGCTACTGTTTTGCTCAACACAGCTGTGTTTTCAGCTACAAAGCTGAGGTCTCCGACCATAACTAACTCATTGCTCAGGGGCTGAGCCCAGAGGAGGTCTTGTCACACACACACTTGGAGGGAAGAGAACTGGTGCAAAAGCAGAAATCTTTGCTGATTCTGATTTTAAGTATAAGCTTCTGTAGGCATGGCAGCGTAGCATCTCTTTCATTTCTTATTGCCATCTATTGGTGTCTTGAAAATGATTAATTAATAATTGTTTTCAATGTATCATGTAAAAACTTTAGAATTTTTTTAACTAACAGATTGTTGTGATGATTGAGGGTGAGATGTTTCTGGCACAGAGCAGTTGGTCTCTCTGCCTTGTCCTCACTCTTCATTAGCAATGGAGGTGAAACTGTGTAGTGTGAAAGTAAACATTTCAAAGTTCATAGCTCAGCAGCTGGTGAGTCACTCCTGAGCCAAGGGGAACATCAATAAGAAGAGATGCACTGTGAGAGGTGATTAGTTTCTGTAGAGAGATTCAGTGATTCATTATCAGGTCTTGCTGCATTTTAATTGAAAAGGTTAGAAAACTATGTTTTGACCCAGCGGTTAATAAGGAAAATAACACTTTTGTGTTGAGTGGAAGATCTTAGCTGAAACATTTACTAAGAGCTGCTTGTAGCCATTAGCTGTACATGTCTTTCGTGTCGTTGTATCTGTGCATTGGTGTTAAGATGAGTCTTGTGCCAGGACTACATTGGAAAGCTGTGGAAAGACAGAGCAGAACAGGGGTCTCTGACATAAAAAGATACTATCAGTGTAGACCATGAAAAAAATCTAGGTGTGTACAGGTGATGGGGAAATACAACGAGAAAAGAAGACAATGCAGATCACGTGGAAAACTCTGAAAGGAGCAAGGATTTGAGAAGCAGTCATTTAGGTCACACAAGGGTAACCTGACAGGAGGTCATACGAAATGAGTGGAAGTACACTGGCAGAACTGAGAGAAGACTGACTTTTCATTTATTTAGGCAAGAAAAAGAGAGAATGGGGCTCTCTCTCCTTGAGCAGTCTGTGAAAACAGAGAGGAGGAGAAAGATCTGTGTGGCACTAGTTGAGGAAAAGCTTTTATTGTCATAAACTGAGCCTGTAGAGCCAGATAGGGTTAAGATTATGCAAGACTTGCCCTCATTTCTGTTACTTGTAACTTCGCCAAACTTTAATTATCCTGGCTGAAATTTTTCCTGCTGGGTGTGTGCCTGAGACTGAAGGGCGTGTATATGTCTCTGTGTGTTGTACTATTTCAGTCATTCTGATGACTGAGAACTGAAGAAAGAATTTTTTTCCGTGTGAAAGAAGAGACATTTGGCTTTTTTTTTTTTTTTTCCCTCAATAGGCTGCAATGCACAGAGTAGCTGAAAGTCCAGTTGTTGATAAACTTAATGTTAGAGATGTGTTTTTCGCTGCTGACTCACAGATACCCAAGTTTCTCACGGGCCAACGGGCACAAACTGGAACACAGGAAATTCCATCTCAATGTGAGGACAAACTTTTTTATTTTGAGGGTGATGGAGCACAGGCACAGGCTGCCCAGAGAGACTGTGGAGTCGCTTTCTCTGGAGAGATTCGAAACCTGATTGGATGCGTTCCTGTCCAACCTACTCTAGGTGAACCTGCTTTGGCAGGGGGGTGGACTAGATGATCTCCAAAGGTCCCTTCCAACCCTGACCATTCTGTTATTCTGGAAAATATGGTAGAAGCAAAAAGCTCTCAAGACATGGGCACTCTTGAGCATGCTCTAGCACCTCACAGCATCCCCGTACACAGTGGTAGCACATGCACCTTGCATAGATTGGGCAGGAATTTCTCCTGATTGACTCCAGATTATCACAAGACCTAAGGTCTTTCCAATTGTCAACATGCACATTAATTATGTGAATGCACATACAAGTAAGTGTTAACATGCACAATAGGCTCCAGAGAACCCTAGAGGGGCATAGATCTACCCAACAGTGATGAGAGATGAACTGTTCTCTAGGCTTTATTGGCTGATTGACCAAATTCTGTTGACTTAATGGGAGCTTGGACACCTACATGTAGACATCTAGACGTAGACACTTGAATTTGGAGTTGAATCCCATCCCTCCCACCTCTTGTAAACTGGAGATAAAGGGTGTTGACAGCAGAGGGTGTTGACAGAGAATGAGTGTTGACAGCTGAAAGCCTATAATTTGTGTTCACGGTTGTTTCTTGTGCAGGCACCATGATGGAGGAGAAGAGATACTTGCCGAAGCTGACAGTGGGGGTTTGCGAGCCAACAAACCTGAGGGCAAAGTCCAAGAAACCCAGATACAAAGAGACATGAGACTGGACTAGGTAGAAAGAGGGGGTGGAAAGACAGGGTACAGAACACATTGAAACAGGGCCAGTAGGAGAACATTTCACTTGACTGCAGAAAACTATTTCCTGGATAGGAGGATGTGAACAGCTTTTTTCCACAAGAAAAGCAAAATAAACCTCACAGTATTGCCTTGTATAACAATGCAGCAGAACCAAAGTCCTAGGCTTGTGAATAACTGTGTCATAACCTTATTTCTTCAGAAAATGAGGGACAGATGGGGAAGAAAATAACTTTTAGGATTGTTGTGGTTTTTATTAAAAATAAAACAAAAAATACCATCAACAACAACAAAAAATCCATTAAAAATCTCAACAAGACTTCTTGCATGCTTTCCATAGCCACCCAGCATGCATCCTGGTGCTGTCAGCTGGTAATGACCTTGTACAGGAATCATTTTACTGAATCTGTGCTGGCTCACATATATGGCTGAAGTTTGGGTCAGAGGCTGGGAAAAGACACAGCACTGAGCAACTCATCCACCTATCTCTCCATCATGTTTACACTCAGAGTAAATCTTTGATGCATGTACGTTTCTTTCAAATTCTTTTGAAAGCGAACGAATTAATTTGATTAACTAGTAATCAGATCACTAGCTAACTGTTCCAACACAACAAGGTATAAGTAAGTATTTTGCTGAGCTACAGCAAATCTCATCTAGAATTTCTGGAAGCCCTGTAGAGTTTGCCCTACCTTTAACTTTGGATAGCTTTGCAGGATCGTTACATTTCAGTGTTTCAGACTGTCTGTGTTTCATCCTAAATGTAAGGAAGTCATGGGGAAGTGCTTCAGCTTGTGTTTTCAGACTCGTGTTGTCACATAGATGGATTTTATAATTAGTATTTTGTAATGCCCAGGAGCCCTGGTCGTGGATCAAGAACCCTCTTGCATTAGCAGCTGTACAAACACAGACACAATAAGCTCTTCATCCTCGTAGACAGCATCCCTTCATCTCTAACAGACAGTAGTTTTGCTGAAGTCAGGTCAAATTCTGTTGTCAGCTACCCTTGTGTATATCTAAAGCCGCTTTGTTGTTATTTCAACGTAAACTGAGAGCAGAGTACAAAGCAAGGTGTTTTTTTACTTTAGGACTGAATGCCCTTCACCAGTGTAGAATTGCCTCCTACAGCAGAAACATATCACTGAGCTCTGCTGCTTAATCCGTCAGGCGCTGACAGTTAATATACTAAATGCCAGCAGTGCCAACTGGAAGCCTGTTGCTTGGGTGGATTAAACCAATTATTGCTGTTCTCTCTCTTTCTGCTTTGTGCTCTGCCCTGACTTCCCAGGTCTTTCTGATTTCATACATGATTTTATATGGATGTGATAGAGTTATGTTGTCTCTGTGTAAAAGAGAGGTATGGAGATGCTCAGCACCGTCCAGGTCTTCTGCATATGGCTGTTAGTGCTGTGCAGACTGACCAGACAGAGGTGTCAGTGCACTGGAAACATTTGGAGTATGCCCTGTATGTGGCTTTCTGCCTCCCTCTTTCTGAACCTGATCGTGATGTTGTTTGCCTGATTCTGAAGGCTGAGCCACTGAGTGCTTTAGAGGGGTGTCTATGCATGAGGAGGACACCCCAGTACATAATACAGGACCTCTCAAGGAGACATGCCGGCTCAGGAGATAACCCTGAAATCTCCTTTGGATGTTCCTGCCTCTCTGGATGTTCCCACAGTCACGTTCACAGTTGTACTACCGAGTGGCTGTGCGGAGGTTTAGAAAAATGTTGATTTCTGTGAAAGCTGTAGGTCTTCTTTCTACCTGTGGTCTAGAAAATGGGTGTTTCCTAGCAAGAGACTGGGGAGGGTGATACAGTCTGTCATGATATATGCACAGCACTGGATAGCTTCACCCTCTCCTTCTGTTCCCTTCACTGTAGATACTCGGCAGGCAGAAAAATCTTCCCTGTAACACTAATCTGGGCATCTCACTTCCTCAATATCCGAGCACAGATCTGAGGTAGCCCCACAATACAGGGACTCTTTGCATGGCAGAATGCTTTGGGCTCTGCCAACATGGGGCTGCCCTAACCCATTCCTAGCTGATGAACCTACTTCTCCACAACAAGCATGCCCATGGCTGTGCTGAGCACACTAGCATTTCACACGGTTGTGAATGTGTTTCTTAAGTAAAAAGGTCAACCTGCTGGGAACTGGCAAGTCCTGGATAAATCCTACCAGTTATGTTGGCTAAACTCAGACCTAAATGCTTACAAGTATCTAAAGGGTGGGTTGAAGGAGGATGGAGCCAGGCTCTTTTCAATGGTTCCCAGTGACAGGACGAGGGGTAATGGGCACAAGTTAGAACACAGGAAGTTCCATTCAAATACACGGAAAAACTTCTTTACGGTGAGGGTGACAGAGCACTGTCACAGGCTGCCCAGGGAGGTTGTGGAGTCCCCTTCTCTGGAGATTTTCAAGACCCGCCTGGATGCAGTCCTGAGTAATGTGCTCTAGGCAATCCTGCTTTAGCAGGGGAGTTGGACTAGATGATCTCTAGAGGTCCCTTCCAACTCTGAAACTCCGTGATTCCGTGATTCCGTAAATGGGACAGGTTTTTCTTTTCCCTTTATTTTTTATTTTTTCCATATACCTTGGCAAAATATTTATTCTGTTACTACTGTGAATATCATATTTCTTTTTCTTTTGACATACCACGCTGTGATCAGAGACCTCAAGAGGAATTGTAGACAGCTATGCCATAGTTTGCGCCAAAAAGAAGGGTATCTGCTCTTTGCTAGGCCTCGCCTTGCCTTTCACATCTGCTCATATTCTACTAGCTTCCCTTCCCTTCCCTTCCCTTCCCTTCCCTTCCCTTCCCTTCCCTTCCCTTCCCTTCCCTTCCCTTCCCTTCCCTTCCCTTCCCTTC